>NC_052629.1:24827500-26027500 GCF_016161935.1 Mauremys reevesii | reverse complement strand
CGTTCTCCCACACACACCTTTTGAGAAGCAGCAGCTCCAGAGAAATATACATAGGAGAAGAGACTCACTCATGCACTCTCAAATATCAACTGGCCTCAACTCTTGTCAGCTGCTGGATTTATTTTTAAATCACTTAAAAGTTACTTTTCTATCCCATTCTTACCTTTTAAGTTAAGGAAGGGACATTACCAGACTTTGACTGCAATACTAACCACACTTCAAATATTTCTACCAGCTTGAGAGAGATTACTGATAGCAGCAGAATTCCCCATTTAAAGCGTGGAGTGTCATTCTCAAATAGGTAGAATATTCCAAAAGAAAATAGTTTTAAAGTGTGACCACTGTATGATAACTGAAAAGAGTTAGTAAAAATTACTGACTGGTGGAGATGTCCATAGAACTCAGGACCACTTGGTGTAGTCATTAGAAAGGATAAGTCACCATTCACTAGATCAACTACTATAATTTCTTCCTCCTCCTTGTCAATAATTTGCAACCACCCCACCTTTCATTTCTAGCAAAATAATTAGTAATAATAATGATCACAAGATTGTGGCAGTTTTGTGGAAATGTCAAGAACTTGAAAACAAGCACATTTCACTGAAAAATGTTTTGCAGTGAGTATTTCAACCACCTCTGATTCAAAGGTATGTGCGTCACATAAGCACCCAAAAAGTTCAGATGCTTATTCAAATTCTGTCTTGATTTGGAAATCTCATGAGAACAGGCTGCTTCTCACAATTTTCTATTATTTCCTGCTTTTGCTCTGGAAGGGAAAACCATCTCTCTTGTGATATTTCAGGACCTCTCTCTTTTCAGTTTTGGCCAGACTTTAAAAATGCAAAGGTGCATCACCATGGAAAAATAATGGGTAGGGTGAGGAGCAATTAACGGATTTGTTTTTAAAATTCAGAAGTTTTTGGTTTGGGCTTACTACATCAATATCAAATTTTGTGACTGTCACACATGCGCTGCTTTTGTACACGTACAAAAATATTGCAATTATAATGAAATACTTGTCATTTAAAAGTAGATGGATGACACTGCCATCAATTCATTAAAATATAAAAATATAAAGAATCATTATGAATTGATACATCTGAGCCCGATGCATCTGCTTTTTTGGGGGGTCAGATATTCAATGCTACTAATTTCTCACTTTAGTCAAAACAGAGGAAATATATAAGCATTTGCAGGTGGTGAAAATGCTGCAAGCTCTAGTTAAAGACATATCTTATTGAGACTTCTGCTCTGTTTATTGAAAGCAGAAGATACTCAAAAGGGTAAACTTTTAAATTTATTCAAATCCATGACTACATCTGACACAAAATGTACTTTTCAAACACAATTTCAGCAGATTTCACTGTAGATATCCTTTCTCTCTGCTGATGCACTCGTTAGTCACACAGTCTTTCTATCACTCGTTACACATTGCAGTGGCTGGTGGTGCCATTTATTCTAATTGACTTCATTGAACTATTGGCAAAGGAATATCACTTCTTGGTAACAGAGTAAGGGAAGCACAGCAATTATCTTTATTACTGAAGCACTAAATATCTTCTAATAAACAGAAAGGGTGTTTACTGATGAGCAGTTGGTTTTCATTTTCCTGTCAAACACCCACAAATTTTACCATCCGCCTAATGACATTGGCATTAATGATTGATATTGAAGGCAAAACCATTTCTAACTGGTGCAGGATGTTTCATATTTAACATTGTACAGCTCACATTATCTAATTGTACTTGAAAGATGACTCCTTTCTGCCTCAACATTCAAACTCTTTAGAACATCGGACCAGCCTGATGTGTGACAAGCAGTATTTAAATGAAGTATGATCTTATAATTTATTTAGGTCACAGTGCAGTTAATTATTAATGAGGCAATACTGATTTGAAGAGGAGTTCTGAAGGACTCATTCACTTTGTTTCAGATGCTTGAAATTCATAACTGTCTCCAGGGCCCTGCATTTATAATGAGCTATTCCTTCCGGTACATTAATAACATCAAATGGTAAAGGGGAGTGTGGGAAATTAAAGAAAAGTGTAAAAAACAAACAAACCATATTTCTTATTGAAGACACAGATCTGTGTAACGTTACATTCATTTAGCAGATATCATCATGCATATTCTTCTGGTTTGCTAAAATGTGTATTGAAATTATCAAAGATATGTTCTGTAATGTTTGGTTGTATGTTGGATGATATTATTATTTACATTAATGTCAACACAACATCAAGTTATGCACATGGATCAACAAACCAACCTGCTGGATAGATGACTCTCATTCAGACAGTTCAGGCAGTGCATGTGCTAGTGTTAGGGTTTCAGCTGGACAATATTGGAAGGAGAACAAAACCTTTCCCAGCTTAACATCCACTAATACTAAGTCACTTGCTACCTGTTGACCAAGTAGAGAACTGCTAGAAATAACAAGGACCGACCTAAATGCTCTCAGAGATTACCGATCGAATATGTAAGGAAACAACACAGATCTTCATGGTCAGGTTATTTAGTAGGTGTCAAAGAAATAGATTTCTCTGTTAGTACCAACTAGCACGGAATCCAGTGTGAAAAATCCAGTATTTTATCTATGACTCAATTTCTCAATGCAAGAGGAAAAAACATATACTGTTCATATAACATTCATTTTTATTAGAAAGAAATTGAGTACCTTAGTAAGTTGTTTGGTCAATGAATACCCCAACTCCAATGATTTTGTACTAAAAAAATAACAAT
This sequence comes from Mauremys reevesii, assembly GCF_016161935.1. Lineage (NCBI taxonomy): Eukaryota > Metazoa > Chordata > Testudines > Geoemydidae > Mauremys > Mauremys reevesii. The sequence goes on along the minus strand of NC_052629.1, from coordinate 26,024,761 downwards.
ATTAAAGCAATGCAGAATATTTTGGCAGTAGTGCGATATATCCAATTTAAAGTACTGGATAAAAATTAGTAGCTGAGTTACGAAGGATATGTATAGAATAGTATATTTTTCGCAGTTTTCAATGTCATTCAGTATACTTTAAATACAATTAATCAGTATCTTAATAACACAACGTACCATGATGCATGCTGAGGTAATTATCTGTTTAACTTCTCCAGCTGTCCAGTACAGATGTCGCTAATGGAGTCTGTGTCAAAATGAATTCTTTACTGTCTGCATGAGGTGGGTAGTTTCAAAATGAAATCAAATGCTCACAATATATTTTACACTGTACTAAAAGTTGACTCAGTTACTGAAAGACCAGTTGCTCCAGGAAACAATATTAATCTGTTATGGTTTATAAACTGCTACACAACATGCATTATAGATAGAGCAGTAAGCGCTGAGGAAAGCCAAAAATGTGGAACTCAATAAATAATACAAAATATTAGTTCTTTAAGTTGATTTATAAGAATCAAGAAGGCCCTGATGTCAAGCATTACTGATGTGAAGACTAGGGTATGCAAAAATTATTAGCTAGACAGTCTGGGGGTATGTCTAGACTACCCGCCATATCGGTGGGTAGCGATTGATTTCTCGGGGATCGATATATTGCGTCTAGATGAGATACGATATATCGATCCCCGAAAGCGCTCCCGTCGACTCCGGAACTCCACCAGCGTGAACGGCGGTAGCGGAGTCAACAGAAGGAGCCGGGCTTAGTGTGCAGAATAGACATACCTAAACATGCATAAATTTGCTCACTTGTTGCTTATCAATACTGGGAAACTGCCAAAAAATATTGCCACCTCAAGCATTTTTGTTCTTCCATTTCTAATCCAAATATAATTATTCTTCATCCTCAAATGTACTAGTGCCTGGGAGGGGAAAACCAACTGTGAGTGTGTGTGTCTCCAAGACATTCAAGCGTGAGTAGTGATTTTGGGCATCAGTTTAAAGATAGCTCAGGTTGTGCACACAAACTGTTCAGTGCTTTCTGAAAATCAGGAACTCCTGTCCACTAAAAATCAGGCCCCTTTAAAGTCTTTAAAGCTACCCCAAAATCACAGGTCACTTTTAAAAATCTTGGTCATTATTTCCAAAACTGTTTTTAAACAACTATACTTAAACATATCTTTTAAAATGTATAAAATTATAAAATATTTCAGTATAAATATTTTTATAATTCTGGAAATATATGTGTTGATGTGACAAGGGTCTTGAAATAATCTCCATCCCAGAGAACTCTAAAAAGCCATTGCTTTCTGTTTTTCCTCTCACACACTACTTGTCTTTGACTGCACACAACAGAAAGGATGTGTAATGCTTACACACTCTGTTCATGAAGTTGTCTTGTCTCAGTTTCTTTCTTTTGTGTCCAATGTACTGGCCTCTGATCTGCCATAGTCCTGGAATGTCTACACTAGCATCAGCTAGGCTATTCCATCTTAAGCTCTTATTCTATTTAGGTTGCTACACAGCACCCCTCTCTGAGTTATCTAAGCATCTTCCAGAATTAGGGCATTTAAAAAGTAATGTTCAACAAATGTGATTTCTCCCCCCACCCCATTCCATACTTGCCTGGGGGGAAAGTGTTTGGTTTCTTTTATTTTTAAAGTAAGCTAATATATAGTATGTATTGTTATTAGACAAAGTGAAGACAAAGAAGTATACTGGGTATTTGGACTGTTGCTGCTGCACCAAAAATCAAAGCTATTCATATTTATTCATACACATAGAAAAAACCACTAATACATCTGGCCCTGTTCAATGTCAGCCTTCCCTCATCCTTTCTAATCTTAAATGCAGAGAAAACCTTCTGTTTGTGGAATTTGCAGGTGAGCTATTGAACATGTGATCCACAGAGAAATCTCTTGCAGTGGTTTCATACATGCATGTCTCAGTATTAAGCATGATCTCTGTCACCACTTTTTTGTTCCCTCTAAGTGCTGTAATTTCATGATTTTACCCAGAAGTCTTTTATGTAAATAGTTGCAATAGCTGTGTGTCTAATGGCACTTATATAAGTGTCAGGCCATTGAATCTATGTCAACAGTGGGAAATGATGCCTCTCAGTATGCTTTAAGTCTAATTAGGAATTTTCCGTTGATCACGTATAGCCATAAAGAAAGCTGCTCTATTCTTACAGCCACTGATGGGATGAATTTTGAATGGATGGATAAGGCTCTTCTAGGGTCTCTGGTTTTCCCAAGGTGGCTCAGTGGTGACCGAATTAAAATTCTTTGGGTGACCTTAACTTTGGCTCTGTATACAATGTGTGTATATTTTATTCATGTTTTGGGTAAAATGGAGTCTTAGGCAGGCAGGTAATGTTTACTTAGAATTTTCTTTGAAGAGTTTTTAACAGAAGTGAGTGAGGAACTCTGTCAGTCTTCATTAGCCTTAACTGAGACAGAGTATTTCTGCTTGGGGATGAGATGCTGAGTCAAACTACGTAATATTCTGAATGATATAGATTATAAACTCTAAATAGTGGTGATAAGAGCTTGATATTGTTTATCATCTGTCATATGCAGTGCATTGATGTAAATAGGGTGACCAAATAGCAAATGTGAAAAATCGGGACAGAAGATGGGGATAATAGGCACCTATGTAAGGAAAAGCCCCAAATATCAGGACTGTCCCTATAAAATCAGGACATCTGGTCACCCTAGATGTAAATGGCACTGTACAACATGTGTACCAAACAAAACAGGGTCCTGACCCACACTGCTTACAGCCTAAAGGCAAAAGGTGTGTAATACAGCACAATACAGTGATATGTGTTGACCTGAATTTTATGAGTTAGTTGTTATGGCTTGCCACTGATCACATCCGACCAGAAGATTTATAGGTTCTTGTCCAATTCAGACTACAGGATCCAAGAACTCAGAGAGTTCTATATCGGGAGAAGACTCTCGGGTGCTTGGCAAAAACACTTACACTGAGGACAATACCAAATTGATAAAAACTTTGAGACTAACAAAAGAATAATAAATGCTATGAAACTTATAACTGCAAAACAGTAAGAAGAATTCCAGAACTCATGATGGTAACATTTATATTATAAGTACCTTAACCTAACATACTCACACCTTTTCTTGAGGACCTGGTAATAGGAGGTGAAGAACTTCTTCCTGGCATGCCCGATAACATGATGGTACTGGCTTCCCCAATAGTTAGGAATGTTGAGTAGTTACACTATACTACACAAGCCTGATAGAAGATAATCTATAAAATACAGGAGAACAAAGAAAAAGAAAGAGGTAAAGACTAAAAGAGTGCTCCAGACTCTTCCTTACAAGGTATTTTATAGGATCCTGACACTGTGTAATTCAGGCCCAACCTATTATACCCAAATCTTATTTCCATGCCTTAAGAAATTTCTGGGTACCCTTATATGATAGGTTAGTGGATGATGACACTTACTCTCTCTATATTAATAAGGATTATCTCACTCCAAAAGCTACTTGCTCTCTTGAAGACTTCCAGGTTGTGGTATTCCCTGTGGTTACCAACCGGTTGCAGACGCCAGATAAACCCGTTCAGTGTTGTGTATAGTTCCTCCCTTTGGTTCCCCAAAGTTCAGGGACCATTCCTATCTGTGCCAAAGGTTACCAGCTTTTATGCTGACTTACTCTTAACTGATTATACTTTTAGCTATTTAGCAGATCTTACTGGATACAGGTCGGTAGGCTTCTTGAATTTCAGCAAAACTTATTCTATGTATAATTATTAGGAAACACATATCATATGCCTAACACATCCTAAATTCATAGGAATTAATACTGATAAAATATAAGAATAAAATGGATTAATTCAGAAAGAGAAACGTATTATTTGATACGGCTGGCTGGATTAGAAAATATAATAGCTAGCAAAATAATCCTATGGGCTAAATATGGCATTAGGATAGAATGTTTCACCCCACGGAGAGTTTCTGTTGTGTATATAGCATTGATTGATGTATAGACAATGTAGGAAACAGGTGCAATTTACACACACACACTCTCTCTCTCTCTCCCTCCCTTCCCCGCCCCCTGCTGGCATAGCTGCAGTGGAGGAGGCATTCAACTTGAGAGAGGGCAGACAGAGGTGCTATCTCTGTCCTTCCTAGGATTGCACAAGGGAAGGAAAATTCACACTGAACTATATAGGAGCCCTGCCAGGGCAGGCTTTCCAAGAGGGCAAAAAAAGAAAGAGGTGTTGAATCAATGCATCTCCCAGATAGTCTTATATTATAACTTCTCCAGCAGTCTCCACCCACATTTGGCTCCAGACATCTTGGCAGAACTAGAGATTGTAGGTGGTTCCTGCTACTTGCCGTCCCCTTCCCAACCTGCATCTCTGGTTTCAGGTGAACTTTCTGCTGTCATGGACCCAAATCCTGATTGTGAATAGGCAAGTTATAAATATTGATATATACAATAGTCATATTTAATAAGCTGCTTCTGCTTTGAGTGATGTTACTGGTTCAGCATTGTTCCCCATTTTAAATGTAGGTAATATTTCTGAAACTAGTAGAATCTTTGAAAGCATTTAAAATCTGACCCCTGAATACATAAAACAAACCACATGTGGAGATGAGATCCCTGTGATATTTTACAAAGCCATATAAGTTAAATTATGCACACCTCTTTCCCTCTCCCTACTGAACAAATTTTCCATGGGATGTACTCTAACATTCCAAAGCAGATTTAAAGACTCCAAGGACTAATTGGATAAGGTACTAGCTATCTAAGGTTGGCTCCCATTACTGTACTATAGGAACTCCTCACAATCCTTAATTAATTTATTCCCACAACACCCCTCTGAGGGGACTGAGGCACAAAGAGAATAAATCTGAGCTAGGAATTAAACCCAGTTCTCCCGATTCCCAGACTAGCAGTTTAACCACTGAACCATCCTTTTTCTTTTCTGACCTTTCCCCAGAAGACAAGTACATTTCTTCTTCATAGCTACTCCTCTGTAGAACAGAAGTCTTCCTCCATGACTGAACTACATACTGTACTGCAGTCTCTAATCAACTGCAACTTTCTTTGGTCAAATGCATTTTACCAGATGTTCTAACCTCTTAAAGTACAGCTAGAAAATAACATACATGACTATAACAAACTGCAACAGTCTATCCAGTATTTTAACCTTTTAGAATATATGTAATGTCTGTGAATATTAAAATAAAATAGGGCTCAACTCTCAACTATACTAATCTCACGCTGTCCGCAACTAATGGGGGTGAGAGAGGAAAAGATGCCCCTAAGCAACCTTTCTGCCTGCCTCAATCCTTGGGCCCCCAGGGCAAGTTAAAGCAGCTGTAGGACTGCTGTAACCTGTACCAGCTTCAAATAACTCCTAAGGGCATTACACTGACAAGAGTGGGAGCGTAGTGGGCTCCAGCCCACAATTGACATGGCTGTTATGCCAGGGAATGGGCAGGAGGGTGTGACATAGAGCCAGCTCTGCCTATTTGGGCCAGGTTTAAAGTCCCTTTTTGGCACTACAGTATTGCAAAGGCAGGATCCAGCCCATATAATTTTACCTGGCTGGGAATACATGTAGCAGATCAATTAGATTATAATGACTCCAGCTCAAAAGATGAATGTCAAAGAAAAAAATGTTATCACCCTTTACTCCTCCTTTTTGATTGATAATTGTCTTAATTCCCTCCCCTGCCACCAAAGAGTAGTTAATTACTGATAATCTTTATAGTAGAAATATGAGAATTATTTTTCATTAAAGGACCTGGCGCAGAGGACTGGAGTGAGATAACAACATCACACCAGTCTGAAGCCTAAACTGCAGTTTGTCTATCCCTTAAGTGAAAGACAAAACTACTTTGACCTAAACTTCACCCATTTCTATAGCACCTGTACTTGTGCAGATCTACCAGGTGCATTATGCATACATTGTCTGAACAACCTATATAAGTCCAATGTGGCAAAGACACAATATGAGGATAAAAAGTAACTATTCAAATAGAGAGCTTAAAATGTTGTGGGATTCATTTATTTAGTGTAAATGTATGTATGGCCCCCATTTCATGATGATTTCTGATGTAAATAACTTTCAACAGAGAAAGTGATAGGGCACAAGATTTGAGTAGAAGATAGGTAGATTTTGAGAGTGAAATGAGTGACATTTGAGAAGTATGTCTAGGTACCAAGCTTTGAATGATCATTGGTCTGTTCCATCAAGGTCAGAAGATCCTTAACCCAGAAGCCGGAGTATGTGGGGGAAGGTAACTTTAGTAGGAAGTTAGATTTCACTGGATTTTTCTGAGTAATAAATATGATTCTGTCCAATTAAAATTTAAAATAAAAGATTATGCACAACTATAGTGGATAGTGTATAACACACAAAGTAGATGCCATCTTCACCTCCACCCACTGTAATGTTCTTGCCAATATTGTCAGCAGCCCCCGCAGATTTGCTCTGAGAATCACTGACAATTAGTAAAGTATAAAGCTGCTGCCACTACTAACAACTTGTCTGAATATCTTGTTAAAAAATGCAAAGTGAAAAAAACTCTTTGTTGAGCCATCTTAGTGGACAAGCTACATTATAATATCTCTCCTTCTAGCACTGTTGTAATAATTGGGCCTACCTCGACACTGAGTAATTAAAAGTTTATAAAATGTTCTAATAATCTATAATAAATATTAATGGAGAAAGGTGCAAAAGGGAGACAAGAGGACTGGGTTAGCCTGCTGATGTACCTCAAGGAGTATAATGATATCATGTTTGGTAAACTAGAGGAGTGTGGGACTGGAAATCAATGAATTACAACTGGTGTGTCAAAAATTAGGCCTAACTGGTGAGCAGAATGAAAGAATGGACTATTCCATCCATTGCTCTCTTTTGGGGTCATTAAATTTAGGGGCTGGCTGGGATACAGGTGAACTGAAAAGAGTGAGTTTTATCATCACGACTGCCACCTCCACAGTCTCCTGGGACCCTGGGATCCACTGTAACACAATTGGCCTTCATTGTCCTGGTCCTGAGAGATGTCCCAACCAGATTAGGCCTACAAGGGGGACCCAGAAGACGTTACCAATTCCAGGGGTTCCAGCTGAATCTTGAATACCGCCTGAGACATGAGATTTTGATTCTTGCTGTCACCTTTCTTCCCTACTACCCCATTCCTTCTCCTTACCCTAACTGATTTCTTCTCTTTCCCTCTCTCTCTCTTTTTGTCTTCTATTTCATAAGAATCTGGCTTAGGATGCCAAGAGTATTTTTTTTCCACAATGCTGCCCTGTGAGCCTGTGACCTGAGAGGCAGCTAAAAGCAGTGCCCTAAACAGCCCAGGCACAAGTCTTGGAGTGGCTGATTTGACTGTAAACTGTGCCCATGTTTCTTTAGCAGTAAGGTTGTAAGTAAGGGTCAGCACCAGGAACAGAACAGTGTATTTTCTCTCATTGTTCTTTTCTCTCCCCTTTGAGTGTGTCTTGTTTTGTCTTCTAGGAAACAGTCTTGGACTTTAACCACAGCAACAGCCTATCTCAACTAACTTCCTCCTCCCCCACTCCAAAAGAACAGTTATTACCATCTTTAATACCATCTAAAAAAATAGCAAAAATATTTTTTCCCTTATAAAAATTCTACAGCTAAAGTGGGAAAGGGAATTAAGCATATTGTTAAAACAAAAGCCTTACTTAATCCTTGCATTTCAAATGCATACACTTTTATTTTTTCTTTTTCTGTATCTTTTTAATGAAAGGTTAAAAAAGATTTTTAACCATGTGGTTGCCATGGCACTAAGCAGGCTGAGGTTTCTGTATGTAAACCCTGAATCGTGTTTAACTCTTTAGTGTTGAATAGTTACTGGGTCATGTTAACAGCTTTCACTCTCTGGGCCCACGTATGCCATTGAAATTAATATAACAGCTACAATCCCAATCAGTACAAAGGTTGAAAGGGAAAAAAATATGTTTACCTTTCAAACAAAACCCAATGTGTACCATTAGAAAGCTGACAAGATAACTACCACACATGGAGATGTGGGTTAATGGCTGGAGGCTCTAACATATACTTACCAGGAGTATAGAAGAATTTTTGGTGGTGTTGAATATATTTGATATTTCCAATGGAAAGGTCCTCTCATCCCTTCTCATAACTTTCTCCCAGTGTATCCTTTCCATTTCCCCCATTTTACAGGATGTATCGTATCATCCAAAATGTTTGAGAGCAACTGATTGAGTATATTTTGTCCTCATTCCAGAGTGGGGCCATACTATTTAGGTAATATCAATTTCTGAGATGAAATTTTAACATGAGTTAGGAAAGACACTTTTAGGGTGAACTTTTGGGGCCATTATTTTATAATCATGTGTATAATACTGTGTACAAAATAATACTGTGTACAAAATTCATGCATATAATATGCACATCCGATTGCACACAAAGCCATCATAATTGTGGGAACAAATACTCAGTTGTTTCATTTGCATGCCCAGATCTCCTGATTGCATTGACGATCAAGGTAATTGAATGTATAAAATGCATGTCAGTTATGAATGCACAATTATGACCACTTGGGTCCAAATGTAAAAAGCTAAATAGAACATATGCTTTGACTTCTGCTTACTCGCATCAGGGAGACAGACAAGTAACCTATGTAGATTGAAGAAGGCTGTGTGTGGCATATTTAGTATATCAGTAGTAGTCTAAGCCACTATCACTGTGGTCTAACTGGTTGAAAACTGTAACCCATAACTGCAGTTATTTCCTGTTACTATGCTTGTTTATTGAGTAATAATTGACCATTCAATACTATACTATATGACAAACATCAAAAATAATAAACATTTTTTAAATGTCAGCTTTGTGGTCAAATAAGATCCAAGTTTAGGGCCTATCTGTCTAGGTACTTATACAGCCCCCACATTACCATAGGTTTCAGAGTAGCAGCTGTGTTAGTCTGTATCCGCGAAAAGAACTCTAAGGTACTTGTGGCACCTTAGGGACTAACAAATAAGGTGCCACAAGTACTCCTGTTCTCCTTACCATAGTATCTGAGTTCCTCACAAACCTAAATTAATTACTCTTCACAACACCTCTGTAAGATGGAGAAATGTTATCCCCATCTCACATACTGGGGACCTGTGAGAGTAAGTGATTTGTCCAGGCTCAGCAGAAGTCTGTGGCAGAAAAGCCAGGAAATGAATTTAGATCTCTTGAGTCACAGTCTATTGGGTTAACCATGAGAAGATCCTTTCTTTCCTGAGCTCAGGTCTTTAATTCCAGATTAACAGGAGCTGGGATCACAGGAAAATGGAGGGGATATGGGTAACATGAGGCTCTGTGAGATGCCTTTTCATAAGGGATGATGGTAGGTGACTTTTCTTAGCAAGTATTTTGTATTCTGAACCTACGGTGCTCACAATCCAATGAGTATTATGTTGCTAATGGCAATGACACACTAAAGTACCCTGCTAAGTTCTGCCTTACTTTTTAAAGAAAATATAATTTGGAATTATTCCCAGAATATGCATCTGCCCCTGTAATTTACACCTCATTGCATAAGGCTAAATAGGGACAAAATGTGGATGATTAATTAAGGAAAGTGAATTAGTTTCATTTTCAATGTAACAACTCTGGGTGACTTCCCCTCTATCCCATTCTTACAAAAATCTGTTTGTGGGCTGACTAGTTAGTCATTTCAAAATCAAAGGATTGTGTTTAGATAAGCACCATTAAGGAAGATGCCAGTTACCTGATTTAGAGTGGTGTGAAAAAGATTTGGTTAAAAAAAGAAAGTCCGTCACATACATTTTCTTTTCTCTCTATTCTCATAGATATTTTTGTTTTTATTTCCATGCAATGCCAAGGATGCTGATAACATAATACTTGGTCCAGTAGCAGATGGCTATTTTTCAGCCACCTAATATTGCACATGTGACTCTAAGGAAAAGTGAATATGTTCTCAGTTGTTTAGGTAAATGTCCTGCCCTGAAGCTGTCCACTATGAGTCCTTCTAAAGAAATAATGGTTCTTGGCCTGACTTTTCTCCCACGCTGGTGTAAATCAGGAGCAACTCCAATTAAGTCATTGGTGTGTCATTGTAGTAGATCTGGTAGAAATGACAAGAGAATCAGTTCTACTCTCTTTTTTTTGTTCCACCAGGGCTTATTGGGGAGGTGAAGCTCTTTGAGAAGCTTAGAGTTTACCATCTTAATAAAAACAATTGTTGCTTACAGTTAAATTTGACTTTTAAATGCAACTCCAAATGGTGGGATCTGTACAGATAAACCAATACAGTTAAAACAAGTATTTATCAACGATGAACATTATACCCTAAAAGTTAAAATACATAAAGAGATGGAAACAAAGGGTTTTGGTTTTGGTTTTTGAGACCATAGGCCAGACTGACTGTTTCCAAGCTTCTGCAGAAGGGAAGGGGAGGAATGCAAGAGTCTTTTCCCCCCATGCTCTCTTTGCAATCCCTTCATTCTTTTGAGTGCAGAGACTCCTCTCTTTTAGTACCCCCATGCATACTGGTCACCCCAAATTTAGCAGAGGGCCAATCAGCCTTAGATAGAGTTCATGCTCCACCTTTCCAAGGGCTGGTACAGTCTGTGTTCCCAAGGAGTTCTGAGAGCTACGGTGAAAGGATATCAGTCTAGCCCTATTATATTAGCACCACACTTTAGAATGCTACTACATGAAGATCAATCTTTACTATAAAAATATCTGTGGCTACAGAGAAAGCTCTCAATCCATGAAATTTTAATAAAATAAAAGATACAGTTATTAGTAGTTCCATCCTGTTATGATGATCTCCCAATCTCTTAGCTTCAGTATAACTTCCTGATTGATAAGTACAATGACCATTTTTAAAGGCTAATTTTTTTGTCTTTCTCCTCCATGTTTAGATAAATGAAATGAACAACTTTAGAACAAGAATTTGCAACCTTCAGTAATGTCTCCTAACCCAGATGTGGAATCTCACCCTAATTCTTGCCCTCATGAAAAGCCAGCACATCCTAATGGTCTTCCATTGGCTGTTCCGGCATGGAATGACAGCCCAGCAAGGTATGCCTGGATGTGTATCACTAGCGTCTCTCTCTAGTTAGGTGCTTACCATATGTGGCTCTCTTCATTGCAGTGTCTAAGCACCCCTGCACTGGATACAGGGCCTTATGACTCTAAGCAACTCTGGCAAACCTCACAAGCTCAAACTTAAAATTAAAAAGCCTGGTATTGTCAGAGTTCAAAACTGTAGTGAACTCACTGTTCTTTTATAAGAGATGTTGGGTTTTTTATAGTGAAGAGAGATGTGGTAATAAGAAAATAATGTTCTAAGTTAAAATAAATATTGTGCTGAGAAGAAGGCTGGAGACAATATTTCACAACTCTTTCTTCTTATAAAAACATTATCACTGCAGTCCTGCCAAGGTCACAGAAACTACGAGCTCTCTGTGGCATAAGTTAGCTTGTGCACCGACAGTTCTGAAACATTTTCTTTATGTGTGATTTAATGTGGCTTACTTTTTCTGGCAGATTCCTTTGTAACTCCTGTTTTCTTTTGTTTATTTTCTTCTGCTGTACATGTAATTTGGATGAACCAAGTGGTATTAGTGTTATCTAGATGCAAAATACACCATTAGGAATTGTATGTTAGCCCTAGAATGATAAAGGCCCTTTTTCCTATAAGCCGAGACGGGGTTACCTCAGATCAATTAGGGACACCTGGGTCCAATTAAGGGCTTCCTGAGACCTTTTAAAAACCCTTCCCCAGTCAGAGAGAGGGGGAGGAGAGGCTGGTGGTAGCAAGGAGATAGGCTTCTCCATGGTGTTCTCCATCCTAGAGGGGGAACAACCAAAGCTGAGTTCCTGCTTAGGGAAGGACTGACACCCCAGGACCTACAACAGGACAACAGCGCCCTAGTGAGGGAGCAGGGAAAGATAGCCTTCTTTGTTTTGTGCTTGTAAATTGGTTTCTTGTTGGGTGGAGGAGCACTCCTTTGGCCTGCTGTAAAGCCTACTTTGAAAATGCTGATAAGTAAAAACATTATCCTGAAAGGAGGGGCTGATTCTCCCCAGGCCTCACCACTGTCAAAGGGGGAAGTGCTCAGACCAGCAAGACGGAGGAGGTGCCTTGCCACAGGGACTTTGACAGACTGTTTCCATTAGCAGGCTAAATTTATAAATCTCATGTTTCTTAGGTACAGTCCCGTTTATTTACAAATAATACACACAAAGTCTTGATTCTCTGAATAGAGCAGGAACAAACAGGAGGCAGTTTCCTTGCTCACAGTTCCAAGCCTGTCTCTCCGCCTCCAAGCCCCTAAGTTCTCTGTTCTGCTCCTTCTAAGGTCCATGCTCATCAGAGTGTCTCTTGCTGTCTGCTAGCTTTCTGGTTGCTTTTCCTTAGCTTTCTTGCTTCTTTCTGCCTCTGTCAAACACAGACAGACATGGCTCTAAACAATCACTGCTCCAGCCCCTGCATTTGCTATCAGTCCCGCAGGCAAGGCCTCAGTTCACACGGTTTTGCTTCTACTCAGACTTTGCCATGCTGGTCCATGCCTTGGGTGGTGGTTTCCACTGTTCAGTTTATAATCTTTAAAAAAGGACATTTAATTAATCCTTTATTTAGCTTGAATGAAGGGTTGCTAGCATGCCCTTCATTTTTAATGAAGTCTGTGATTTCTTGATGGCATCTATTACTCCCAGCATAACATTTTGGTAAGATTTTTTATTTATTTCTTCCTTTACTGCTCTAACATATGCTTGAAAGACATTAATGATGTTACCGATCTGATTCAGAGTAGGTTTTGTGTCACAAGCATTCTAGTTTTCTGCATTCATATTTCAACTGCTATAGTAAGTGGAGGAAGATGTGTTGGAAAGTATGTAAGGAGGGGACAGAATGGAGCCAGACCATCAATTGCGTAGGCCAGCAGATAGCTATGTTGCACCGCTAGACTGTCAGGTCTTGACTTGGACCAATGTTCAGAATGCTTACTGGATCTCTCTGGATGTGAAGCAGCATAGGCAGTCCACTTCCCAGATGGGACGGTGGGAAATTGTGGGCCTCTTCTTTGCCACTGATGTCCATTGTTACAAAGATCAGGGATAATGTATGTCTGGCTGAGTGTCCTGCTGCTGCTGCTGCTGGCTTCTGCATTCTACCTCATACCAGGAAGCATGTGGTCAGGTGTAGACAATGGCTGGGAGTGGGGAGAAGTTGACGCAAAGCCCAGAAGCTGCTACTTGAGTGGAGGCTGGCAGGCAAGGTGCAAGAATCTCATCCCCAGTGCTGGTTGCTATTTTGGTGATTAGGGAAATCTTGGACTATGGTAGGAGGATATTTGAGAGAGGGTTGGAGGAAGAGAGAGGTGGAGTTGGGAGAGGGAGAGAGAAGAGAACCAAGTTAGCTTTGCTCCCAGCCCACACCTTCTGAATCTAAGGACAAGTATGCTCAGCCACAGGTGAAATGGAACAATAAGTCAACTAATACCCTGGACAAAACATAAACGGTTTCATTTTCCAAATGAAAATGCTACCTGCCAACCTCCTGCTTCATGAGAGAACTACAGCTAATCAGGAACAACTCCAGTCCCCTCAACCTTCAGTCAATCCAAAGAGGCTAGTCAAGGGAGGATAGCCACATACAGGAGAGTAGCTCTCAAAGGAGGCTGTAGGAGAGGAGGTACCTTGAGGTATATCATTTACTAAGCCTTATCTCTGAAGCAAAGAATTTATTTGCATTGAAGGTTGATTGTAAACCCCATGCTCAAACAAATTTTGCTGGCTATGCAAAGATTTGCATCATTGCCATATCGTTAACCACACTACTTTGGCAGTTTAGGTATTTTGAAATTAGTTTTGGTTTAGCTAGAAGGAAACTTGTTAACTGACTGATTTTTAAGGTACTAGGCAGCACATTCATATTCCAGAGAGGGAGTACATAAATGAACAACACAAAAAAGCATAGTGTTTTCTCCGGCAAAACTACAGGTATTTATATTTAATAGATCAGTGTGCCATCTGCATCACAGTAAGAACAGTAATAAATTACTCAGAAACTCAGTTTTCGAACAAGTCTGTGGGCATACAGGCAAAGACAGATCTGCTAAGTGCTGCTGCTGGAAGCCATCTTTGCATATTGCAAATTTAATGATCCTATCTGCTGTCATTGGCAAATGAGGTATGAGATGAAAAAATGGGCCACCAGTGATAAAGCCTTAAGGTAACATAGAATAAATGAAGTAACTAATTTAAATTATATACTACATGAGTATTTAAAATCCGAGCATGGATTGAGTGTTAAGCAAGTGTCATGGCACTTGAGTTTTTACATAGCATAACTGAAGCAGAACATAAAATTGAGGTTTTTTAATTAACCTCAACAAACGTAGCTATTTGTTAGCCATGGATTTTAACCTGTCCCTTTGAGTTGAGAGTTACTTTAGTGTGCTTTGCAAGTCAGAATTGTTGAAGAATTCCAACTTTTCACCTTCATAATTTTTAGGCGTGAGGGTTCGACAATATATCTAGTGCTATGATCCACCAAGCAAGCAATGGTTATACCACCATTGTGAGGAGCTCTAAGAGGATGAAACAAGAGTATATAGGTGAACTTTGGTAAGCCTTATTCTAAATTTAAGGAACACAGCCAACTTGAATTCTATTCGTGTTTTAAAAATGAGTAAAATATCATTTTTGGTATTAAGCTGGCTCTTCATCCCATTGCCAATTTCTGTGGTTAATTTCATCCCATTGTCAATTTCTATGGTCCCCCCCGCCACCCCGTCACTGTATCACCCCGCCCACACACACACACAAAGTAAAATCAGAGAGAAATATTTTTTCTCTAAGCACTTCCCTTTGTAGTAATGCCAGGTATAACTTGTAAAAAGAGAAGAAATGTTTATTCAAATGTGCATCCATAGCACAGTATGGTGTCAGTTGCTTAGTAACTGTTCCAAAACCAACTGGTGCACAGCATGGTTTTCTGTATCCACACTAGAGATTTGTACCTGTTCCACTATATCCGTGTAGCTATCCCAGTGGCTAAAATCCTATTGTAGACAAGGTCTTACAGAACCAAATGAGTGTCTTTTGGTAGTTCTTCATGTATAAACTACCATACCCAGTAGGTTCAACTGAAATAGTTTAATTTTTAATTCCAGAAGTTCACCACATGTTATACTAAAGAACAGTAGGTTTTGATAGAAACTGTTTTTTTCTTCTGTCTTCAGCTAAATTATACTATATGATAGTACTGTATCTTGAAGCTTGTGAGACCGTCTGCTGGAAATGCTTTGCCATACTGAATGATTCCTTTGGTGGAATTGCTTTGCACATTGCAATCTTTTTTATGATTCTCTCCTTGCAACTGCAAAGGGAGAAGCAGTAAGGGGAAAAAAGCACGGTGTTACTTGCAAAGGTCATATAGATGCAACCTTCTATATTTTGTTGTGTGATCCAGTAGTTTATCTTCATAATGTATACAATTCCTCAATAGGACACTACAGTATCATTATTTCTTCACACAGTGGCAACTCTCAGATTGGGCAAACAAGACACATAGCTCATAACCTTACACTGGTGTTTCTTTCCTTCTACACTACAGTTCAGAACTAAAGTATAAAAATACACCTTTAATAATGGAAGAGAGAGCTTTTCCCTAATGATTTATAAACTTCATAGAGATAGAATGTCATGACTAAAGCTGATTTACTGCTACCTCTGTAGGAAGATTATAGAAAAAATAAGGTAAGTGGAACAGTGCAAAATTAGAAAAAAAATCACCATTTGTTTCAATAATGCCTAGAGGTAAATTTGGCTTCCTGTGTCATGGATCAGAATTTTGCTCATGGGCAAAGCAGATTTTACTGGCAAACAATAAAGCATCACTCCAGAGAACAGTAAAATCTGATAAACAGGATGTGGGCAAAAAGAGTGTCAGATTCTGAGGTGCAATTCAGACTAGTGAGGGATTATGTCACTGCCTGCCCTGTAAACTTGAGTGCCTCCCAATACCTTGCTATTGTAGATCCTAACCTGGATTGCTCACAACCAGCCTACTAGCAGGCAGGTAACACCCTGAGTATGTGTGCGCTTGCCAGCCCTGGTTCAGCAGCTTTGACCCCAGCAGCCTATCTACAGCCCCACACCAGCTTCCACCAGCCTTTGTTACTAGTCGCAGGGTGACCCCAACACACTCCCATTCCTGAATCTTCCCGAAACTATGTGTTTTGCAATGTCCAGCCTGCTCCTGGGCAATCCAGAGAAATAATAAAGTTTGTTCCTTTTAAAGACAAAAAAACCCCACAGCTTTTTAAGTTAACTGGGGTGAATAAACCCTTCCTTTTAAACACCAGATTGAGTTAGTTTTCAAATGATACCTCACAAGGCATATTGTATATGCCTCACAAGGCATATAAAGATTATTACAATAGTGTGCAGGGTGTGAATACAGTGGCACTTAGTGTCATGGAGTGCATGCCGAAAAATTATTCCTATGCAACAACTCCATCTCTCAGCTCTACATAGCTGTATTTAGCTCTTCTACAGCCAGGATATATGAAGGTTGCCGCTAATCAAAAGTTAGAGAGCATGGCCACATGGCCTGTCAGAAGGGGAGTGTAAAGTATGAAAATATTTATTTTCTCTGGAGCATTGGAGAAGGTGAGATTGCAAAGAGACTAGCCACAGAAACAGCGTCTGTGTGTAGATTTGCTCAGTACATAGATAATCCATCAATTGTAATTTGCATTAACAAATTAATATGAATAAAGGTGTGGGGAATGAAAAAAATTATGCTTGGCTTATGGATAGTCCATGGACAGAAGAAAGGCTACATTGGTAGAATAAATTGCTCACTGTGAATGGTTTGCCCAGGTCTAACCAGGATGTCTAGTTCAGCTCCTAATCCTGCTTCATCCCTTAGCTGCCTTTGGGTGAGTTCTGAGAGACTCAAGTAGCCAAAAGAATCCCTCATGCAATGTACTGTTTTATAAGGACCCTTGGGTTACAGGTGAATGTTATCTGTGGAAATGCATTGCTTTCTTTCCACACTATCTAGATCTATAATTATTCAACACAACTTTAGAGTCTGAACCTTCAAAATGTGTTCTGCCAGCTGGTCTCCTATTATTGAGTAATATATCATCACAGTGACATTACTACTAACTAACTAATAACTGTTCCAGATGGCAAGGATGCATTTTGGGAGATCCTGACCATGCATGTGATAATCTTTTAAAATTCTTAAGAATTATCTTTTTTAATAGACTGCATTTAGTCACTTTCAAGAGAAGCAGTCATAAGATGTGAACAGATTAAGTATACCAGATAATTTAAAGTGCTCAATATCTGAAATTGAGAGAAGAATGGCCTTGATAATTAGAGCGATCAATACCAAATCAATGGTGGTCTCAGGATTTTCCTGTAAGGTGATTAAAAATGTTTCCTGACATTTTATGATACTTGTATAAAGTAATGGGGAAGATTTGTGAATATAAACAAGCTTTGTTGTCACCAATATGGAAATGCTGCTTTCCATACCTAACAAATACAGCAGGAGAAGAGCTGGTCAGAAACACTTGGAAAATTTTTGGACAAAAAAATTGGAAAAAATATGATAAAACTTTCATCAGAATGTGTTCATGGTTTTTTTTTTTTAATCAGCTCTATTCATTCTCATGGCTATTCTCTGAGCCCACTCCAATTTTTCAACATCCTTCTTGAATTGTGGATACCGGAATAGAACATAGTATTCCAGCAGTAGTCGTACTAGTGCCCAATACAGAGATAATATAATCTCTCTTCTCCACTTCAACAAATGTCCACTTTTTATAAATCCAAGGACCGTATTTAGCCCTTTTGACCATGACATCCTATTGGTAGCTCATGTCATTTTGTTCCACAGGTGAATATTCTAGTGATTTATCATTTATCCAAATGATTCAGTAACGAATAAAATCTTTAGAAATTTTCCTTCATCGTTAGAAACATGGGCAAATAAATTTGTCATTCATCTTTATAAGCAAAAAGAACATCAGACAAAAAATACACATCAGGCTTTCTATTCTTATTCTTATTCCTCGGTACATTGTTAAAGCAGATGCTGGTTCAGTAAAATCAGAAGAATGTCTGTGGTTCCTTTTGTAGTGTTATGTTTAGCTGAAACATTTTAAAGTGATGTTCTAATTGTTGTCTTGCACTTTGTGTCTGCTTATCCATTGTTGCCATGTCTCAGGTAAAGCTGTACCATTGTAATAGTGTGGGAGGATTTTTCTTCTTCCGTTGTAAAGCTGTTGTGCATCTAAATCCATAGTGGTAACCTGGGGACTAGATAACATCCTCTTTCAATTCAGAATCTTACAATGAGTAAAATGAGCAAAGGTCCATTAGTGGATGTGTCCCATTAATATATTTCATTTGGTTATTGATCATCTTCCAGAATTACTAGATTATGTGATAGTCCCTATGACATTTAAAGAAAGGTAGCCCTTCTGCACAGATCAGATGTGGTCTTTGTGTAATCCCCTGTTTTTACAGTGCAGTGTTTTTTAAGGCCAGAAGGGGCCATTAGAATATCTAGTCTGATTTCCTGTATATAACATAGGCCATAGAACTTCACCAAGCTAGCCCTGTGTGGTCTAATAACTTGTGTTTTCTTTCACACACGTGTAAGATTTGTTCCCCAGTTCTGTATCCTTAGCTATCTTTATTTTGTGGGTTTTTTATGTGCCTTGCATTATTCTCAAGTGACTTTGTGTTCAAGGTACAAAGCATCATTGATAAACTCTTGAAAGAGACTTCTTCAGTCAGAGAAGAGTTGCTGTAATACATTTTAGAGAGGGAATTGTGGAAATTAATAATGTGGGAAAGAGGGTGAATCTGAAGAGCCAGCTGCATAAAATAAGAAAATAGTCATAGCTGTACCTAAGTATATGTGATAAAGCCATGTTTGTTGTATATGTCACCAGAACACAGTGTTAAAAGCTAACAATAGGCCAACATAGGAAGGATTGACTGTGTCCAGCACTGTACAGACCTAAAAAGGAGGGTGGGAAGAGGCCACAAGGAGCCTTCCCCCTCTAGTACACTTTTGAGAGGTCTGGACACAATCAAAGTCATTTTGGTAACAGAGAACTAGGACAGCACAAGGCTAGTGCCTACAGCACCACTAACCTTCCCAAACAGTAGAGGTCCATGACCCCATCCTTCTATACCAACCCGTAGAGAACACCTCATGCAAAGGAAATGGATTCTCTGTCTCTCTCTTCAGCTGACATCCTCAATGCAGAGGTTGTTGGCTACCGCCTTCCATCTTTCACAGTTGGGAACTTTCACTCTCCTTTGGATACCAGTCCATCTTGTGATGTTTCTGACATGACTGGTGGGTACTACAGCCCTGGTCAGATATTGCCTAGGCCATATTTTCCAGAGCTCTGGACATGGGCTTCCTGGAGATTTCCCTCAGGCAGTATACTTTCCCTGTGCATGTGGGGCTGAGACTGAACAGCCACAACGGATTTTAGAGAATCCATTTTGTAAAAGCATTCTAGACTCTAGGTAAGAGTTGGTTTAAACCAAAAGGGAACATTTGTAATGAACATTTTTGCAAAACAAAACAAAATCTATATTTTATTTATCATCAGTCCTGGTATGGATGCTTATGTGAGCCTTAAACAAATTTTCAAAGCTATGGCCCACTGACCTGCCTTTTATCTTTCCTTTCCAATGTTATGCTTGAAGCTCTCTCAACCCCATTTTCTTTCAGGCTTGCAACCTTCCTTCTATTCCATCTAGGACCACAGAACATCTTGTTTCCCCTTCCTGGCGTTAACAATCTCATAGATTCAGAGACTGTATAGCCAGAACAGACCAGTGAGATCATCCTGCATAGCACATGGCATCGGACTTCTCTGAATTAATTCCAGTTTGCCTAGAACAAATGTTTTAGAAAAACATCCAACCTTTATTTATCACTGGCCATTTTTAGAGAATCCATAGCAACCATTGGAGGTTGTTTCAGTGGTTAATTACCCTCACTATTTGAAAAATTGTGCCTTATTTCCAGTCTGAATTTGTCTGGTTTCAACATCCAGCTGTTGGATCTTGTACCTTAGTTTGCTAAAATGAAGAACCCTTTAACAAAGTTTTGTTCCCCTTTTAATACTTCTAGTCTGTAATTGAGTCGCCCTTAACCTTCTTTTTTCAAAAGAGACTTAAGGAGCTCAGTCTATTCTATCACTATGTCATGTTTTCCAATTCTTTAATCATTCTTGTGGCATTTCTCTCTGAGCCCACTCCAATTTTTCAGCATCCTTCTTGAATTGTGGAAACCAGAATAGAACACAGTATTCCAGCAGTAGCTGAACTAGTGCCCAGTACAGAGATAATATAACCTCTCGACTCCTATTCAATATCCCACTCGTTATAAATCCAAGGACTGTATTTAGCCCTTTTGGCCGTGACATTGTATTGGTAGCTCATGTCACCTTGTTCCACAGGTGAATATTCTAGTGATTTCTGACCTAATCCAGGTACTTTACCTAGGTCAAACTCCCACTAAAGTCAGTAGCAGCTGGATCTGAGTAAGAAGTTTGGGATTAGATATTGTAAATTCTACAATTATTTCCTTCCCTTTCTTCCCCCTCTCCCGCTCTCTCTTCTCTCTTTCCTGCTCCCAGATCTGCCTTTCTGCCGGTTCTCATCTCTCAACATTTTAACATCCACATTTTAGCTGGCCTTTGGATTCAGCAGGATGGATGAGGCTGTTTTTTTAACTTGCTTTTTTAATCAAGAAGCATAATTGAGAGTTTTAATTAGTTGTAAACAGTGGTGGCTGCAGGTGAACACTATTAAAAGTCTAAGGTTTTCTAGACTGTTGAAAATTTAAAATGCCACCCTTTTGTTTCCTCAGTAGTTCCTGCCAGCACTGGCCATCGTCATATATTCTCAGTAACAGACACATTCAATTTTTTCTTTAAAAGCAAAATTCCAAAGTATAAAATCCCCAACTGAAGGCTTTTAACTATGAAGTAAAAAAAAATAGCCATTTAGGTAGCCAAGGGAAAAAATTAGCTTTTTAAACTAGTAACAGCATCCAGCATTTTCATTTGGCAGAACACATTTTTTCTCAACAAATGTTGACTTACATGCCAAATGAAGCATTTTTATTTGTTGGGTTCCTGATGATCTGGTTGTTCTACTGAATTTTTGTGTTACACCATGCCCATCTCTTCAACACCTTATTTTTCCTTGCTATTTTATTAAATCATTTTGTGGAAGGGGGTGTGTGTGGGTTTTTTTCTCTTCAGTCATAAAGATAGGTATAAGGATGGATAGCTAGAGGAAGAAGTGAATAAACCAGGGATGGAAATAAAAATCTTCAGAAAGTGACCTCTGAAAAGATGCTTGCAGGAAGGTATAGTAACAGAATCACTTTCTCAGCCATTTATTCCTCAAATGTCCATCAATGTGTGAATACTATTTCCATGCCATAGAGGTGAGCAAAAGGATAAACAGGAGCAGCACCAGTACTGGTGACAGGAATATTAAGGAAGGAGAATGTTACAGGACTGCAAACAAATAAGCAGCTCATGCTCCCATAGAAGTCAGTGGGAGCTTTGCCATTAAGTTCAGTGGAAGCAGGATTGCATCCAAGTTCCTCAGCAAATTCTCTACTGGTAGTTGAGGAAATGAAATAGTGATGGGCAGATTGTATAGGGACATAGATAAGGAGACAGTTATTCTCATGTTTACAAGGAGTCAGGAGAACAAGAAGATGACAATGAGCTGGTGTGCTGGATTCTGAAGAGAGATGTCAATCAGCTATTCAAAGTGGAATGTGCTGTTTCTCCTCTGATTTTGATATCCACTGAATTTTTTAAGAGAGGAATGTATTGGGATCTGAGTGGCATTGGCACTATGGGGAGGCAGGAAAGGAGGCAGGCTACTGTTATGACTCAGTAACTCATATATACCTTTATACAGAATGAAAAGAAAACCATTGTTACTACTGTTACATGTGGTGCCCCCCCATATGTTAAACTTCTGAATACCTTATTTTTATTACATTTTTAGCCCATTTCATGACTTTGCACAATTTTCATGAATGATTGATCCGTCATATAAGATGCACGATGCAGGCTAGGATCTTTAAATCTGTATTTATTCATGCCATATATAAGCAAATAAAAAATCATTTCCTCTAAGCATATAGAAACTCTTTAAGAATGATTGAAATGTACTAACATCAAGAAATTGAACTGTGTACCAACTTTGGGTGGACCAGTATTAAATAGTGTTTACAGTTGGTGACGGCCTTAGAATGTTAACCCTAGTCCTTTGGTTCAAAAGGTCACTTTTCTTGCTTTTGCCCTTATGAACTGAAGCAAAGGGTCAGAGAGCCAAAGACTGGCCAAAGGCATTTTCAAGTGATAAAATAGCAAGCGAGGTCTCTCTCGTCAGCCATTGTCAATTGAAGATATATTTTAATCAGCCTGAGCTTCAAAAAACTCTCCTACTTACACTCTTTGAGTCTTAAAACACAAATACACTTTCACAAGGTTCACAATATCACAGCTGGGCTCTCACTTCACTTCAGTTCATTCTTATATCTCACTGACTGACTGGTGCCTAGGTCGCCTGCCCCTAAATCCAGCCCTGTCCCTACGGGTGAAGAAAAAGTGGTGTTTGGAGAAGATCTTGCAGTTCAGGAACATTTGTATAACATGCTGCAGGGCACCACCAAAAGAAGTGCAGTAGTTAAAAGATGAAAGGAAGAAACTTAGGGCAGAAGAATAGATTTTAAGACTAGAAGGGATTGTTCTAATCATCTAGTATGACCTCCTTCATAACACAGGCACAGAACCACACTCAGTCATTCCTGCATGAAGTCTATAACTTCTGTTTGAGCTCGGCTCTCTGAGCTAAGAGGTGTAAACATTATCTAAAAGTTGTATCTGAAAGAGTGAGACAAGCGTCATTGTAGGTAACCACATTAGCACTGAATAACATAAGTTTTATTATCACTTGCCTATACTTACCACCTGTTAGCAGAGATGCTATGGTCTATTATGCCAGAATTTAATGTGTATTATTGCTTTGCAAAACACAAGACTATGGAAACCATGCCACTGATTGCAGGAAGGGACATGAAAGTCCTACACAAACCATCACAAAGTGCAGAAACTCAGGGCTTGTCTACACAGATATTTAGTTTGTAGAAAGTTAATTTACGAATCTACCCCACACTAGCCTGCCATGGACTAACTGTGTGCACCCTGCTGATGCACATTAATGGTTCATGTGTTTGCTTTGATTTAGTCCTCTTTGAAATGGGACTAGATCAAAGCACTATAATGAATTGTTAATGTCCATGCAGTTGGTCTGCAGCAGGGTACATTCAGACTGCAGCCTGCTGCAAACGTTAAATGTTTGTGTACATGAGCCCAAAATGACTTTCCCCAACTCCAGCAGCAGGTACTACATCTGGTGAAGTTGTACTATCCATCCTGTACAGTGAAAACTTAAGTTTAAGAGAGAAAGAGCCATGACTTTGCTATGTTGTAGAAAGGTGTAGAAAGGTAAATAGCAACCAACATCTTAAGAAGTTCTATAAAAAGCATTTGCCATTGGAAACTCTAAAGAAAATCAACACGTGTTTTGTGATACAGTCATTCTGAGGCTAACCAATCTCTTCTCTTATATGCCTTATTACTAAACTTCCAAGCACTAGGGCCTCAACCTTGCTCCCATTAAAAGCAAAAGAAAACATCACATTAACTTTAGCAGTGGAGGATCCTGCCCCACATGGGGAACATAGGAGATAAGAAACCATACATAAATCACTTTATGGGATCAGAGGAATATGTCACTACTACATGCTTACATACTGAATTCAAAGAAACCATGTTTTCATATCTCCTCAGGGGTGACACAATCCCTCAGATGAATCTCCCTGATATGATTGCATAATGGTGAGGATTAGTGAAAAGAGATAGAGGAAGGAAATCTTTCTCTTCAGAGAATTGCAACTTGAGGAAAACAGAGGCAGAGGGGAGGCTGCTAAACATCACTGTGAAAGTTCACAAAATCAGAATTCACAGGAAGATTTTTGTGGGTGCATGTAATTACAGGCAGGCAAATTAATAACTGGAGCACAGCCTGCACATATTGCAGAGTGCTCCACAGGCAGAATTTTTTGTTGTTACTACGTGAGTGTTGCAGTAAAAAGAAAAGAAAATAAGTCTGGTAGTGGACACTGATTATCCAAAGCCACTTTCTGACCGGATGGGCCTTTTGGATAATGTCCCAGCTCAAAATAATGCTCAGTAAGGACCACCCCGCTGCTTAAAAATAACAGAAAAATCCCAATTCCCATCATGTTGAATGCTCTCATGCAGTTTTGAACTGGGAATGGGCTAGGAAGATAATCCCTGACCCTGATAATCCGTGACCACTTCCTTTATCCATAATATTTTCTATTCTCCTTCTAGGAACTACTTTTCTATAATAGAAGACTACATTACATAAATCCCACAAAACTGGTTTATAAAAAGTTTTTAATATAATTTAAATTACTGAACCACAAAAACTGAGTAATTAACTGCTACAATGTATTCTTTATTAGTCTGTTCCCTTGTGCTTTATAGTGTACCCTTAGGTGCCTACCAATAGATTCTTCATGCTCACCCTGCTGTAGCTTATTGACATATTCATCCCTCATTCTCTTATACTCTCAATAACATTATAATGACTGTGAGGGTATATTATGATGATGAAAGAACAGTGCAACTGTTCTTGCACTGATTAGAAAATGCTGGAACAGCACAATAGCAAATGTGAAATAAATAGAGGCACTAGAACATTTTCATCCTGCATGGTCAGTGGATAAGGCAGGTTCCTGTTACTGGTGAAATTGCAGTTTTGCTCTAAAGATGTAGTAAGAAGTGTGGTGTTGGTTTTTTTTTAAAATGCATTTGAATTTCAAACTGAATTCCATGGCCACTCCAGTCAGTATTTTCCAACGGTAGTTGGCCAATTTTTACTAGTACGTATGGCCCCCTCGCCAAACTAAATGAAAGGTAAAATGCAAACATATTATTATTATTATTGCTAAGCAACTTACAAATATTAATGGTGCCTCACAACACCCCTGTAGGTGTGGTAACCTTGAGTTACCGATGGATAAAGTGAGATGAAGAGAGGCTAAGGCCCTCGTTTTCAAAAGCTGTCTTTTATTATGCAGTCAGTTTTGGTCACCCAACTTTAAAAATCTGTGACCTGATTTTCAGAGGTGGTGAGCACCAAGAGATCCCATTCACCTGCTACATGCCAGGTTATCCATGGGCAGATAATTGGTGGGTCCTTGTAGTAAAAGCAGATGGCTTGATAGCCACATGTTTCTAGTGCACTGTCTGATGACCTAAGAAATTCCAGAAAGGCCAATGAAAAACAGGATATTAATAATGAAATGTCTGCAGTGAGTTTCTGTAAGTAGTGGGAGGCAATGTTTCCTAGTGGTTAAAGCACAGGGCTGGGACTCAGAATACTTTGATTCTATTTTTGGTTCTGCCACTGATCTCCTGGGTGACCTTGGACAAGCCATGTCACTTTTCTGCGCCACAGTTTCCCCATCTGTAAAAATGGGTATAATCATACTGAACTTCTTTGACATGCTTTGAGGTCTACTAAGAGCTAAGTACACCTCTATCTCGATATAACGCTGTCCTCAGGAGCCAAAGAAATCTTACTGTGTTATAGGTGAAACCACATTATATCGAACTTGCTTTGATCCACTGGAGTGCACAGACCCCCCCCCCCCGAGTGCTGCTTTACCGCATTATATCCGAATTTGTGTTATATCGGGTCGCATTATATAGGGGTAGAGATGTATTGTTTTTATTTTATGATCTATATTGTATTACTGGAGTAGCTGCAGAACGGAAAATTAGGGGAAACCAGAGAAAATCTAAACTAAAACTTAAGGGAAAGATACTGAGATATAAGATGTGGGATTTTTGTACAAAGGTAATAAGATTTAATTTCTCTTTCATGTATTTCACTGTTCGTGATTAAAGGACAAATTGGGGCTACTATAGGAGCACCCCACTGCTGCTTGTGAGTTGGGGTCTGATCCTTGAGTTCCTCTGAGCACCAGGACCACTCCTAGATAGCACCACTAGCCATTTGAGGAGGGGCAAAAAGGAGACCTGCCCAACCACAAAAGGGCATGAAGTGAAGCAGTAGGTATTTGAGACATCCAGGAGGAATAGTGTCTCCCTGAGAATCACTGTGTTAATACAATAAAAGTGAGGATGTATATAAATCAAGGGGATTTCTTATAGCAGTTATCTGGGAGTCTGGATGAACTACTGGAAAGAGTGATTTTGGAGAGTTTTTTCTGTACAGTGGTTTGCCAGCATTTAGCTGAGGAAGCAGCATAATCAAAGCTAGTTTACATCTATTTGATATTTTTAACCTTATTGTCCCCCCAAAATGTTGTTTCTGCAGATGGTTTGAATTAGTAAATCATAACTAATTCTGTGCATTCCCCTCTGAGAGCTGTTGACAATGGGCAAAAAAATTTCTAGTTACTTTGCAGTGGCCATCTGAAGTAGCAAACAACCAGCATGCCTGTGGGAGTTTTTTATGCAGCACAGAACTACATTTCAGCTGCGGAGAAAGCATCGATGCAGTAAACATGACCACAATATGAATATATTTACAGTTAAATAATACTTTACTTTTCAACTTTTTTCAACCAACACTAATCTGAATAGCAGTGGTTATACAATGTCAGTTGCTTTTCCTTGTGTAGTAAAATAAACCAGCCATTGAGAAACTGTTCAGATGTGGTGGTATAACACAATGCTGTGTTCACTGCATTGTGTGAGAGTTTGCTATATCCTCTCTCTTTGCTACCTAGGTCACCTTGCAATAAGTATTCAGACATAGTGCATTTGGGTTCAGCTTCCAAAAATCTCTCTTACTGCAGTGCTTTCAGAAAGCTTGGAGAGCTCAGCCATCAGCTTTCCATACAATTACAGATTGGGAACCACATCCAATAGAGATGTGTAAATTAAACCCCTTTACATGGAGTTAGAGCCCGTTAGTGATACTCACACCCTCTCTACTAACATCTAAAGGCATCTAAATTGGTGTAATTTGACACCAAGCTGCCAGAAGAATGTGTAAACTAAACTGATTCCCTCCTCATTTTCATTTACAGCCTGTTCTGATTCCCCAGCATGAAGGGGGGTTTAAGGTAGCGTAAAAGGATCTAACTTACCATTACTTTACACTACTTGCAGGGTCTAAATTTGGCCCTGGATTTCTCCAGAACTGTTGCTTTATAAATATGTTAAATATCATAGGGCCATGACTCTTCCTTTTGGAAAACAATTTTCCTCCTCATAACATGTTGCCAACTCAAATAATATCATCCTGAGCCTGTGCTCTGCCACTCCTGCCTCTTCCAGAATGTCAGGTGCTCCCTAGGTGTCTTCTTTTTATAGACTAATAGATTCCAAGGCCAGAAGGAACCATTGTGATCATCTAATCAGGCCTCTTGTATAACACAGGCCATTGAATTTCCCCAGAATAATTCCTAGGGCATATCATTTAAAAAAAAATCCAATCTTGATGTTTTCTTTTGTTCCTAATATATATATATATATATATATATATATATAATATTTTAAAATCCTTCTTTTTGTCCTTAACTCTTGGCGATCAATTTTGCCTTGTATCTTTTGGTTTCCCTTATTGGTTTTCTATAATTTCTAACTTCTGATTTTATTTATTACTATCAGCTTCCCCTTTCTTACATTTGTGTGTGTGTGTGTATATTATAAGATTATATATATATAATTTTTATAACTGCCTTCCCTTCCCTTCTAAACCACTTGTGTTTTTTTGGTTTTTTTGTTTGTTTGTTTTATGAGTATTGCCTTCTCAGTTGAATGTGGGATTGTGGCTTTTTTGGGCATCTAGTAAGGTGTTCTTTAATGATTCCCAATTATCTTTAAGTGGTACACTTTCATTTTCATTTTACCACTCCTGTTTCAGAAGAGCCAAGATTTTCAAATCTAGGAGTGTAAAATTAGGTTCCTAAATCTTGTTTAAAACTCCTAAATACTTGGGATGACCTTTGGAAATGTCAAGCATTGCACAGCTCCTACTGACTTCATTTTTGAAAATCTTGACCTAAATCAATGCTAAGAGAGTGCACCCTATCCTTGAAATACTACCTTTCATCCTATAATTCATGAGAACTTTATATAATATAAGCCCAATTATGAGTCCTGCATTATGCTTTCATTTTGGGATTTACTGCATGTTAACCTGCCTTTTAATTAAAAATACTTTATTCACCACTGTGAAATGGTTATAGCAAGATTGTTCCAGTAGTTAGGTATATCTCCATATATTATATTATCTCATAGAGCTGGAAGGGACCCTGAAAGGTCATCAAGTCCAGCCCCCTGCCTTCACTAGCAGGACCAAGTACTGATTTTGTCCCAGATCCCCAACTGGCCCCCTTCAAGGATGGAGCTCATAACCCTGGGTTTAGCAGGCCAATGCTCAAACCACTGAGCTATTCCTCTCCCATGAAATAATATAGTCTTCAGAAGATACAGTGGGTGTTTATTACATTATTCAGATGCAATGTGTGGAAAGTGTTACAGTAGCTTCTTAAATCAAAATACCACAACAACTGTGAAACTTAAATGATACCCTTGTAATAATGTGTCATTCAAAGGAGTTAGAACTAATATTTGGTACTTTTCAGCCCTTTTTATGACCACTTCTTCCTCAGACTACTTTGCTTTTGGATGAAAACTACAGATGGTATATTAAAGATCTGAATCTTGTTCATACTGCAAACTTGCTTTGTAGTGAAAATAAAAACTCTGATTAGTAAAACACTGTATTCTTCACTATTACAATATCATGAATGACTTATTTGCAAGAAAGCATTTAGAGAAACATTACAAAATGCAGGGAGGCTGACAGTTGTGGAAAACATTCTCTTCTAGGTCACTGACATAAATCTGTGCCAGGTCAATTTGACAGAAAGTTCACAACAAAATGACAATTGTTGTGCAGCTTATTGAAATAGGGTCCAGTTCCTACTGGACATTACAAATGAAAGTGTTATTGACAACAGCAGTATAAGCACAAAGAAGAGTGAATGAGTATAGAGATCAAACTATTATTTTGGCTCCAGTTCTCACTTGTGATGTTTCTCTCTTACGCTATTCTGGTGGCATGAAGGGGGTTAAATAACCCCACAATAATCTTTTTGGATGCTTGAGGGAGGTTCTCCTGACAGGATAGAGCCAAATAACTATCTTGGCCTCTCTCAGCCTCCGAAATAAGAGGCTGTTTTGGAGGCAGGCCAACAGAGCATGGGGATGTGATTAGAGAATAATTTGCTGTTTTTTCTGTGCTAGTATTAAAACCCATAGAAGATTGTTACAAGTCAATGCAACTTACTTAGAGCAGCCCAGAGACAGCTCTAAACCTCACTGGGAGGTGAGGCCCAGAGGCATAAAGATGGCTTAACCACCTTTGTGCCCTGCTGCTTCCTGTGCCATGTGCAGGGCAGAAGAAAAGGAGAATCAGTCTTTTTGACTGTCTGATGAGGTATGGGCTGATTTGGGGCTGATATTGCCCATGCTTAAATGTGTTCTGTGAATAATCAGTTTTTAGTCATGGGGCTAAAAGTCCTGCACATCTGAGGAGCATTTAACCTACTAGAAAATTACCCAACAGTGTTGCATTAAAATGTCTTTAAGCTATTTTTCTTCTTTGGAATTTTGCTTTCCTTCTGTTTCTATCAGTTCTAGCAAATATAGATAATCCTCCATTTTCTTCTTCTGGTAATATTCAAACAAGCTAAAAATCTTTGAGCCCAGATTTTTGAACATTTGCAGAACACCTCTCCATGCTCCCCTTGACATCTTTGACTATATGTGTCTCTGCTAAATGGCCTCATAAATGCTTGGGCTTTCTAAACAGCATGTATGTGTGTGAGAGTGAAAGAAAGCTATAGAAGTAGCTCAGATACCAAAGTTTGAGCATGGTATAAAAACCTGCATAGAGTATATGGTATTTGCTTTCTTATGTTTGAGCTTTGTTCTGCTTTTTCTCTTCATTGGGATTGAAAATTACTGCATTGGTATGATTTCTAGAAGCACATTGAACATCAGGGAATAAAAAAATACAAGATTCAACATTTGCTTAACATACTGCTTGCTTTTCAAAGTAAATCTAATCAGCTAATTCTGTCTTGATATTTAGAGCCCGTCTACTAGATGAAACAACAGGATGCTTTGAGGAGCTCATTCACCAATGCTTGTGATGTAGTGGACAATTTTCTGCAACTCTTAAGGTTAAATGTCGTCTATTTTATTTGTGCTTCTATAGAGACTCAAAGAAGGATTTTCAATGTGTGCTTTAAAAACAGTGTACATCAAGAAGTGGGATTGAACAACTCAGGGTATGGGCAATAGGAATCGGAAACTTGTTCAAATCAAAATAGGTCAGTAATGTCCGAAATTCATTACCACCAGTGGGCTGCTCAGTGGTCCATAGAAACTGTATTGGTTGACACAGTCTGATTTTTATTGGACAGATAATAACAATATGAACTTGTTGACAACGTCATTCAACAGGCCGTTGATCAAATTATCACAAAAGTTGTTACCCTTCCATCTAGATGTTTTCCTGATGAGGCATATTTTTATAGCCAGTCTGAAGAAGCTTGTAGTGTTCCCATTTATGCTCATATGGCTCCTGTCACACAGAGTCAGACACTAATGAATTTAACATGAGAGCATCCTTGAGAGTTAGGGAACAATTAGCTCCATTTTACAGCTTGGGAGCTGAGGAAAGCATACAAGAAGGAGGTGGCAGAGCTATGATTTGAATCCAGATATCTAGAGTCTCAAACCAGTGCCTTAAACGTAGGACCAAGCTGTGGACAAATAGTAATTTGGCTTTCAGTACTGTCAAGTTGGAGGCTTTCCTAAGGGTTAAGTACATGTTCAAACATATGATTCCTCCAGTGCAATTCATGATTGCTGTTTCCAAATGCAGTAAAAAGCAATGGACTAAATTGTGGTTCTAAGGCACAGCCTATACAAGGAGATCCTGGAGCATATGGTGGTGTGGCTGCTGCATTGATAAGAGACACTAGATGTTTGCTGAGCAGGATCTGATGTGCTGGTTGGTGCAAAGGATCCACATGTGCCTCTGTATGATATAGCACTAATTGACCAATGGAGTGCAAGGACCGGGACTGCAGGGGAGAGAAAGTTTGTAGGTGTATCATGCCCTCATGCTGGGAACAACTGA
The DNA here is from genome assembly GCF_016161935.1 of Mauremys reevesii. Classification (NCBI taxonomy): domain Eukaryota; kingdom Metazoa; phylum Chordata; order Testudines; family Geoemydidae; genus Mauremys; species Mauremys reevesii. The sequence continues at coordinate 25,993,387 of NC_052629.1, read as the reverse complement.
ATCCTATATGTTTGAGGCTGATCTCTAGTGTTGATGTCAGTATGAACAAGTAGGCATAAGGCTAATTTTATCTCTCTTTCTGTATATATAACAATTAAATAAATAGTTCCCATTTTTCAAACAATACCACATAATTGTAGTTATGGGCTCTCCAGTTACCATGGGTTTACAGCTCCTTACACCCAACACTCCAAGACAGAAACTAAATTCTATGAAAGAAATAGGAGTTCCTTTGTAGGACTTATTTTCAGCTGCTTCTGTTCTTTATTGGGTTACATTGACATTTTCTTCTTTGAGGCAGTGGAAGGAAAGTAAGTTAGTTTTGTAGTTCAATCAGAGGAGGTTCAGCAGTCAGGCCATAATCACACTCCTGCAGATGACAGGCCATATACCTAGTGAACATACCCAAGGAGATGAAGATTAACTGCCTGAGATAGTGCTGGGCTTTATCATTATCAGTTTCCACTAAATGGTAACATGGAAGCATGAAAAAAATTAAGAATCCAGTCAGCAGAAGTCACTTTGGTTAGTTCCCATCCAGGAAGCTTATCTAACACACTCATATATCTAGTTTTACAGTGCACATGAAAAATATCAATGCTATTTCTAAACCATGGAAAGACATAAAATTGAAATAGAGTAATCACTATGGAAGTACTAGTCTTAAACATGGCACATAAGATTGAAATGTCTCTGCAGAAGCATAACTCCTATTAGCATTATTCTTTGATAATCATTTTAACATCATTTTAACGTCAGTTCTGTGATCATCAGATAATATTGGTTTTGGTTTCATCTAGTTCTTAACAATGACAGCTAATTCAATTCCATGTAACAAACATCAGAGTGGCTGAACAGTCAGGATTACACTGATGTAAATTGAAAGTATCATTCCGAAAATATTACACACATTATATTCCATCCCTCTGGGACATTTCTCTACTGATATGTGCATCGAAAATTAATATACCTAAAATATCTCCCACTGTCAAAACTTTTAAATGAAACAGGAATTTCAGTCAGAGGTTTTCTTATTGGCTACCTCAAACATTAATCATTCTCCTGTTATAAGCGTCTGCAATGTGGAACTTGTTTCGATAAATTTCAAAGATCTTTTTCTCTACATATGTCATGACTGGGATGTGGGTGGTCTGATCTAGTGGTCAGAGCAGGAATTGGGACTCAGACCAGCTCAGATACCAGGAGATCAGAGTGCAAGACAGGCCAGAGGGCGAACTGAGAGCCGCGTTTCAGAAGACAGGCACAGGGAGGTTAGCAGGAGATCAGAAGAAAACCCCTCCCAGTATCATTCACAAATATTATAAGCATACTCACCATTCCATAATCCAAGTCATTAATGAAAAGGTTGAATAGTACCAGACCCAAGACAGACCCCATGCAGGACCCCACTTGTTACATCTTCTCAGTCTGATGATGAACTATTATTCTTTGATTATGGTTTTTCAACAAATTGTGAACTTACCTTATAGTAATTTCATCTAGACCACATTTCCCTAGTGTGCTTATGAGAATGTTGTGTGGGACTGTGTCAAAAGGGCTTACTAAAATCAAAATATAGCACATCTATTGCTGCTCCTCATCCTCTAGGCCAGTGTTTCCCAAACTTGGGATGCCGCTTGTGTAGGGAAAGGTCTTGGCGGGCCGGGCCGGTTTGTTTACCTGCCGCGTCCGCAGATCTGGCCGATCGTGGCTCCCGTGGTTCGCTGCTCCAGGCCAATGGGGGCTGCTGGAGGTGGAGGCCAGTACGTCCCTTGGCCCGCGCCACTTCCAGCAGCTCCCATTGGCCTGGAGCAGCGAACCGCGGCCAATGGGAGCCGCAATTGGCCAGACCTGTGGACGGGACAGGTAAACAAACCGGCCTGGCCCGCCAGGGGCTTTCCCTACACAAGCGGCATCCCAAGTTTGGGAAACACTGCTCTAGGCTAAATAATCCTGTAAAAGAAGGAAATTGATTTGGTTTGGTATGATTTGTTCTTGATAAATCCATGGCAGCTATTTCTTATAACCCTATTCTCCTTTAGGTGCTTAAAATTGTTTCAGTGCCTTTTTAGATATCAAAGTTCAGCTGACTGATCTATAATTCTCTGGGCCCCTGCTGTTCCCCTTTATAAGTATTGGTACTATGTTTGTCCTTCTATAGTCATCTGGGACCTCACCTGTCCTCCATAACTTCTGGAAGATCATCACTATCAGTTCCAAGATTGATTCAGCTTGTTCCTTAAGTACCCTAGAGTGAATTTTGTTTTTGTCAGACCCTGCTGACTTTAATACAACTAATTTATTATGTTTTTTCTCACCTTATTCTGGCCTGTATTCCTTTCCCCTTGTTACTAATATTAATTATGCTAAGAAAGTGTTCACAATTAAATTTTTTAGGAAAGACTGAATCTAAATAGGCATTAAACACTTTGGCCTCCTTGATGTCATCCAGTATTTGCTCTCCTTCCCAATTACCATTTTATTTTGTTCCTAATGTACTTATAGAACCTCTTATTATCTTTTATATCCCTTTTTGTTCCTTAACCTTTCTGATTTTGTTCTCAAATGCTTATGCTATTCTTTTATATTCATCCTTAGCAATTCATTCATGCTTCCACTTTTTAGGATTCCTGCTCAAATTTCAGGTCATCAAGAAGCTCCTGATATTGGCCTCTTACTATTCTTCCTATCTTTGCTGTTGTGCCTTTACTATTGCCTCCTTGAGAAACTGCCGTCTTTCTTTTTCTTAGATTTTCTTCTCATGTGGGATATCTCTGAGTTTGTTAAAATCTGCTTTTTGGAGTCCACTGTCCTTATTCTACTAATCTTATTCCTTCTTTTCCTTAGAGTCATGAAATCTGTCATATCATAGTCACTTTCATCCAAATTGCCTTCTGCCATCAGAATTCATCCCTGTTAGTCAGCATCAAGCCTAAAATGGTTGCCTGTGGTTACTTTCTCTACTTTTCTGAAACAAGTAGTTGACTCTAATACATTCTAATAACTTATTGCAGATTCTGTGTTTTGCTGTATTATTTTTATACCAGATTGGTGGGTAATTGAAGTTCCCTGTTCTTACCATCTTTTGTGTTGTTGTGATTTTTATTATTTGTTCTAGAAATGCCTCATCCAGTACCCCCTGATTTGGTAGTGTATATTAGATCCCTACCATGACATTGCCCCTTCCTCCCTGCCCCCCCCCGCCCTGTTTTTTTTCAGTCTTCGCCCATAGACTTTCAACTGGTCTGACTTTCACCTTTGTCTGGACCTCAGAACAAGTGTGTATATAGTCTTGATGTACAATGCAACACTTCCTCCCTTTTCTCTCTGCCTGTCATTCTTGAACAAGCTATACAATATTCCAGTAATGAGATTTATCCCACAAAGGCTCTGGAATGTCAATTAAGTCATAATTTAGCTTGTGTGGGAAGACTTCCAGTACATCATTTTTCATAAGAAAATTTTAGTTCATGACGTGGTTCAATTAAACAAAAAAAAGGCGCATTGCAAACCTGAACTTCTAAAACGTTCCGTGGTAATATTTCATAGCTCTGTTGGAGTGTAGCTGCTGCTGAATGACTTAACATACACCTAAATCATTATAATTCACAGTGCTGTATTATGGTCCAAAAAAATACTCCTCCAAAAAAAAAAAAGTCACCTGAGTTACCTGTCATCAAATACATTTCAAATAAACAGAAACCCTGTGTCCCTGGTCGCTGGCTAGTAAATTGTGAAAGTCAATGTAAAATTAAATCACTGCGCTTCACAAGTACTCGCTTCACTTGATATCTTTACCTTGCTTTGGTCAGGAAAATATTCCTAGCAACATGTTTCTGTATTTAAAGGAAAATTTTAATGCTGCAAAATGTACTGAACTCTCTGTCATAAATCTTACAGTTATGCTCTTTAAAATAGAACAGCATGATTTGATTTTCTTTGTATCTTTCTGATTTATGTCAGAAAATAATATTTCATGGTTGTGAGGCTGCCTTTAGAACCTATAGCTGCTAAGGTCGCCGCAGGCTCTAAATCTTCACCCCCTTTCTCTTCATTTTGAACATAAGACACATGGCATTCCTAATGTTTGTCTGAGTGTCTGTAAGTCATGTATGCTGACAACACTATCGTATTTAATGATTTTAAAATGTACTCTAGCCAGTGTCCTGTCTAATGCTATATCAGTCGTATGTCTGAGTTTAGCTAGCCATAATCTTAGCCTAAATAAAACAAATCTGCCTTCTTTTCTAACCTCCTATTACAGAGTGCTGCTGAAATCTCTCTAACTAAACTGGGCCCTTTTCTGAAGCACTGTCTGTATTCATGATCCCACTAAGAAAGCTTGTATCCTCTGTTCAAGGATGCTTATTTTTCTAAAAAATCACACCAAGTTTGAAGTACATAGAAGTTATAATACTCAGCCGTTATAATAACTTATTTTAATAATCAGAATTGTGTGTTGCCACAAAACCAATCAGATCTGCTGTATCTTCATATCTTAAAAATACTCATGATTTTAGAGTGCATAGACTCACTACATAAACAATTAGGCTAGCTTTCTTTGCAGATATGACAGACAAGGAATATCTCTTGGTATGTTACTCAGGAAATGTTGTTGATATAGCTTTGGTTAGAATAAAGAAAAAACTGGGTATTTATTAAGTCTGATTTGTCTATAACAAGATGAGAAATATGCAAGTATTTAAATGTTTCATTTTTGAGGGAGTACTATTGGATTTTTGGTTTTGATCATATTGAAAGTTCCACAAATTCATCCTTAATGCATTTCTTCAAAGGATCACTGAAATAATTTCCTTCTTGAAATATCCCAGCACACACACGTTCCTGTACTAAAGTGTGTGATAATGTGTATATTGCAGTTGTTTATGAAACATCATTTATGGTGCTGATTACACCTCTACCCCACTATAACATGGTCGTGGGAAGCCAAAAATCCCTACCGCGTTATAGCTGAAACCCTGTTATATCGGGGTAGGAGTGGCAGGGCTCTGGCGGTGATTTAAAGAGCTCCAGGCTCCAGCCACTGCGGGGAGCCCCAGGCCATTTAAATCGCCGGTGCACCCCTCTGCCACAGCCCCAGGGTAGGGGTGGCAGGGCTCCAGCGGTGATTTAAAGGGCCCAGGGATCCCCTCAGCAGCTGGAGCCCGGAGCTCTTTAAATCACCGCTGGAGCCCTGATGCCCCTACCCTAATATAACGGGGTTTCAGCTATAACTCAGGTATAGTGATTTCAGCTTTACTAAGTGGCTGGAGGTCACTCAGCTCTGCTGCTTTCCGCTGTAATTTCAGCAAAAGTCCTCTCTCTATTGTCTCCCATCAAGAAGCTGCCTCACCATCATCTCTTTATGAGAAGTCCCTTGATTGGCAGGATCCTTAGTGGAGGAGAACCAGTAGCTTTTAGGATCATTGAGTGGAGTTCTTGTAACAAAGTAGGAACCCCCCCTCCCCAGCTTAATCAATTTCCACTTCCTAATCAATTCTGAGTTTATGTACAGTTACGGGCATTCCCATGGGGGGAGGGATACCTCAGTGGTTTGAGCATTGGCCTGCTAAACCCAGGGTTGTGAGTTCAATTCTTGAGGGGGCCACTTAGGGATCTGGGGCAAAAATTGGTCCTGCTAGTGAAGGCAGGGGGCTGGACTCAATGACTTTTCAAGGTCCCTTCCAGTTCTAGGAGATTGGTATATCTCCAATTATTATAGTGTCACTGGAGGAATTCTGGGTAGAAAGCTCATGCAAGTAAGCTCTCTCTCTGTAGATATACTTCCCTCTGTTTACCAATGGCAAGGTCAGAGATCTCTTTCCCCTCTGAAGCTTCTGTCCATCTGGAGTTCTGGGTAAATAGCTTACACAGATAAAACAGTTCTGTGGTTGTATTTCCCCATTTACCAACAAATGGGAGCAGAGAGCTCTTTATCCTGTAGACTCAGAGCTTCATGCCATAGGACTGACACACAAATATTTTGCTGGAGCAGGACCTAAGATAATAAAACCAAACTAATTGGCTGATACTGTGATGGGATAACTAAAAATTAGTGATAAGACTACAAGAACTAGCAATCCTCATGCTTCAGAGCAAACTTTGATTACCAGCAATGGTCAGATATATTTATTTCATGGTATAACATTACACAATTACTGTACATGCATTATTGGTGGTTTGTCCTCCTCTGAGGCATTAAGCATTGGCTACCGTCAAGCACATTTCCACTTCTGGTGTAAAATCATATACACGAGGATCTTTAACTGACCGTAGATAATCAGCAGATTCTACACTGTACAAGATCTGCCAAATATTCCTTTTGGTGAGCTGGAGATGGCATTGGAATGGACAGGCAGGGAATGGTGCATGCAAACTACCATACACAAAACCCTGCACAGAGAACCAAGACTATTACTTAAGAAGAGAGAGAGCCAGTAAACCTCCATATGACAATGTTGACCCTAAATCCCTGTAAACTAGCAATTACATGGGATTATTATTAATAATTTATTTTACTATAGCACCCAGATGCTTCAGTCATTGTGATGAGAGCTCTTCGAATACAGATGAAGAAGCAATGAGAAATCCTAGCTCCACTAAAATCAATAAAATTCCCATTGACTTCAGTAGGGTCAGATTCTTGATTCATGGCTATTGAACTCACAAATATATACCTTTTGATTTTTATAAGGATGAAGTTCCTGCACACATTTTTGGAACATTAATGTCCACAATTATTGCAATATATATATAAAATTTTCTTGTGGGCTTTTTTTTATTGCAGTAATTGTTCCCTGACTGCCACTTACCACTTCATTTTTATTTAATACTGCATTTAATACACTCGGTATAAATTAGATGTTTTCAGAGAGGCAGATACTAATATGACAAAAAAAAGATTTGTAAATTCTCACTGCTTTTAAAAAAATGTTATTGCTTATATTTCTGATTAAGGAATATACATTAAATTCACCTCTGTATGCCTCTGTTTCCCCAGCTTTAAAATGGGGATAATGATACTTTGAGACCTATTGATGAAAAGTGCTATATAAGGTCTAGGTGTTATTAATCATATCAGAAATATGCTTGCAACATAAGAAATTCTGCAGCATTCATGAGAAGACTAAGAACATTTTTTAGAATACCACTTCTAGAGAACCGGATTCTACTAAAAGATTTCTACAGGCAAGCTGCCAAGTTTGAAAGTGCAGCCACTGAGATATATTTCTTTTTACTTAGGGCTCATTAGCAAGAAGCAGCTGCTGGTTCATTCAGTATTAATGTCAGCCATAATAAAAGACACCCACTTGTGGGAAGAGGTGAATTTGGAGAGAATTATAAAAAAGGACTCTGCACCAAATTGCACCATATCAATCTGACTGGTTGAATTATAACAAGACGCACATTTTGTGAAACCTTAAAGCAATAACTATAAAAGTAGCAAGATTGTACATGCTCCTGACTCTGCATTCTGTAGCTAGACTACATGTGCTTTGCTTGATAATGATGCTAAATAAAAAGTGAAGGGCATTTCTGTTTGTATAACTTTGAAACCTAAGATATGTAGATATGCTACTTTTCTTGCCTACGAAAACCAGCCAGTTTCTGCTGCTGCTTGAAAGTTTTACCTTAGGAAATATTTGAAAAGATGTTCACACTCACTCATCCCCAATTATTCAGCACCCCTAAAAGTGTAGGAGAAGGCTTCGCCTCCCCCTGTTTTCTTTGCTTTTACTTAAAAAAGGGAGGGGATCCGATGCACAGATGAGGGGAAATAATCATTTTCAATAAAAATGACAAAGAAGAGAATCAAGTGTCTGATCCTTGCTAAGGAGCATTATTTGTGCATTAAATTACTATGTTTTGCTGAAATATACATATAAGTAGCATGCTAAAGACAGGAGATTGGAGAAGAATCAACAAGGTGGATAAAGAAAATATAAATAGGAGGCGCTGTTTATAATAGTAGGAAATAAACGGATTTACTAATTGTATACAAATTTCAAATCAAAGCTACAGATTTTATTTTTACAAAACAAGATAGAATTACCTTTGTTCTTGAACACGTCAGTGGTGATTAAACAGTGAAGAATGAGAATTGATGATTCAGGGTTTGTTCACTTTTAGATCCCTAGTCTGAATGTAATCCAGAAGAGTCCTAGCAATGGTATCTAGAAAATGCATTACTCCTCATGGCTGTTAGGTGATCTATATGGAATGAATTTGTGGACTCAGTCCATTTCTTAGTGCACAGATGTTTACCACACAAGCCACTGCTACAATTGACAATTGTTTGAAGTCTGAGTAGAGACGTCAAGAACTGAATACTTAAGGAAACTCAACTATTCTTTGTACCTTTAGAGATATTCTCTCCAGAATGTAACTGAATCACATTTTTGGAGTATTGTGGGAGAAATTTAGATTACCAGTGTCTATGCTGTGTTTGGTATGTGGATAAATATATGACTTCTATGGCTAATGCAGTAAATGTGGTATCTTTCATATGCTCTGAGTTAATAAAAAGACTGAAAGATCAGCTAGTCCAATACAAAAAAACCAAACAAAATAAGCCCCTGACAACTTATTTTTTCTCCTAAAAACAGATTAATATTTAAAAAATGTTAGTTTCTGGGACAACATCCTTTGGATATTAGTGTATGTGCTGGGTTTCAGCTCCCTCCTCCCATCTCACTTTCCAAAATTATACAGATATTTTTCTGCTGCCCTATTGATGTTTTTAAAAATTAATTTCAACAAGCCAGAAACTAACTAATTTCCCTCTACAGGGGAAACTGACTATGCATAAAGGTCTGTCAAATACACAAAGTTAACAAACTGAATCGATTTATTTGCTAACATGTTTCACTTATAGTAATCTTAGGGGTTACTTGTAATAGAGTAGATACAATATTCACAAACTGAAATGTGATTTTCAAGTTGACTGTGTCTCTTTAACAGCTATGTTATTCAAATTCCATCTGTTATATTCCATTTAGTTTTCTTCTTCATTTATTCTTGCCATTCCTTTCAACTTACCGTCTGCCACATGGCCATCCGACACACTTCTTTCATTGTCTTTTAGCTGCAGTGGTGAGCATTTGCCTTCTAACTGTTAATTTAAGGCAGAATTCCCCAGCTGTCCACCCTCCCTATACCACAGGGGTTTCATTTCAGAGAGAGTGCAAATAGCTTAGCAGAAGTTGTTAAAAAGAATATAAAAAGAAGGGCAAAAATACCCTCCTCCATTGCTGAAGTGGATTTTCTCAGTAATTTGCCAATGAGTCCAGTGCATGCTTGGGGAGACAAAAATTGCCTAATTATTTCTCTCACTGCAAGTATTTTGACTGGCCTTGGTTTTGTGTCAGCTCAGATTTTGTGTTTGCCTGCCTTTCTGCACCTTTTTATATTCATTTCAAGATGGAGAAGGATGAAATTGAAGGTAGAAATCTGAATACAGTTCGTGGTGACACATTTTGGTGTTCTCAGCTTCACCCACGTGACAAGCACATTTGCATTCAAAACAAGAAGCGCATACTGAAGGGAAAAAGAGGCTTTGTGGGTGTTGCAAAGAAAACCTTAGAGAATTAACTGAAAAGGTGATGTAATTACATCAGTAGATACTGGGCTTGCTTTTTATCTCTAAAATATTCATGGCTATTCCTTTAGGGCCAGTCTATCAGCATCATTCTTTCCTTGATAATCTGTCAGCAGTTTCCCTGCTTCCACTTTACCTGGCATTATCATGACACCCTTCAAATGTAAATATATGGCTGGTTCACATCCCTCACCTTGGCAATAATAAAAAGAACAGGAGTACTTGTGGCACCTTAGAGACTAACAAATTTATTTGAGCATAAGCTTTCATGGGCTACAGCCCACTTCATCGGATGCATGCAGTGGAAAATACAGTAGGAAGATATATATATACACACACAGAGAACATGAAACAATGGGTGCTACCATACACACTCTAACGAGAGTGATCAGTTAAGGTGAGCTAAGCATATACACATCTAAGCATATACACAACCCAAGGATACCCATATTTTATGAGTTTAAAATACGTTGACTTTACTAAGCGTGTGTGAACTGGTTTGGGAAACAAATAAGAATCTGCTCAACTACCAGCACAGGCATCTGCCAAATTAAACCCAAATCTTTTAAAACTGCTTCAGATCATTTTTGAATAAGGAATCCACCACTTCCTCATCTGACCTTTGCTATGGCTGTCTTCCTCACAACCATCTAAATCTTTCTTCTCCTGCAACCAATAACATTTTCAATACACATCCTCTTTCCCAACATGAAGGTTTGCCCATAGACTGTATGGGCCAGGATTTTAAAGGTATTTAGGCACCTAAAGATGCAGATTGGTGCCTACTGGGATTTTCAAAAGTGCCTTGTTGAAAATCTGGCCCTGTTTCTCCTCTTCTCTTGGAAGCTCTCCTACCATGGAAGATTTAAAGGACATCACTTCCTGCTGGGTCTTGGCTGCTGCTAAACGTATATCTGGGATGTCCAATACACTCTAGGCTTCATTGTCCCAAAGCACAGGACATTTAAACAGTGTGGCCATGATCAAGAAGAGAAGTTTCACAGGCATGAGATATGGCTTTGGAAGAAAGAGAACTGAAGCAACTGGAGTGCTTGAGAGAAATGGCAGGTGCCTGTTGGAGGTAGAAGGCCTGTGCAGCTAAGGGCAACCACAGAGCTTACTGTTGGAAAGTGAAAGAGCCTTAAGCATTCTGGACAAGCTCCCTAAGGGTGAATCCTTGTTTGATCTGACTATTTGTGAATGGACAACCATTATACAATTGTCTGATTGGTGTGGTATTTGTAGCCATTTGTTGTCTGTATTCTAAGTACAATGACCCCAAGACAGCTCATGTGGACAGGGAACATTACCATGCTATATCTTAAAACAAGTTGTCTAGTGTAGTTATCTAAATTGTTATAAATGTCCATGATCGCACAATCAGAGTATAGAAAAGAAAAACAAATAAAAGAACACCAGTCTGCCAGTGAAAAGTTATAGAGTCCTGAGCAGAACATGGCTTGATCATTTTCAGTATTATAACCACAGCAAATATACTTAGATATTTCCATTTCAGTGCATATACATTTCAAACAAATATGAATTAAACTATATTTTAATTTTCAGCCATTGGAAATGAATATGAATAGAAATGTAGCAGCTAGAATTACAATGCTCATTATGTGCTTTTATTTGCTGTGTCTTGAAAATGTTCCATTCCAGTCATTGTGTTAACATATTTAGTATCTAGAAAAGAACTCTGACATTATGAGAAACCATCCTTTGTCCTTCAACTAGGATATCCAGAAATTTCCATAGTCAGGTAAACTCTTGACTATACCCACAGAATAGGAAGGGATATTTCAAAATGAAAAGCAGTGTGATATAGGTCCAAGTAAATAGGGCTAGATTTGCAAAGATGCAGATAGGTGCCTAGTGGAATGTGCAAAAATGCCCATGTGAGTTAGATGCCTAACTCCTATCGACTGCCAATGAGAGTTAGGAACCTAACCTCCTTAGGAGCTCTTGTGATTCTCTCCTCCTGCCCCCCAACCTCACCCACAAAAGAGCTATATCTAGTTCTATGTAACAGTGCTAGGGTTTTAAAGGAGGGTGGATTCCATTTTCCTAAATTCTTGAGGTTTCTTCCCTATTTCTCAATGGTTCAGTCCCAGCCAAACAGCTGAAACATGGAACCCTCCCTGGAGATTAGACCTTTGAGAACAGCAGGGGCAGAAGGGAAAAAAAGCACAAAGAGTAAAGAAAAAGGAGACCAGCAAGTCATCCCCTCCCTTGGGAAAACTGAACTTTTTTCCCCCCCAGGAATGGAGCCCCCTTTCTCCTCAGCTACTATATTTTCTTGTCTCTTCCCTTTCCTGATAAGTAGGGGGGCCTGCAGACTTAGTCTGATGCAGTCTAAGAACATGGCTCCGGCCAAGGCCCCAGCCCAGCCTGCCTCCTGCACTCTTGTCCAGACCACAGGGAAATGGATCATTCAATATATTCACATCACTCAGGCTCTAGCACAGTAAGCAAAAACAGTTGGGAAGTTTGAATTCACAAGATTTTATATTTTTCATCACAGTCACTTGAATGTTCTGTGAAAATAGTACAACATTACTCTTATTTGCAGCTTATAGATACAGATATAAATGGGGAAAATGTTTTCTACACACAGATCATCTTATGATCTAGACCCCGAGGGTTCCTTTCCCTGGAAAGTTTTGACCTAATTACCAAGTTTAGTGTTCCTGTTCATATTCTACTTGTTCCATCCCTTTTTTGATTTCCCATGACAGAGAAGTGCTGCTATTTATTATGCATTGCATAATAAAGTATTACTTTATCAATTTGAAATGTGCTGCTGGGCAACTTCATTGAGTGGTGTTATGTATTTATTTATTTTGGTAAGTTTAAGTAAAAGGTAGATAACAAGGAAGAGAGATTGACAGAGAAGAAAAGATTTAGAGAAGAAAATCTTGGTGCAGAAATGTCATTTTTAACATAAAAATACAACAAAGAAATAAGGAGCCAATTCATTCCCCTCTACTTCTTTACACGGGTTGGTTTATCTTGTTTTGGGGGCCACAGACTGGGGATCACCTGCCCCACGGCCCACCATCTCTGGCATTCTTCTGTTTGAATTTTATGGGGTTGTTGCTCAATGAGATTTAAAGGGGTGGGAGATTTGAGGAGCCATGGAAGAACCTTTCTCTGGTGCATTCTTCTGGACAGTGGCAGCAGGTATCTGAATGCATTACTACACCTATGTTAATTTTTCTAGAAGCAACACACCTTCAGCTTTGCATTTGCCTCCTGCCCCAGTTAGAGATGTGATTCTATGCGGGTGCTAGGTGGCTAGCCAATGGCAACCCGGTTCCTGCAGGTGCCAGGTTACTGAAGGAAGAAAAGTCAAGAGGAGCAGAATGTAGCCCATTCCTATTGTTTTGCTATAGAATAGCTATGTCCTCCTCTCTATTTCCTGTGTCATGAATGATTAACTTAACAGAGCTGTAGCAGCACCACAGAAGATAACCTTCTATGGGGCTCCCCAGAATTAATTGTATGGGGATACTGCCTCTGTTGCAACCACCTCAAACACCACCCCATCCTGAAGGAGATAATTAGCTGGAAACATCATATGGTGAACACAGTGGGCTTCCCTTACCCTTCTCTCTCCCTCCCACAGGTAATCCCAAGGAAGGGTTTGATTCAAGGCCTTTGCTGTTAGCAAGAACTAGGTGTGCATATGATAGTTAAGATTTATCTGTATACAACAGTTCCTAGCACAATGAGCCCCTGATTCCTAATGGGGGTCCCTAGGTGATATGACAATACAATTAATTAAATAAAATAAAAAAGCAGTCTAGGGGATATAAACACATATTTTCTGTGAAAATCAATGACAGGTATATATTTAAATTCCCTACATTCCTTTAAGAATCTCAGCCTGTTTTCATACATCATAATTTCTGGAAATTGTTAAAGCTCTAAAGTTAGCATAGTTGTAAAGGGTAAGAGAAAAGGAAAATAACAGAGGAATAGAAGAGATAAGAAAGACAAACCAAACAGAACTATCAAAATTGCTTCTGACTAAAGAAAGGGAAATAGAATAATTACAACGTTTAAAAAATATATAAAATGAAGATTAAAGGAAAACAGATGAAATAGCAAATATTAAAAGGAAAAATATTTATACATTGTGTTTTTTAACAGAGTAGAACATGTAACTTTAATTAAAAAGCTGTGAAACACAGGAAATATAATTTATTTGAGGCCAAGAATATTTTTGCATTTGCATATCTTTAAAGCTCTTTAAAGTTTGTTTCACAAACCCACTAAGATAAGCTTTGCTCATCTCTCTTCTGAACTCTTTATTTTCTCTTTCTCCTTCTTAAGGAATTAGAATCATTGCAGTTGCCCATTCTTCGTGACTAGTACAAGTAGAGAACTAAGTTTGTCCCTTCCTTGATCTTAGGCAAGTATGAAAATCTTCTGTGTCCCCAACACATTATTATTATTGTTGTTATCCCCTTCATAGACCAGCAGTGATGCACTGTAGGGGTTAACTATGAAAATTTAATTTTCTCTCCTTTCTACAGATACACACCCACAGTATACAGCAAATTGGCATTTTCATTCTCATCATATCTCCAGCAAAGTATGAGAATACTGACAGTTTTACTGTCCCTTAAACAGGAAATATTAAAGCTGTATGTGTAATCTTATTGTCTCTACTGGCTTGCCTTAAATGTACTCCTAAAATAATCTCATGAGTACTCATTTCAGACTGAAGGGTAAAGCATGAATGGCAGAAGTAGGTGTAATCTTGTTTCTAAAACCACCTTTTATGGTTGTGACCTGTGAAGCATGAAGTGGCAAATTTAAGTGGTGAGGTGGATATGATGAATAGATTTTTAAATAGTTTTGTAGTCAATGGCAGATACGTGTTCACTGTAAATTAATACAGTAAAGACTTTAAAATTTTAGTGGTGAAACCAGACTTCAGCTAAAGAATGTGGGCTGAATGCTCACATTACTTATGCCTAGGGAAATCAATGAATGTAATCAGGAGGAGAATTTGGCTAACACCATCTTGTATCACTAATGATTTTTCTTCAAGTCTATTTCCATTCCCTCTTCTCTATTTCCATTGTTTCTTTTTCTCTTTCCTCCTCTTTTCCTGGCCAGTATCATAGATAAACCATATAGTATCAAAAGAGGACAGTGGCAAAAGGACTGTGGACAAACTCATAGCTCCCTGTGTAACATTTATGCAACTTTTCAATAGGCAAATTAGCTTATCTGTAAATAATTTAACCCCAAATGTCACTTAATGGTCAACCCATCCTGACCCAAATAGTGGTGAGTGTAGGACATGGAGCTGCACTAAATGTGGGTAGAAAGACGGTTGCTGGGATTGGTCGGTGAGAGGGTACCGGATGGTGTCTGGGATGCTCATTTGGAAGAACGCTGGTTAACTGGTACCTCTCTGGGGGGTAGTATCGTGTCTGGAAGGAAATTGGAAGGTGTCTGTGGATGAAGCTGGGGGGGTAGTGCAGGGGTGTTTGGGTAAGTGGGGATGTTTGAAGGTTAGCTGTGTGGGGTTGTCTGGGGGGAAGCTGGAACCTGTCCAGGTATGAGAGTCTGGATCACCTCCCTCCGCGGTGGTTGGCATGATTGTTGGTGAGAGGGGGAGGGTCTGGCTTCCATATGCATGTGGGCACACACTGAAGAGGGGCCCATCTCCCCAGGAGCAATATAGGTAAGAGGGATTCTCAACATGCAAGAGAGCTGGGCTCTGCTTTGAATAGACATAGCCATGCTTTTCCCTGCCCAAGCTCAGCTTCCCCCAGAGGGAATTCCCAACCTTCTAGGTTTGGCCCCTCCCTATAAAAGGCCAGCCCAGTGCTCAACTGGCTAGGTGTAGGAAAGCAAAGCCCCCTTCCCCTGAAGATGGTGCTGTCTCCTCTTGGACTGGGCCCCTGAAGACAAACTTGAGGTAGGTGCAGCTGAACAGAATTAAGAGAATTAAGGCCACCGGTCTGGACTCAAGAGGATTAAAAGGTGTTTTTTGGGATGTTGCACGCCATGGACAGTGACTGAAAATCTGAGGAGGGAGTCGGGGTGTAGGGATGACCTGTCTGGGGGAAGTTGGGACTGGAGGCCCTGGGAAGCAGGGCTGTTTGTGGAGGAGGAATTAACAACTGCTAGGCTGATGGGCTGGAGTGTCTGGGAGCCTTTCTATGCCTTGGCCCTCACTGGACTTTGGCGAAGGCACTTGCACTGCATCTGCTTCCCCCTTCCTTGCCTACTAGGCAAGAGGTAGCAGGCAGTCTGCCTGGGGACAGAGTATTTATCTGTCTGAGCTGCTGTTCCTCTTGTTTTTTAAAGGGACAGCATCATTTCATGTGGAAGGAAGGGCATGTTTTACAGACTGTTCTTCATTTGAGGAATGAGAGGCTATCCAGGTTTTCATGAGGTAAAGAGTTTTTCCCCTTCTAAAGATCACAAGTTGTTTAAAAGTTTGGCACGTGAGAGAGAGACTGCAGATATCCCTGGGAAAGGACTGGAGGGGAAGCAATGGTTTAACATGCTCCACTGGAACTGTCCCCAGACTGTGCTTAGTTCAGGATGCTGGCCTTTTGTTGACTGTATGCAATTTTATTTTGATTAAATAGGGTTATTTTCCTAACCCTGTTCTTTGGTGTGTCTTCCTTCTGGCTCCTGCTGTGGTTGGTCACTCTAGCCTCTGCCACTGTGACTCCTGCATAGGCTGAAATAGAGAAGAGATGGAAAATAACCCATCCTTAGTTATGGGGACTTTTTGGATGAGGAGTGACCTGTGGCTCCTAAAAATTTAAATCTCTTCCTGTCACAATAATCACGGTCCATTCCAGGAAAATTCATATGTATTTTTGCTACTGGTTTTCTTTGTATTCTGCTATGGGCTCTTCAGATTTTTCAAGATATATATTTTTGAGATTTAGTACTGTATTGAACGTTGTATATGTTTGCATTTTCTTTTCCAAAAATATGTAGGAACTGTGACTAAGCTGGTCCCTGAAACTAAAGTTGTTCCGTAGCATATATAAATCTCAGTGCAGCACTACAGGCAGGGTCATATTTTCATATTAAAAATGTTCTTAATTTCTCAAGACACATAACATTCTTCAACAAATAGCTTTAGTATATCCACTGCAAGGAGTTAATCATCATGAACATTTGAATTCTCCTCAGTCCTCCTTATAGAATCTCAAGTAGTGTTTGACTATAAGAGTTTACTCTGTGCTGTATCTGGTGTAATTCCTTTCAAAACTGAAGTACTGTACTATAACTCAGATACAGTGAAAACTGATTTTAAGTGCTCACTCTGGGGACAATAAAGGTAGTCCTCTGATAAAGATTGTATTCGGTACGCTTGGAGACACTTTAGGAGAGATTCTAAAGAACATTCCCTAATAAGGGTGGCATTTTGCACAGGTTTCAGTGTATACAATGCAGAAAATAGTTCTAGCAGGAATCTTTTCAAAATTGCTTCCTTAAGGAGAGCTGATGAACTAGTCTCTGTAGAGAGTCAATTGATGATCTCAGTTAACAATGGACCCAATATTTCCCTACTGGCTCTCACCACCCAAGAAAAATATTGGCCAATTCCCAGTTTGTAGCCTAGAGCAGTTGATGTGCTTCTAGAAAGTTAGTAATTGATATTGACAAAACTCAGCCTTTAAGGATGTTCATCTCTGTGCAGATAGCCAGCACAAAGCCTATATACAACTTAAGTCCTACTGAGGTTTTAATTTAAGGATAAATGTCACCAAATGACATTTGATTAGGTGCTGAGCAGGAACGGTAAATGTCTTATCAATACTGTTATGCTGGAGGTATTAATGGCTGCCATCAAGTGCATCTTTGATCTCTAGACAATCATAGACATCACTAAAGTGACGGGTGTTGTAACCAATCTTCTTTTAGGCTATATGGAAGGAGCAATTAATATCCTGCCCTTTATGGGTGAGAGAGCTGGAGACAACTGAAGCTACCACTCAAGGCAATCAGCCACGTAGGGAAGCCTGAGCAGGGCTAAACCATATATTCTACTGGGTTTCTCTGGTACTGGTTGCAAAGGCAGGAGCTCAGGGATTGCTTGGCAAACTGTGTGAGGGATATGAAGAAACGCAGCAGACAACAGGAGATGTAGCTGTGAGAAGAAGCAGACACAGAGCTGCTTGGCCACAGAAGCTGGGGAGGCTTGGGGACATCTGAACCAGGAAACTGCATGCTGTTGGTTACTCCTATGTTGTTCAGTGAACCAGGACTTTGTGTGAGTTCCTTGTAAATACACAGGATTGCACCAAAAATGTACCTGACTGGTATCATCAAATCCTCCTAAGGGAAACAAATCTGCAATGTCCTGAATATTGGATAACCACTAAGGCAACAATACTCTAAGGGTTATTGGTGGTTTATGAAGTGTGGTCTGTTATTTTGTTCTCTTTTTATAATTGTTGTTGTAAATAGGGGCACTAAATAATAAGGAAGCGTGAAAACCATTATCATGTTGACATGTAAATATCCAGAGTGTGCGCCATCTCAGCTTCCATGAGGCAGAAGCTTTTTGAGCATTGTTAAATCATTCTTCATAGTTTTCAGACACAGAGCCGCTTTGCCATGCAATATAAAGATCAAAAATAAGGTTTAAAATGCAATTTAATGATGTTTTGATTACGTAAATATCATTAAATGGATGTGTGTGTTCATTGGGGGTTTTTTAAGTGCAGTATTTTGAAATGTCAACTGGAAGGAGACATTTAGCCTATTTTTTAAAATGTGTGGTTTGCTTCTGAACATAATGATTAAGGCCCTGAGCCTACAAGCATTGTGTGTATGCTTAAAGATAAGCGCCTATGTAAGTGTTTGCATCACTGTGGCCTTTTCTGGGCTTCCTGATTGTAGTGGACTGTGCCTTTAAGAGAGTTGGCTATAGCACACCTCAGAAAGTGGAACCAGTTGCGTTCATTTATAGTGCAGAATTTGTGCTCAGTGAAGCCTGAGCTACAACCTGGCCAGCATTCAGTTTCAGACATGGTAGTTTCCATTTTAATAAATTATATTAATAAATTAATCTAACTCATTTAAGATAACATGGTTGAAACACACACCCTTTTTGTCTGTCAAGACAGGGCTTGTGTTAGCTGTCTGTGTCTTATACCAAACCCAGGACATTGCACACTGATCACAGATGGGGTGTTGCAGGTCTAGTTACAATATATTCCTAAACTGGGATGTGGAAGTTTGTATAGATGTTATCTGCACAATAACCACACTGTGCCTGAAGCGGGGGGAACTTTGCCGAAGGAAGGTAGCAGTACTTTGTGGTGGGGAGGAAGGGAAGGTCAGAAACTGCTGCAAAAGAGTGAGTGGTAGTCAGCTGTGCAGCACTGAGTCACCCCCGGGGAATGTAAGGGCAGAAGGCTTTAAAAGGTGCAGACCCTGGTGTTGGAAGCCCTTTCTCCACAGAGAAGGCAAGGCAGCAGCCACCCTTCCTCCCCTAGAGGTACAAATATCAGGTTCAGTTAGGACCTTTTTAGCGGGGCTGGAAAGTAATTTTCCCCTCCACAACCATATTGGCTTAGGTGGAGTGGGGTTTTATCACCTTCCCCACAGCCAGGGGCGGCTCCAGACTCCAGCACGCCAAGCGCGTGCTTGGGGCGGCATGCTGCGGGGTGTGCTCTGCCGGTCACCGGGAGGACCTTCTGCAGGCGTCCCTGCAGAGCTTCCGCTGGTCCCGTGGCTCCGGTGGACATGCCTGCGGGAGGTTCACCGGAGCCACGGGACCAGCGACCGGCAGAGCGCCCCCCGCGGCGTGCCGCCCCTGCCCACAGCAGGTGTCAAAGAGGACCTATTATGGTGAGGAGAAAAAGTGGTTAAGCTATGTGTCACAACTTGTTTTGTAAGTGTGGGGCAGATGTCCAGTCCAGGTATTTCATAGGGAAGGCATCCAGTGACCAGATAAATGGCCTGGTAAAGGACTTTAAAAGGAGGTGCTGGTTAAAGGAACAGAATGGAACGGGGGTGGGCTGGTTCAGGGCTCCTATGATTGGTATGGCAGGGAGCCAACCCCCCTTTCCTATAGCCTACCTTAATCCTCCTATGGAGGCTGGGGGTGGAAGGTGAGGTCCAAGCCATGTGTTGTCTGGGGAATCTGTATGGAAAATGAAAGGGGGGGGGCTGGTGGAAGCCCCAAGTAGTTATTTGAATAAACATGGGATTACCTCCACTGTATATTGTAGACATAATAAAGCTGTGGTCTGATTTGAAGTGTCTCCTCTCCTTCTTTCGGGATAGCCGGACAATATCTAACTGCAGTCAGTTCTTTATTTTGAAGGACATTAACATTCAGGAATAAATGGTAAGGCTTTTCTTTTCCAGTTAAAATAAAAGATTTAATGTAATTTCAATGCTTTTTTTCTATTTAGTTTTTCTTTTTAAATTGTGCTAAAGAGTCCGCCTCCCTTCTGCTTCTCTGAGGACGTTTCAATTTGTAGTGAAATGTGCCGTAGGGCTGCATACTTTGATTCAGTTGTTAGATGTATCATGTAAATCCATAGTCTGAAAACAGCATTAAATTTACCTTTGACTTAATACATTATAACATTTCCTTTGTAGTCATTTTGAGGCGATGAAGTGGATCTTATACATGGTACCTCTTAACAGCTGCTTTTGTGTTTTTGCTTTGTATCAAGTGAAAGAACTGAGTGGGAGTAATCACAATACTGAGATTGACATAAATGTTAAAGAAACAAAAAAGTATGCTTGCATGTGACTTATTAAATTTAAGTGAGACATCTATCGTGTTAAAAAATATTTTTTGTCTCGAATAGACAGTCTATGATGACATAATGACATCCAAAATTTTAAATGGAAATAATATCCCAAATTTCACAGTAAGACTGAATATTTACACCTACATATACTCCCTAGCTAGGGAAGGGAAGTTTTAGAATGGAAATACTATCCAAAATAATACCTCCAGAATATGCACAAGTTTAATAGACTAGTTCTGGTCTCATAACAGTGTAAATCAGGAGTAACACCACTGAAATCAAATAGAAGTGTGGAAGTGGGGTTCAGATACATCTTGCTTACTTTGGTGTGAGCGAGATCAGTCAGTGACTCCCAGGGGCAGCTCTAGGAATTCCGCCGCCCCAAGCAGAGCGGCGCGCCACATGGCGCACTCTGGCTGTCGCCGGTCCCGCGGCTCCAGGGGACCTCCTGCAGACGTGCCTGCGGAGGGTCTGCTGGTCCCGCGGCTCCGGTGGAGCATCCGCAGGCATTTCTGTGGGAGGTCCACTGGAGCTGCTGGACCAGCAGACCCTCCGCAGTCATGCCTGCGGAAGGTCCGTCAGAGCCGCCTGCCGCCCTCCCGGCAAAATGCCGCCCCAAGCGCACGCTTGGCGCGCTGGGGTCTGGAGCTGGCCCTGGTGACTCCACCCCTAAGATTTGTCTCTAACTTTTAGCACAGTATAACTCACCTTGTATCTGAAGCAGGCTATTCTGTTTTTCTTCAGAGGGAGGGGCCACCTATCACTGGAATAGCCAAGAAAGCAAGATCTTTGGTAGAAATGCAGACACCAGCTCCTTAGGTGGTGCCAAATACAACTCTAAGGGCTAGTCTACACTTACGAGCCGGGTCGACGCGGTGAGTTCGACTTCTCGGAGTTCGAACTATCGCATCTAATCTGGACGTGATAGTTCGAACTCCGGAAGCGCCGCGGTCGACTCCGGTACTCCACCACTGCAAAAGGCGGTGGCGGAGTCGACCTTGGAGCCGCGGACTTCGATTCCGCGGCGTCTGGACGGGTGAGTAGTTCAAACTAGGGTACTTTGAATTCAGCTACGCTATTCACGTAGCTGAATTTGCGTACCCTAGTTCGACCCCGCTTCTTAGTGTGGACCAGCCCTAAGGGAAGAATGATGTTCTAGTCACAGAGTATCTGACTTTTGATATCGATCAAAGGAATCCCAAAGGAAAGTGATTGCTTGTTTATACAGTCTTTCCAACCAAGCACTGTACAGCAGCCGGTAAGGCATTTTAGACACTTCAAACTGTTTAAATAATTTGTGCTTCTATTTTGCAAGCTGTTAAGATAGCACTTTATTTTAAGTAGCCTATTATTATGGATTCATTTAGTCTTAATTTTAGAAGCACTTATCATTATAAATTCATCTGGTATTTATGAAACTGCCACCTCTGTTTTCACAGTTGTTCCATTTTAATTTAATATTTATACTTTAAGTAAGTGCACAAGGAAGAAGCATTATACTCATTAGAAAACTCAAGTGTGTAATGAGTTTGCATATAGATAAAGTAAGTTATTAAATAAATTGTAGGAATTCCCATGGAATTACCTTATGCACTTGGCTTCAGTATGTGATAAATTTTCACTGCAACTCTTTCTTGTTTTTACAATAATGCCTAGGGAAATAAAGAACCTCAGGCGGGAGGTTGAAAATTCAAATAGAGACAACCCTCCCACCCCCCCTCCCCCAAAAAAACCCAAACAAAACAAACATATCTAATGGGAAGAAATATTCTGTTTCTAAAAAATAGAGACAAGGTGGAAAAGGTAATATCTTGTATTGGACCAACTTCTGTTGCCAAAAAAATACAAGTTTTCAAGCTCCAGTGAGCTCTTCTTGGGTTAAGAGGGAAGGTCCTTTCATTGGTCAGTAACTGCTTAAAAGATCAGAAACAAAGGACAGGAATAAATGGTCAGTTTTCACAAGGGAGAGAGGTAAATAGAGGGCTCCTCATGGATCTGTACTGGAACCTGTGCTGTTCACCATATTTATAAATGATCTGTAACAGTGAGGAGACAAAGTTTGCAGATTATACAAAATTTCTCAAGATACTTAAGGCTAAAGCTGATTGCAAAGAGTTACAAAGGGAGCTCGCAAAACTGGGTGATTGGGCAACAAAACGGTAAATGAAATTCAATGTTGATAAGTGCAAAGGAATGCATACTGAAAAACATAATCCCAACTATATATACAAAATGATGAGGTCTAAATTATCTGTTACCACTCAAGAAAGAGCTCTTGGCGTCATCGTGGATAGTGCTTTGAAAACATCTGCTCAATGTGCAGCAACCGTCAAAAAAGCGAACAGAGTATTAGGGAACCATTAGGAAAGCGTGGGACTGTTCAGGTTAGACAAGGGACAGCTAAGGGGAGATATGACAGAAGTCTACAAAATCATGTGAAGAAAGTGAATAGGGAAGTGTTATTTACCCTTTCACATAACACAAAAACCAGGGGCCACCAAATGAAATTAATAGGCAGCAGGTTTAAAGCAAACATAAGGAAGTACTGCTTCACACAAGGCACAGCCAACCTGTGGAACCTATTGCCTGGGGATGTTGTGAAGGCCAAAAGTATAATTGGTTTAAAAAAAATAGATAAGTTCGTGGAGGATATGTCCATCAATGGCTAGTAGCCAAAATGGTCAGGGATGCAACCCCATGCTCTCAAGGTCCCTAACCCTCTGACTGCCAGAAGCCCTGTCCTGTCCATTCCCTCTGAAGCATGTCTCCATTACCTAAAGAAATGCAGAGCTTTCTCCTGCACTGTTCAAGCCAATGAAAGTTTTTCCATTGAATTCAATAGGAGCAGGATCAAGCCCTTAGTGACATTTTCTCTTAATTTTTGTTCCATTATTTTACTAGCAAACGAAGTTAAATCTTTGTTTGGTTTTTTTTCAGTTGTTTGAAAACTTCCCAGTTTCTAATTAATTAATTAAACAAAGGAAAAATCAGCAAATAAGTTTTCTAATTCCCCTCTTTTGATTTATGTTGGTTTATGTTGAAATTGTCCAAGAATTCTCTTACCCAAACTCCATTCTCTCGATGAAGCACTGACTTTTTAAAAATATGGTAAAACATTGTTATCTCTGTCTTTTTGTGGTGCTTTAACATTGATAATTTGCTCCACAATTGCAGGATACTCTTATGCTTACAAAGCAGAGAGATACTAGAGCAGCAGCTGAGAATGAAAAATATAAGAGTGACAAAAAATAAGCCAAATTCCTTGTTCAAATTGGTGGCCTATAATAAAGGTGTCAGGATGAAAAATAATGTCACAGTGGTGCCCTTAACAGTTAGATTTCTATAGTCTTTAGCACAGCATGGATCAAGCAGCTTGAGGCTTAATGCAGCACGGCTCAAGCGACTTTAGGATATAACAGCATGGATCCAACATCTTGGGGTAGCAGTATCTAGCTGCTTTCACAATAAAAATTAAGAACTGAATCCTCTGCTATTTCTCTCACCTACAAGCAAGCAGGTCTGCCCTCCTGAGCAGTCCTGTATGGATTTTTCCCCTATTTCCGTCTATGTTGGGGATGGAAATAGTATTGTAGCCAGTGAGTCCTACAACTCTTCAATAAACTCTAAGCCGCTTTCTTAGGAATGAGGGACAGGGGAAAAAAGAAGGGAATTAGGGACATCTGAAGTCTCTCGAACAACTCATAAACTTCTTAAACAAAGGATATATCTACACTACGGGATTATTCCGATTTTACATAAACCGGTTTTGTAAAACAGATTGTATAAAGTCGAGTGCACGCGGCCACACTAAGCACATTAATTCGGCGGTGTGCGCCCATGTACTGAGGCTAGCATCGATTTCCGGAGCGTTGCACTGTGGGTAGCTATCCCGTAGCTATCCCATAGTTCCCACAGTCTCCCCTGCCCATTGGAATTCTGGGTTGAGATCCCAATGCAAAAACAGTGTCGCGGGTAATTCTGGGTAAATGTCATCACTCAATCCTTCCTCCATGAAAGCAACGGCAGACAATCATTTCATGCCCTTTTTCCCTGGATTGCCCTGGCAGACACCATAGCATGGCAATCATGGAGCCCGTTTTGCCTTTTGTCACTGTCACTGTATGTGTACTGGATGCTGCTGACAGATGCGGTACTGCACTGCTACACAGCAGCATTCATTTGCCTTTGCAAGATAGCAGAGATGGTTACCAGTCATATTGTACCGTCTACCATGCCATTGTAAATTGGCGATGAGATGACGTTTATCAGTCGTTCTGTACCGTCTGCTGCTATCATGGGTGTTCCTGGCTGGCCTCGCTGAGGTCGGCCGGGGGCGCATAGGCAAAAATGTTTTGTCTAAAAATAGTCAGTCCTGCCTAGAATATGGGGCAAGTGTACTAGAGAACCAGAGAGCACAGCCGCTCTGTGTCAGAGCCCCAGAGATCCCGCAGAAATGATGAGCTGCATGCCATTCTAGGGGGTGCACCTGCAACAACCCCACCCATTGCTTCCCTTCTCCCCCAACCCTCCTTGGCTACCGTGGCAGTGACCCCCCATTTGTGTGATGAAGTAATAAAGAATGCAGGAATAAGAAACACTGACTTTTTAGTGAGATAAAATGACGGGGAGGAAGCCTCCAGCTGCTATGATAGTCCAGGCAGTACAGAATCTTTTCTTTATACATGACGGGGGGTGGGGGGCTGATGGAGCTCAGCCCCCAGTTGCTATGATGAGGATGGTTACCAGCCGTTCTGTACCATCTGCTGGGAATGACCAGGAGTCATTCCTATTTTTACCCAGGCACCCCCGGCCAACCTCACTGAGGCCAGCCAGGAGCACTCACAGGCGGATGACGAGAACGGATACCAGTCCTTCTGTACTGTACCGTCTGCCACCGGGGAGGGGAGGGGAGAGGATGCTGCTGTTTAGCTCTCCAGCACCCCGTCTACCAGCAGCATGCAGTAGGCATAGGGTGACATTGAAAAAAGGCGAGAAACGATTTTTTTCCCTTTTCTTTCAGGGAGGGGGGTGAAGGGTGTAAATTGATGACATACACTCTGAAACACCCGGGAAAATGTTTTTGACCCTTCAGGCACTTGGAGCCCAGCCAAGAATGCAAATGCTTTTCGGAGACTGCGGAGACTGTGGGATAGCTGGAGTCCTCAGTACCCCCTCCCTCCCTCCATGAGCGTCCATTTGATTCTTTGGCTTTCTGTTATGCTTCTCACGCAGCACTGTGCTGACTCCCTGCTGTGGCCTCTGTCTATCATAGCCTGGAGATTTTTTTAAATGCTTTGTCATTTCGTCTTCTGTAACGGAGCTCTGATAGAACAGATTTGTCTCCCCATACAGCGATCAGATCCAGTATCTCCCGTACGGTCCATGCTGGAGCTCTTTTTGGATTTGGGACTGCATCGCCACCCGTGCTGATCAGAGCTCCACTCTGGGCAAACAGGAATGAAATTCAAAAGTTCGCGGGGCTTTTCCCGTCTACCTGGCCAGTGCATCCAAGTTCAGATGGCTTTCCAGAGCGGTCACAATGGTGCACTGTGGGATAGCTCCCGGAGGCCAATACTGTCGATTTGTGGCCACACTAACCCTAATCCGACATGGCAATACCGATTTCAGCGCTACTCCTCTCGTCGGGGAGGAGTACAGAAACCGGTTTAAAGAGCCCTTAATATCGATATAAAAGGCCTCATTGTGTGGACGGGTGCAGGGTTAAATCGGTATAACGCTGCTAAATTCGGTTTAAACGCGTAGTGTAGACCAGGGCAAAGTGTCTCACTTAATTGCTGAGGAAATAATCTTGGGTCTGATTGACCCAGTCTACAGTCCACGTCTGGCAGATCCATTTCCAAACTGTCAGTCAAAGTCCCTGTCTGTGAGTTATGACCTTGTCACACTATTCTGCAGCTGCTTTTTTACTACTACAAAAGGGTTCTGAGTCTCTTCCTACTATCCTTGTTTTGGCCACTCCTGCCACAGACACACTCATGTCCTCCAGTCCTTATTCAAAAAGATGTCCAGCTTAATAAAAACAGGGAGGTATTGCCATGGTTAAATGCTAAATAACAAGTAAGTGATTTAAAGAAAGAGAGTAAGGTGTTCCAGGGAGCATTCATGTAGACATGAACAATCTTAGTGTGTGTGTAAGGGATTAAGCATGCTGGTATAGTAAAGATATTACTACACCATTGAATAAGAAGGAGAAAGGGCCCACTTTTCTTCAGAATAGCTCTATAGGTTTCTGGGGATAAAATCATAGTGGTGGTAGTTGTTACCACCTGATATCCCTTTGCATAATTGATTTGACTACCAGGGTTCCATTGGGCAAGACTGCATCAAGTTATACTGCCATAACTGGGTTTTATCAAACCAAGCATTCTCTTTTTCCTTCTCATTTACTACACCAGCCTGCTTAATCCCTTCAGCACTCTGTAAAGTTTCCCATGCCTGCATAAATGCTTCCTTTAGCTCCTTACTTTCTTTCCTTAAATGACTTATTTATTAATTTAAAGTGACACATTTCTCTGCTGATTTTTCTTCATGGCTCTGAGCTTATCTTTGTGAGTTTTTTTTTACACTAGTTCTTTAGCTATAATTACTGTTCTCTCCATGGTCACCCATGGGGCGTATTCTTTAAAGTTTCAGTGGCATTCAACAGACCTTTGCTGTGCTCTGCCAAGCATACTTTGGATACCTATGTAAAAGAATCTCTCTCTAGACCCCTTATGTTACTGAATTTCTCTGTAGGAGAGAATTCCATACTATACTTTAATAATTTTGTTTTGTTTTTCCTGCATTTCTCATTTAATACTATTTGCTGGAGTTCCTTTTCTTTGTGGACCTCCATGGGTGGGATCCATAAAGGTACTTATGTATGTGAGTCTGGAGTTTAGGCACCTAAGTCCCAGTTTTGACTCTACAACAATCCATAAAACTCCTGCTGAACTCTTTAAATGCCTAAACTTGGTACCTAAGTTTCTGCCTCTGACCACGTGCACTGCTGCCTCACTCTAGGCGTCTGGACTCCTACCTCACACCTAAGCCCCAGAGAGATTCACAAACTGGGGGAAGATAGGTGGCCAACCACCTAACTCATGTACAGAGCACAGTTCTGTAGGCAGCCTCTGAGCAACTACCAGATCAGCACCCACTCAAAATTTAGCTGGAGGAGGAAGTGGTGGTGACTGTGCATGTCTTAAAATGTTTATTCCAATGGTTAGAGCACTTGCTTGGGATGTGGGAGAGACCCTCTCTGGCACAGGAGAAGAAAATATTTCAATAGGCGTCTCCGATTTCTCAGGAGAAACTTCTAACCACTGAGTTATGGGATATTCTGATGTAGGTCTCCCTCAGTCTGTGCTGTTGAAGCTGTTCCACTGAGAATAAACAGTTAAACTAATTGGAGCAGGGAGACTGGACCCAGTGTCTTCCACATCCCAAGTGGGTTCCCTAACTGCTGGACTACAGAGTTATTCTCTCTCTCTCTCCCTTTCTCCCTCTACCTCCCATAACTATTGAAATATTTATCCACAATGGAACAGTCATTGGGAGGGGGAGAATGACTCCCCCAGCTGCCTCATGTGCTGTCTTTTGTGGATCACATTATAAGGTGCTCGTTTCTCCCCATTCATTGTATAGGAAGTACACTTATCTAACTTGGCATTGTGGACCTCAGTATTGTTCCTGTGATTTTCTAGGTGCCTAAAACTTATTTCAAGCAAATGAACAACTGGAGAAAGAGTGGCAATGACAACAAATGAAGGTGTATATTAAAACTGTTCAGAACGTCATCATGGCTTTTTAGATGAAAAATAGTTTTTAGAAAAATTTCATCAGACTACATTTCATTGTTTCCAAAATCAAGTAAATTTGTAATTGTTTGAAATATTTCATTTCAGTGACTGACTGGCAGGGCCGCCTCCATTCCTGCCCTGATTTTCCACACAACTAGCTTTGGATGTTGGATGTTTTTCCGTTTGTTAGCACCTCTGTGAGTTTTATGTATATGACCTCCACCAAACCATCACCACGACCCCATGCAGCAACACTATCTACAGCCTTCCCTAATCCTCAGCCCTTTCTTGAGGGACAGGAAGAGCTCTTGCCACTCTGAGATATTACTTCTGGACTCTTCTAGTCTTCTCCTCTTGCACTTCTTTCCCCACCCTCTCAGCTAATGGAATAATAAACTTCCTAGCTGATCAGCCCCTCCCAGTCTGATTAGGTGATTAAGTATTCTACCCACTCCATCAGGCCTCTACTAGGGGAACTAATTAATGCATAAGTGATCAAAGTACTGGGTCAGCTACTGGCTCTCAGCACTCTGTTAGAGGGGGAAACAAAACACATTCTTATTTTTTTTTAAAAAAAGGAATCTACCAAAAAAGGGGATAGAGAGGTGTGCATGTGAGAGAATGTTTTCCTCATCCCAAAAACCCAACTGTTTTAAATATTATTAAATAGAATTTTTGTTTTGAAAACGAAATAAATAAATAAATAAAAATCTGAAAAATCTAACGGAACAGATTTTTTTTTCTTTTTTAACCGGGTCTAATGTGTATTGCATTTTGTTTTCCAGAAAGTATGCTGTATGCACATCTGACTACAGCTTTCTGTTGTCTGTCGTGAAAATATGAAGTAGAAGTTAAAAGACTGGGAATATTCTTACTATAGCTGATTTTGCTAGGCACATACCATAAACCATAATTAAGCCCAAATATCTTGTTTCAAGTATTTGGAGACTTATGTAGTTTCAAACAGCTTGAAGTCATTTTTTTTATACTGAACACAACAATCTTTTGGAAATACTGAGTAGCAAATACCCATCAAAAGATTTGCTATTACTGGTTTCTAATTAAAAACTGGTATATAATTAAAATATATTTTTTTAAATATGCTTTTCTAATAGTCACTGTTAGATTTAAATTGTCCTGAATGAAACGCATGATAAATCAAGATATAGTCATTTGCAGTTGTCACCCATAATTATGTGTTGAAATGTAATTTTACCCAATATGACTCATGTAATTAAGTGTAAGACACCAGAGTAAAATGCATTGTCCAGAAAAAGATTGTAAAAATAAGATTTTTCTAAAAATGATAGTTAAAGGAATAAAGAATTTCAGGACAAAATCTCCTGTTACAGCTTATTTAACAAGTGACATATTTTTCAAAAGACCACATTGATTGCCTACCAGATGTAAACAGTGAACAAAGTTGCCATGTTGTAATGGGGTATATAAACCACACAGGAGCATGGAAAGTGTTAAGGAGCTGCTTGGGGCTGGAGTGTCCTGCCATGCCACAACTGCAAATCATGCAGGACTGGAGGTGGTGTTTAAAAGAGGGAGCTCCATTCTAATGAGGGAAGGGATGACTAGGCTAGAGGCTGGCAGAGCAGGGTGGGAGAGGCTGAGAGTTGGGGCTTGGAATTCAGAGGTGGCTTGAAGAGGCTGGAAGTTATGTTGTAAAATGAAGGGGGAGATTGAAGCAGCAAAGGATGAGGAATGGCTTCAGATTAGGAAGAAGATAAAAGAATAGAAATATTTGAAGAAGAGGGAGCAGACCGGGTTGGAAAAAAGATTGACATTTTACCAGTAGCTGAAGATGTAAAGATAGGAGATGTTAATCCCTTGAAAACAGCAGAATGAACTAGTCAAAGTATCGGAGATACACTAAGAATAAAAGAATGCAGGATGGAGATTTATTAGTAAAATGTGTGTATAAGGTACAGGCTGAGAACTTCTGAAAACTACAATTTTAGGGAAAATAAAAGTAATTTGCCAGCTACCTAAATTTGACAGAAGCAAGAGGAGTAATATATGGGGTTCTACTGGGCAGGGCAAGAAATTAAAAGGGGTATAGGTGAGGAGCAAGTGCTGTTTGTTAAGCAACTAATTAACAGGAGAAGGGGGAGAACACAGAGCTCCCACAGCCATCAGAGTAGCAGGCAACGCTGCCTAACAGAGTTAATATGAGAGATCAGCTCTTCTGGGTGAAAACACATATTCCAGCCCTTTGGGGTATCATCATAAATATCAACTGTTTGGACATGTGGCGGTTGTCTATAAGGGGAAAATGAGGTGTTTTGGAGGAGAACACTCGTTTGAGAACTGTATGGAAAGAACAGAACTAAAATACAGCAATTGTGGGGATAAGCATAGTGAAGCATATAAAGAGTGTGTGTGGCAGAACAAGCTAGAGAGAGACAGAAAATTAAAACAATCTATAAAATATCCTGTGCAGAAGCTACCAAAAGATATTCACAATGGAATATGGAGAAAGGAAAATGCCAGTGAGGAAAAAAGAGCTACTGGTACAACAATACACAGTTAAGGGCAAGAAAGATAATATAAGGGGAATAGATGAAGATCTACTGCTTGTAAGCAAAGAGAAATTTATGGCATTTTTGATAGAAGTGATTAATTGCACTTTACCGATAGGGAAGAACACTGAAAGAATAATTCTAACAAAAGCGATAGAAAAGTACTTGCATTTAGGCACTCTCTCCATATATCACATTCATGCCATTTTAAATGAAGATGATAATGTACTTTAAGCAACATGGTTCTAATTTTTTTTTATTTCTTTGTTTTGTTTTTGTTTTTGCTAGAAGGTACATTATTTAATAACACATGATCAGAAATAACAAGAGGAGGAGTGGGTCTGTATATTTATAAAAGAAGGTCTTAGTTATGTTGAAATTAGTTAAGTTTTGAGCACAATAATGTTCAGCTTCCTTTGCAGAACAATAGACCTTTATACGAATCTGTAATGTTTAACCCATGTAAAAAAATAGACCATCTAGAATTTGCAGAGCTAGTTAAGAGTGTCAAAGGCCTGTGATGTTACGTGCGGAGACCTTAATAGCCATAATGAACTATGGGGAAGCAGGAAAACTGATTATAATGCAAATGCCTAGAATAGTTTATTGACATGCCCAACCTGGTATTGCTCAATACTGAAGCACTTCCTAGGTTTAATTCAGTGGATGGAACTTTTTCATGTTTAGAGCTAGGAACTGCAACAAGCAATGTAGCAAACAAATGCAGCTGGGAAATCTATAAAGAAGATGAAATGGGAAATGATCTCTTCCCTATGCTAATTACATATCAAGGTCAAAAGTCGTACTGAAAACATGCAAGTGTGCTGAGTAGCTAAGTACCAACTGTCTAAGTGATAATCTAGAGGAATTTCATGAAAATATAATAAAGGGAGTTGTGGCAGCAGCCAACCTAGCTGTATATAAGACATCGAATTGCTACAAACTCAGACATCCAGCTCCCTGGTGGAATGAAGATTGTAAAGCAGCAATTAAAGAAAGAAATAAGGCATACTAACAAGCAAAAGTACAATGAATAGCAAGGACTTAATGAACTATTCAAGATGTAAAGCAGTGGCACAAAGAATTATTAAAAAGGCATAGAAAGAGAACTGGAGAAAGTATTGTGGAAAAACGAACAGAGATTCAAAGGTTTCAGAGATAAATAAACAAGTTAAAAGAATGAATGGAATGAGGAGTAGAAACAAATTCAGGATTGGCCTTGCCATGAGGCGAACTGAAGTGGCCACCTCAGGTTCCAGACTATGGGTGTGGTGGGGGGGCACCACTAGGACCCAGAGTGTAGAAAATTGTGTCTGCTGCTGGAGCATATGTATTCTCTCTTCTCTAGGTGCACAGAGATGGGGGAGTGCTGTGCTGGAGGAAGGAGGGCACAAGAGACATAACAGGCAGGCAGGAGAAAAGGTGAGAGGGAATAAGGTGAGAAAAAGCAGCAGGAGCTGCAGGGAGAGAGAGGAGGAGAAGCCTCTTATGTACCTCTCTAGCACCCCCAGGAGCCTGGACTGATTAACACCAGCTTCTCAGGCAGTTTCCTGTTTCCTGCTGCTTCCCTGAACCCACTTGAGGAGAACAGTCAGCTGAAGTACTAGGAGCCAGTTAGGCCCTTAAGACGCTGATATCTTCCCTCACTCAGGCCCTGCTAGCAGCCTGAGTATTTGTCCCCTTAAACTGAGTGTTGAGAACCACTATAGCTGGCACAGAACAGCAGTCATGAGAGAAAGAAGAAAACGCCCCTCTGGGGCAGCATTCAGAAAAAGAAAGAAAGCAAAGGAAGCTTTTCTATCTAAGCAGGAAGGAGCTCTCCTGAGATACATACACACAAATGTTCACGGTGAGCCTTCTGGCCTCAGTGAGAATGTGAGTGTTGAGGAGATGCCTGATCTTCCAGTTAGTCAGAGTGAAGGTGACCTGGCAGCTACTGCAGCATCCATATCTCCATCTCAAATGGATGTAACCATGCACATTCCTGAAGGAAAGTGTAGATCAGAGGAGAGTGTGGTGGAGGCGCAAGAAACAGCTGCTGCTGAGTTTAGTTCCTTAAGTCTAGATGATCCAGGACTGTAGACCCACTTGAGCAATAGCCTGAGGGACTTTCTTGTACTGCATGGGCCACAGCTAGTGAAAAACTTCATGTTCCCCAAAGACAATGAAAATAGAAGTTCCCATCCAACACATTACTGGTGTGAAATCCCCAATCGTGACAAAGTGAAGAGGCCATGGCTTATGTACTAAAAAACCCAGAATGCTGCATACTGTTTTTGCTGCAAACTCTTCCAGTCTAATGTTCCAGCCACATTGGGTTCTACAGGAAGAAAGAACAGGAAAAATCTGGCTAGAAATCTGGCATGGCATGAGAAGGCAGCAAATCACCAGAAAGCATTCCATGGGTGGAAAGAGCTTGAGATGAGACTAAGGTTAAAGGCCACCATAGCTGATCAGCATTAAGAGAGGATTGCATCAGAGTCTCGTCACTGGCAAAATGTTCTGAAAGGCTCATTGCCATTGTGAGAATGCTTGCTACCCAAAACCTAGCACTGTGTGGCACTTCAGATCAGCTGTAGGTACCAAACAATGGAAACTTCCTTAAAATTGTGGAGCTGATGGCTGAATTTGATGCTATACTCCAGGAGCATCTAAGAAGAGTCACCACCCAAGAAATGTACACACACCACTACCTTGGAAAAACAGTTCAAGATGAGCTCATACAGTTATTGGCAACAAAAGTCAAACAGAAGATTGTGGCAGATCTGAAGTCAGCAAGCTATTACTCTGTTATTCTGGACTGCACATCTGACATCAGCCATATGGAACAAATGACTTTAATGGTGCGTTTTGTAACAACAACAGAACCTAGTGAAAATGTCCATGCAATGGTGACTGTCAGAGAGTATTTTCTAGAATTTATTGACATTGATGATAATACAATATCATTGCTGGTATGACAAATGTGCTTCTTAAAAAGATGGAAGATACGGGAATTGCAATAGCTGACATGGGAGGTCAGGGCTATGATAATGGTGCCAACATGAGAGGAAAGAATAGAGTGCAGACATGGATCCGAGAGCTAAACCCTCAAGCTTTTTTTGTCTCATGCAGTTCTCATTCATTGAACTTGGTGGTCAGTGATGCAGCATCAGCTTCTAGTAATGTAATTCAAAGCATCTGTGCATTTTTCTCTGCATCAACTCATCGATGGCAAATTTTGAAGCATACTTCTAACACTTCCTGTAACAGTTGCCAGTGGAGAATGCAGTTTCTCCAAGCTGAAGTTAATAAAAACACATCTACACTCCACAATGACAGAGAGACTGCTCGACCTTGCAACCATCTTAATAGTTTTGAGAACAAAAAAAAAAAAAGTTTGCTGAAGGAAATTGTGAGCTCTTACATGACAGGGTAGAAGATAAAAATGACACACTGAATAAAAAAATTGAGCATACAGGAAATCAAAATAGCTATAGACAAAAGTAAAAATAGAGACCGAGGTAAAAGTCACATTTGTAATGCAGCGCTGAAGCACCTACCATAACAGAGTTTGAGTTTTATTGAAATTATATAATAACCTGGGGGTAAAATACTACTGCCAGAATGGAAGCATATGATGGTTATATCAATAGAAAAACCTGGCAAATTACTCACAAGACTTTGTGCATATAGACCTGTTACCTGGTGTATAAATTAGCTGCAACTGGAATAAGAGGATGAATGTTGTGGGGACTTATTATTCATCCAGACACTACAAAAATCATAGACTGAAGAGACACTGGATTTATAGCTTATTACAACAATTTGTAACCCACCAACCACCTCTTTTTGTCCCATGACTGCAGAGGTGTTAACAGGCCACTCTATCTTGAATGTGCTAACTACTTATGCTAAATAATCTGTTCCACTTTGCATTCTGCTGTAATGCTGGCAGGGCTTTAATGTGGCTGTGTAGTAAAAAAACCCACCTCCAGGAGGGGAGTAGCTACCAGAGCTGTGAGCATGGCTCCCAGCGCTGGTGCACTGTCTACACTGCCACTTTCCAGCGCTGAAACTTGCAGCACTCGGGGGGGGGGGGTGTTTTTTCACACCCTTGAGCAAGAAAGCTGCAGCACTGTAAAGTGGCAGTGTAGATAAGACCCTAGTCTCACCAACAGAAGTTGGTCGAATAAAGATATTACCTCACCCTTTTTGTCTCGCTAAGAACCATATAAGTCAGGCTTTGGGGGTGGCTTTGTCAAATATTTATTAACTTATTAACGGCATTCTACAGGGTAGTGTTATCAGCCCAACCAAGTTTAACATTATGATTACCGATCTCCTGAAGAGTATACAGGCAGAAATAGATATTCCCCTTTTTGAGGCCAACTGTGCTATCTGGACCAAACAGAGAAGACTTAAGATAACTCTGGAGAGAACCAATGAGGTGTTGAGGTGGATTTAAGTTCTCACTTGCTAAAACAAAGGGAATGATGATTGGGGAAGAATGGAACCTGTATTTCTATATACAAAAAATACAGATCAAAATTTTACATTCTTAGGAGTTATGTTCAATAACAAACTAACTTGGACGGGTCATCTAGATAATATCAAGACTAAATGTAAAGATAGGACGAATCTGCATAAAAGTATTGCTTGGAACAATTGGGGTGCAGCTGATGTTGCTGATATTGCTGATGCTGTATAGGGCACAGTTATAGATTATGGATGCCCTGCCTTTAATTCACCTTCTAAATCAACACTTAAATAACTAGAGCCGATCCAAGCCCAAGCTCTGTGAATCACATGTGGTGCGAGTATTACGACTCTGTTTTGTATGCTGCAGGTGGCAGCAGGAGAAATGCTTTATAAATTTAAGGATGAAATTGTTAGATTTGACCTTTTGGGCTAAGGTTAATGGAAATAGTGAAGATAAGAGTAGTAAACGAATATACAAGGACTGTTGGGAATTAAGTAGACAAGAAGTAACTGGGCACCATAAACTCCCATATATTAACAGGGTCAAAAGGTTGGGGCGGGGGGAGGGAGAGACTCGGGCGAAGAAGAAGGAGTAGAAGAAATTGAAATTTTCAGTCATGGGAAATCAAACTATAGCTAGACAGTTGTCTCTCCAGTTGTGGATTTGGAATTATATGATAAAACAAAGGGAAGAGCAGGACCACCAAATATGACGACTAAGATTTATGAGTTTACCTTTCTTTTGTTTAACCCTTTTTTCCAACTAGCAGTTTGGTGGCATCACTGGGACATAGAGAGGGGACAAGACAGTCAAGAGGCCCCACCCAGAAGGTGAACACCGGCCCTCTAAAAATATGTCCCTCGGCACGCATGGGGTGGGTGACGAATTAATTGAATTCACATGTGTGTGCTTCCCATGTAGCCTAAAGGAGGCTCCCTACTATGGCCAGCTTCGTGACACATTACTATGGGCAGATTCATGACACATATCTAATGCAATGATTAGTGAGACTGCAATAGCTGTGAATTTCCCTTATGTGCTAGCTGGTGTTTGCTATCTTTCATGTGATCATTTATTTAGTTTTTATTTGCATGAGGATTGTTTTGTATAGTACTCTGTATAGTAGGCACTTTGTATAGTAATCTCATGTTGGATATGGTGTGTTGTAGTGGTTAGATGACTTTTGGGTTCTATTCTCAGGTCTACAATTTATCTACTGGATGACCTTGGGTAAGTCACTATTTTATGTGGCTCTACTTACCTGTAAAATATGAAATAGCAGTAATTATCTTACAGGGTTGTTGTGAGACCATGTTTATAATGCACTCTAAGAGTCTTAGCTGAAAGGAGTTATGGAAGAGCAAATTATTTTTTATTGATCCAAGATATGTTTTCTTATTCCTCTGAGGGCTGTATATCTTCCCCATTCCTGCAATTATAGGCATGATAGCTAACACACAAGTACAAAAGAGAGATGCCATCTAGCAATGATCAAGAAAGCAATGAAAACTTTACCCCTTCCTCCTATACATGATTATTCATTCAGTTTCAAAGGTACATATCAAGCAGTACACAACTGAATAAGTATTGATTATTTAATGTTGAGATGTGTTCATAATAACAACTAACCTTTCATATGCAACATTAAAACAATCCCTTTAAAAATAGAAGCAGAGCACAACATTAGGACTCAGGTACTTGACTTCAGGAAGAATTTTGATTGTGCCAGGAATACAGGATCAGGCCCCTATCCTATAGTCTTTGACACACACAGTTTTCAGTGCAAATTGAAGCACATCAGGGTAGCATGCTACCCAAATTATCCATTAGCTGGCAGCCAGACCCAATTGACTACTTGAATTGTCACTGAGTAAGTTTGGCACATCTCTTGCAGGTATTCAGTCTTAATTTATTGTAGAAGACAGAAGTGGAGTGAATGAAAATGCCTTCTGTTCATGAACCAGTGAATATGATGGTTCACTAACCTGTTTCAATTACTGTACTTTAAAGTAGTTTGGTCATCTGTAACTGGTGGTTGCTCTCTGAGCAACTCATAAGTAGGAAGAAGCTGTCCCTCTCTCTCTTTTAATACAATAAATCCACGGATAACTGTTATTTACAAAAGCAGTGTGTTTAATGAAATTTACTTACATTTTAAATTTTTCTTGCTATCATTGTGCTACTTTTACATGGTATTGCACACCATTATAAATGCTGGAAATCTCTTAATATAAACTGTACAAACATAGCAATATTAGTTTTAATTAATTTACACGCATGTGTGTTGCTAATGCTTTTACTGCAAAAATCTACTCTGTATATTTCTATCAATATAAATTGTTTTTAAAATGTTTATCGGGGCATCACAACATGGTTATTGATGGCTGGCTTCTGCTACATTCACCCACAAAGTAGCTGTCCCGCTGCCAGTGTTGAATACCACTGTGCTACAGGATTTTTCTTCCACAGCATGTGCTTAGCACAGTGAATTGGTCAAAACTGACAGCTGCAGCCCTCATGAGAAACAGAAAACGAGTTTGGAGTACTTGGGGAATGACACATAAGCAGACTTTTTTTGTTTTAAAGTTCAGCAGGCTCATAAGCTTAGTCAGGTCTAATTTGTCCCAGGCATTTTGAAGAAAATAAAAATACATAAAATAAACATAGTAAGTTTAGAGAAAGTCAGAGGTGATAAGCAGAGGATGGGGGATACCATTTGAGAAATGCTATGGATATGGAGGAGAGGAAAGTTGGATTTCAGTTCACTATTTTTACCTTACATTTAAAAGCAAAATGAAGACCCTTTTGTGATGTTCCCCTGGTGTTATCTGGACCGGTGATCTGTTAGGTCACTCCAATCCTTGACTCTGGGAGCCAGCCTTATCCTACTCTGCTGTGAGAACCCCCACTCCTGGGCTGTTGACGCACAGCCTCTGGCATGTAAGCCACTTGGATTGTGCAACCGAATGACACCAGCCAATATCTCTGGTCTGAGACATAACCCTAGGAACCTCCACTTTGCAGTGTCCAGTTATGCCCTCTGTACCCTGCAAGTTTATATGAATTCATCAATTTAACAAAGAAATCAATCTGTACTAGGCATTGCACCCCCAGCTTCAGAGTCAGGTGAGCATTACCTCATTGCAGTTCCAAACTGACCAAAGGAAGGGGGGTGACTCACTCGAGAGTCCAACAGATCTTTTGCTGCTGCCTAGGCTAGTATCCTTTATTCCTGAGAGGCTGGACTGGGTTTGTCCCATACGTGCCCTGATGAGGTGTGAACTGCCTCTCTGCTCTTGGAGAGTTTTTGCCTGTGCTTGTTTTAAGTCACGAGGACACATTTTCAGCCTCATAACTATATACATGAAATTACAGCCTATAACATTACATCAAAGAGTGTAGGGAAGAGAAAAGAAAGAGGGAGAGGACTGCAACACTGTATTAGCATCCAGAACATTGGTAACCTGGAGGGACGGTAGCAGTAGTGTAGTAGAAAGCAGAATGTATTAAGGTAATTAATCTATCTGTCTACAGTGTATGAATGTTCTGGGTGTTATAGAGCAATGCTAAAAATTACAGAATCAGCTTCATTCTCTGATTAGTGACAAGAGAAGCGAATACAGAGCTAACAGAGATGTCCTCCTGCAGAGGCAGTGGAGATGGAGTGCACAGGGGAAAATGACTGCTGTGTTAGAAGTCAGTCCTCCTGCAGGGGCCAAAAGTTACTGTTCCAAGCAATTTTTTCCTTCAGGATTCATATTTTTAAAGAATAATAACAGGGACAAAACATTTGGTCCCTTCTGTCTCTCCCTCTTATTTAAGTGCACATCAAAACACAATTAGCCTCTTCTAAAGCCTGTTCGTCAACTGGACTTTGCATCAATTCAAATAGGTTTTGGATCAGGCATAGTGAGGACAGAAAAATTAATACTGCCAAGAGGCGCTTTAGATGTTCTGATGAGTTCTAGCTAAAAAGTAGATTTAAGAAAAAAATCATTTTGCTAATTTATTTCATTAACTTCTTTACCAGTGCAATGGTCAGTTAGACACAAAACAAAGCAAAATAATAACAACATGCCTTCAAGGAAGTAGAGGGAGGAATTTTTCAAATGGGTTTTGTATTTGTCTCTTAAGTGCCTATCACTGTCTATCATGGATAATGTGTCAAGAAAATCCTCTGTACTTGTCATTCTAAATTTAAATTAGTCTTTACCTATGAACAGGGGTAGGCTATATAGCACAGTCACTTTTTCAGCAACAATCCAACATATTCCCCCCCCACACACTTTTTTTTGAAGTGGCTTTAATAGGGTTCACTGAACAGACAATAGGAACAACTGCCACTATCTACTCACTTTACAGCAAACTTTGGCTTCTCATTTTCCTTAGTGAAAATGGCACTCTGGGCAAACTTGCATTTTGGTGCCCCTGGTCCCCATGGCTGTGGTGCCCCCTCCATTGCCACTGGCCCCCCTGGCTCCCCACCCTCCCTTCCTCCCAACCCCGGCACTGTGCCACCTTCACCCCTAACCCTGGCCTGCACCTCCCTCCTGTGCCTCTAACCCCTGTACTGTGCCCCCTCAGCCCCAGCCCCCACACTGCCCTTCTGCGCCCTTAACCCCTGCACTGTGTGTGCCCTCTTTACCCTCACCCCCACCCCGCACAGCAGACAGGAGGACGTTCCCAGTCCAGAGTGGCCAGGGGCTCTGGGGAGGAACAGAGGGGTGTGGAAACAGGTGCAGCAACAGCTGCACGTGGCAGTGGAGCAGAGGGGAGGAGGGACTCCCCTGCTCCAGAGGAGTCACCTAGCTCAGCTGGTTGTCCAACTGGCCCCTGCAGCTCGGGTCCCTCCGTCCTCTCCAGACACTGATGCTCTCCTGCCTGCCTGCCGCCTCTGCCAGTCCAGCTCGCTCTCAGCAGGTCAGGTGGGAACCAGGAAAATCCTGAGCATGGCGCCCTCTTTGGAGGGCCACCCTGGGTGGCTGCCTGTACCACCCACCCCAGATGCCGGCCCTGAAAGTAACTTACCACCCACTGTCACCACTTTTCACCTTTTCCTTTTTTTCCCCTGTCAGTACAAGTGGAATAAAAAGATCTTATACTTTCCAGCTCAGTCCATACTCTCCAATATCAATCCCAACTCACCTCAAAGTGAGAGATCTGTTTTTGAAAGAGTAACAAGGGTTCTTAACTAGTGGAACAAATTGGTGTGCTCAAAAACGCTATTTTAGGGCTTCTTCCCTTCTATCTTCCTATGAGTTTCTTTTACAAAATATATTTGCAATCTGTTTAGTGCAGAATTGCCAAGCACCTCTAAATATTTGATTTTAATAGGAGTTGAGGGCATCTAATTCCTCACAGGAATGAGCCCATCCTGAGTAGGCTCTGAATCTAAGGGCTGTTCATCCTAGCAACCACTAAAGTCAGGGGATGCTGCCCCCTCTCTTGAGACATGGTCTTTGTAACTAAGCTGAGACCATGAAAAAAAAATCTGTTGTCTCTCACCAAGGTTCTTGACAGCTATACCCTTACTTACCCTCTGTCCTTTCTTTTGACACACTTATCTCTCCTCAAGGGGGTTCTTAGACCCTTCTTGTCAGCTGTGTTTATTTTAGTACTACAGAAGCACAGTTTTTCCACTCACTTGGTTACCTTTTCTTTAAGCCTAATCAGTGCATTCAGAACCACTAAGAACAGCAGCCTACTGGGAGAATGTCAAAACGCTCACCAGATTTCAGGGCTCATTCACTAGAACTCCTCATCAGGGAAGAGAGTATTGCAGGGCTAATAAAAATACAATTATGAAGGCAGGATGAAAGTTCTGTTCAAATGTACCTTTCCTAAAGTAAACTTGTGCAATGTATAGATTAAAGTAGGTGTCAAGTACCTTCTTAAAACCATGAAAAGGAAAAATTAGCCAGGGGCTCTGAGATGGCATGCCTACTGGTATGAGGTGTGATTTCTATAAGAGAAAGTAGTGTTGAGTCAATATTAACTGTAATGGCAATCAAAAAAAATCTTGTGAAAACTGAATAAAACAAAATAACAAAAACTGAACAAAAACAAAAATGAAACAAAACTTTTTCTTTAAATGAAGCCAAGGTCTCTTGTTTTCTAATCTTAATTCTGGCATTTCCTAACTTTTGAGTATTTGATTTTGCAACCTTAAGATTCTTTTAACTTAGTTTTTGGGTGTAACCTTGTATTAAGGCAGGAGTTCCCAAAATTTTGGCCAGAATGACTCCATTTTAATAAACTATTTCTTCCCCAGACAGCATGTAGGATGCCATTTTGAAAAGCAAAATGGTGACCTCCCCATGGCATTATGTGAGCTCAGACTGCATGGAGGACACCATTTTGCTCTTCAAACAGCATGACCTCGTATATATGGTGCCTGTGAAGTCACACTGTGTGGATGATGACATTTTGTAGAGCAAAATGGTGTCCTCCATGTATTGTAATCTCGCATGCACCAGACATGTGAGGTCATACTGTGTGGAGCAAAATGGTGTCCTCCACACACTAGGGTCACTGTGACCCCATCTGCTGATGGCACAAACCCATTTGGAGTCACGACCCACAATTTGCGAACTGCTGCATTAAGGTGTAGAAAACTATTGTAATTAGCCATATATTTTACAAACTATATTTTCATTAGCTTGAATCATTCTACATATTAATTAACATTCTTCATAATTTAAAAAAAGACAAAATTTCATTTTTACAACCCTGCAATCCTAATGGGCTTCCCCTGATCCTGTGCACCAGGCAAGATTCCTCTCCTCCTTCAAAGCCCATTGCTTTTAACAATTTAATTTTGTTACCAACTCTTGTACCAAATTTTTATATATAAAGATCCTGATAAGCACACTATAAAAACTAGTGAACTTAGCTGCAGGCAGATCCTTAGCTGGTGTAAATTTTCAGAGCTCTATTGTCTTCCACTGTGTTACCACACTTTACACGAGTTCAGGATCTGGTCCCTAGTATCTTGTAAACTTTACCTTTTTTAGGGGTGGTGAACTTGTATAGATAAGTGCACCTGAGAGGGGCAGTAAAAAGGAAGTGCATGAGTGAGGGTAGTGGGGAATGAAGAATACAGCACCAGGATAGGGAAGGGAAACGAGGCAGGGAGAACCGAGGGTGGGTGGAGAGAGTGTCGTTCTCAGTACAGCTAATCACAAGTGCTGAAAACTCTCCCAAAAATCATAAGATTGTTTTAAAACTAATGAGCTTAAAATATTTTTTCTTTTTATCATTTATCTTGAGGAGGTCAATTTTTCAAGTAACCAGAAGGGTCAGAAGTTTACTAAAAAAAACCCAACAACAAGAAGAAACTGAGATTCTCATATAACTGACAGATTAGGATCTTTCAGAAGAACACTAAGTATTTCAAGACCCATGATCAAGAGTTGTCAAGGCTGTGCTCTTAAAGCATAGTCAATGTTTTATCACAAGTTATTGGATTTGATGCAGGAATTACTGAGTGAAATTCTATGCACTGTGTTACACGGGAGGTCAGACTAAATTATTATAATAGTCTGTTCTTGTCTTAATCTATGAATTGGGGAGGAAAACACATGAAAGATACAGACCAAGGGAAAGAGTGGTGGAAGTTAAAATGGAGTAAGAAATTTTAGAGAGGAAAAAAATCAAACCTTTAAGAAGGATTGAAAGTGGCTTTGAGGCAAAATGTTGGCCCTCAGAGAGAAAGGTGTAACAAGGAAGCTGTTAATTTTGTAACAAAAAGTTTGTTCCTATTCATGGTTTAGAATTCGATATAGTGATGTTTGGGTTATTTTAAATAAAACAAATTGCTAGCAAGTTCTGGTTCTCTAGTGATCAGAGGGATGAGACACCCCTCCTCCCATGGAGCCAGCTCTCACATATATTCCACTTACATCATTTGACAAGTATACACCAGCAGGTTCTAATTCACAACTGCCAGATGGGATGATTGTTGCTCCAGATTCCCACTTTTTAATCATACAATCTGCTCAACTGTGTGTCTGGCCCCCCAATTTTTTGCCCACTGAGCCTTCATACTTAAATCTGTTCCTACTTAGTTCCTTTCTGGTTGTGGAGCCTGGAATAACATTGCCTGCAACACCATGTTTATCTCTGCTCAAAGAAAATGGCTTATAACACTTTCTGCTAACAAGTTTCCAGGTTTACCCTGTTTCCTGATGGCAGAGTCCCCAGTGGATAGCTCTCTACTCATAAGCAATCAGTGGGACATCACATTATTCCATCCTGAACATCATGTCAGGCCATTCTTCCTCTATGCTATTGTCCTCAGAGAATTAAAAATCACTTTACGGTAACAAGAAGTTTCTGAAATGTTACTGTTAATTGAAGATGAGTTGAATTTGTTGGAAATTCAAATAGTGACAAATTAGCCCTGTCCACAGATCTGTGAGCTGTGCAGTCAGAAAGCGCCTTTCACCCTGCTGGCTTATGTTTGGGTTTTTTTTTTTTTTTTCCAAAGTGGCAAAGGCACTTTTAATAAAAACACCTATCTCCTTTAAATGTTGTTCTGGCTGCAACCATTAT
This sequence comes from Mauremys reevesii, assembly GCF_016161935.1. Lineage (NCBI taxonomy): Eukaryota > Metazoa > Chordata > Testudines > Geoemydidae > Mauremys > Mauremys reevesii. The sequence continues at coordinate 25,949,675 of NC_052629.1, read as the reverse complement.
AACATTAAAATGTGATTTGTTATACTGCATTCAGCAACATATTGATGCATCCTACACAAAATGAAATAATGTAAACTAACGTGTACGTATCTTGGCCAGGATATAGACTGTATTTATAGAGAGGATTTCCCAGATCAAGTAATATGGCAGGCAGACAGAAATCCTGCAAACACAAAGTAGAAGGTCAACCCATCTCTAATAAAACTTGAGGCATATGTTTCATTTTTGTTGATCGTTTTTCTTAGACAATAACCTCCTATGCCACAGAAAAACTGTTCAGATAGTTGAGGTCTCAAGTCACATAAGGGTGCTTACGTGAATAACTACATAAGTCCTGGCTATTGTTCATGTTTCTAAAACCCTTGTTGAAAGCAATATAAATGTATGTATGTGAATTTTGTGTTTCAGTAATTCAGTTGAGGTAACAGCCCTGGAGAGGTAAATCTTCTGTCACTACTGATATTAGACAGGCACTGGCTTCTCTCACATTGCCTCAACAATGCTTCTAAGCTTCTAAAACAGAGGTGAATTCAATTTCTGTACCATTTAATCTTTTTGTTTTCCACTGAGATGGCCAGCAATGAACGATGTCCACCAGCAACTAGGAAAAGATCACTAATCCATATCCCAAAGGAAACCATAAAATCGTCAGATAGTAACAACTCTTGGTCATAGCTGACCTGCAGTGCCATTGAAGTAGTGATCTAAAGATGAAAAGTTCACAAGCCCATTTTTAATTCCTTGGGCCACTTCGTACCTGCTACCCACAGCTATCATCCTCTATTGTTCTATTTTTGCTAAGGAGAACACTATTGAAACGAGTCATAAGTCTAATTTTAGGTGATATCTCTTGTATGTGCTGGGAGAAAATCCCCAGACTATTCACACTCAAAAGTGTAAAGAGAAAGTATTAACAAAATACACAAGCAAAGCTTAAAGGAACACCTGTTGGGCCAAATTTGGCTTAATTTACAAAAATACTCTACCAACACAGAGGTTTCCATATGGTTTCTAATTCTAGTGGAAAACTTTTACAAATACACATTCACTTGAAATGTTTCCAATCCAAACACTGCAGCATTATACTACTACCATAAAGGGAACTATTTTTATTATGCAAATACTGAATAAATAGACAATAGGATAAGTAAGAGGTTCTCAGACTTTTCAGGGTGTGGACAAGAGAGAGAAGTTGTCTCCTGGACAGCTCCCTTTCCGTTTCTTATGCAGACCACTTCCGTGCCCACTTGCAATTGCGTAACATAACTGTGGCAGTTACAGCCGTTAACTACACGGAAGAATGTTAGGTAAATATATTATGTATTTTTAGCTGTCCACAGTGCTAAATGTTCTGTTCTTTTTGGAAATAATATGATAACACTGTGTGTGCTTTCTTCTTTATTTTATCACCATCACTTCTGTGTTCTGTCCCTCTTGCCACTCGGCACACACTTCTCTGTTACCTAGTCCATTTTCTCTCTTCTCCCCCTGCTTATTTCCCTGCCAATTGGTTCCCTTCTCCCCTAGTCCCTTGGACATGCTGATATATCCCTATTACCTTAGATATTAGACCAACTCTTGTTTTTCTTTTATTGTCCTCTTATCCAGTGTAGCTGCTGTTTTTACAGGAGTCCATGCTCTCCTTGGCCATGAAGAGCCCGGCCATCTGTAGAACCATCTGGAAGGAAAGAAGAGCTAGCCTCAGGGTCCTGATCCTGCAAGGTCTGAGCACGTGCTATTGGTACTGAACATCCTCAGCCCCCACTGAATTCCAGGGGTGAAATCCTGGTCCCATTGAAATCAGTGTGAGAGTTGCCATTGGCTTCAGTGGGAATACCATTTCCCCCCAGGTGTTTTCTCAGCCCCCTGCAGGATTGGGGCCCCTCTCACCAGCCAGCTGTCAGTGGACTAGTGTTTTCATAGAGTCATAGATTCTAGGACTGGAAGGGACCTCGAGAGGTCATCGAGTCCAGTCCCCTGCCCTCATGGCAGGTCCAAATACTGTCTAGACCATCCCTGATAGACATTAATCTAACCTACTCTTAAATATCTCCAGAGATGGAGATTCCATAACCTCCCTAGGCAATTTATTCCAGTGTTTAACCACCCTGACAGTTAGGAACTTTTTCCTATTGTCCAAGCTAAACCTCCCTTGCTGCAGTTTAAGCCCATTGCTTCTTGTTCTATCCTTGGAGGCTAAGGTGAACAAGTTTTCTCCCTCCTCCTGATGACACCCTTTTAGATACCTGAAAACTGCTATCATGTCCCCTCTCAGTCTTCTCTTTTCCAAACTAAACAAACTCAGTTCTTTCAGCCTTCCTTCATAGGTCATGTTCTCTAGACTTTTAATCATTCTTGTTGCTCTTCTCTGGACCCTCTCCAATTTCTCCACATCTTTCTTGAAGTGAGGTGCCCAGAACTGGACACAATACTCCAGTTGAGGCCTAACCAGCGCAGAGTAAAGCGGAAGAATGACTTCTCATGTCTTGCTCATAACACACCTGTTAATGCATCCCAGAATCACGTTTGCTTTTTTTGCAACAGCGTCACACTGTTGACTCATATTTAGCCTGAAGTCCACTATAACCCCTAGTTCCCTTTCTGCCGTACTCCTTCCTAGACAGTCTCTTCCCATTCTGTATGTGTGAAACTGATTGTTCCTTCCTAAGTGGAGCACTTTGCATTTGTCTTTGTTAAACTTCATCCTGTTTACCTCACACCATTTCTCCAATTTGTCCAGACCATTTTGAATTCTGACCCTATCCTCCAAAGCAGTTACAATCCCTCCCAGTTTGGTATCATCTGCAAACTTAATAAGCGTACTTTCTATGCCAACATCTAAGTCGTTGATGAAGATATTGAACAGAACCAGTCCCAAAACAGACCCCTGCGGAACCCCACTTGTGATACCTTTCCAGCAGGATTGGGAACCATTTATAACTACTCTGAGTACAGTTATCCAGCCAGTTACGCACCCACCTTATAGTAGAACCATCTACGTTGTATTTGCCTAGTTTATTGATAAGAATATCATGTGAGACCGTATCAAATGCCTTACTAAAGTCTAGGTATACAACATCCACTGCTTCTCCCTTATCCACAAGACTCGTTATCCTATCAAAGAAAGCTATCAGATTGGTTTGACCTGATTTGTTCTTTACAAATCCATGCTGGCTATTTCCTATTACCTTTCCACCATCCAAGTGTTTGCAGATGATCCAAGTGTTTGCAGACTTGCTCCATTATCTTCCCTGGCACAGAAGTTAAACTAACTGGGCTGTAGTTTCCTGGGTTGTTTTTATTTCCCTTTTTATAGATGGGCACTATATTTGCCCTTTTCCAGTCTTCTGGAATCTCTCCTGTCTCCCGTGATTCTCCAAAGATAATAGCTAGAGGCTCAGATACGTCCTCTATTAGCTCCTTGAATATTCTAGGATGCATTTAATCAGGCCCTGGTGACTTGCAGGCATCTAACTTTTCTAAGTGATTTTTTACTTGTTCTTTTTTTATTTTATCTTCTAAACCTACCCCCTTCCCATTAGCATTCACTATGTTAAGCATTCCTTCAGACTTCTCGGTGAAGACCGAAACAAAGAAGTCATTAAGCATCTCTGCCATTTCCAAGTTTCCTGTTACTATTTCTCCCTCATCACTGAGCAGTGGGCCTATCCTGAAACCACTGGCATTCAGATTGTTAGGGCTGAAAGAATTTGCAAAACAAATTGTGTTTCTAACATAGGCAAGGAGGTTTGTTTTTCAGAAATATGATTTAACAGCATGTCACATGGTGGGATGGTGCTGGTTGTAGTGTCTCCTGTGACTGACCTGCTGCCTGTTGGTGACAAACAAGACTAACAAACAGCTCAATTGGAGTTGGTCTTAAAGTAGTAGGAGGCTCCTGAAGGAGACCCTGGCTCAGGGAAAGGACGGAGAAGGAGGCTTGTCACACCAGCTAGATGAAAGACCTGGCTGGGGTATGCAGCAGAAACCCCTGGGGAAGAGGATTTAGGAGAGGCCAGACCGAAGAACCTAGTCTGATGTTTCTGTTTGATTAATAAAAACATCCCTGGGAAAGGAGAGGGAAATACTGATACTGATTGGTGAATTGTTCTGTCAACTTGCACAAGACTGGGGAAACTGAGGTCAAGACTGGGTTTTGGAACACCCTGTCACAGTAAGTATCCCACTAATGGAGAGCATATATGTTTTAATGGCCAAATTAAGAATGCAAAGACAGGGACATTTCTGGAAGCTTGACAGAGCACAGTTTTAATAAACCATTCTGTCCTAAACTGGAAATCTATATTTTTAAAATACTGTGGGAATTACCTGCATCTGTAAAATATTTATGAACCAAAAATATTACTTCTAAGCCATGTCCTATTAGTAATGTGGCCCACATTTTCTGACCTTAAATCTTCAGAGAGACATAATGTGCAATTCAAGATTATAAAGCACTGCATTCAGCAAGCTGTTCTCTGCATGATGGCCAAAGTAGCAATTAACTTAAATGATGTCTAGATACACGGAGTATTTTACTATCTAATGAACTTATAGATTGTACTATTAAAATCAGACTCTGTGTCCATAATTCACAAAGTGATAGCTCTTTTTGTGAAACGAAATTCATAGTGCTTTAGAGTGTACACCTTTACGAACTGTCCACTGGAGATTAATCTATTGATAATCAATTCTGTCTCTGAATCACTGAAAAATGAAACAATGTCTAAGGGTACGTCCATACTACCCGCCCGGATCGGTGGGTAGCAATCGACTTCTCGGAGTTCGATATATCGCGTCTCATCTAGACGCGATATATCGAACTCCGAACACGCTCCCGTCGACGGGGGAGCCGCGGACGTCGATCCCACGCCGTGAGGACGGGTAAGTAGTTCGAACTAAGGTAGTTCAACAACAGCTACGCTACTGGCGTAGCTGAAGTTGCATACCTTAGTTCGACCCCCCCCCCTCAGTGTAGACCAGGCCTAAGGAAGCATTTTAGATTCACAAAATTATGAGCATAATTAAGACATGGCAAAGTAAAAATTCAAAATGCACCTTTTAATAAAAATTACCTTGCAAATATTGCCAGTCATTGAATACTATTGATGTACTATAAAGGTAGGCCTACTCCAGGCCAATGGGAGCTGCAGGAAGCGGCGTGGGCCAAGGGATGTACTGGTCGCCGCTTCCCACAGCCCCCATTGGCCTGGAACGGTGAACCGTGACCACTGGGAGCTGCAATCGGCCAAACCTGCGGACGCGGCAGGTAAACAAACCACCCCGGCCCAACAGGGGCTTTCCCTGAACAAATGGCAGCCCTAGTTTGAGAACCACTGCACTAAGGAACAAAACAAAATAGATAGACCTGGTCTCACAAACATTCTAACATCCAGTGAAGAAAATATACTAACAAAGAGGAAGGTAGGAGGTGAGGAAAGCTTGCTCTTGTGGTTAAGGCACTGGACGAGGTCTCAGGAGACCTAGGCTCTATGATCTGCCACAGGTTTTCTGCTATCCAGGGCAAATCACCCAATTTCTCACTCCCCTCAATTACCCATCTGTAAAATAAGGTTTATGATACTTCCTTTTTCTGTCTGTTGGATTTAGATAAACTTCTCCAGACAAGAACCATCTCTTACTGTGTGTCTGTGCAGCAAAAGGATATCCTGATCTCAGCAAGGACCTCTAGACAGTACTGTAATTCAAATAAATAATACAAATGGTGTATTTGAAAAGATTAACGTAGGTCCAAGTCAATGGGTCTCTATTTGGATTTAAAAAATAAAATAAAATAAAATTTATTCATAAAAATGCATGAAAATGTAGTTAGAAAATTCCTTCCTGAATACAGTGCTGCACACAGAGATGCCTAACTATGCAGTCAACCAAGCGCCGAGTGATCTAAAAGAGACAGCTACACAACCCTTTTGGAGGAATAAACATAAAAATTAAATCACAGAGGCTTTTCTTTTAAATGTAATTGAGAAAGTATTGGATGGCTGTGGTTCTGTCATTGATTTGTGGTGTACATGTTAAATAAAAGCATGAATTGAATTACAAGTAGTGTCTCACGGAAAAAGTTGTGACAGAAAGAATGAGTTTAGAATAATGTCACCTGACTCCCTACACTAAACGTTTTTAATCCATAGGCAAATCTTACACACCACATGCATCAGTTTATTCTTGTAGTAAAAAAATGTGTTCCCAATTCCAAGTATTTGCACCCACACAGAATTTAATACAGCTGATTGTCATCAGATTGAGTGAATTCCAATCAGAGATTCTAAACATAAACTTTCATTTGCTTAGTAAAAACGTTAAGACTCCAAACTAGCAACATTTTTGAGCACATGAGTAGTCCCATTGACTTCATATCCTACATTGAACTCAGTGGGGTTACTTGCATAGTTAAAGTTATGCATGGGCTAACGTGCTTTGCTCAGTAAGAAGTAACTTAATAATTAAGAAATAACTTTAGAGCCAGTGTTTCACAGAACTGTACTCTTGTCTTGGCTTTGTTTTAAGATGCAATTTCTATTTTTCAAGTAAGTACTATCATTACAAGAGCTTATTGAAAACATGTAAGCCATGATATTGGCCAGGTGAGGCATGTATGCAAATAATTATTTGGGCATGATCCTGTGACTGACTTTTAATTGAGTTCAGTGGGAGTTCAGGCTTACAGAGGCTTGCAAGATTGGAGGTCTTTATTTTCTACATATTGTGTATTGCACATGCCTCTGGAACAGTGAGTTTCCCTACTCTCCTATTGGGACAGGGATGCTTCCTGGTCCCATCTTCTCCTAAAATCCATATTGCATCTGAGACTGGAAATTATACTAGCTGCCAACTTGTCAATATGGAAAATAGAGAGAGCACAAACCCAGCACCTCCTGAAAGCCTGAGAGGAAGTGGGCTCCTAACCCTTCTTTTCTTCATCACTCCAACAACAGTGAATCAGTTCTGAACTGGATCCATGTGGGTAGATTCCCTGCACCAATATGGATGAAGGCCTAAGAGAGGAAGGGAGTCTAAAGATAGGAATGAGAGGGGACTTAGGGCTGCTCCAGTAGTATCATCCCAGAACTACATTTTCTATATCTGGACTGATTATTCGCTCTCTGCAGCCTGAACCCACTTGTAATTTTTGGTGGCTTCTGGGTTCTACATAGTCACATTGTACAGCCCTATTCAAAGCCAACCCTTTTACAATGCTTTGTGTCTGCCTTGGTGTTTAAATTTAAAGCTAAGGCATGTATCCAAAGCACATTATGAACTAAAAGTCACAAATGGCATCTATATACACAGCTTAATTTAAAACAATTAAACCAGTATTAGAATTATTATTATATGTATTATTTTTCCATCATTCCCTTAATTTGAAATATACAAATTAGAAAGGTATGTGCTCCATTCCACTTGTTCACCTCTAGGTGGCAATATCAATTTCTACATATAAAATTCAAATGTACAAGCAGGCAATCTCAGAAGATTTGTGTGTAAATAAGAAAAAAATTGTAGTGGAAAGACCACCTTCCTTTTATACTAGTTTCAAAATAAGTCCAGTAGATCAGTGAAGGGAGTTATAAAGAAAATATGTTCCATACCCCTAAAGTATTTCTTTACCCCCAAGGAGTCATAATCCCTAGAAATAATTTATTTTCTGCCTACTTGAGAATTTCTCTTTAAATTCTTTAAAGTATCAATATTTTTAAAACTGCAATAAAATTGTAGTAAGTGGCCAATTTTAAATTTCAGTATTAACCTGGTTAAATAACTAGACTGTATTTGTAGTTAAAGCTTTTAAATTGGTGTCATAATAATCTGCTTACTGGAATTACCTGCATATTCTTCCATATTCACTCCTCTGTTTTGGGAGAAGAGCATCTTTCGCAAGCCTGGATACAGAGAGAAATTGCCTTACCTAACAACACACTAGTGGAAAAGCAAATGAGCCATTTCTCTCTTCTTGTTTCTACTGTTCAACCCCATTGACTCAAATGAGAATTTGTCTTCAGTGAATGAATTTGTCACTTTGTCAATGAATTGCCATTATGCATAATTTCTCATTTAAAAAGTGATACTTGTGGTTTTTCCAAGAAGTTTCAAACACTTGGATTTTATTGGTGCTTACACAATTAGGATTTCAGATTGTGACAGGGTCATCAAGATTACCAAGCTTAAAAACCTCAGATCAATTAAAAAGTGGCTTTACAAGGGGCATAAATCCATTTTGTATGAGAAATGAGGTGACAGAAGAATCTTTCAGTTCCGAAAGTTTGAATGGTTAAAGCATTTAGCAGTATATAAAAAATATGCAGGCTGTATAGAGAGTGATAAGTCTTGCTTATGAATAACATTACTCTATAATTCTCGTCTGAGGCTCTTATCCTTTTCTGTGTATGCTACGAAGATTGTAAAATAGATAATAAACCCATTTGAGAAATTAAACAAATTTGTTTTTATAAATTATTCTAGCTTTTCAATTTAATCCCCCCCACCACCTTAAGCTTATTTATCCCTGAACTTTTCCCCAAGGTCTTAGAAGTCATCTCTCATGGTAACTACTTATTTCGCAAAAAGATTCTTTTTCAGCCACACACACACACGCACACCAAATATATAGAATGGGTCTTTATGTATTGGTTGGGGGGAGGGAGAGGGGACCCCTAATTACATTTGTCTGTATTCTGATGTCCTTTAAATGATCCATTCCTCTAAATACAGTAAGTAACTTCATTGTTTCTGTTTAGCTTTTGCTAGAAGTTACTATCTAAATCAATTTGTGATGAATTTATGCTTACAAACACAAAATATTGTACTATATAGTCTTTAAGAACTATGGCCAATCCTTGAAGAACGTTGTTTTTTGGAAAAGTAAAGCTGGAGATATTTGTCTCTTGGTTGACTTTTTATTACTTCGGCACAAATGTCTTTTAGGTTCATTCATATAAATTATAATGAGGACCAAGCCAATTTCCTTACACACAGCTGGGAATTTATGTTCATTCCACTTGAAAAACTAAATTGGGAACTATAAACGTATTCATTTTAGCTTGGCTTCTTCTCAAGTGCTGCTTGAGAACCATGGCTGGGTTACTTCAAAATGAACTAGGGGTTGGTTTGCGACTCCCAATTCAGCCTTTTAAGGAAAAGGTACATTTCAAAATTCCCAGCAGTATGCAAGAAAAGAAGCTTGGTAGAGAGAGTATCAAGCCATGGCCTCACCTCCTTCCCCAACCCTCTTTGGAGCATTGGGGGCCTCTGGGCTCATCAGGAGGCAGCAGTCCCTGCTCTCGCTTGAGCACAGGGACTGGAATTGTGATGTCATTTAAGATTGAAAATGGGGGATTCTTAGGCTCCTAAGAAAGGGCCAGGCAGAATCAATTGGTTTGTCCATGTTTATCCCCTTTCTGAGCCTACTTGGGCCCCAACCAGGATTTCCTTCTCACAATTGCTAGACTAAATGGATTAGGGTTTTACTTTCTCACTCTAACGATTCACATTGCTGCCTGTCCTGTAGCAATTTCAATGTGCTGTGTTAGTTGCATGATAATCAAAATACTCATGTGTGATGGTATTCCTGACTGATATCTGGCTTTTAATCTTGCACCAGGTAAATCAGGAACTGAACAGACTTCTATGAGTTCAGGTCCAACTGCAGAGTATCCTAGCAGGCAAAAGCAACCATGCTCACGCTGAGGGTGGGGAAGAAGAGAAAGGCGTCAAATAAATGACAGTGGCTTCAGTAAAGCCTTGATAAAATGATAAATGCTCTCCCAACAAAGTACAGGATAATTTTCAATCACTGTGTCAAGTGGTGCCTCACCTTCAGGCTTATTCCATTCTATGTCACTTTTGAAGATCAGTAAGAATCAAACATGGACATGGTTTGTGAAGGTGATTATTCAACTTGTTCTTTTATGGAAAATTAATTGGGGCTCAGCAGCCCAGAGCACCATGCTATTCTCATGTGTGTGGGTGCGTAGGTGTAGTCCTGAAGGTTTTCTGCATCTCTTTTAAGTTTTTTACTGTCGTCAGCATAGCACAACCTTGAAGAGATATCTGCCATTTAGGAGAATATTAATACTATCTGTCTGGGAGTCCATAAGGAATACTGTCAGCTGTATACCTTTGAGGCAAACCTGCATGACATGCAGTCAGTCTTTGAGAAAAATATAAGCAGCATGAACAAGTTATAGGTTTTAGTCAACACCATAACACAGCAGGAATAGGTGTATCATTTAACTCTAACAGCCTTATTGAATCTGGATAGTACAGGAAGGGTTTGAGAGGGCTTTTAGCATCTCCAATACTACTTCCTTCCATGAGAAAGTTCTTTCATGTATTTCCTCCCAGAAAAATCCCTACTGTTTTTCACTTAGATAAGCTGGTTTCATATAAAGATTTCAAATAAAGATGGATTGTTTATGGACAAAAAACATCAAATCCTTGGACATGCTGAATTACTGTGTAAGGATGCAGGTGCTGTTTAACATTCCTTAATAATTACCACAAAAATCAAATTGCATGTTAATTATTCAAATATGAGTGTATCTCAAAAGATTTATTTGGTATTGCAGTAGATTTACAGCTGTCAGGTCTGGTGCCCATTTCTGCAGTCTATATACTGTTACAGTCAGTTGTGATTTTGTCTGAGGAAGGATTGCAGAATCAGGACCATCATTATTCTTAAATATTTTTAAAACCTAGGTCACAATCTGTTTCTTTATTTACTTTGTAAACAGACTTTTAAAGCATTTTTTTACATTGTAGTGAAGTCCAGTCTTCCCTTTTGGCGGGGGCAGGTGAAATTTGTGTATCTAAAATTTGCAGCTGCCAAACAAACTGGGCACAGTCAGAATACATGTGCTTCTAACTATCTGGTTTGTGCCTGCAATCATGTAGTTAGAGCTGTAAACACTCAGATTGCAGATGCAATTCTAAAGTGTGTCTGTGGATGTCTGCAGACTTTACAGGTGTAAATTGCTTTAAAATGTCTAAGCTTATGCCACTGAAATCAATGGAAATTTTGCCATTGGCTTCAATGGAAGCAATATCAGGTCTTAAAAGGCCACCCTTTAAACTTTGTATTCAATTACAATCCACTGAATTATAAAACTACGAACAAAAGGCTATATTAATTTGCATCCATGCAAATCTAGTATGCTAGAAAGTTTCTTTCTTTGGGTTTACTCAAATTATACTCTGAGAATATATTTAGATCATAAGTAGGTCAGGGATCATCATTTTGTTCTGTGTTTATGCAATGCTTAAGACAATGGGGCCCATGGGCTTCTAGGTGCTACAGTAATACAATATTTTTGTAACTTATTCTCCAATTCCGGTTGCATACAAAGTGAGGAGAAATAGATCCCCAAACAAATTATTTTCTGGAATCTAAATTTTTTCATCAAAAAGATCCCAGGTAAACACTTTACATTTTGGTTTTTATCCGATGATTCAAAGAAGGCCCAAAATAAATTAAAACATTACTTACCTCCACAAGTTGCATAGTCTTTTGGGAATGTGATATTCTGGGCTGACACTTTTGACAGTTTGGTCATTCAAGGCAGCACATAAATGAGATGTGAAATATGACATCGTTAGCAACACTAGAGAGACAAGGTAGGTAAGTAATATCTTTTATTGGACCAACTTCTGCTCCAACAACACAGCATATTTAGTAATAGATTTCCTGGAACAAGAAGTTAGAGGAAAATATACCATTAATGCAAGAGAAATTTAATACCTAATTCTGCATTGGACACTTCAGGAATTTTTCTACTTATAGAAGTTTGTAGAATGTAATTTTTAAATAAAACTATTGAAAAGCAACAAGAAGTATTACCTTTTCTTTGTAATCCTGAAAGACCAATGATTGGACCACTGCTTATTTGGGACAATGTTAATAATGTTGTACAATCTTTGGTTATGTATGCCCCAAAGATTACTAAAATAGCACAGCCAAAACAGGTATGAGGATAACATAGGTAATGCTCTGGCTCATGTAACATCAATAAGATTATTAATTTAATTCTTAATGCACAAATTCACTAAATTGTTCAGGTTTAATTGAAGGCAGAATTTTGTATGCAGAACCTTATTACTGAAGATGACACACCAGCCAAAAAGAACACCGCTTGACTTTCAGATCTCAGGTTGAGTTTGCAGAGCTGTCTCTAAGATAAACCACATTTTTACTTTTAAATATACAATTTTGATGTAAAAATAATTGAAAAGGAATAAATGTTGTTCTGCTTCGTGCCATGTTTATAATATTTTTCCAGACTAAAGTCACATGTTAAAAAGTGACATGGACTGGTTTTAAAGGATGCAAATCAAGTCAAATTCTACTGAAAGAAATGGTTGTGATTAATTCTAGATCAGGACTATATAGAGGCAGGATGTGGCAAACTTAAAAGTGTGTGTTTTACATTGAAGAAGGGAGATTTTATTTGAGGCATCAAGAAACACTAATTTCCTTCTCTAAAAATAAATATTAAAAAAGGTTCAATTAAGAGAATATAATGGTATCCCATATTAGGAACAGTCACTGTGGTCCTGCTCTTTTTGCCAGTTCCTCCTTCCTACATTGATCTTAACTGACTCTTCAAGAGTCCTCTTCCCTTCCTTCTCATTCTGATTATTGCTTGTTGGCAGTCATAGAAGTGTCATGCTGCTACTGCTTCTCCACTACATTATTGATTACTGCATGCAGGTATATGATGAGGCCTTTCATATTCAATGGCAGTTGTATGACCTAAACCCTGTGCAGCAGTTAGATGGAAAATTTATCAGCATGCATGTGGGAAAACATAAATCTACTAAGATATAGCACACTGAGATTCTGTCCATTTCATTCATCTGCTTTCATGCCTTCTGAACACACTGTATCAAGAAGAGCAATTACTTTATCTCTCACCTTCAAGCATAAAAGCTTGATCAGAATTGTAAAAATTAACAGTAGGTCAAACATTGCATTTCAACTTTTCTCATCGGATATTAAGAGTTATGATATCTCTCTTCATGAGTCAAATGTTATTTATTTTGATATACTTTGTTTGCAAAGCTATGGCTTCATGGTTTTTTATTTTAAATGATCAGTTCTGTTCAACTGCTCAATGTGAGAGACCAAGCACTTCAGATTTATCATTGAAAACTGATTCTCTTAGTTCATATTGTATGTTTCATATGTATTGCATACAAGTCTGTATACATTTCATGTGCATATTATGTCACAGGAAGTTGATACAGTTATTGGTCTATAAGTGACCTTGGGTTAATACTGAGAAAAGTTAAACAAATACCATTTGAAAGTTTAGACCACAAAAATAGTTTTGTATTAAAACACTAATACAATATCTAGAATTAACAGAAACTTTAAATTATGCTTGGTAGAAAGTTCACGAAAATGTTTTCATTATGATTTCAACATTCCACTGCAATGTTTACAATCCCAGTGTGCTAGTACATGCCAACTAGAAACAGATGCACATTAGAAACTAAGGGCTCACTAATTCCCCATCTCACAGTGTCCCCCTAAGGAGATGGCCATCACCAATTATCTTGTCAGGGGGACTGAGGTGCCATTCAGAAAAGTGTCTGTGATCCCCTTACGCTATGTAGCTGTTAATGGTTACAGCACTCACCTGGGATATTGAAGACCTGCATTCAAGTCCCCATTGTAACTGATTCAGAATGGAGATTTGAAAGTAGGTCTCCCACATCCCATCTCCCATCTGACTGCCCTAACAGCTACCACACAGTGGTAATGACATGCTGACTGTGTATGGCATGTAAGGTTGCCAACTCTTCAGGATTGTCCTGGAGTCTCCAGGAATTAAAGATTAATCTTTAATTAAAGATTATGTCATGGGATGAAACCTCCAGGAATATGTCCAACCAAAATTGATAACCCTAATGGCATGGCAGCATATGTTTGCAAATGCACACACATACCTATGTGAATTTTGCTGCTGTAACATCTGCAGAACTCTGAAATCTGCTTTTCTATGTCTCTCTCTCTCACACACACACAAACACACACACTCTTTCTCTCTCTCTCTCTTCCATGGGTTTTGAACCTTTTCTATAGTTTACTTTAGCTTTCATGTCTTCCATAGAAAAGTTAGGTTGTGAGCTTTACCTCCAAATTAATCCAGCTTTGTCTGACCTCGGCTTCTCTGGTTAAGGAAGAAACTTATTTAAAAAGAAAAAAAAAGATGTTTAAACCCTTGTGCATCTTTCTTTTCTTTTGTTTTCCTCCTCCCTTTTACCATCTCCTCTGTATTTTCAGGCTCCATTTCTCCTTCCAAGTAATATCCACCTCTTTTTCTCTTCTTTATCCTCCCTCTTAATCTCTTCTTTCAGCTTCCTTTTTAAAATGCTTTTCTTCTCCTTTTATTCTGTGGGAACATTTAAATAAGCCTCAAAGTAGAAAGGGGGGTGGGGACAAGGAGAAGAGAGTGAGGATAAGCTCATTATTACTATTTTTTATCTAATTTGTGCAGGGAGTTCTGAATTCTGCAGCCAGGTCTGAATTTAGAAGGGTCTTCCACAGCCTTGGAATCAAAATAAGCTTTGGGCCCTGAATAAAATCAATAGTTCAGTCCATATACTAGTGTTGATATGAATGTGATGATCTTCAGCTCTGTTAAGATCATGACTGGTTGTTGTCTGTGCAGCTAAGACTGTGGAAGAGATGATGATTATGATTGATGATTAGGAAAACAACATTTGAGAGAGAGCCTGGCATCACTGATCTACTGCTGCTTTGAAGGTACTGAAAGATTTTATGGCCGTTTCAATCAAAACATATTTTCTAAAATGTTCTTGTTGCAAGTCTGGATAAGATGTATGACTCAGAATGTATTTGGCTTTAAAGGCCAGGCTTATAGGTAGAGAATGCCAGAAAAGGCCAGGCACTGTGAGGTGCTCCTCAAATTATATATTCTCAAATTTATCCTGCTTCAACCACTGTCACACATTGGTGAGGTTGATTGGCTCTTGAATAGGGCCACCAATTGAATGTTGTTAGTACAATTGTTAGACCCGCAGCAGGAGTCTCCCAACGAGATAGGGGAGCAGGCAGATACTAGACACAATGTTGGTATGTAATCCACAAATACTCTTTATTGCTTACAGAATAAAACACTCATTTCACATTCATAACCCAAGCATGCTACACCGGAGTCTGAAGATCAGACTTGAAGTCTCAATGGCCAGTTGACGTTCAGTCCGATCACAAGATGCGGAGAACCAGCGTTACCACGTCTTAATATAAACAGGGCTCTGGATCCACGAACAACTCCAAATTGCTTATAATCCACTCCGTCACGTCATCAGTTGTCTGGGCTATTTCAAAGAGACAGTTCTAGACAAATTGCCAAAACCCAATGTGTTTGGAAACAGTCCCAGGCTGAAGATGTTCCTCTTTCCCCAGTTCTTGTTTACAACTGCAACAGGTACATTGCAACAGGTAATCTGCAACAGGTACACTGTCATGGCAATGCCCCCAGTGTTGTTTCCTTATCTGGTATTTCTCCATCTTTCTCATAACAAAGTTATTTTTCACAAACAGCTCTTGACCACTTAAACCTCAAATTCTTGCTTTGGTTGTCAACACGCAACTCACGTCAAGCATGCTTCATCCACACTAAGCCTATAACATATTACATGGATATATGGATTATATATGGATATGTATCTATGTATCTAAACACAATAATAATAATAATATAAGAATTTAAAATAAAATCTGAGTTGGGAATCCTTCAAATAGCATTGAAAATAATATTGATACCTTATTTATACTTTTGTTCCTCAGGATCCCTGAATACTTCTATGATTGTCTTTATCTGGGGCAGAGTCCATCTTTTTGTTCTGTGTAGATGCAAAATATTCAAGAGAGATAATTGGTCCTGTTGATAGAAGATCCTAGTATAGATCAAAAATGAGAATTTTCTTGTGAATTAGACAATGTTTGTTATGTCTCTTTTCATTTCATCTTTTCTGCCTGTTGCAAAGAAGCGGAGTTCTATCTCAGAGCTTCAGTTCAGTCCTGTCCAAATAACTCTGCAACGCCTACTGCACCCTGCCAAAATTGGCTATATAAACTATGAATATACTTTTTTCCAGCTGTGTCTGTCTTTTATCATTTTATCAACCGTGATTTCATCTTTTCTTTCTGTAGGAAATAGAACTTGTATCATCAGGCTCAAAAAGTCTCTGCTTTACTGAAAACACACTGAAAGTATCCCCAGCAACTGAGATCGTGCAACAAAGGAATTCTTAGTAAGCATCCCTTCTAAATGAACTAGATAGAATTATGAATAAGTGAGGGGGGCTTTTAGTTGTCATTGTTGCCTAGCCTAGAGAATCAAAGAAACTGCACATGTTCAAAGTCAGTGAAAAGTAGAAATTTATTTGTGGACTTGGTAGCTGAATACAAGTATCTGTGCATATTCACATTCCAGTTACAGCTATTAGCAACAGAAGTACTGTTTACAGATATGCTGGCTTTTATGTATTTTGGAATGAGGGTGCTAAGAGGGGAAGAGATTTCAAGATGAGATAACTGAATTCTCACTAGTCACTGTTTGTAGGATCAGCAGGGAGGAATGGCTAGAGAGAAATACACTTGTCAGCACTGAAAAAACACCACTCTGAATAAATGCTTGAGTGAAGACTAAGTACACAAGGCAGTCCATAGAACTCGTTGGATCTGCCTGTGCAGTAAATATTCTGTCTTGGCAGATGTGACAATTGTATGTTGCAGAACACAGATAAGTCTCTAGGTGAATTGTCTCACAGCTAAGGGCTGACAATGGTAAGGAATCACAGAAACACTGAACAAAGAACTTCATTAGAATGTGAAAAATAGTATTGTGCCTAGCACTATGTGATCACTCCCTGTTTCACTGGAGAACATCCATCTAAAAGCTTCCCTGTCTCCCTCCCCTTAGACCTGGCTTCTTTATGCAGATATAGACAAAGAATACTTGCATCCTCACAAGGAGCAATGTTGGCAAATCCAAAGTCCTCCCAAATTGTCCCACAAAGACTTACCTACTCTTTCTGCACTCCTGTTTTGAGGCTGTTGATTCTGCCATGGATGCTGCCTTGTGGAAAAAGGAGAGAAAATGACAGAGGAAGGCATGAAATATAAGCAGAGGTCGCAGGAGGTGGAAATTACATTGGGGTATGAGGTTATACTGGTACAATGCAGCAGCTATTTCACTTAGGCCTAGAAAGAGAGACATGGGTCCCCAGTGTAACCCAAAAAGTGGATGGCCCTGGGTGGAAGTAGAGCATGGTCCCAGTGGCTGAGCTATTAGCTATTAATTAGTACCTCTCCATGGTGGCTTCTGTCAGAGGAACTCCTAATTATGAGGAGTCTTGATGAGAATTAAAACCCTGAGGGAGTCTGGTGGTAGAAGTGCCATTACCCTTTATCAGGGTGCATGTCCCTTTAGGGCACTTGGGTGAAGTTGTGGCCCTATTGAAGTCAATGGTAAAACTTCCATTGACTTCAATAGGGGTAGGGTTTCACCCAAGCAGTCTAGCAGCTGCAGTGAGATATAAATAATACATCACTGTGCCAGCTTTTCTGAATATGGCACACAATATTTAGGCACCATGGAGAATAAAGGGACACCATGTAGGACTGTTACAGCTGAGTAACTTGGAGTAGGCTAAGGATTGTTTTAAGTTTGGTGCCCAGCACCTCCACAATCCATGGAGTGGAAAAGAAGATAGAACACATTTCCCACCCACCCCCAGCTGTGCCAACCATGAACTTGATGCAACTTAGAATCCAGCCCATTATCTGAAATACTGTGAGATAAATATTCCAAATGAGTGTGAAATGCCCTATATTTCGATGGAATGAAGGTAATATTGGAGAAAGATGATATGAATAAAGCTGAAAAATAAAACTTTTCATGGTTAAAGTTGAGCCAGGAACTGAAACTGTAGTATTATAACTTGAAATTATGGGCATTCTTATGACTTGTCAAATCCTTAAACTTTAGGTTGTGTCCTTCAGAACTTTTCCTTTAAGTATAGCAGAGGCTTGGGCAGAATTTAGACTTTAGTTGTGAATTGCAAATAGGGGCTTTTACAGAACTGGATCTTGTGTCTATATTTGATCCTGGAGAATAAATCAGCACATTTTTTTAAATTTTAATTAGATTTATAATAAAGTTCAAGGGTGGACATGTTCCTCAGCAACTTGGAATTGAATATGGAAACGAGTTACTATATCATCAGTGTATAATGTAACATTCTGTTATTACATGTTAATTAAATTAGTTGATTTATGATATCGTTATCTATGGAATGTTTTAGCATAAAATGTTCTATATTGGTATGCTAGGTAAAATATGTATTTCATCAGACTGATGATCAGTCAAAAAGCCCTTTAGTTGACTAGACAGCATTATTGTACAGGGGTAAGCTTGAAAGACAAGTCATATAGATTTTTTTCCTTCTACTTTTGGGCTGTCTACCCTACATAGTAAATACACTTTGGATTTTACATTGCTGAATTTCATATTAGCTGCCTTTTCTTCATTGTGCCTCTGGGATGTTCTTTGATCCACGCTATTTACGTTTTATTGGATTAAGACTACTTTAAAAACTGCATGATCACAGGATAACTATGAGCTTCCAATGTGATGTGGCCATGAAAAAAGGCCAATGCAGTCTTAGGATGCACAGGTGAGTTATTTCTTGTAGAGATAGTTAAGTGTTAGTACCATTATACAAGGCACTGGTGAGACCTCATCTGGAATACTGTGTGCAATTCTGGTCTCCCATGCTTAAGAAAGATGAACTCAAATTAGAATGGGTGTAAAGAAGTACTATTATGATGATCAGATGAATGGAAATCCTACCTTATGAGAGGAGACTCAAAGAGCTTGACTTGTTTAGCCTAACCAAATGAAGGCTGAGGGGAGATATGATTGCGCTCTATAAATACATCAGAGGAATAAATGCCAGGGAGGGAAAGGAGTTATTTAAATTAAACGCCGATGTTGACACAATAATAAATGCATATAAACTGACCGACAGGGGATGGGGTCATTTGCAGCTTTAAACTGGTGTACATGGTGGATTCTCTGTAACTTGAAGTCTTTAAATCCTGGTTTAAGGACTTGAGTAATTTAGCCAAAGGTTATATCTATTAGAAGAGTGGGTGTATGAGCTTCTGTGACCTGCAGTGTGCAGGAGATCAGACTAGATGATTATGATGATCCTTTCTGGCTTTAAAGTCTGAGTCTATATTATCAGAGACAGGTTATTAGAGACATTATTGCACTGAGTTTCTTGGTGGTGGTGTTATGTGAATGAGATTATTATCCTCTAGTCCTTCCTGACAGAACGAAAAAATGCTTGTATTTTGTTTTGAAAAAAATCCAATTTAAAAATTAGGGGAAATGATCATTGATTTGTTGTAGTTTATTATAGGAATTACCACTTTCCAGAGATATTATTTCAATTTGTGTGATCTATGAAGGCAGTAGTTTGTATGTCCTAGGGGTATGTATATATTTTTAGGAGAAGTGACAGTTTTGTAATGCACACTTAGTTTCTAGTTCATCTTTAGCCATCAGGAGAGTTATGTAAATTTTAGCCTTTTTTATATTCAGTTTTTCATTGTGACAGTGGCATATAATTCTCAATTTATATGCCACTTGAATGAGTTTAATGCACTTTGTGATGCTCATCAAAATCATCTTACATTAAGAAAATTCACTTAAAATAGATTTGTGTTTTTGTTAAAATTAGTTTAATACGATGGGCCAGCATTTTGCTAATAATATATAGTTTCACAAGTGAGACTAAAACCTTCCATCTCAATTTAGAGTGTGTGTGAGTTAGAAACTTCCAGGTTATATTTAGAGTATTTAGTGGTCAGATGTAATAATATTTGGAATGTCTTATAAAGTTTCATCAGAATTCATTCCTCACTGGAGACTTGCCTTGTTTCCAAACCATTAATAGCTAATTTAAGCTCATCTCTGGTAGAGGCTTCCAACATAAGGTGGTTGTCATCTGTTATGACTAGCAGTATAATGGGATCTGATAATTTGGCAATTCTTTTTGGGAAGATCCCAACATAGATCTATACAAATTACTATGTCTATTTAGAAATATGAGGTTATGGAAAGTACTATAGTAATTTTCTGCAGGGCTGCCCAGAGGATTCAGGGGACCTGGGGCAAAGTGGGGGAGCTGTGACGCTTGTACTCATCCAGCACTGGTCCAGGTCTTCGGCGGCATTTCAGCGGTGGGGAGCCCTTCAGTCGCACCGCGTCTTCGGAAGCACTGAAGGGCCTCCCACCACCGAAAACCCAGAGCAACTGAAGGGCCCCCCACTGCCAAAAATGCCACCAAAGACCCGGACCGCCACCAGGCCTGGGCTCACAGGGCTCCTGCGGGGCCTGGGGCAAATTGCCCCACTTGCCCCCCGCTCCCGGGTGGCCCTGATTTTCTGTGGCATAATTTTAGATAGCTAGCAGAAATCTTAATGTCTGAATTCCTCAAATTGTAGATCTCTTTCCCTCCCCCGTCAATTTTAATAGGTTATATCATCTTCATTCCAATACAAGAAAATGTGAGAATGACAGTAATATGTATCATTTGTTTTCCTTCAATATTTTTTAAAAGGAAGCTTTTTATTATTAAGCACATTTTAAAGGTTTGGGTAACTTTTTCTTCTCATATTAAATTTATTATAGTTCAAAGATTTATCCTGAGCTGATGCACAGGAATGATCTGTTCTTAGAAAGTTGATTTATAAAAAATCTTAAATCTAAGGTTTTTTCCCCCCCTCCAAATTAATGAGAATTGATTTCAGGTAACTTAAAATTCTTCTTTGAGTTATTGTCCCTATGGGCACATCCGTGTACATTGCTACAGTGGAGCACCCATAGGGACAAAAACATCTCAAAGAACTCCAATTACTGTACAGGTAAACAACCTCTCCTTTTCTCTTCTATAAATATCCTCTGTCTCTACATTATTGTTCCTTAGATACTTTCTGATTCAGAATTTATATTTGTTTACACTGCAGATTTCACTATTTCTAAAATGTAGGTAGATTTGTAAGGCTAGAATTGCTGATTTTCAAATGAAGAAGTGGTCTAATTGGACAGATTTTTTAAAATCTGTTCCACTGTCTATTAGGGAAGGGTATGTATACATGTTTACTGTTTCCATTGTGCTGTGAGCCATTTCACACTTGCCTAATATGACATTAATTCAAAGCCGGGGGAGGGGAATCTCTGGAAAACTTCATGTTACTCATGTTTTTTAGATCAAGGAACATATAACAGCTCACACTGCACATAACCACCTTCTCCAACTAAAATCTGAAAAAGCAAATGGTGAACAGATAGGTCTGAAAGTAAAATCCTGAGCCGAGGGTCCTCTACTGAGAGCATCCTGCAACATCCCAGAGATTTATGCTAGGGACTGTTCACACAAGCACCACAGCTGCTCTCATTTGCAGCAGTAGAATATGGAGAAGTAGAGAGATAGGCCGTCTTTCAAAGCCAGGCCTATAAGCCCATAAGGTTTATAGAATCAAGCCAACACAACAGATTAAATATGGAAGTAAACAGGAAGCCAGAGCAGCTTCTGCAGAATAGGTGTGATTTCTCTACGGCCACTGCCAACATGCAGGCAAGGTCCAAATCAAAGAGAAATGTTCACAATTGCCTTGCCAGATACTGATTAAAACCAGCCTTTTTGGCCTCTGATTCCATCTGTGATCCAAGAAGCCGACATGGGTCCACAACTTGTGAATACTTCTATCACTGCCAGAGAACCCAGGGCCAAAATATGGTCCTTTGTACTTAGCAGAGAACTCATCTTAATACTGTGAAATTACAAATATGTTTGGTAACTATCCAAACTGTTCCAAGCCCCGGTTACCTGTAGGATGTTAATAACTGTGAGCCATACTTCACTGTGCCCCAACATATTTCCTGGATTATTTTTTTTAAACACAAAAGAGCATTCAAGACTCAGTGAAAACATTAAAACATTTTTATTTCTCAGAACAATTTTACATAGAGCACACCCAAGAAAAGGGACAGAAGGCTGGTCCCATGGTTAGGGTGCTAGCCTGGACCTAGGGAAATTTGGGTTCAATTCCCTTCCTTTCCCCACAGACTTCCAGTGTGACCTTCAGCAAGTCACTTTAGACTCTCTGGCATATTAAGCCTGGTCTGTGTCGCAGGTTCAAACCTAAGCCTCACTTCCGTCCACACAAAAATTAGTCTGACTTATGTCAGCAAGCATTCAGGACCCTACTAGGGAAGTGGTTCAGAGACTGAGTCATGCTGTGATTCAGGGCCAAGCCCTGTCATTTTGCAGTGTGGATGTAGCAGAAGCTGCAGATCTGAGTCACAAAGACTGCATAGTGCAGCATAGAAGCATTAGCATGGCTGTGAGAACCAGGTTCAGCAATTGTACAATGCAGGGTGGACACTGAACCATAGGCTTGGAAACATAGAGCCCATAGACCTGTATTTACAATGCAGTATAGACATATCATCTGTGCCTCAGTTCCTCATCTGTAAAATCAGGATAATAATACTTTTCTATCTCTCCGGGGTGAGGTACAACATCACACTTTTTGAGATCTGCTCATGAAATGTGCTAAGTATTAGTTTTAGTATTTCTCTAGGCAATGTGTGTGACACTAGTTCTGG
Organism: Mauremys reevesii; assembly: GCF_016161935.1. NCBI lineage: Eukaryota > Metazoa > Chordata > Testudines > Geoemydidae > Mauremys > Mauremys reevesii. Next base: position 25,926,945 of record NC_052629.1, on the reverse strand, counting down.
TGAAGAGATTGTTTGGCAGAAGGATAATATCTCGCACCATAAATAGTGATTTTTAAAAAAATTTGTATTAAAAATCTACAGTGTAACCGAATGTGTAGGAGTTGATATTTTAACTAATATAAAATATACAGTTGAGGTATCTGAATGTGCTGATAGGGTTATTGGGTATAATCCTATTTGAGTTACAAGATTCTTGCTAGCAAAATACAATTAGTGTTAATGTTTACATGTAAGTGACATTAGCCACCATAAAAAAGACAAACTTCTTTTGGAGAGTCCCACCCCCCACAAAACCCTGCATTTTCAATTCTGCCCAGCTGCGTCACCAAAATTCTGGATCACATGTGACATCAGACCATTTAGATGAGTTCCACCTTAAAAACAAAACTATTCCTGTATTTTGCCTTGATTTTAAATAAATGTGAGCATTAGAAATGGGAGCTACTAAAATGTTCAGAAGATTTAATCTGTTTTTTTTGTTTTGTTTTTTCCCTACAGAACAGGCTGGCTAAAGGAACTCATCATGGAACACAGTTTTTCCAAGTCCTGGATCACCATTTCAAATCCATACAAGATTAATAATAAGATAAAGGTCCTTATCATTTGGAACCTGGCGCATTTAAAATTAGTGAGTGATCTCAGTGTAGTCCATATTTTGTGTGTGTGATGTGGACATCTGTCCATTATAACAGGTATTAATTGGCACCTTTGTTTGCAGATTCATTAGAGACGCCAAAGATTAATTGAAACAGAATTATACTCAGCCTTTGAAGTACCTCCAGAACAGGCTGGAGGCACACTAGATGAACTACCACGCAGTAATGTTTATGTTGATAGAGAACTTCATATATCCATGTATGTCAACATGGCATCTTTCCTGATGACTAACTTCCCCTAAAAAATAATCTGCTTTCGTTCAAAATGTATTTCTTTAGGAAAGAGGAGATGAGTGTTGACTTGTTCAAGCATATTAGGTAGGGGCAATGCTGACATGGCTTCTGGAACAAACTACATTAAAAAGAGGTGTGTTGTGCAAGGATTTCCAGGAGACTATGTGTAAACCATGCACGGGTTACATATGCAGTTATTCAGATTTAATATTCTGAATCCTAAGTGAGATATCAACCAGCTAGAGAAGTTTGCCTATCTCTGTAGTGTTTACATATTCATTTTTCTACCCCACCAAACCATCAACATATTATGCCAAGTCAAAGACTTCAGCCTTCCTCTTACTGGACTTTCATTCTGATGCACTGGGAAATGGTTGTGGTAGCAAGATATTTTTATTGCCTGTGAAACATAGTTAAAAACCAGGATAGCATAGAGAGCAGTATGATTTATTTTACATTTTTATGTATATACTTATACAAAAGAAAAGAACTTACCAAGCTATGGTTTTGTAGAAATAAGAGTAATAGCTAAGAACTGTTCACATTTATTGACACTTTTTATTTGGACATTGGCTCTACAGTTTAACTGCATTCTACCTTAAAGAAGAGATTAGGGAATTTTCCTTTTGCTAGTGATGCATATGAAAAAGAAAGCTGTTTAACAACAAAACCCTGATATGAAGGATCTGGAGATTAATCAAGTATGCCAATTTTGCTGTCAGAAACTGCCAATTTCTTTAAAACTAATGACTTGGAAGATTTTCTAGTAGATAAAAATAAACTTCAGTAGATTTACTGGATGTGTGAAGTGCAAAAAAGAAATATGTTTGGCTGAGCAATGCATTCACACATGGCAATACAAAATGCCCAATCTGCAGGATTTTCAGCCAAGAAGAACATGCTGTTTTTTGCTAAGTGGCCAGGTGGTATATTGTCATGCACTGCATTAGTCAGGAAAGGTAGCAGGAATTAAGAGAGGAAGCCTGTGGATTCTGCACATAGCATTCAATCCATCTAAATGGAAAGGCTTCCTCTGACTTCAGTGGGAGTTGGATCAAGCCGATAGAGGACAACAGTTCATGTAGGAAATTTTGAGCAACATGTTATTCTCACACTGGCCAGTCATTCCACAGGCTGACACTATAAACAAAATAATGAAGAGGGTTGTTTTGATTAACTTCTCATTAGCTACATCTACACTACAGCTGGGAGCATGCTTCAAAGCTTGGGTGAACAGACACACTCTAGATCTATTCAAGTTAGCACACTAAAAATATCAATGTAGGAAGAGGTAGCACAGGCAGCAGCTTGCACTAGCCACCTGAGTATAAAGCCACCCAGATGCCCCGGGTACATACTTGGGTGGCTAGGCTGAGCCACCACTTGTGCTACTCCCAGCTACACTGCTATGTTTTGTGCATTAGCTCAAGCAGAGCTAGTGCATCTCTGTCTACCTAAGTTGGGAAGCATGCTCTCATCTGCAGTGTAGACATACCCATTGTTGATACTCAGCAAGTAATGAATAAATAATGCAGACAGATTTTATCAATCTTATACTGTCAAATAATTGCTAGGATATGAAAGTATGCAATATTCTTATTCTGCTGGCATTTTTGGGTATCGAGTATGAACAGCTAGATAACTGAATGGTCCATTAATGTTACCAGAGTACTAAGTATAGTTGTAGAAACTCTATATTTCCTGTCATAGGGGCTCAATGAAAATTTTGTTTGTGTGGGTTTTCATTCCCCAGATATCACAAATACTTACCCTTATGTATCACCTTACCTGTTGATAGTAATGCCAGAGAGAATATGATCTCTGTTTAATAGCGGGGGGAACAGAAGAAGAGAAGTGAAGTTACACGTTTAAGGCTTTATAAGAAGTGGCAGTGCTGGGATGTGAACTCCCTTTTCCCTGGTGTATTATTAGTGAATAGCAAAGAATCAGATCTGTCTGCTCTGCATCAAAAGATGGATACGGTAAGGGGGCTGCCTGTCTGGGGAAACAAGTTTGACCAAGTTTCTCTGTAGGAAGGGGGGAGTGGAAAATTCCCAAATAGAACAAAGGGGCAGAGGTGAAAAAGCAAGTGTTTAAAAAGCACTCACAGGGGGAACAAAGTGTAATACTTCTGAGCCTGAGTTACCTCTGAGTCTGAGCCTCTTTAAGCTGATGAGTCATCCTTGAGGCTCTGAGCCTGAGCCTACTTAAGCTTGATGAATTATTCCTGAGCCAGAGAGTGTGATGAGTCAAAGGCAATTACCTGCAGGTCTTGCGATAGTCCCCACACTATTCAACCAGGGTTCCGCCAATCCACAGGTGAGGACCCACCCAGCGGATTCCAAAGCAGGTACATAGACTCCTAAGGGAAGCAGAATCTCCAGTCTGCTCAATGTCACTACCTTGCCAGGGCACTCCCATTGCAAATAATGTCCACAGATTGCCCTTGCTCCTGTTCTAGCTCCTGCCTGCATCTGCTCCTGCCACAGCCAGCCACCTGGCTATTCTGACTTCACTTTTTGTGATTGGCCTGGCAGCCAAGATGGAATCCCCCAGCACATCCATTACCAAGATGTCAGAGTTAGTTCAGAGCCCAGTTGCCTTGCTGCAGTTGGAGAATGCTTCTCTCCACTCACAGATGCTCATAGCCCAGTATACCCAGTGCAGTGAGCCACAGTGCCCCTAGAATGAGGCCCAAAGATCCCACTGCCTGAGAGCTTTGATGGGAACCACTAGAAGTTCTGCAGTTCCTCAACCAAGGCCATATGTTGTTCCCAATGTGCCTTATGATGTACACCACTGATCAGACCAAAATAGGACTTATTATCAGTCTATTGACTGGTGAGGTCCTAGACTGGGTCTCACCTCTCTTAGAACAGGCCAGTCCGGTGCTTGGCTTTTTCAACAAGTTTGTCTGAGCCTTTTCACTCATATTGCTGACCCAAGCCATACTGGTATGACAAGTGGCCATTCAGTTTTTTAAACAATCCTGTCAGTCTGTCTCAGCATTTGTCACCCACTTTCAAGGTTTTGTCATTGACATAGATCCATGTTGACTTGTTACACTATCATATTTGCCAAGTCTGAAAAATGATGTAAAGGATATGTTGATCTGGGTTGACCCCGCTCTCCACTGAGCTGAACTCATCCATCGAACTGTGCATATGGATTGGCAGTTGACTGTTTAAATGGCACCAGGAAAAAAAGAAGAGATCTGATCAACCCCAGTCTAGTCCTGCTCCATTCCAGTCCCCCCAAAGGCGGCCCCTGTGCCAGAGCCCGTACAGGTCAATTTGATGGGAAGATGCTTCATGGATCAGGAGAAGGAAGGAACAGCCTTTGCCAGCACTATGGTGGAGAAGGCCACTTTGCCACTAAATGCCCCCACAAAATCCAGATCTGCAGCAGACCTCGGATATGACCACATGCAGTCCCATTATAAGAGTTGTGGCTTGAATAATTATGGAATTGGGTTCCCCGAACAGAAACCATTCTTCTGCCAACATGCTCTTTAACATCAGTGGATGGTTGTAATCCCCACTCGCAAGTTTTGTTCCATATTGGCATCCCATCTACACCTGAGGTGAGTACACCCTGCTTGCACTTGTGGATTCTGGAGCCTCTTTTTGTGGATGCTGGGTTTGCTTAGACTAACCAGCTTCCGATACAAAGAAAACTCATCCCAGACCCAGTGGAACAGATCAATTGTATCATGCTGTCCTCAGGTCCTGTCACCCACAACCCGGAGGCATTTTACCTGCCTATCTTGAGATAGGCCCTACTCCATTCAATCAGGGTTCAGCCTGTCCACCCAGGTGATCCCAAGGTGTGTATATAGGCTCTGAAGGGAGGCAGTCTCTCCAGTTTGCTCAGTATCACTTCTGGCCAGGAACACTCCCACTGCCACTAGTTTCAACACACTGTTTTGCTCCTGCTTATGCGCTAGTCAGTCTCTGTTCTAGCTTTCATCTGCTCTTGCCTCAGCTTGCTAACTGGCAATTCTGACATAAAGGAGGAAGAAGAAGGTTAGGGCGGGAGATGGGAAGAGATGGGCATGCTTTTGTAGCAGGGTGCTGGTGGTACTGTTAAACTGCAGCACCAACCCAAAGTCAGAGAAAGCCGATGATTCAACTCCATGATTAGGAAGAGAAGTCATGAACTGCAGGGGAAGAATCCTAGAAAGCCCAGAGGACTTTACCTAAGCCCACAAAACTTGCCAGAGTAAGGGAAGGAAATGCATATAGATGTATTTTCATAAGGCAACCACTGCTGAAGCGACCTCTAGTGGCAGAACAGGCATGCCCGCCTCAGTTTCCCTCTGTCTCCGACCATGAAAGGAATATAGTGTCTCAGTGTTTGACAAAAACTCCACCACTGAACATAATTTATGCACACACACCTGTGCAGTACATTCCTTCAAAACTTTGTAGTAAAATTATTTTGTAATTTCCACAGTAAACATGCAATAGTTTTTTTTTTACCCCAATTCCCCTCTCCTGGGACATCCTCAGCAAGTCACCCACCCAAGAGTCAATAGCAGCACTGTGTTCTGTTCCGATGGCCCCAATCCAGGACCTCATTCTCCAGGCCTCCCTGATTAAGAACGATGAGTTTCCCACAGCTCCTCACACAAGATTTTCCTCCTTTTGTACTGTTCCATTCCTCCAGGTCTCCCTGGAGGAATGGAAGTCCTACCTCTCCTTGGGGGACCTATCCTCTCATATCAACCCTCTTGCTTCTGGGTTCAGCTTTCCCTGACTAAGCTGGATTTTCCCCTTTTCCTAGGGGCCACTGCCCAAGCCATACGCTCATCAGGGATCCTCTATTTTGGCCAGTTCTCATCAACAGCTTTCTTTCAAATTCCTCACCAGCAGCTCATAGTTACTGCTCTCCTCCCAAATTCTGCTCTCTCCCAAGCAACTCCTGCCAGCTCTTCCTTGCTGCTCTCCTCTGACTCTCAAGCAGTTTTCACCTGTCCCTTTCTGACTGTTTCAGGCTCTGACTCACCCACTTTCCTTCCTTCAAGCCTAACCGGGAGGGGGGATAGCAAGCAACCAATCACAGGTGCACTGGCCTCTTTGCTCTTAAAGGGCTAATGTCACCCTACGATAGTGTGCTTATTATTTTATATAGACGTGCATATTTCCTCATACTATTATATAAAGAGTAATGAAGTCTTAGAATCCTGTGCAAAGTCTGCCTGTGTGTCTGTTGGCTTTCATTATTGTGTACCCTTGAGGAGGTAAACTGTAAACCAGAAAGCTCACATCTTTGGTGAGATTCTGGAGAATATGCAAAAGCTGCTGGAGAGGCTTGGGGTAAAATAGCACTCATTTTAAGGCTTAGGCAATTGGATTGTGGAGTCCCCACTGCCAAGTGGGGTGTTAGACATACAGTCTTGCCATGGAGTGTGTGCCTAGAATCCCAAATCTAGGAAGAATGTGTAAACTCTGTTCAGCCCCAGCAAGCAAAGGGCATGAGAGATTCAGCATTTGGATCCCCTTGCAAGTATCCAACAGGGGGGATCATAACCAGACCTGTGACCAGGGGACTAGGTATTGGGACAGAGAGTACATACAAGAAAGAAAGCTAACTGAAAGAGCTAAAGTAAAAATATTGGAATGGAAAAGGAAAGTCTGAGAGTAGAAATAAAGTCAAGGGGAAACAATCACAGGGTAATATAATATATAGCAAAGAGAAGCAGCACTGAGAGAGAATATAAGCCTTTTGTTTTTTAAAAAGGCAGGGATAAGAAAAATAACAATATAATCTATTGAAGTATTGTGATTAATATTTGTAAAGAACTTTAGAGCTCTCAGTGGTTTACAAAAAATGGGATCTGATACATCTCTTTCTGAGGGATGTGTGCTAGTATTCATAATATCAATAACTCTATATTAAACTCTTAATGTACCTCTGTCCTCTTACCCTCAGCTTACCCTCAAGAACTGTTGACTCACAATGTTCACAACCAGGGACCTACAGCTCACTTAAATATCAACTCCTTCCATCTTAAGTAAGCTCTTTTGGTTCCCCTTACTTGTCTACAGAGATGGTAACATTTTTGGGCTTGGAGTGCTTGCTTTAACATAATATACTCTTGCATAGATTGTACATTATTCTCTGATTTTTTGTAATAAACTTTGAGAGAAATGTTCTGTTCTACAAGGATAAAACATATGCCTATAACAAGCTGACAATATTTGCCCAAAACAGCTCAACTTCCCTGTTGGAAGTTGTTCATCCTGCTGGAAAATCAGTAAAGGTTCTAATGGTTCACAATTACCCTAACTGCAAGAGTCTTTCAGATGAAAGATGTAGGCTGAACAGTCCTGAAGGAAGAACCCTGCGAGCAAACAATCATGGGGAGAACACAGAAGTTGAACTTTATCTTGTTAATTTCTTTAAATCAATTCCCAGGCACTCTATGTAGTATGTGGACTTTATTTTAAAGAAGTCGTGACAGCCATTGCTCATAATGCCAGACTTAATACTCGTTTTTTTCCCCTTAAGTCAACTATTAGGATTTAGAGAAGGACAAGACAACCCTTTGTCAGCTTGTTCAACTCAATACTACAGTAGCTTCCCCCTCCCCTCAAAAAGAAAACAGATATAGTTGAGTTTGTGCTCTATTATACGCTTCATAATGGGTGTCTGTTAGAGACTAGTGTGAAGATGCATATGGTTTTCCACAAGAAACTCTGTTTAGACTCTAAATAGACTTCATTTTCCTGAGATTGTGTCAGACAAGGTTCTGTGCTACTCACCCGTTTCTGCTGGATATCAGAACAACAGAAATCAATGATCCACAATATCGTTTTTTGTAAGGTGTAATAGCCACCTAGCAGCAGGACCCTCATTCACTGATTACTTTTTTCCCTTTAGGGGATTTCTCATCAGTCAAGCCTGGCTTTTCATTAAATACTTTTTATTTCCTTTCAATTTTCATCTGCTCAGAAATATTCCAATCAAAGGCTTGCATCTCCTTCTCCTTGGAATAGTGGAATTGTCAACAACTGCTTAGGTTCATTTTAAATGAAACAGAATAGTACATTTTCCTATAATATGACATTTTTTCAGTCACTATTATTTTTCTTTAGATTTTCTTTTTAAAGTACTTTTCCTCTTGCTTCCTTTCCAGATATGAAAGACAAAATGATCCTATGACTATAACCTCTGCACAAGACTTTCGCTATCTTATCACCCAATTCATAATACATATTCTATCTCAAGTTTTGAGAGAAATGTGCATAGAGATGGTGTTTGTAATGGGAGAATGCCTATGCCTGTAGTGCATAGTTGCTTTAATTTTTGGCTTTGAATATTATTTATAAATTTCTGGAAGAAACACATTGCAATGACTGCACTAGAAGGCACTCAGCCTGCAGCCTTTTTTTTTTTATTCCCCCTCTGAGAGATAGGTCCTGGAAAAGGATAGTTAGGCCACACACTCTCTTGGCTGGCATGGAAATATAGCACAGTGCATTCTCTGTTACAGGAATCCTGCTGTTCAGGCTGCAATTTGCTCATGTTATAGGTATGCTCCGAACAATCTTTGTATAGAGGAACCTCTCACACTTGCTTAGCTCCTGTTGCTGGCAGAAGTAATAAAGATTGTAGGGAGCCTTCCCCCTCCAACACCTGCTCTGTCCTGCCAGGGAGAAAGTATTATGGTCAGACTGCTATTAAGGTCAGTCTCTTATGGTGTTCTTGAGTGCTGCAGAAAGGGCCTGCCTAGCTGTTTGGGACAGAGGAACACGGGGGAGAAGGCTGCCTACAACCTCTTCTCCTTTCACACACACAGGCCAACAAACTTAGTTCTAAATTGCAACACATGGGAAAGGGCATAAACTGTCTCCAGAAAATGACACTCAGAACTTACTGGAATATAACAGACTGTTAAGTATCTGGCATTAAAAAAATCTTAATCTTTTGAGCTACATACAAGATGGAGTTAAATAGGTATATTTTATTTTACTGCTAAGTGACATATGGTATTTGTCCTGTACTGTTAATGTTATTAGGTACTCAGTTTGGAGGGAAGGGATTTATCAGTTTGTTACACACAAATAAATAGGTTTGTTTATCTGGGAATGTGATTCTATGGAATCAAGTGCAGATGACATCTAGTGGCTTATAAGTGGACAATTTTTTTTACTGATTAATGAAAATTTAAAACACACCAAATGGAAGTGCTGAACAACTCAATCACCTTTAATGTAAAATTATCATATGCATGAATTCTGATGTGAGGGGATATCTACAAGTCAGGAGAGCTGTGCCAAATATTTGCATTGACTCTCAAATTTAGATCTGGATTTAAGGACCCCATGTATTGAGTAACCTCAGACTTTGCTCCCGAAATTCAGGTTACAAGTCATTCACTCTGCTAAAAAAGTCACAGCCTCTCTTTGGCCTACCTTCCTGATCACCTCCACAGCTGGGAGGTTCCAGTTCATTGAAATCAGATGCCTGTCAGATCTCCAGGATTTTGTTTACTTTCAACACCTACAAACTTCAGGATTCACTTTGTAGGCCTCTTTATGAATGGTACAGTCTTGTATACAAGTCATGCTTATTGAGTGCTGTCCAAGCAAATTAAGCAAAAAAGGGTGGAGATACAGAGAAAATAATAAGAACATTGGTTAACACTCACAGATTCCTCTAGCTGCCATGCAGCTGCTCTCTGAAACATAAACTGTGTAAAACAGAACTAATTAATTAGCCTTGCTTCCATGTAGTATTATTGATCAATGCAAAAACTATAAATCTTACTTCAAATAATAAATAGCTCTTCTTTGACTTTGCAAACTCAGCTATGGGGAGTTATCCTCAAAAATTGTAGGTAATTTAACTGTCTTATTAGGTCAAATACTAGACTCAGCAAAATATTCACTTTTACTATGGAGAACAGCTGAGATGAGGAGACATATCTTCTTACAGAAGAGCTGCAGTAATTGATTTTTTTAGCTACTTTATAAATTCTTCCCTTCTCCACCTTCCTATCTCTGTTATGAAATCTAGGATCATAAGCATTTCTGTATTAAAAATAATCTCAACCTATCCTATATAAAATATATCAAATTAAATATTTGTCCCCAGGGTTTTTGGTTTGTATTTCTTTAATAATGTTTTGTTTTCTGAGGGCAAAGCATATAAAAATAGAGTAAAAAAGGTATCATTAAATTGGCTGACTGAAATTACAAAGGAACACTATTATTTGAATAACAGGGACTGATTTATATGCAGTAACATTTAGTCAAATGATGAATTAGCCACATATTCTTTGGCCTGATCAAAATTTTCAAATAAGTTTGATGTATATTTATAATGTAGTACTGGCTTTTTGGCCTTTTGAAGTTGAAAGTCAGAAAAAAAAATAAGGGCCCAATTCTGCCTCTTTTATTCATCTTGAATAGTATCTTATCTACACAAGTAGTCTCATCAAACCTTCTATAAAAGTGGCAGAAATGGATCTAATATTAGTTTCAGGATCATGTTCATGTTTAACTTTGTGTAGAACTGAAAATATAACACAGTACATGATGTAAATTGTGTATATTTTTACATCAGAAATAGTTAATCTAAACCAAAAATAGGTTGCTATGTTATTGGGATTTCAACAACTTGGGAAGGGGTGCGACCATTGAAAATTGAATTTTTTACAACAGCAGCAGCAAAAATAGAAAATTAACATTTGGTAAATTTTGACCGGCATTGCTATTCGATACTAGAACACAGCCAACAACAACAAAAAAAAATTGAAATAATCAAAGACTAAGCAGCCAAAGTTTTTGTCCAGTTGTATAGATAAATCAAGTAGTACTGATTGTGTTTGTGATTGTGTTGTAACCGACATACATTAATTGCTGGAGAACTGATACCTGACAGAGAACCTGTATTCTTGTTGTTAGGGTTTTCTAATGGAAATGTTGGCTCTTAAAGCATTATTATGAAGGATAAGGAAAATAATAGAAAATAAAAGGAAAATTGGTCATCATAAGAGTTTACTGTACATGGAAAATATGGTTGTTACTGCTGACTTTTACAAGAAATAGAGAAGTACAGTGAACAGGAGTACAGTGTATAGGTTGAAAATCACTGCTAGGCAGATGACCAACACAAAGCTCTCAAAATAAGATTTCAGTGATTTGTAGGCTTTAAGCTGATCTATTGGCCTTGTGCTTTACAAGGTTGAGTTTCATCCATAGTGAATATGGGCATAATGAAATGTGATAGTTGGGTTTAAATGCAAGTTTCAAAATGTTCCAGTGCTTTGAAATGTGAAAATTGTAATTCTGGATTCAGTGAATCTCTCCTTGTAGTGAATTAGTTCTGGAATAGGAATGGCTTTGCTATAAGAAGGCTCCACTGTGAATGCTTCTGTTAGATTCATCTTGTGATGCTGCATAACATGAGAAGCTTTGCTTTTTTCAATACCTGACAGTCAGTTTTTGCATCTAAAATTAATTCTTCTATGAAAGATGCCAACTGACAAAGGTTCCTGATGTCAGTTAATAGCCTGTAGGAAAACTTATTAAGTGATGAACTGCTTTGAAAATAGAAGTTCTCACACAAGGAAGATTATTATTCAACTAAATTATCTACTCTGGCAGCAAACAAAATATAAATCAGGTCTTGTGATATTAGTGACACATTGTGGAAAAGTACCAGGCAGGAATGCTACCTTAACAGGGAACCAGTGTCTGCTCTTGCTGAAAGGACCCAACTTTTTCTGAAGAGCACCTTGCTTAAAGAAATGCAAAAACCAGGGGTCACACAATATCTCTAGTTAATGAAGAGAAAGTGCAAGAGGTAAAACAATGTTTCTGCTTCTGCCATCCAGTGATTCTTTTTAACCCTCAGGTACTGTCCTCCTCAATTAAAGGAAACTTACATAAGTTATAATTTTGTTAATGTCCTAACCTAGAAGAAAGAGATACAAAGTTCAAAAAGGCCTCTAGAGGAATAAGTGCATACATTTAGCTAGTATGGATAAATATAACAAAAATCAACCCTTGGAGTTTTGCTGAGCTGTGTGTTGAGCAGATAAACCAGAGAGATTGCCTTAAAAACTGAACTCCAAAGGCTTGGCTGAAAACTAAAAACTTCTTTAAGATCTCAAACAAGGGGGGAAGTGTATAGCTGTTGTTTTAGGAACAGAGTGCTGTATTTTCCTTCCTTAGAGGTTTTTAAGGTCTGGCTTGACAAAGCCCTGGCTGGGATGATTTAGTTGGTGTTGGTCCTGCTTTGAGCAGGGGGTTGGACTAGATGACCTCCTGATGTCTCTTCCATGATTCTAATATTAAGAACGTAAGAACATTTCTCTTTTCTCTTTTGGTGCTGTACCTTTTAATTTCTGTTTAACTAACCTCCTCATTTTCTGAAACTAAATGCTACAGTGTTGGGCTGCTGTGGTGTCTTCCTCCCCAAAGGGATGTTAAATTTAATTATATTATGGTCACTAATACCAAGCCATCCAGCTATATTCACCTCTTGGACCAGATCCTGTGGTCCACTTAGGGCTAAATAAAGAATTGCCTCTCCTCTTGTGGGTTCCAGGACTAGCTGCTCCAAGAAGCAGTCATTTAAGGTGTCAAGAAACTTTATCTCTGCATCCCATCCAGAGGTGACATATACCCCATCAATATGGGGATAGTTGAAATCCCCCATTATTATTGAGTTTTTTTTTAAATTTTAATAGTCTCTTTAATCTCCCTGAGCATTTCATAGTCACTATCACCATCCTAGTCAGGTGGTCGGTAATATATCCCTACTGTTATATTATTAATTAAGCATGGAATTACTATTCATAGAGATTCTATGGTACAGTTTGGTTCATTTAAGATTTTTACTTCGTTTGATTCTCTGTTTTCTTTTATATGTAGTGCCACTCCCCCACCACCACGACCTGTTCTGTCCTTCCAATATATTTTGTACCCTGGTTTTACTATATTCCATTGATTATCCTTATTTCACCAAGTTTCTGTGATGCCTATTATAGCAATATCCTCATTTAATATGAGGCACAATAATTCAACCATCTTATTATTTAGACTTCTAGCATTGGTATATAAGTACTTCAAAAGCTTGTCACTTTTTAGCTGTCTCTCATTACATGATGTAATTGAATGGGACTTTTTTTCATTTGACTGTTTCTCATCAGAGCCTAACTGTATTTTATCATCTTCCAGCCTCTCCTCCTTACTAGGACATAGAGAATCTCCATTAATAGATCCCCCCCCCAATGGATGTCTCAAACCACATGCTCCTCCACACCTGTTGGCTTTCCCCCAGCCCTTAGTTTAAAAACCACTATAAAACCTTTTTAATTTTAAGTGCCGGCAATCTGGTTCGATTTTGGTTTAGGTGGAGCCCATCTTTCCTATACAGGTCCCCCCTTTCCCAAAAATTTCCCCAGTTCTTAATAAATCTAAACCTTTCTCCCTACACCATCACCTCATCCATGCATTGGGACCCTACAGTTCTGCCTGTCTATCTGGCCCTGTGCATGAAACTGGAAGCATTTCAGAGCATGTTACCATGGAGGTCCTGGACTTCAATCTTGTACCTACCAGCCTAAATTTGGCCTCCAGGGACTCTCTCCTATCCTTCCCTATGTCATTGGTACCTACATGTAACATGATCACCGGCTCCTCACCAGCACTGCATGTAAGTCTATCTAGAAAACATTTGAGATGAATACGAGCTCCTTCCATTGCTATCAGCTCCCCAGCATTAGTTGGCTGACAGCCAGTTTCTGTCCCTAGTGGGAATGCCTTAATTGCTTACATTAATTGTCACCCCCGTACTTCACATATAGTTTGTATAAACCAGTGTTTCCCAACCTTTTTTGATACCAGGGACTGTCTTGCTGCCTTCCTAAACTGTGTCAGGGAAATCTCAGGGACTAGCACTGGTCCATGGATGGTCATTGAGAAACACTGGTCTAAGAGGTCCTTCAGCCCCCTTTCACAGAAAATGCTCTTGACGCGCACGCACACACACACACACACTCTGGTCCATTTTATCCCTTTCTGAAGGTGAGGAAGGAGTGCTGCAGTAAGCTCAACTATTATAGCACTTTTTCTTCATCTTCTGCATGTGGTTCAATACAGGAAGGAGAGAGCATAGTGCTTCACTCCCTTCCTGGGCCACAGCAACCAGAAAGTCTGAGTCGATTGTGGCTGAGAGAGGAGAATGAACTGGAAGTTGTGGGGAGCATAGTATTACAGATAAGGAATACTGGGATATGACACAGAGAATGTAGACGGGAGCGGAACATGTTGGGTTTAAAGTGGTGGTGGGGGCAAGCACAGTACAAGCTGAGGACCCAAGCTGGTGGGGGTGAGGTGAAAGGGCATCAGGCAGCTGGGAAAAATGGAGGGAAAATGCCAATATTGTGGTAAAGAAGAGGGAGAAAGTGAACATGAATGCAGAGGAGGTAGAACTAGTGGGGGAGTTGTAGGATCAGAATTCAAGTTGGTTGAAATTTTTAATCTGAAACTTTCTTTCATCAAAAATGCAATTTGGGTCAACCAAAACTTGGATTGAATTCACTTAATTATTTTGGTTTGCGAGGGGAAGGGGCGGGAGGAGAGACAAATAACAATTCAGAAAATCAGAATGTTTCATATTGACATTTTTTTAAACAGAATGCTTTGATTCAAATCAACTTTTAATTTGGAAATGTGGTTCAATTTAATTTAAAAAATCTAAAAGAAAAAACGCTTGAAAATGAAATGATGATCCATTTCAAGTTGAAGAAAACATTTTGTTTGACCTGAAATGATTTTTTCTACTGATTTGGCCACCAAACAAACAAAAAAATAACAATTAACAAGCCCTTATCAGAATAACTATCTTGGGGAGAAGCATATAAGATGAAAAAAGAAGAGGAAAAATTGGAACCATATGGCCTGATTCTGAGGTCTATGGAATTCCAGCAATTCCCATTAAAGTTAATGGTGGGTATTGGGATTTGACACCATTCAAGACTATAAACAATGACATGTATTTTTAAATGCTTTCTTCAATATTCTGAATCTGATTTTTTAGATATTTTTTATTTAATATTTCTTTGGCTATTGAAGATTTAAAACAAAATAAAAAACCCCTACTCTTAGTAATAAACAATAAACAATCTTCTCCCATCCCATGAATTTTCCCTACATTTCCCCAGGTGATGGGTTGGGTACTTCCTATCTTGACTCAAACTCCTTTGTATGTTAAATACCCACCTGCATTTTAACTTCTCGGAAGTTGACAGAGATAGCCTTCAGATGTTGAGGAATCTGAGCTTCCGAATCTCTGTTTCATTTGCCAGTTGGGTTGCTCTTTTTTTCATTACCTGCTCAGTATTTTCATGTTTCAAAAAGATCCATAGCTCATTCCCAGGAAAAGACTTTTTCTGTTGCTAGTAAATATGAAAATAACTATTTGTGGTACTTGTTCCTGCATTAATTAAGAAAAAAGGCAGTAAGCCACCATCTAATCAACACTATTCACAATTTGTTCCATACATGGTAATCAATAATGCTCTCCGTTGTCCTTAAAACTTGCAGAACGTACTAGTTACTCCTAATGAGCAGCTTCTCTACGTATAATGTCAATATTATCCACAGCTATTCATTTCGTGTCAGGCTCTTATTTGAAATGATGACTTCACTGAATCACATTGCATGGAGTGCAGTTTCCCCTTCCCAAAGTAGAAAGTCAAGGATTACTTTCATGAGGGCTTCAGAAGAAATATACCATGATTGACAGGTAATTGCTGTTTTTAATGGCTTGAAGCATTTAATAAAAGTGTGGCACGTACAGTGCAGTTAGAAAAGACTGATTGCTATACTAAGAATAATTTTGTTTCACTGCAGTCTCCTAGCTCACTAGAAAAATCTGGAATTCATAGTCAATGGAAAGAAAATTAATGGTCTAATAAAAAAACAATTATTTTGCTTCTGCTAGGGATAATCGCCTTAAAATGCCAATTCATCTTGTGTCTACAATTGATTAGAACATGGAACGAATCAGCAGAAACACTTTAAATTTGTTATTTAAATATTCAAATATTGACTGTAGGCGTGTGACAGAAGGGGGTGTGTGCTCTAGTGCACTGAGTACAGGACTGAGAACTAGGAGACCTAGGTTGTAGTCCCATTTCTGTAATTAGCTGATTGTGGACTTAGTCAAGTCACTTAACCTCTCTTTACCTATTTCTCCATCTGCGAATGGAAATAATGCTTACCCACCATTTCGCAGCATTTTGAGATCTAGGGAGAAAACTGAGCTATATAAGTGCAAAGTATATTCATTATTTTATAATTAAGTTGTCAGCTCCTATTGACCTCTGTTCTTGTAGTTCAGGCTTCTACTTTGTCTCTCCACCTCCACAAAATCTGACCTTAACTTCTAAAAGATTTCTCCCTTGCAACACCTGCCATCTGGAATAGCTTTACTGTGTCTCAATATCATTTAGAAAATATTTGCCATGGAGCTTTGACTCATAGACTCTAAGGTGAGAAGGGACCATCGTGAACATTTAGTCTGACCACCTGCACATTGCAGACTTCACCCACCCCTGAAATAGAACCCTAACCTCTGGCTGAGCTACTGAAGTTCTCAAATCATGGTTTAAAGACTTCAGGTTACAGACAATTCACCATTTACACTAATTTAAGCCTGCAGGTGACCTGTGCCCCATGCTTCAGAGGAAGGCAAAAAAAAAAACCCAAGGTCTCTGACAATCTGATCTGGGGGCAAATTTCTTCCCAACCCCAAATATGGCGATCAGTAGACTCTGAGCCTGTGGGCAAGACCTTCCAGGCAGATACTTGGGAAAGAATTCTCCCTAGCAAGTCCGAGCCCTCCCCATCTAGTGTCTTGTCTCCAGCAGTTGGGGATTTTTGCTACCGGTAGTTGCTAATGGGCCACATGCCAACGTAAGCAGTTCCATCATACCATCCCCTCCATAAACTTATCAAGCTCAGTCTTAATTTAGTACTGATAATATCACTAGCCATGTTTTGTGTCAGGTAATTCTTGGTTAGAGGATCTTAATGTAACTTTTCCTTTAGTGACCTATCAGCCTTTTAAATATGGAATGGAGCAAGTGTCTGCAGAATGGAGTTGTTCTATCTTTTGTGAAATAATGTCTGCCTCTCTGTGAGAGGACTGTACCATTCCTCTGTAGAATTCGAAGGGGGTGGAGAAGGTACTGGCTGGAGATGGGGTGAAGTAGTCACCTACTTCTCTGGAGATAACTCCACCACTATCCAAAACTGCAGGGGAAAAAATCATCACAAATTAATAGTGCTGAAGTCTAAATCCCCCTTAAAGGGGCAGTGAGATCATGACCAGGGCAGCTGCAGTAGGGAATGACTGTAAAAGCTTTTCTTCCTAAGGATCTGGAGGTGGAATAGGAGCCAGTCTGGCCAGCATGCAGAGTGGTGAGGGCAAGGGAATTCAGCCTTAGCTTTTGGATTAAAATATTGTAAAATAAAAAGACAGTATTCATAAAAATGAAACTGGTGGCTCATAAGATTAAGTTTTAATGAAGGGGACTTGTAATGTGCTTGTATGTACCCATGTTAACATGAGTCGTATCAAGTTAAGAGCTTTGAGGTTTAATAAAAAAGTCATAACTTGGAACAATATGTAAAAAAGATAGGAAGCAATGATTTTCCACCTTCTATGAAGACCAAAGTACCCAATATCCACCCCCATAATATTCTAAATAACCTGAGTTCAGCACACCAGCTGTCTTATAATGCTAACTGACTAGGCAACAAGCCCTTCTAAACAATTTGTGAAAATAAAGAAATATCATGTGGGCTGATGGTAATTAAGTGCCGTAGCAAAAGTTTGTCCTTGGCATGAAATATTATTATCGACTCATCAACTGATCTGGTGTATGTTATGTGCAACAGTAGTGTTGTGGGTGGGTACAGCACCTTTCAAACACTCCTACTTTATATCCAGGGTACTACTGTAGGATATTATTTCTGTACCCAGAATCCTGCTGGTTTGATGGATTACATAATTAGTATCTGAGGTTAGGCAGACACTGTACCTCTTGGAAATCAAAGCTGGAGGAAAAGAGTTTAATATGTGCTAGGGACTGTTTTGTCTGAATTTAAGCAAAGACTTTCACCCCCAAACACTTTCCACAATACAAAATGTAAATCATGGTTAATGTGTCACTTTTATGGACCAATTTATAGATCCAGATTAGAGCTGGCTGAATTATTTGTTTGCAGATAAAGTATTTTATGAATTTTTTAGCCCTATGCTGTTTGCATGTCATGTACAAAATAAGCTAGTTTCGTATTACTTATTTGTAAATATTTAGCACGTAGTTTGGACAAAATAATTGTTAGGATATGAACTGTTTTCTTTAACTAATCACTGTGTATTATTTATGATGTGCTGCATCACACATTGGTGTTACTGTGCCCTCATTGGATGACTGAATCTTTTAAAACTGGAGAATGACAAATAGCAAATATTTTTGTTCATGCACAAATACTGGTGTTCACATGTGGCTAAAAGTATTGATATGAAGAATAGCCAATTTCCAAGTTTCATCACAAACTGCTAAAAATGAGCGGCTTACAGCAGCAAGAGTAGGACAACTTCATGCTCCTCCAGTATTTACTGCCACTTGTTTCTGAAAGTAAAAAGGAAAGTTGCTGTGTATGTGACAGGATCCTGACATTGCACTGTAGTCTACCCTGCATTCATCTACTATTGCTATGCAATATGCAGAATTTGACTGCTGTTCTTCATCCTCTTATTCATAAGTCAGGCTATTAATGGATAGAGGGAAATATCTGAATTACAATATACCTTACGGTTTAGGGCTGAGCTTTTACAGGGAGTTTATCAGACTATCCATGAAGCAACACTTTAGTTTGAGTTTGAAGAGGTAGATATAAGGTGGTACCATCTGTTGTTTGTTGTATCATTTTGTAATTTACTGTTTTCTGGTTGCTTTGGGAACAGACATTTTATGTGCTTCAGTCATTCCATAAAAGTAGTTTTAAAAAAGAAACATACTGTAAATTTGTACATAAATTGTTGGGAATGGATAGTAATTAGCTGAACAAACTTCAGTGAAAGTGTAAAGTTACATCCTATGCTACCTGGGAAGTTAATGAATAAGCAGGATGTGAGGAATATGGTGACACAAAGGCCCAGTGGGTTTTCAGCATCAGCCTCAGTCAGAGACTACAATTCAGGAAAATGTCCCTATGCACAAAAGCACGTGTGTAAGCCCCATTGAGCGTTTGAGCTTGACTAGCTAGAGACCAGTATAGCCCCAAAATATTAAAGTTTCTCAAAACCTTAAATTTAAGCTTAGCTGTTTTCCTGATACTATAGCTTTTCTTCCTTGAGGGCTTTGAAAGCTCTTACCCTGATTCTAAGTACTTTACATTTTTATAACACCTTTTATCTGAGCATCCACGCGTTCTTCCTGCCCATTAGTCAGCCTCAAAATGAAGGCAGGTAATTCTGATTACCTCCATTTCAAAATTACTTGGTTTGATACCTTTTTAAAAAACCCTAGTCACTCTCCCTAGGCTTACTCCACTACATATATGGAGCCAAATTTATTTTAAAAAAAAATCTTCTTGTGCTATAGCGTGATGTCCCTAAAAGGCAAAGTTTTTATTATGGAAGCCATGGCCATGACAATTATCCATTCTGTTGTACAATTCAACCTATGCAATTAAGCCTCAGAGGGAGGGGTCTGGGACTTTCCACAGGCACATTGATCCACCTGCCTGGGCCCAGTTGATGTCATTTTAAAGCAGGAAATAATAAATCTGATTCAAATATTTCATATGTAAAAACATCCAGGACAGATCAGCCATATAAAGATATTATAGCATCAGGGTATTCAAAGGAATGAGATGAGATCATATGGTTAAAAATCCAACAAATTTCAGTGCAGCCAGATCCTCACACAGTAGTACCTGCTTCCCTAGAGCTGGCAACCAGCAGTCTACCCCAAAACGATCACTTTGTTCAATTTCCATTCCCCAGCCTCTTTCTCAGACTGTACTTACCTGCAACCCAGCTAGTGAGATAGGTTACAATATAATAACAGGACCGCTTGGAAATAGTGACCATAATATAATAACATTTAACATTCCTGTGGTGGGAAGAACACCTCAACAGCCCAACACTGTGGCATTTAATTTCAGAAAGGGGAACTATACAAAAAAGGGAGATTAGTTAAACAGAAATTAAAAGTTACAGTGACTAGAGTGAAATCCCTGCAAGCTGCATGGACGCTTTTCAAAGACACCATAATAGAGACCCAACTTAAATGTATACCCCAAATTAAAAAACACAGTAAAAGAACTAAGAGAGCCACCGTGGCTTAATAACCATATAAAAGAAGCAGTGATAGAGAAAAAGGCATCCTTTAAAAAGTGGAAGTCAAATCCTAGTGAGATAAATAGAAAGGAGCATAAACACTGCCAAATTAAGTGTAAAAATGTAATAAGAAAAGCCAAAAAGGAGTTTGAAGAACAGTTAGCCAAAAACTCAAAAGGTAATAACAAAATGTTTTTTAAGTACACCAGAAGCAGGAAGCCTGCTAAACAACCAGTGGGGTCCCTGGACAATCGAGATACAAAAGGAGCACTTAAAGACAATAAAGCCATTGCAGAGAAATTAAATGGATTCTTTGCTTCAGTCTTCATGGCTGAGGATGTTAGGGAGATTCCCAAACCTGAGCTGTCCTTTGTTGGAGACAAATCTGAGGAATTGTCACAGATTGAATGTCACTAGAGGAGGTTTTGGAATTAATTGATAAATTAACAGTAACAAGTCACCAGGACCAGATGGCATTCACCCAAGAGTTCTGAAAGAACTGAAATGTGAAATTGCGGAACAATTAACTATGATTTGTAATCTGTCCTTTAAATCAGCTTCTGTACCCAATAACTGGAAGATAGCTAATGTAACACCAATATTTTAAAAGGGCTGTAGAGGTGATCCTGGCAATTACAGACCAGTAAGTCTAACCATAACATCATACCGGACAAATTAGTTGAAACAACAGTAAAGAATAAAATTGTCAGACACATAGAAGAACATAAATTGTTGGGCAAAATTAAACATGGTTTCTGTAAAGGGAAATCGTGTCTTACTAATCTATTAGAGTTCTTTGAAGGGGTCAACAAACATGTGAACAAGAGGGATCCAGTGGACATAGTGTACTTAGATTTCCAGAAAGCCTTTGACAAGGTCCCTCACCAAAGGCTCTTACATAAATTAAGTTGTCATAGGGTAAGAGGGAAGATTCTTTCATGGACTGAGAACTGGTTAAAAGACGGAACAAAGGGTAGGGATAAATGGTAAATTTTCAGAATGGAAAGGGGTAACTAGTGGTATTCTCCAAGGGTCATTCCTAGGACCAATCCTATTCAACTTACTCATAAATGATCTGGAGAAAGGGGTAAAGAGGGAGGTGGCAAAGTTTGCATATGATACTAAACTGGTCAAGATAGTTAAGACCAAAGCAGACTGTGAAGAACTTCAAAAAAAACTCACAAAACTAAGTGATTGAGCAACAAAATGGCAAATGAAATTTAATGTGGATAAATGTAAAGTAATGCACATTGGAAAAAATAACCCCAACTATACATACAATATGATGGGGGCTAATTTAGCTACAACTAATGAGGAAAGAGATCTTGGAGTCATCAAGAATAGTTCTCTGAAGACGTTCACGCAGTGTGCAGCGGAAGTCAAAAAAGCAAACAGGATGTTAGGAATCATTAAAAAAGGGATAGAGAATAAGACAGAGAATATTTTATTGCCCTTATATAAATCCGTGGTACGCCCACATCTTGAATACTGCGTACAGATGTGGCCTCCTCATCTCAAAAAAGATATACTGGCATTAGAAAAGGTTCAGAGAAGGGCAACTAAAATGACATGGAGTCCTCGGGCGATGCTCTGGAACTGCTCCCCAAAAAGCCAGTCAGGACTTTGGGCAGCCTCCTCTCCCTCGGAGCAGACTGTCTTCAGGGCAAGAAGCTCACATGGCCTCACCTCCTGGGTCTCTCCTAGGAGGATTCAGTATATGCCCTTCCATGCGCTTCCCACAGTGAGTCCGCCCAGGTGGGGTCCTGGGGAAGCCACTGGGTCCTGCACCCCCACTTCGCAGTCAGACGTGACTCTTAGCCAGCCAGTAAAACAGAGGTTTATGTAGATGACAGGAACACAGTCCAAAACAGGCCTTGCCGGTACAGCCAACAGGACCCTCTTTAGTTAGGTCCATCTGGGGCCCCAGGGAGGCCACAGCCCTGTTAGGAGGCCCGAGTCCCATTGGGGCTCCCCTCCATTTCCCAGCCAGCCTCCAAAACTGCCAAACCTCCTCCAGCCCCTCCTTCCTCGGCTTCGTCTCTTTCCCGAGCTAGGAGGTCACCTGACCTCTGTGTTCTCCCACACCTTTAGCATCCCCTTGCAGGGGGGAAGGGTCCGGGCCATTAGTTGCCAGGCAACAGAGGGTTGGCCATAACTGAGGCACCCTCACAGTATTCAGAGTAAGGGGTTTGGAACGAGTCCCATATGAGGAGAGATTAAAGAGGCTAGGACTTTTCAGCTTGGAAAAGAGGTGACTAGGGGGGATATAAAAATCATGAGTGGTGTGGAGAAAGTGAATAAGGAAAAGTTATTTACTTGTTCCCATAATATAAGAACTAGGGACCACCAAATGAAATTAATGGGCAGCAGGTTTAAAACAAATAAAAGGAAGTTCTTCACACAATGCACAGTCAACCTGTGGAACTCCTTGCCTGAGGAGGTTGTGAAGGCTAGGACTATAATAGGGTTTAAAAGAGAACTAGATACATTCATGGAGGTTAAGTCCATTAATAGCTATTAGCCAGGATGGGTAAGGAATGGTGTCCCTAACCTCTGTTTGTCAGAGGGTGGAGATGGATGGCAGGAGAGAGATCACTTGATCATTACCTGTTAGGTTCACTCCCTCTGGGACACCTGGCATTGGTCACTGTTGGTAGACAGGATACTGGGCTGGATAGACCTTATAATATCTATAAATATCCTTTTAGAAAAAGGGCATAGTCATTTAAGAGTTTGTTAAACAAGATTAGGCTTGTGCAAAGTACTCATAAAAAATTAAAAAGCCACAGAACCTGAAGTTTACTCATTTTATTTTAATTTTATAAGATTGTTCCAATTTATTTAAAAAGGGAGTGAAATATTGTGAGATATTTTTTCTTTGAAAAATGATCCTTTCTTAGTGGAAAAAAGTTCCATTGTCAAGCAAAAGCCTCAACATTTGTTCCAATGAAGATCAATGTTTTTCATTAAATTTGCCAGTGTTTATAATTTTATGTTTTTATGTTAAATTACTATTTTTGGACATTTTGAATAAAGTAAAATTTATGGGTTATGATCCTTAACAATAATTGCTATGTTTTTCCAAAGTTTTGAAAAGATTTTTTCATAGCTTTTAGAGGGAGTTAAACATTTCACATTTACAGATACAGTAACTCCCCACTCAACGTCCTCTCCCTTAATGTTGTTTCGATCTTACGTCCGTGCTCAATTACAGAACATGCTCCATTTAAAGTTGTGTAATGCTTCACTATAATGTTGTTTGGCTGCCTGCTTTATCCACAGCTGGCAGCCCTGCTATCAGCTCCCCTACGCACCCCCCCCAACAGCACCTCCCACCCTCCAGCAGACCCCGTGGATCAGCGCCTTCCCCCTCCTCCCACCCGCCGCAATCAGCTGGCTTGTGGTGTTCAGGAGCAGGGGCGGCTCCAGGCACCAGTACGCCAAGCGCATGCCTGGGGCAGCAAGCCGGGGGGGCGCTCTGCCAGTCGCCGCGAGGGCAGCAGGCAGGTTGCCTTCAGCAGCATGCCTGCAGAGGGTCCGCTGGTCCTGCGGCTTTGGCGGACCTCCCGCAGGCGCGCCGCTGAATCCGCGGGACTGGGGACCTCCCACAGGCATGCCGCCGAGGGCACCCTGCCTGCCATGCTTGGGACGGCAAAATACCTAGAGCCACCCCTGTTCAGGAGGGAAGGGGAGGAGCAAGGACTCTGCGCACAGGTTCCCCCTCCTTCCCGAATGCTGCAAACCAGCTGATTGCCGTGGGCAGGAGGCAGGGGAGGGAGAGGGGAGGAGCGAGGACGCGGTGTGCAGAGTAAAGGGGGAGGAGGGGGGAAAGAAGAGGTGGGTTAAGGGTGGAGGCTTGGGGAAAGGGGTGGCATGGGCGGGCTGAGGGTTGAGCCCCCTCCCCCGGCCCCTGGTGCTGCCAGTGGGCTGTGCCTGTGTGGGGTAAGGCGGGGACACTTCCCTACTATAGTACTGTACTGTATGGCAAAAAAAAAAAAAATCCCTGGAACCTAACTCCCCATTTACATTCATTCTTATAGGGAAATTGGATTCACTTAACATCGTTTCACTTAAAGTTGCATTTTTCAGGAACATAACTACAACGTTAAGTAAGGGGTTACTGTAATATGTCATATTCGATTTTATATAATGACACATTGGAGCTTGAAGAGACATATCTTGGCCCTGATTATGTTATGGGATATAAAGGTGTGTAGGGGAATCCCTAATGGGTGTAGCCATCCATATCTACTTCCATCAGCATAGGGCAAAATAGGGTGTGGCCAAAATATTTTGAATGCTGGTAGTATTCAAGTGTCATAACAGCTCCCACGGGACTGTTACAAGCAGGAATGAATTAGAGTAGCCTCAAATCTGTTCCAAATTATGCCCCCAGGATTAGGGCAGCTCAAAGGTGGCTTTAAGCCAACTTTGCCCCCATCCCTCTGATACTGTGCTGAATATAGCTCAGGTGAAGGATGGAACTGGAGAATGAGAGGGTGAGGGAGTCAGTTGAGTTTTGTTTCATTTAACTTGACAATATAAAAAAAATCTTTCCTAATAGGACAGTCTTGTAGATGCATCATTATACTGCTGAACTACTTTCCCCCTGCTAATTTTGAAAGGGAAAATAAGACTTTTAGTCCTATCACCTTTGAGTCCTATTAACTCCCCCCACCCCTCCCCCAGTTAACACTGGAATCTGCTATCCTATATATGCATATGTAAAATATTCTGTTAATACATATGTATGTTTTTATTTTAATAATTTAATATTTTCTCTCTTCTTCTGTGCCCCTTGCCATTTCTTTCCTCAACTACCTTAATTTGAATAACTCAATTGAAAAGGACTTCTTACATGCAGAACAGCATGGTGCCCTATTCTAGATTGCATATTTAATCAAAAAAAGCATTCTTGACACAGATAATGCATATTCGACTTCTCATTCCATTATGATTAGTTTATATATAGATTGTAATAAGCAGGTTTGGTAGTCACCTTAACAGATACGCTTAATAGCTCTTTGCCTCCAATCTTCTCCTGCATTCCATTTATCCCCCCCGCCCCCCAAAAAAGAAATTCGGTAATAGTCACTGACTCCTCATGAAAAAAATAAAATACATAATGTATACTGAACTGTGTGTGTGTCAGATTTACATTTACACTTGACACAACTATAGTCACTCCCATGTGCAACTACATTCCATTTCTGGTAAGATTCTCAGCTTCCCTCTCCATTCTCTTTAATGGAATATGTGGCTAGTTTCCGAGATCAGCATGTCTTCTGCAATGTAAAGATTTTGGCCAGACAAGTCTGGCTGTAGCTCCTTGACATTGTCAGGAATCAGGGCCTGCAGCAGAGCCAGTCTCTGGGCAGCAGGCCTGTAGTAGGCAGTAGGCTGCCTGATTGGCTACTCTGCTTGATAGGTTGCAAGAGTCAGCAGAGCAGCTAGTATGTCCACCAGCAGTTCAGTGGCCACTCAAAGCATTTTCCCACAGCTACAGTAGCTTCTGCCCCTGCCTTGTTCCAGCCTTACACTCAATCCTGCTTCTGCCTTCATCCCAAACTTGCTCCTGCCTGGCCTCACTCCAGAAACCCTACTTCTGACCCTCAGCTCTGATTTCTGACTTCTGACTTTGGCTCGGCCATTGGGCTTTGGCATCTGGCCTCTGTCTTCAGCTCTGACCTTGGCCTCTGATTCCTGGCTACTGACTCCTGCTCTAACCACTGGGTACAACCACCTACATCCCAGTCACTGACAGATATTTTCTCCCACTGTCTCTGGGCACCAACTTCTCCAGTTCTTTGCTTCCCCTTTCCCTTTATTGATATCCTGGCACACTAAAAGGTGGTTCATAGAAAATATGCAGTTCCACACTGTGAAGGATTTGGTTCAGAGTGTTTGGTCCTGTGGTGGGAACAGAACCCACTAGCCACTTTTGTATATGGTCTGAGGTAACATCCATTGGAGCAATTCTATTACTTTTAACAGGAGTTGGATTAGGCTTACAAAGCATGATCCAATGCCATTAAAATCAATGGAAAGTCTCCAAATGATTCCAATGAATATTGGATCAAGCCCACTGTGAAAAAAACATGAGTCTTAACAACTGGAAATTGAGTTTAGCATTTTACCTCTTAGTTTTTTTTCAAGATTTGTTTAGCAGAGTTTTGACTTGTTGCATTCTATGAGAGACTTACAATCTGTTTGTTTCCCATGCCTTGACATTGCTCAGTCAGAGGTATAATATTAGCATGTGCAGTTGCTAAATAATATATTAACATAACATTTCTGATATTTCTAGGTCTAGTCCCTCCATTTGGTTATAAATCAAACACTATTTGATGTCCACCATTTCCAAAAAAAGAGATTTGTCAAATCTCTTATTTTATATGTATATAGGAATAAAAATAACATCTGTTATTATGCTAGCTAGAATAAAAAGTATAAAGGCAATGACAATCTTCATAGTCCTTTATGGTATAGTATTGCACAATTAGGTGCAGTGTGGGTTTGTCTGATACATTTCTGAGGTATCTGATATATACTTCTGCTGGAAATAAATGATTGTATTACAGCAGATAGACTCAAACCCTGTCTACACAATAAACTTTGGTTGACACAAGTTACCTCAGCATATAGCTGCCACAATTAGTATATCACTCATGTGTGCATACTTTGCTGCTTGTATCACCACTTGGCTTACTCACCAGGAATGCTTGTGGCAATGCACAGTATGGGTAGGTATCCCAGTGTGCCACATGCAGCCATCTAGCATAATGCCTTCTGGGAAGTTTTCACTGTGTGTTGTGGGGTAGAAATGAGTCACTCAGGGAACTCTGGGAGCTAGGAGTCAAGTTCCCATCATGAAACTTTCTTCATCCCACAATGTCATCCCTATCCTCTTAATTTTTACACCTGTTTTTAAGATCACACAAACCTGCACAGCTTTATTCGTGTCACCATCCCTGACAGAAACATGGAACCCATACAGCTCTGTACTATTCTCATGCACATTGCAAATACAGGACACACACTTATCTGGCATCATCAGAGCCACAGGAAGAACTGCAACAGTGGGAGACATGATGATTTCTTTGAGGATAGATTGCTGAAGAATATAGTGAAAAACAATTAAAGGTTGTTGGTGGCATTCAAACAGCAGCTTCAGACAATGAAGCACCATTTTGAGTCCTGAGAAACAAGCACTGACTTCTGGGATTGCATCGTAATGTAGGATTGGTATAATGAGCAGTTGCTGAAGAACTTTAGGATGAGAAAGGACACATTCCTGGATCTGTGTTCCAAGTTTGCTTTCATAGCATGGACACCAGAATGAGATCTGTGCTTACAATTGAGAAATGAGTGGTGATCACATTGTGGAAACTTGCAATGCCAGATTGTTATCAGTCAGTGGGAAATCATTTTGGAGTTGGAAAATGGTGGGGGCCATTGTCATGCAAATGTGTAGGGCCATAAATCATGTCTTGGTATGCATGACTGTGACTCTTGGCAACACAGAGGACATAATGGATGGATTTGAAGCAATGTGGCTGCTGAAATGCAGCGGGGTGATAGATGGCACACATTCCCAATATTGGCACCAGCCCACCTTGCCACAGAGTACATCTTTTCCATGGTTATGCAAACCAAGATGGATCATCAGGGATGCTTCACTGATATCTGCTTTGGCTGGTCAGGGAAGATGCATGATACTCGACTCTTTAAGAACTCTGAATTGTTAAGAAAGCTGCAGGCAGGAACATTCTTTCCCAACCAGCAGATTATCATTGGCAATGTTTGAAATGCCAGTAGAACTTTGGGGGACCTAGCCTACTCTTTGATCATTTGGCTCATGAAGTCATATAATGGCCACTTTGACAGCGCCAAGGAAAGATTCAGCTACTGGCTCAGCAGATACAGAATGACAATTGAATGTGCTTTTGATAGATATTTACTCTCAAGATTGGACCTCTGTAAGAAAAATATTCCTATGGTTAGTTGTGTGATGTGTAATATAAGTGAGGCAAAGGGGAACAAGTTACCACCAGGGTGGAGGGCAGAGGTGGAACAGCTTTCTGCTGAGTTTGAACAGCCAGACACAGGGGCCATTACAAGAGCACAACGTGGAGCTATGCATGAGGCTTTGAAAGAGCACTTTAACAGTCAGCCATGTTAATGCACTGTGCTTGACTGCACTCTGGCCCTGAAGGTTTGTGGGCTGTTAGGAATTGTGTAGTGCTTGGTGTACATTTATACCTACAACGCTGTGTCTTATAATGAGCCTATGAATTATTGTGTTTTACTGCACATATATAGCTAGTACACTGTCTTCCACTGAAGCTATGGGTTATGTGGTGCTTGCTGTATATTTACACATATAACTGGGTATTTTCTTGAATCTATGAGTTCTGTGGTGCTGTACACTTACAAGTACAGGGTGCTTTAAGTAGTGCTATATGTTCCATAGTATGTGTGGTGAACTAATGCAGATGAAGTTTACTTTTTAAAAAAAATAGATATTTAGTGACTGACAAAAGCAGTGGGGAAAAATAATGTGCAAATAAAAATGGACAGTACAGTACAAACTTCAGCCACAAATAAATTGAATGGAACTTTAAATTTAGAATGGCAGAAAACAGCTCTGTCCATTTCAGTGCAGAAATGCAGTCCATTTTAGTTACACATACCCCAACCATGCCTCTCATAGATCAGTGTATGTGAAGATGTGGTTGTCCTTACTGCCCCCCAAGTGTGGGGTAGTAGGGGGTAGGGATGCAACCCATAGTACCAAATAGACTGTTGAGGGGTGCTGCCACCATGGAGATTTCCTGGAACTGCAAATGGTGGCAAGTCCTTAATTGTTGGACCTGTAGAGCAACTGGAGTTTGTGTTTGCTGCCTGAGAAGCCCCATTACATACTGGAGCATCTCTGTCTCCCTCTCCTTTTCTTGATGGGATTCTTGGGTCTTTCTCCATTTTCTCCTGTCCAATCGATACCTCTCCATGCCCCTCCAATGTTGGTCTGCCACACCCTTGGTTTGTGATCCAATGCAGCACTGGCTTGCAGACCCTTGCTGACCATATATGCAGAGTATATCCATGAAGGTTTCATTGAGATCTGTAAGGAGGACACAAGGGATATCCCTCTGTACATAAATAAGCTGCCCCCATCACCTCCATTTAATCCTACAGGGAATGAAAACCAGATAATAGCTCTACCTCTGTTTGTTGTACCATTACCTCTTCTCATACAAGTAAAACAATGAAAATTAACCGATATGTCTTTGGTAACTTGGGATGAGCCAGGCACCATCTTTACATTTAAACATTGTATGGCAAAATGCATGCACATGCTTACCTGAGGTTTCTTCCCTTGGAACGGGCTTGTCTATGCTTAGACTCTGGCTCGAGGCATAGCCAGAACCCCCACCATGTGTCTCTGCTCCCACTCCTGATCCTTGGAGTTCTCAGCAGGGATCTATGTCTCAGGCTCCATTGAGTTATCCAGGGTGGTCTGCGCAGTGCTGGTGGGGCCTCCACCAGTTATGACATGCAACTCGTCATAGTCTGAAGCTCAGCACCAGATTGACTGTTGGCCTTCCTGGCTTTGTGGTATGCCTTGCTGCAATTCCTTCACATTTAGACAGCATTGTACCTTTTCACCCGCCTCCCCTGTGCAATCCTTTCATAGATGGCCACAATTCTACAACTGCTCCATAGCTGTGCCTCCACAACCTCTTCTTCCCACAGGCCCAGAAGATCCAATACCTCCTGTCTACTCCAGGCTGGAGTGTGCTGGAATATGTAACCAGCATGGTCTGTTGGGAAGCTGCACACAAGGGTGAGCTGCTCTTTGTGCTGCTCACCAAGTTGGCAAGTCAGGGAAAGGCATTTAAAAATATGCAGGATGTTTTAATGGAGGTGGGTTTCCAGTTTCCATGACTCCTGTGCAATGGAGTTCACAATTGTGACCAGAGTGATCTGTATCAGGTGTTATGGGATAGCTGCTGGAGGACTGTTAGGGTCAACATAGGTCATGCATTGTTTACATTCATACTGCATTGACCATGGTATATTAGCCATTGCTCAACACCAGTCGAAGTAGTGGTTTTCCTGCATCACCATTACAGGGTGCTTTTGTCAATGGGATACAAATTAGAGTGTAAATAGATGCAAAAATATGTCAACACAAGGCAACTTACACTGACCTAACTTTGTAGCATAGACCAGGCCTAACAGACTTTTCACTTGTGTCAATTACTATGTTGTTGTTAGAAAGCGCAAAAGAATATTATGTCAATCGAGTTGTTTATTTGGCTTAACATTCTGACACCTCTTTTGGGGAAAGAAATAACACCTCATACAATGGGGTTCATTATTCCTACACTGCTGTGGAAGGGGGAAGAGAGTGATTCTTCATAGAAAGAGGAAAGCCTGCTCACACCTGCACTCCCTTCCATTTTTACATAATGTGAGGTATCAAAACATCAGATGAGAACCTCATTCCCACTACAACCCCATTTATGCTGATCTAGTCTTTTTTGAACAGTGCAAAGGGGCGGGCACTGTAGAGGACATATGTAAGGCTGCCTCCCATGGACCCTTTCACTAGTTCTAGCATGGAAACCAACCGGGGGAAGAAGAGGTGTACTGGGAGTGTGGCTGCAGCACACAACATTGTGTAACCTACACATGCCTCAGGCCTCCTTACTAACCTTTCATCTTAATAACAGCCCAATTAGCAGCATTGTTGTGAATTTCCTCTAGCATGAAGTACTAGACAGAGATCCTTTTGAAGATAGTTAATGTTAGAATAGTTGAGAAGGATTACTACTGCAATGACCATTGGGTTACCATTTCCTAAGGAAGGGAACTCATGCATGGGGCATGATGCCAAGATGTGGAAATTATACTCGGATCTTTCTTTTGGTAATGCATGGCACTCCACCACTATGCTGGCTTCATTCAGTTCAGGGTGCAGAGTTTTGTCAGAAGGGTGAATTCAGCGCAAATATTCTGAATATTATAGAGGAGGGTGTGAGTTTTTCCTGTCACTCCATATTTTGTTGCTGGGATTGATCCCTACTAACCTTTCACCATCTGGAAGTTGTTACTCTGGGATTTGTTGTTTGTTTTTCTCCGCTTCAACTAAACTCAACACCACTGCCACTCCATGGATTGGCCAAGAAAGGCAGAATGAGAATAGTGTAATTAGCATTTTCTAAGGTGATCAAGCTTGTCACTTCTGCAGCTATCTCATCCTCCACCAGCCTGTAGAATGAAAGTACTAAATTTCCATAAAGCTGAATCTCTTGAATATTGGCATGTTATAAAGCTGCCACACAATTAGCTTGGATAACAACCAAAGATTTCCCCAGGTATAGAGAGGAAAGGCACATCTATTTTAGTTAGTTAGTTAGTTAGTTAGTTAGAGAGGAGGAAGCCTGAGTGAAAAAGCAACTGATATTTGTGTGTGTGAGGGTAGGCTATAGAATGTGTCTCTTCTACCAAATGATGCAGACTTTATTCTGATCAGCTAAAAGCAGAAGTGGCTTTCTGACCTATCGGTGTAAATAAAGCATTCTTGTCGAAGATCAGCAAAATGTTTGATTGGGTATGCTGATATTTGTAACAAATTAAAAACAAGACACATTTCTGGCATTTAACAGTGTATATTAGAGTCTTGCAAGGGTTTTCCTGAGATGATAAACCATAATAACATGTGGGGTGTGGATTTTTTTCAGGAGGAGGAGGAATGAAGACAAATACAAACAATTGCTATGTAGCATGACATACTGTGTACCTCTCCTATCCCCCACACTTTTATGTAACATTAGTTCAATATACTAACTACAACTGTCCCTCTTTTTATGCAAATGAGCCTTAGAATTGCATCTTTATTGATTACATTTTCCCTCTCCCAAACCAGATAGAAAAGGGAATGCATGTACAGAATACAGAAGGTAGTAAGGAGCAAGGCAAAATACGTCTGAACACACATTTTCAGCATGATGGCACGGGGCCTTAACTATACCTCTCTGTCACATGGTTACTAGCCTCTTTACAAAGGGGCATGGTCCAGTTTACCTGGACTGATTAAACTGATCAGCTGGGTTTAAGGGAAGGCACCTGGGCCTAGTTAAGCGGGGAGTTTGCTGCAAGTGGGTGTTGGCAGAGGCCTGCAGACACTGCAAGGAGAAAGAAGGCTCCTGCATAGCTATGAGTTAGCAGGGAGAAGACAGCAGCATGGAAGATCTGTGGAGAAGGCTAAGCTGTAGGCTGGTGGAGAACAAGGACACAGACTCTTGCAGAGGAATGGCTGTTCATAACTCGGCACTGAAGCAAACAAACATTTGTTTGAATTCTGAAGGCAAAACAGACCTTTGGAGAAGAGGAGCTATGCTCAGCTTGGGAGTGGGGCAAGAGAAATGAACTCTTAAAAAGAAGACAGACCCTCAGGGAGGAAGATCCCAGCTGAAAGTGGGATGAAGACTTTGTAAGTCTGAGCATTCTTTTGAAAGACTTTGGGGGAAGCCTTAGTAAACTGGACCCCAGAAGGGGGAATGTTTTGAACATCTGGACTCTGTGTACCTTTCAAGGAGCCCAAAGTGAATAGGAAACTAAGGCAGGCCTCAGTAGAGCCATGCTGGCTAGCAGCAGGTATTGCAGAGTAGGTATGCCCTTTGACACTCTTATGGACATTAATGGTACAGGGAAAGAGGTTTTTTGTTTTTGTTTTTCCAACCAGGACTATAGATTGGATTCCTTGCTGTGTTCATTCTGGCTATCATTTGACCTGACTATCTGAGGATTCCTCTTTTGTAAGGATAATCCTTGGAAGGGGCAGAGCTGGTATACACTCTGTTTCCTCTATCACTCCAGGCATAAGGAGCATTCCCAGAAAAAAGCGGGGTGGGGTGGCTGAGGCATCCTGTACACCAGCAATTGGGTAATGGAATAGCCCTTTGGCCCATGGGTTGCTGGTCACACCATAGATAAACTTCATGATATATCAAGGATCAGACTGGTGCTTGGCTATTGCTAGAATCAGGAGAGCCCAAAGATGGGAAAATCCTTGCCCCAGTCCCCCAGCTTCAATGAAATATTTTGGCTGCAATGGAATATCTTGCCTTATGACTTTGGTTTATTTGTAGGTATTATCTGCCCATCTGAATAAGAAAATTGTTTTTGATGATTAGTATCTGATTTTGCTATAGATGATCTTGGACTCCCTCATGATTATTTTTAAGAAAAAATGTGGATCTGTGAGATAAAAACCAAATACCCACAATTAGGAACTGAACAGCATCCTTTTCAAATAGAAAAAATCCTCAGAAGAAGCAATCTCTCCCCTGAGCATAAGAGACAAATATGTTCAAAGAAAACTATGGTTCTTTTCAACTTTTGCTGTTTATGGGAGAAAATAACGTGTGCTATCCACAACTCTATTTACTTATTTTTTTATTAAAGATCGCTTGAAACCTTGAGGACCTTATAATTATCTTACACTAACCCAAAAGATGTAAACAAAGAGGAAGAGAGAGTGCCTCTTTAAAAAAAACCCAGAATATACACAGACAATGTCTATCGCCTGAAAAATCACAGCTATTTTATAACATTTACTACTAACCAAGCTCTTCAGCTGCTATTTCACTGTAATACTGAACAACTTGCGAGTGAAAGAGACTGAAATGCTGGATTCAGACCTCCTAGGTCTACTGCTTTTTCTGGTTCTGGGCTCAATGTGGGATGTTAATATGAAATGTGGAGAGGTGTGTGTACAAAAAATAACGCTGGCACTAAAATATTTAAATGTTAAATATGTTATTTGTCAGAATTCAGATTATTCAAATCTCTATTTCCCAGTACTCCTCTCTATCAGCATATAATTATAACCAAACACGAAGAAAAACATATTTGCCATTGAAACTTCTTCAGGGTTATTCTCTGGACTCGAAGAGCAAACTTTTTCACAGTGAATAAAATAGAGAAGTTGGGGAGAAGAAATTATTTTATTATCCCTGACTTCCTTGTGTACAGGCTTAACATGTCTCTTGCTAGTTGTTTTAAGATAACAGCACAGATTTGTTGAAAAAGGGCTAAATAGTATTATTACTTTTTGACATTTTGGGAATTAAGCGGCTACAAAAATAAGATTAGTGATAATTTTCTCCTGCTCCGCACTTTGCCGTATGATTGTCAGTGTGAAAAAGAAAATAGGAACAATCCTGGGCATTTGGCAGGGAAATGCATGAAGTGACTTTTAAAGTGTGATTTTTTTTTCAAATTTCCAAGACTTTATGCATTTCTATAAATGCAGGTACAATTCATTTTAATATATTCTATTTATTTATTTGGTTAGAGAAGCTGTGATGGCATTAGCCAGTCAGAACACTTGCCTATTTAGTATCCTTCCAGCAGTGGTCGGTGTCTATATTTAAAGGGAGAGAAAAAAGCTAGCGTATTACACACTGCTGGGGGTAGAAGGGAGGCAAGGGAGGGAAATACCTTCCTGACCCTTACTATGTGCTTAGCTTATACCTTGCAGGAAAAAAGCAGCCAGTTAACTTAAATGAGTGAGCAGCAAAAAATCTAGTGATTAAAGTAGATGGAAACAGGAGGGAAGCTTTCACTGCACCCACCAGAGAGGAAGAGGTGCTGTGGAGGAGAGGTGCTTGCCCAAGCCAAGGAGGAGAGAGAGCTGTAGAGAGAATGCTCCTCTCTGCTTTTAGCAGAGGAAGAGGAAACTCTGGTTTGCCCCTCCATGCATACACACACTTTCACGCTCACTCTTTCTTAACCCCTGATTAAATCATCATACTAAAATTTGTCAACCCTTCACCACCACCTTTAAATTATCAGAGCTTTAAATGTGACCACAGAATATCTGACATTTTCATGTGTTTATCTTGACGGTTCAATTTTAAAATATGCAACAAATAATTTTGTTAGCAGCATAATGTAGAAGCCATCCTTTATCCTTTGGAAAAACATAGCAGATAAGTCTGAATAACTAGTGGCCATGGATATTATTTTGTTCTAAGAATAGTGGGAGTACACTTAGGTGTTTTTAACTGATAGTGCCAATAGAGGTCGGCGGTGCACCAAACGTGCTGCTGAAAGTGCATTTCTTTGACAGTTAAACTCTTGATACATTTATCTATAGTGGGAGCTGCTCACTTGTATGAAGAAGAGGGGTGATATATGACCCATATAAGAGAACATGGCTGAGAGGCTGAGAGTTTGGAATGCCTCTGGGTGGTGGTTGTTTTTTTGTTTTGTTTTTGTTTTTTTAAATGAAGCTCTTCACTTTTATGGGTCTATATATATTATTTGGGTGTCGGACTACACTCCCCCTTCTATGTATAGAGAGGACTCTCTGTGTTCAGATCTTCCCTTCTCTCTCTATGGGGTCTAAATTGTCTTTACAGCATCCTTCTCTATCTGCATTGCACTTTTGCCTTCTGAAGGTTGAGGCTAGGGGGGCAAGGGAAGCTGGATGTACATTATTCTCCCATCAGTGGAAAAAATTATGAAAACATTAATATAGCATGAGTCTGCATTCACTTTCCTGTAGAGAAGGGGACAGAAGAGGTAGGGGTAAGGTGGAAGGCAGTGGTGCTCTGGAGCCGCCATGACTCTGGGCCTTTGTGTAGATGGTCCTGGGCCTTTGACAAATTCCCTGATGTATGTGGGTTCTGGGGACTAAATATCTTCTGCAAGAAAGATAATGGAGGGAGTGGGGAGCAGGGAGATTCAGAGTCATGGAGTGGAAGATCTGAAGGAGTCTTCACCAGCCCTAAGCTCTCTCCTGCATGTTTTTGACAGGAAGGAGAAATTTCCCATTGTTCATTTTATTATAAGAAGTGCACCTCTCTAGGATAGTGAAGACTTGTCCTCACACAGGCGCCTTCTCTACAGTGCTATCTAAAGTACCTCAGCCCAAACTTGGACACATTCTAGGGGCCAGGTTATCTTGCTTTCTGTTGTCATGTTTCCTGAATGTCTTCAAAGCCACTGTACATTCATGGTGAAAACTTAGTTCTTGGCCTGTTAGCTGTGTCTTTTTTATTTGATTTGTATTATGGTTGTATATTGTCCCATTGTTCTTGGTGCTATACACACAAAGTAGGAGAGAGTCCCTGTCTCAAAAAGTATGTAGTCTAAATAGACAGAGGATAAAAGGAAAAATGGGTAAAGAAGTGAAGTGTCTGTGGCAGGTCAGTGGCAGAGCCACTACTAAAACCTAGGAATCCTGAATCCCCATCCAATGTCCTAACCACTGGGTGCACTGCCTCCATCTGTAACTGTGGATAAGAGTTTTTAAGATCCAGCGTTTGCTGGTAAAAATGTTCAGTGACTTGTAGAAGTGTCCAGTCCCCCAGGAACTTAGCACTTGCATAGAAAATTATAAGTAGGGGTGTTAAGTGAAAAAATCCCTGCATCAAACCCAGACTATCTATAACTAGAGCTGGCTGGAAATTTTCCAGTGGAAGGTTTTGTTTTGTCTGTTTTGTTTTCCCCTAGGAAAGTGCTGTTTCATCAAACCATTTCTTGGAAATTTGGCAATTTTTTTGTTTAATTTAATTTTGATTTTTTTTCTATAAAAGCAAAATGTTCCATTTCAGGATGACATTTTTCAAGTTCTGAAATGACTTTAGCCAAATCTTCTTAAACCTTATGTAATATAACGTTTAAAGTCAAAATCAGAACAAAACATTTCAAGTTTGGTGAGACCAAACACTGCCGTTGACCCCCAACAATTTTTGTTATGCCCCCTTCCCCAGAAATCTTGGACTTATGTTGATGTTTTAAGTTTTGTTGTTGTTCTTTCTCTGGAATGAAGTGAAAACACATTTTGAAACGTGGCTGTTTCTGTGAAAGGGAAATTCTGACTTTCCACCAGCTTTACCTGTCACCCTTTTCCAAGGGTGATGATCAGCTAGGGCGCTCCTGGTGGGCACGGCGGAAAGCCCCTTTGCTCAGTGCCTGAGAGCGGAGCCAGCTTCTGGGAGCAGGGGCCTCGCTCCGCTCGCGTCCTCTTCTCTGGGGAGCTGCCGGGGGGAAGGACTGAGCGCCCAGCGGTCTCCCCTAGGGGCACCCTCAGCCGGGTTAGCTGGGTGTGTGTGTGTGGGGGGGTGATGCTTCTGTTAGAGCTGGGAGCCGGGCCTCCCCCCCCCCCAGCCCCTTCGCCCCCTGCTGCCTCCCAAGCCAGAGGAGCGGGCTCTCCCTCCGCCCCTCTTAGGCAGGGGCCCTCTCCCCTCCCGCTCCTGGCCGGTTAGCCCAGCTCCCCTCCCCGCCTTTACACATCTCCCCCTTTCCTCCTGTCTCCCGCCCCCATCCCGCGGACTGAGCGGCGGCCCCGCTGCCCGGGGCCGTCCTTCCTTCTGCTCACAGAGGGGGAAGGAGTCGGTGGCGACGCTGCCTGAGACCTGCCACCAGCTGCTGCCCCCCCCCCGCCCCAGTAGGTGTCTCCTGCCGGGCTATGCATCAGCAGAAGGGGAGGGAGGTCTGGGCAGAGGGCGGAGCCTGCCGGCAGCAGCCCCGCTGAATGGAGCGGAGTTTCGCTCGGCTCTGGTGCTGCCGCCGCCGCCGCCGCTGCTCCAGCCGCTAGAGCCAGCGGGGTCACGGATGGGCATCGCGCCCTCGGCGGAGCTGTCCCGGCGCCGGACCCGCTGCTGCCTGCCCCTGCGCGTCCCGGCGGCGAGCCCCGCGAGCGGAGGGACGGCCCCGTGCCATGTAGAATGCTCCCGGCTCCGAGAGCCAAGCGGCAGCAGCCTCTCCTCTGGCAGATGAATGCGGAGCCCCCACCGCCTCCCTGGATTTGGATGGTCCCGAGTGCGGCTGGGCTCTTCAGGATAGGTGGGGCCGGGGTGGTGCCCCCGCCGCTTCTGCTCTCCTCGCCACATCCTCCCCACCCTGCTCCTCTGCTCCAGGGGCTTCCCGGCTGGCAAGTCCCCTGCGAGCCTTTCCTGCCTCTCTCTGTGCCCTCTGCGCCAGATCAGCGCCCTGCCGTGCACCAGTATCCCTTCCTGAATGGGCAGGTAATGAATGCGGTTCCCTTCGCCTCGCTCTTTCGCGATCCGGGGGTTTGACTCCCGAAGTGCTGCTAGAATAGCACAGCCGACTTCATCCACGCAAGTTCGTGCGTGTCATTTTTCGGGCCAGTAAAAGCCACGCTGGCGAGGCGCAGGTTGGGGGCGCAGGGGGGGATGCGGTGGTGACTGCCCGTGCAGAAAGCCGAGGGCAGAACTTTTGCCTGCTGTCCAACGCGCGGTGGTGCTGAAGTTACCCCGCACAGCCCCGTTTGTTGCAGACCCACACAGTTTCTGCGCATCCGTTAGTAACTGCACCGGTTGTGTCAGACTTCAAAGGCAGGGGGAGACCGCATAAACTATTAATCGGAGTTTATTTCGGATTCCGGGCGTGTGTCTTCGTTCTTAAGCCACATACCGTGTGTTTGTAACGCATAGAACCGCAATCCCCGCCGTCAGACTCGAATGTGCTAAGAGTTAATGTTCTGTAAGAGTCTGGGCCATACAGTTGGTCAGTGGCATAACACAGTTTATGAGAGTTCGACTGGAAAAAGCGGAGGATTGAGAGAGCAGAGATTGCATTGATTGCGTTGCAAAGAGAACCCTAATGCTGGGGCTGAGCAATGAACTGAAGGCTGTCTTTGGTCGGGTCCAGTGCATTTGTTCCAGGAAGAGGCATTTATTTTCCGTAGAAAATAATCTTGTTTCATATTAGCTGCGAAAGGGCAGGCTAGGAATAGCGTTTATTACTCCATTTAAATAAGTGAAAGATATAAGGGTCTTTCATTCAGCCAAGTAACTTAAGCCTGTCTCTCCTCCTTGCTTTAAAACAAAGTTGCCTTGCCATTTTTAATATCGCTCTACTAGAAGAGATAAGGCATTGATCACCTGAACAGTCCTATTTTTATAATATTTGTGAATGTCCCATAAGGCTTTTCCATATGCATAATATAAATAAAAAAAAAATACAACTGGATGCCGTTGCAACATGTTTTTATGTTGTAGTGTCAGGATGCTGCCACTAGAGGTATTTAATGTCTAGGAACTAGATTTTTTCCCCCTTAATGTTTAGAAACCCGTTACCTGCAATATTTTTTTTTCTTAATAAAAGAAGGGGGTGGGGGACGGCTCATGAATTGGCTCATTAAGGCTTGCCTTGTTCACTCTTTAACCCTTTGATCTTTTCCTATTTGCTATGGAAAAAGCAGGCTGGTAATGAAGGGGCACTCTAACAATATAAGCCTTTAAATTCAGTGTCTCCTATATATAATAAATACAATAGACACTAAGATATTTTGAACCATATTAATGTAAGCAATACCTCTTAGTGGTGCTTTTTGATGAATGTTTCAATTATTTGTCAGTGTTGTAAGGCCACTTAAAATTACTTTTGCTGGTCAGCTTTAATATTAATCTTAAGTTTTAACGTATTAGATATTAATAGCTATGTAATTTCATAGTAGTTTAGCACTTCTGTTGTATTTTTAATGCTGTTTCACATAAAACTTTGAACTCCATAATCTTAGATTAATTTCATTTAGAGATTCCCAGTCAAGCATTTTAGCTGTGAATGTCTCTTGGAACTTAGTGATTTGGAAAGAGGGTGAGCAGGAGAAAAAGCTACATGCTTTTGTGTTTAATGGAAGGATAACATCAATTATTTTGAAGTGGGAGGAAATTTGATTGAAATGCAGAAATGTTTGTACAGTATCAATGTATTTGTCCAAAGAATTCAAGAGTCAGGAAATCACACATTCTGCCTTGTCTTTGTTTTGTCCATTGCCTCTGGAGACAGAAACACATACACTATCTTGTATGATGATATTTTCTATTTATATGTGACTTTTTTCCAGTTCATTGCTGATTAGTAATAGTATTGACTAGGTACTCTAACTCTGAGCCTTCTATTTGTAGATTTCTATAGCAGTGTAGCTTTGAGTGGCACACAATACATGAGACTGATACATTTTTTTTAAACCCAATGTTTAGACTAAAGAGGTTGATACATTACATTTGCTTGAAATTCACCTTTTTAATACAGTATGTACAGACATTGGTTGATTTATTGTAGAATATTTGTAATTCATTTAATTTTTAATTTTCTTTTTTTTTAAGTGGATGTTTGGAGCTCATTCTCCAGTTATAGGATTTTCACCTTCTTCTAGTGTGGAATTTGTTCCTATCTTCCCACATGTATACACATCTACTATTCCACCTCATGCCAGGAAAAGTTGGAGAGATAAGAGACTACCTAATTGCAAGGTAACTCTGAACTTTACTTGGAACATTTTTATATTAAGATCTTATCATAACAACTGGAAAACATTGAGTTTTGTAAACTGTGAAGGCATGCAGAAGGTCAGCAATCTAGGTCAAGCAAAAATCCTGTAGAAAAGCTAATGCTATAAAAAGTTGATCAATAAATAGGCTATTTCTGAAAGTATAAATCAACAATTCTCTTAAATAGTGAAAAGGACTAAAATAACTTTAATATTAGTTCTATATTAAGTCAGGTAAAATATGTTTGTACTACCAAAAATATGTGGTTTTGATGTGTTTTCCGTATTTTGGCTACTTGCAACACCTTGCTATCAACTGCATGTTTATATAAATTTGTTAGAAATGGACTCAGCAGCTGGAATCCTAGCAAAGCTGAAGTCAATGGGAGTTCTGCCATCAACTTCAGTGGAGCCAGGATTTCATGCAGTATTTGCAACCTCAGGCCTTGATCCTGCAAACAGCTAGGCATGTATGTAAATTTAAGCATATGAGTAACTATAGGATGGTCTTATCTTTTTTTACCTCCTCCATCTCTCAGCCCTCGCTGGAACAACCTTGGGCTACTAAATGTTGTAGATACATTTGTTCTGCCATAGCTGTCTCTGGGGTAGGATTGGCCTTATTCTTTCATATTGTGGGGTTTGGATTTTTTTTTTTTGGTTTGGTAGTACTTCCTAAACTGGATAGTCCCCTTATGAGATTGTTTGTTAGATAACCATGCCCTCCCAATAGTTAGGAAGCATAAATCAATCTATATATAAGACTGTTCATGTACTTATAAGGCTGTTCATGATTTAGGACATGATCTATGTTATAAACATGTGTATATATACCTATGACAGCTTGAATCAAAGACCTAAAAAACAGGAAAACAATAAGCAATTAAACTATATTATCTTCAACTTCAACATACTTTTTATTTATCCTTGGCAGATATATTTAAATAATGCATTTGCTCTGGATTCAGCGTGGATACATCCTGAGGAATCAAGAATCTTCCAGGGACACGAGAAGCCTCTTTTAATGACAAATCAAGTAGCTATGGCTATATCTAGGCCAGCTATTGCCTCAAGGCCTCTTCCCACAGTGGTGTTAACACCTCAGCCCATACCAGGTTAGTAATAAATAATTATGAACACTTTTTTTACTATCCATTTTCATTCTATTGATCTTATTTTTAATTTAGGTAGCTGCTTCAGTCCTGAATTCTTTTCTCAGGCAAAATTCCCAATTGGGTTGTAACCTTGATAACAAGATCCAGAACAAGAACATTTCACCTTTATTTAAATTTTAAAAAATGACGTGGAAAGAAAAAGTATAAATTTATGGAAAATTAGAACCCAGATTCCTCAGCAATCCCACTCGATTGACCGAGGGTATATCCAGCCCAATGATGACTTGGTTTATTTTCAAACATACTAGTGAGATTGTTGACATAATATTTAATGTGTAATTTTAACATTAGTTGCTTATTTTTAGAATTTGATATAGTCTGGGTATAGACAGTTAATTATTAATAGGGAACACTAATTGATCCATCAGTTCATTAAAACTAACTTATGCAAGATAACATGCATGAAATAAATTCCATTAATCTACATAAATAAGGTATGTTACAGCTGCTGACGGTATTTTGTGCTAGTGCTACGTTTTATACCCAGAAAAGGCCAGAAAATGTATTGCTGAAAAGATGGATGTGACCTTTCATTAGTATTTTGTTGTATTGATCTAACATGCTAATTGCCCCATAGAAAACACTAATAAACAAATAATTAGAATAAAGATAATTGAAGCACAAATGTAGATACTAAAAAAAAACCAACAAGGTACTTTTTAAATAAATGTCTGTCTTACTGAGATCAAAGCTAATGC
This sequence comes from Mauremys reevesii, assembly GCF_016161935.1. Lineage (NCBI taxonomy): Eukaryota > Metazoa > Chordata > Testudines > Geoemydidae > Mauremys > Mauremys reevesii. The sequence continues at coordinate 25,884,482 of NC_052629.1, read as the reverse complement.
CATTTTAAATAATGGCAAAACCATAGCTATCCTAGCCTTCATTATTATGGAATTGTTATTATTCTGAAACTGTACTGTAGACATGTAATTTTCTACCTTCTTGAATTTTCTCAATTTTCTGCTGAATGTAATAAGGCAACATTCTTTAGGATAATGCAGAGATTTATTATGGGGGAAAATCCATTTTCTGTCTGTTTGCCAGACTTTTTTATTTCAGTTATCAATTAATCTTATTCAGCACTTAGGAATTAAGCAGAACAATTCAAATAATTTCTGTATTTCAAAGGTTTTAATAATACTTTACAATAAGCTGCCTTCTGTTCTTGCCACTATTAATTATTGATCAGCTCTAGTGCTGTTCAGCTTTCCATAATGGATGATAGGGACCATAAATAAGTATACTGATGGGCAAAACAATTATACTGCTTATGCATCTCTACCTGGATGCCTTTTACTTAATTTGTGTCCCAAAAATGTATGCACTGTTTTGAAGTTTATATCTGTGGCTGGCTGCCATGTTGATGGATGCTTTTATAAGTGCCTGATGGAGTGTATTTGGAAGTAAAATACTGGTTCCCACATGCATTGGTGGTCTAGGAACTGGTAGCATTGGGTTCTTTTTCTTTTTTTTTCTGGTGACTTCTGTCTATAAATACCTCCTAGTAGTAATACACAAAGAGGGCCTAATGCTGTAGTGCTAACTTAAGTAAAACTCACAATCAACTCATATTAATGTAATTAAATGTAAACTACTGGAGTTAGTCTGCTCCAGCTCCCATTGAAGTCTATGAATGGGATTTTGTAAAACACCAAAATGAATTAGGTGCCTAATTTACATTGACTTTCAATGAGAGTTAGGTGCCTAACATACTTAGGAGCTTTCGAAATTCACACTCATTAAGAAATACCTCCCCGCCCCCCCCCCCCTTCCCTCTGGACTCTCTGTTAAATTTATTTCTATTCATGGGGACTGGAAATGCCATGTTTGCATTTCTTGGAGTTTCTTCATTATCATATCAAAGGTGCAGGGGCGGCTCCAGGCACCAGCACGCCAAGCGCGTGCCTGGGGCGGCAAGCTACCGGGGGCGCTCTGCCGGTCGCCGCGAGGGCGGCAGGCAGGTTGCCTTCGGTGGGATGCCTGTGGAAGGTCCACTGGTTCTGCGGCTTCGGCGGACCTCCTGCAGGCATGCCGCCAAATCCATGGGACAGGGGACCTCCTGCAGGCAAGCTGCTGAAGGCAGCCTGCCTGCCGTGCTTGGAGTGGCAAAATACCTAGAGCCGCCCCTGCAAAGGTGGATTGGGACCATCTATTTCTGTCATTGTGGATCCCCCAAGATCCTGGACCAGAGGCCTGGACCATCTACACTAAATTTAATTAGGAGTTTTTCCTGAATAAAGACCACAGGATCTAGTCTACTATTAGCACTCAAATAGACACACAGGGCCAATCCTCAGCTGGAATAAATCAGTATAGTTCCACTGACTTCACTTTCTCAGCTCTTGTTCTTGTGCCGTGTGTCTGGCAGAAGTCTTCTGATCATGCTGAGTGTCTCCATTACAAATTCACTCTTTCTTCATTTAATTGTGCCACCTTCTTAGCTCTACTTCTCCTTCAGTGAATCCGATACGTACATTTCCAGGCATCTTTGGAGTCTCTCCACAGTCCCTTTTTTCTGCCCTCCACTATACCATCTCCTTTCTCTGTCTCGGCATGCACCTCCATCTCCTCCAAGTTACTGGTGCGCACAACCTGGGTATCATCTTTGACTGCCCTCCCAGGCCCACACATTCAGGCTGTGTCTAAAACATGTTGCTACTTCCTACACAATACCTCTAAAATCCAGCTTTCCATCTCTCCAAACAGCTAAAACTCTCCTCCAAATTGTCCTCATTTCATGTTTTGACTATTGTAACCTCCTCCTATCTGGCTTGGACTACTGCATCTTTGCCCCCCTCAAGTTCACTCAAAATGCTGCTGCCAAGATAATCTGCCTGGCTCATTGCTCTGCCCACCTCATGCAATCAGCACCTTCAGTGGCTCCCTTTTCATCTCCAAACTTAAGCTTTTTGAGTTAAATCCTGTCCCCACTGAAGTGAATGGGAGTTTTGCCATTGATCTCAATAGGGTCAGGATTTCACCTCTTTGTCTTCACCTTTTAAACCCTTCACACCATTCAACAATGCTCCTCTAATAACTTAACATGATGCCAACCCCTGCCTTTATTTCTGCAATGTTCTCAGCCTTTAGTATCCACCAGTCAGCTTCACTTTCAAATACTTTTGCACTTTCTTCTATTTTGCCCTTTATGCAGAAGGAAAAGTCCCTGATATAATTAAATTTAACATTCCTGTAGGGGAGAAAATTCCAAATAAACTCACCACTATAGCTTTTAACTTCAAGAAAGGGCATTACACAAACATGAGGAAGCTAGTTAAATGGAAATTAAAAGATACAGTCACAAGAGTGAAATGCCTACAAGCTGCATTGACACTTTTTTTTAAAAAACACCATAACAGAGGCTCAAACTAAATATATACCCCCACCAAAAAAACAATAAGAGGATTAAAAAAATGGCTAAACAACAGAGTAAAAGAGGCAGTTAGAGACAAAAACACATCAGTTAAAAAGTGGAAATAAAGTCCTTTTGAGGAAAATAGAAAGGAACATAAACTCTGGCAAGTCAAGTGTAAAAGTATAATTAGGCAGGGCAAAAAAGCATTTGTAGAGAAACTAGTAAAAGACACAAAAACTAAGTGAATCAGAAACAAGAAATCGGCCAAATAATCAGTGGGACCACTGGACAATTAAGGTGCTAAAGGAGCACTCAAGGAAGACAAGGCAAATTAATTTTTTGCATCAGTCTTCACTGCAGAGGATGTGAGGGACATTCTCAATCTAAGCCATTATCTTTAGGTGGCAAATCTGAGGAACTGTGCCAGATTGAGGTGTCAATAGGGAAGGATATGGAACAAATTGATAAACAGTAATAAGTCACCAGGGCCAGCTGGTATTCACTATTGCATAAATCAGTCTCTGTACCAGGTGACTGGAAGGTAGCTAATGTAGAGTTAATTTCTTTTTTTTTAAACTCCAGAGGTGATCCTGGCAATTACATGCCAGTAAACCTAACTTCAGTACCTGGCAAATTGGTTGAAACTGTGGTAAAGAACACAATTATCAGACACATAGATGGATATGATATGTTGGGGAAGAGTCAACTCGGCTTTTCTAAAGGGAAAGTATGCTTCGCCTCTCTCTTAGAATTTTTTGAGGGTATCAACAAATATAGACAGGGTGATTCAGTTGGTATAGTTGTACTTGGACTTTCAGAAAGACTTTGATAAGGTCAACACCAAAGGCTGTTAAGCAAGGTAAGCAGTCATGGCATAAGAGGGAAGGTCCTCATGATCAGTAACTGGTTAAAAGCTAGGAAACAAAGAGTAGGAATAAATGGTCTGCTTTCACAGTGGAGAGAGGCAAATAGCAGAGTCTCCCAAGAATCTGTACAGGAACCAGTGCTGTTCAACATATTCATAAAATCATATGGAAAAAGGAGTAAACAATGAGCTGGCAATGTTTGCAGTTGATACAAAATTACTCAAGAAAAAGTTAAGCCCAAAGATGATTTTGAAAAGTTACAAAGCGATCTCACTATGTTGATAAATGCAAAGTAATGCACACTGAAAAACATAATCCCAGCTATCCATGCAAAATGATGGGGTCTAAATTAGCTGTTATCACTCAAGAAAGAGATCTTGGAGTAATAGTGACTAGTTTTCTGAAAACATCTACTTCTTCACACAAAGTACAGAAGAACTCATTGGCAGGGGATGCTGTGAAGGGGAAGAGTGTAACTGGGTTTAAAAAAGAACGAGATAAGTTCATGGAGTATAGGTCCATCAATGGCTGTTAGCCAAGATGGTTAGGGACAGTATCCCGTGCTCTGGGTGTCCCTAAGCCTGTGACTGCCAGAAGCTGTGACTGGATGATGGGTTGGATTACACAGTAACTGTCCTATTCTGTTCATTCCCTCTCAAGCATCTGGCACTGGCTACTGTCTGAAGACAGCATACTGGATTAGATGGATCCAGTATGGCTGGTCTTATGTTCTTATAATTCATTCATCCCTTGCCTTATTTTCCAATTCCCTTCTTAAAACTCACCTCTGCTGCAATGCCTACAAAACACTGTCTACTGACTATTGCTATTATAGGGATTATTCCTCTTCTCCTTCCTTTCTTTTCTTACTCCCTCATTCTTATTAATTTACCCATTCCTGCCATTCCTCACCCTCTTTCTACCTTCAATTAAAAAAAAAAGAAAGAAAAATAACAGAGTTGTTCCAATTCTTCACCATATTCATTTGCTTGTATGTCTTCCTTATCCTCAACCCTTCATCTGTTTTGTGTCTTTTAAGCCCTCCAGGATAGACATTTTCATTTAGCTGTAATTTGTACAGTGTCCATCACAGTGGGGCTCCAATCTTATTTAAGGTCTGTGCATGCTATCACAATAGAAACAATAGATGTTGTCACTGTGGAAATCAATAGCATTCTACTGAAGCCACAAATGTTGTCTAATCTTTCCTGGACTGAACTGTTGGAGCATGCACACAATGAAGAGCTTGAAAGTGGGGTGGGGAAGGGGAATGCAAAGGCCTTGGCTAGTGTGGGCTCTTAAAACCTGCTGCAAACCCACTGTTCTCTCTATCCTCCCTAGCTGTGGCACACAGCAGAACTTCTATCCACTAGGAAAGCTGCAATGTAGGGACAGCAAATAGTGTTTGCCAACAAGAAATGGGTGTTTGTTTTCTCCACCATTTTGCCCTCTCCAGTTGCAGTAGGTGTTAAATCTTAAGCTACCAAATAAAAATGACATTACAAGTAGGTCTAGTGTTGCTAAAGCCATCTTACTCTATACTGCTTTGAGTATCAGAAGAGTTGAGCCTTTATTGCATTGCAAATCCTAACTTTTCAGATTACTTGACACAGAACTATAAAAGGAAATGGAAACCCACACCACCTGGAATCAGATGCTTCAGTTGCAAATTGCGGAAGATGCTGGCCCTACTTAGATCAGAATGGTTTTCTGTTTTGTTTTCCCCCCGCCCAAAAAAAAAAAAAAGCCCTGGGAGACTCTTGTCCAGTCAAGCCCATACATTGGATCCATGCCAGGAGTCAGTTATTAGTAACAATGTCCTTGTTTCTTCAGTTCAGTGGCCATTTTAGAATGAAAAAAGAAAATTCATTAAGAATAGGCTTGTGGGATTCGATTTTTGTTTTTTATAATTTTGATGGATAATATTGATTTTTAAGCATTTTTTTTCTTTTTTTAAATTTTCACAGTTGTGGGAAACTGGTGGGGGGTGCAGTGTCAGGCAGTAGGGAGGTCAGACAATTATTTATTGACAGGAAACCTTGAGATTCACAAAGTTATAGCTTTATAACCATTAAAACAGATTGTCAAGATCACATATCAAAATATACAAAATGAATAGCCATAAATCAAGCTAATAAGTTCTCAGGCAGTATTTTTCTTTGTCTAGCTGTACATTTCTATTATTGATAGAAATATTTGATTTGTGGTTATACAGTGAAATTGATATTTACTGATAAAAATCTAATCTTTCCTAGCCTAACTATGAACTGTTGGGGGTTGGTAAATGCTAACACGCATAATTTAGTGCTAACACAAATAATTTGGCAGTTGCACATACTAGGTACTGGAAGGTATTATTTGTTCTGAAGAAACGTAATTGGTTGTTATTCCCTGGCAGATAAAAATGGATTACAAAACCTTGAATTTATGCACTTACAATTTATTTATCTAAAGAAAATAACGACATATTATTTTCTCACCCGAAATGATTGTTTATTTTTTTATTTCCACTAGACAAAGCACTATCCTGTATCTTACGTTGCGGATATAATGTCTACATCTTTAGCAAGGAAAATGATTTATATTTTTCTCTACTACATTGTGCAGTCTGCCATATGGAATAAAGTCATGGCTGGTTTGCTATGAGTCGGATGTGCCTGCTTTCCCTTGTATCCTCGCTTAGGGGATGAGACAAGCCCAAAGCTATATGAACACTGGAAGTCTTTCCAGGAGTCTTGAATTAGCTGTCTAAGCTGGTCATGGTCTTCAGAACTGGTTCCATGTGTTGAGTTGAATTATTAGAAATTCCTTGGGATTTTTGTGAGAAATTTTTTTTGGGGGGAAGGGAGAGCATGAGGAAAAATATCCCCTGTTTCATATCATTACTATTAAAATTATTGAAATTGTTTTAATGTTTCAAGCTGTGTGGTTACAGTTTGTTGGCAGGTTTGCTTCTCAGTCACTGTTTTGCAGGCAATGTTCTTTTTTTTTCTTCTTTTTTTTAAAGCAGTACATTTTTTATTAGTGTTCAAAAAGGCTTTCCATAGAAATCTTGTTGAACAAGCCTTTCATATAGCATGCTGTGAAGAAATAGAAATATATCTTCATTATATTAAGAAACAGAGTTGCTGCTACTTAAATAGAAGTAATATATTCCATGTTATGAAGTATCTCAAAATACCTGACTGCTGATTACAATCAGTACAGGCAAATGTACAAGTAAACTCAAATATATAACGAGTTACAATCCCTCATAGCCTTAAGAGAAAATGCAGATGCAATGTTGCTGGGTGCCAACACATTGGGCTCGTCTTAAGCAACTGGACAAACACTCAGCTAGGCTGTCTGGGAACTTGTGGCACTCTGACATGTGGAGGGGCTTCAGTTGGTTTGTTGGATAAATTATGATATAATGTCTCAATCCACCCATCCCACTATAGCTGAGCAAAATTCTGACAACTTCCACATTTGTTTAGTCATGAAACATTTTGGCATTCCTGAGAAATTTTTGTTTTGGACTGTAAAACCTCATTTTGACATTAAACTGCATTTCCCAATTGTCTCATGGAAGTTGTAGTTCTGGCCACCATTCTCTCATATGGACATGGCTCCCTGGCGAGACTGCGCCTTCTGTAATGCATCTAGTCATGTGGCTCCCATGATGCACCATGCAGAAGAAATACTTTGTGGGAGATGTTGTCCTCCAAAGAGCCTGGCCCATGATAGAAAATGGGGGCTAGAACTACCATTTCTGTAAGGCAGTGTGACTGTGGTTTAATGGTTTTTAGAACTGACTTGAGATTAAACATTTTTGATCAGTTCCAAATTTGAAATGTTTTGATTTTTGGCTGAACCAACCTGAAATAAATATTTTGTTTAATTTTCCCAATGGAAAATCAATTATTTTCATCAAAAGGAAAATATTCCCACAGAAAATTTGTTTTGCAGAAATTGCATTTTCATTTGCAAAATCATTCCAATGGACAATTCCTGACTAGCTTTCCCATCAATACACTGTTGCTCAAAGAAGCAAATCTTTGGCTTCTTTCATCTGCTTGAAGGGAAATATCAAAAGGGATATCCTTTTTCATATTTTGTAAAGTATGCAGAAGGCTTTAAGATCTTAGATGGAACATATTAATAAAAGATGCTTCCAGCCCCTCCCATAATATGGTCACTATTATTCCTATTCTAAGACCCTGTCTTCAGTAGGTTATAATTTTGCTGACTCTTTTTGAAAAAAAATTAACTAATATATTTCATCTGTTTCCAAGAACAAAGATAGGGAAAACTATATATTTTTTGCCCATGTTAAATTCTAGTGACTTTTTCTTGGAACAGTTCTAACATCTCCATGCCTTAGACCATGGACTTGAAATTTGGCAAAGGAGTGTCCTTTGTTTCAGGGGTACACTCTTTCCTGCCCCTGTAAAAATCTGCCCTTATTTGGCTAATTATAAGCTTTTGAAAAATTGCAGTTCACACACGCTCAGTAGAGTTTTTTTTACATTTTTAGCTGCTAAATTTCCTGAAAATTTGGTCTCCAATGAGTATGTTCCAGCCTTTCAATTGCTGTTATAGGCCATGCTGGATCCAGGTCTGGGTAGTTAAACTGAGAGCAGTGAGCCTGTCTGTCCTGTGCTATCGATGAGCTTGCTGGGCCCAGGCAGCATGGAGGAAGAAATGGCCTGGTTCAAAGGGTGACAACAGCTACATCTGCAGTGGGAAGGGAGAACGGAGTAGATTGGGACAAAGAGTTTGTGGATGGGAGTGGAAATTGGGACTGGCTGGATGAGGAGATTGGGAGCAGAAGGAGAGTAGTACTGGCTGGGCAAGGAGACGGCAATGAGGGGCAGAGCCTGGGAGTTGGGTGGCAGGTGTGAGAGACAGGGACTGGTTGGGCAATGAGGCTGAAACTGGGAGATGGAAAGGAAAAATGGAGTGGACTGGGAGCTAGTAGGTTGGACTTGTTCTGAGGATGAATCAGGGCAGTGTATTGAAGGAGGCGGATCCCTGCTTCATTTGTTGCAAAAGTTGGAAGGTGTGTAATAAGTGAGAGGGGATTGCAGGAAACAAAAGGATGATGTCACAGTAAAACGGTGAGCCATTCTTTAGACCTCTTTTTGTCCCTCTTAACTGCATTCCTCAGTGAGAGGCTCGGCTTCCTTCATATTCCTTAAGGGTGCAATCACATGGTTCAAACACTCTGGAACTGGATCTCTGGATGGTAGATGGGAGATTGTGCTATGTTTTGTAAGGAGGCATTGATTTGTTGTCTTCTCTGTGATGCTTTTATCCTAAGAAAAAATGTCTGTGCTGAGAGAGAGCTTTGTGGTAACTTGTAACTGCTAGCCATGCTGGTCATAGCCCTTGGAGAGAAAGCAAAGCACAGGTGCTGGCTGTTAGGTAGACTGGCTTTCTGGGGTTACCACAGTATACGGCAGGGGACTGTGTGGTCTTAAGACTCTTGGTCAGAAGGCAGTCGGACAAGGGTCCCTGCCCAGACACAGGTGATAGCTGGACCCTGAGACCTGATGGGATCAGAAAGCAGGCCTGAGTTAGTTTAAATTCAAGCTATTTCTCCAAAAGTCCTTTCTTTGTCTATTGGTCTCTGAAGAATCCAGTTTGAACTATTATATGTGAGCATTTCCAGGTGGTGGTACCCTTATGGAGGTGCTACAGCCAGAGTGAATTTGCCTAATCATTCCCCACTGTTGTTAGTTCCTGGACAGGGCCACCCAGAGGGGGGCGCAAGTGGGGCAGTTTGCCCCAGGCCCCGCGAGTCCTGGCCGAGAATCCCTTTCCTCACCCAACGGCGGGTCCTTCAGTGCTGCCGAAGACATGGAGTGACTGAAGGGCCCCCCGCCACTGAAATGCCGCTGTCGCAGACTCAGAGTGCCGCCCAGTGAGTACAAGCTCCCCCACTTTGCCTCAGGCCCCCTGAATCTTCTGGGCGGCCCTGTTCCTGGAGGAAGTGTAGTTACTCTCCCCCGTGAAATCAATCATATAATCCCTGGCCCAAAATTATTCATAAACTTAATTCAGTGAGATCTCCCAAAGATACTGCAAGGAATTGCCAGATGTGTCTCTCAGAATAAATAGTACTCTGCTTTACAAGAGTTGGCTAGTCAGTGGTTAACCCTGTCATTTCCCCTGAGAGAATAGGACTGCCTGTACTGAACGAAGGTGAGACCTGAATGCGAATTACAGGAATCTGCAGACCTAGGTCCCTAGTCTGGAGGGAGAGGATCAAAAGATACTGCCCTGAGAAATGTAATAGCCAGAAGCCAAAGTGGAGTGCCCTCAAGGAGGCCACCTAGAGGTCAGAGGCGCAGTTAGCTCAGGAAATATCACAATCATATGTTAGGATTGTGATATTTTTGCAAGTAGGCATGGCTCCTTTCCAGCTACTATATTAGCAGGACTGGCTCTAGGCACCAGCAAACCAAACATGTGCTTGGGGCGGCACAATTCCAGGAGTGGCAAAAAACCCTAGATCTGGCCCTGTATATTAGTGTGTGCTGAATACCTTAAATATGGCAACCTTTGTGGAAAACATCAGGCAAACATCACTGCATCACTTGAGATTCACATTTTTACAGGCGTCTTAACAATCATAAGTGATAGACATAATTCCTTGTTAAATGAAATCTTGGATTCTGCTGCACAATTACTTAGTAAATTCAAAAACAAGAGGAATTACATGGCAATATGCATGGCCACATGATGACATTATGCATGTGGTCGGCGGGTATGAGAGGGGAATCTGGCCCTTTGTTTATTCTGTTTATAATTCCTTGATTCAAGATATTAAACAAGGAAATACATTCAACAAACTGGTTTTATGAATTAAAGAAATAAACCTCTATCTTTAAAAAAAAAAATCGGGTGTATATCTTCTCCTATGTACAATGTGTTAAATTAAAAAAGGTCAACAACTGTACATTAAAAGTTAATACATTTATAATCCTAAAGGGATTTAAGTGATATTTTATTTTATAGTGCTTTCATTTGCTACAAATATATTTATAAGGCTTGAAAAATATTTTAAATTATTTTTAAACATAATTTATACATAAAGATTTAGCAGTTTCAAAGTGTTTTTTCATTTTTTTTACAAGTGTTGTCCTTGATATTTCCTTCCACACTCTACTGTTGAACATGTATACAATATATGTTACAGAAAAAAGTATTTTAGAAATGTTTTAGAGTTGTAAAATGTATCAATTGTTTTACAGTTTGTTATAAAGCTATCATCACTACATGTGGAGGGGTTGTGTGTGAGTACAGACACACGCACATTGAAACATAGTTCTATTTGTATCAGACGTCTTTTGAAGATATGCGGTGAAGTAGAAAGGACTGCAAAATTAAAGTCCAACTAATTCTCTCATCAAAGTGAAGAAAATGCCATTTTAATACAAAAAGTCAGTCCCTGTGAGGCAGTTAATAAAAAAAATAAACTATGGATGGGAATCTGCAACACAAATTAAAACAAAATTAAAAGCAAACCCCATATATGTCACCAATCTTAATGAACAGATATAAAGCAAGTTGCAAGGAGCACTATGCTGCTATATTTAAGATATTCCATCCCTCCTAGATTACTGACGTATTCCAAAGGCTTTTAACTGTTTGACATAAGTGCTGGAATTAGGCGTGCTGGGGATACTGCCGCACCCCCGACATGAAATAGTTTCCACCATAAATAGGGTTTACAGTTTGGTTCAATGGCTCTCAGCACCCTCACCATAAAAATTGTTCCAGCACTTCTGCTGGTTGATGCAATCACAGAATTTACTTTCCTTTTTGGATGACTTGATTTTGCTGTTTTAATTTTTTTCTGTAGATCTTATGGGAAAGATCTTTATAAAAGTTCATTGTAGGCAGAATTTAAAAAAAAAAGACGGTAAGCCTGTAAAACTGCAGAACATTTTTAAATGAGTTTAATCAGTTAATTTGCACAGTGAGATTCTATAGTACAAAGAACTTTTTTTAAAAGAAGAGCTGGAATTGCCCCTCTTCAGATAGGACTGAACCTGTAAATTCCAGTGGCATCCAAAATCCTTATTTCTGTTTTGTTAAAGAAAAGAAACAGCCCTCTTTGTTGATCCTGAAGAAGAAATGTAATGGTTTTAACTATTTGTTAATAGTAGTAGTAATGAGAGAGCACATTCTGATATGTCCTTTATGGCTGCAAAGAAAGAAGTCATAAAAGGAACATGAGGTTGGGGGGGACATTGGGGAGACAAAACAGCAGCACAGAATCCTGTTTTATTGTCTGTATGTCATGGACAAAGTCACTGTGAATGGGAAAAAGTATGCTATTGTGGAAGAGAAAAAAGGAAATAATTCATGACCTACAGAGACGACTGTTGACAGGAGAGCTGTTGAGAAATACCTGGCGACGTGACCTTCAGGTTGATAGCAAAAAAATGGGCTACCTGAACCAGCCAGCCAGAGGGAGCCCAGGAGGAAAGAAGACGAGATCTGTTGTTGTTGCCATGCCCCGGGGGGGGTGGGGGGGAATGGATGAAATGATGAAATGGAGCACAATCTGTGGTGTGCTGTGTGGCTCCTCAGGCTGGTTATTCCTGTAGGTCTTTAAGAGTAGTGGTTCATTCTTTAAACACACCATGCATGCACTGTAGTAAGAACTTCAGGATGTCTGAACTGTCAGATGGACATGAGGCACATAGGTCAAGAATAGGAAAGCAGGGACAATTACTGAATCCCAAAACTACATAGATAATCCTGTGAGAGAATAAAGAAGCAGGTCTAACAGGAACAGTTAGTCTTAGGCTGCTGTGTGTCTAGACACTTTACCACGTAGTTGCCTATATAATGGATGTTTGGGGATCAAATGGTATCTGCTGTGGAACCTGGGTTATCTACCTACTCCCTTGTTTTCTTTAATCTTAGGTTGATTCTCTTGTCCTTTCTTGTTCATGTCTTTATGGCTACTCCTGTTATCTTGTTCTTCAGTTGTTTCACACATAAGTGTGCTGCCATCATTTTAAACAAAAACCTCCCACAAATATTTTCCCCTTAACCTGTGGTAAACATCTTGTAGCAGGATGGTGGATGTCTGCTTGTAAAGAGGTGTGGCAAAGAACTGTGCAACATATTAATGTGTTTTCTCACTTAAATAGAAATCCTCTGTGATAAGCAAGCATCTCTAGGTTAAAAAAACCTTATTAGAAGTGAACATCAATGAAAAGCATTAGTCTTTGTTTCTCAGACATATATTGATGATAGTGTAGAACATTATTCAACTTTTGAAGTATCTGAGTGTTGACCTTATAGCGGTGGTTCTAAGAAAAGTTTTTGAAAATATCTGTTTGGCACAATCTGATATGTTCCAGAGAAGAAAGTTTTATCTGAACGATGTATTAGGATCCCTAGATATGCCCTTTCTTCCAGGAATGATTTAATACTGTCCAGAGAGAGAGTAAACTCCATCAAAGGCAGGGAAATCACCAAAACTTTATTAATTGATTGGTGAAAGGGCTCAAGTCTTGAAAACTTCTAGCACTTCACTAATTTCACCCACATGTGCTCATGGCAAGGCTGGGGGCATGGATCAGCATTCATGTCACACTCCCCGTTAGTACCCAGCCTGGGCCAGGGAAGCTAATGATCCAAACAACAGACCAAATTTGGTGATAATTCTGGTCACGTGCCATCTGAGGCACATTGCACATAACGCTAAGAAGATGATGGCATGGCTTAGTTTGCCCACTGTTCTAGTTCCTATACCATTGTTTTGTTCCTTTCCTTCACTCATGTTGAGAATTGTATCTTTATGTTGTAGAATCCTTTTTTAATGAAAAAAATCAAGCTAGAAGAGAACATTCTCCCTGCTTAATAACAGCCTTTTGGGAAATGTAGAAGAGTCTCTTTTCTTTATATACTTTGTCAGAGTCCATGAACAGTGATAGGATTTTTTTTTCTGTTGTGTTTGGTGACAGCAGAAAATCCCTAGAATTGGAAACACAGACTCTCTATCCAAGAGCAGACTACTGATGAGGATTTGATTAATTTAACCTATAGGCCTATGAGATCCCAGAAGGAAATGTTAGAAACCACAACAATATCATTGTCATTAGATGGTTTGACTTGCCAATTTTGAATATTTCCTTTTTGGCCCTGGTAGATGTAATCTATCTTTCAATTGTTGCAGGTTGAAATATCAAAGATTTGGTATTTGTGTTTGCTAGTGTTTCTCTGGCCTATGTGCTTGTTGTACTAACAAGGACATGTGCTTATATATGGCTTACGTGTGGTTGTTATTTTGTTGTGTTTTTTAATAGAAAATATCTTAGAACTAACATCAGGAATAACAGAAATTACTTGAAATGACTACTGTATACACTTGGTATATGTTACTAATGTTGTAAAGCCTATTTTTTTTTGGCAACATATTTTGCTTAAATCTGCATTGCAAACAAAGACTAACAAAGAGGGGAGTGCAAGCTTAGGAAATATAGATACTAAAGGAAATCTCTTTACCCACACAGCCCACTCTCCTGTTCATCTAAATTCAAAACATTCACAATTCTGTTGACTTCAGTGGAATGACTCCTCTTATGCCTGTGTTAAATTTGGCCACTGGTTTACTTTACCTTTTTTAGAAATATACTGGAGTTTAGTAAGAACCAAGGGTCAGAGTCTCAGATCTGACCCTTCTGTACCAAGCTCAGTGGTGGAGTGGGGCATAAGGGTGGTGGTATAAAGGCACCTTCGTGTCCTCTGACTTAGCCATAATGCACAACACAAAGCAGCCTCTGCACGGCTGCAAGTTGTGTGAGATGTACATGGATGTAAGGAACTCTTCTAGCTGCCAGAAATCACCGGAACACAGGGGGCACTGACTTTCCACTTTTATCTTGGCGAAGCCCCCTCCACTGTGGGCAGGAGAGGTATAGCCTAATATAGCCAGGAGAGGTTCTCCCATGCCAGAGGAATCCCTAGATAGCCACATCTGCCAGCTCTTCAGGTGGTTTATGTCAGTAAGCATGTGGGAAATGGCCACAAGATGTACCAGAATCTGGCCCTAAGGGTTCCTTTAGTCTCCAAATTCATTTGGAAAAAGAAATGCTATAAACCTGTGAAATGCCTAAAGTGACAGCTCTGATCAAATAGTGATTTTCGCAGAATTACCAGTTGGCTCTTATTGCCTAAAGGATTTCCACATGAACTGAAAACATTTGCTAAATGACATAATAAGCTAATGATTGCTTAATTTTTGAATACATAGAGAGTGTCTGAGAGGGTAACAGCTGGTGTTTGTCAAATTAGGTTTCCTTCTTAGGATTTTTACTACTCATTTTCTTGTTTATTTAACATACTTAGACGTGATTGAGCTCTAAAGGTCTTCCCCTAAGCTTGTTATATGTTAAAGGTAAATGTTACATAGTACGGGATACATTCTTCTCTTCAGGCCCAATGGAACTCCCATTTAAATCAGGCGGTTCTCTGTGGATACCGTGCTTACAGTGGCAGGGTTTCTATGTACATGCAACTTGGTATCATTGATGGCAATTACATGCCTATAATTACAAGAGAATAGTCCTATAGATATAGGTAATATTAAAAAAAATACAAATGGTTCGATTGCAAAATCAAAAGTCAGGAAATGTTGGAATGTAGAGCCCATGCAGGATTCTGTTCCTAGTTCTGATGGTAATGTGACCTAGTAGTTACAGATATCACCCAAGTACAAAGATTTAGCACATTCATCCTAAAAAGTAGCATAGTGAAGTGGACGAGACTTGCCATTTTAGATACCTGGGTTCTATTCACAGAAGGGACCTCATGCTACCTCTTGGTTACTTTATTTGTAAAATGGGTATATAACACTTGTCTGCCTTTATAAGATAGACCTTGTTCAGTTATAAGGACAGTAAAGTACACAGAACTAACACCGTTCAGTGAAACTAGAATTCTTGGTCTCTTCATGGTTCAGTGCACTTTCCCCTAGGCCAAAGATGGGGTAAGCGCCAGCAGCTGCTACTATTGTGCCCTCCCACCTCCCCATCCAGAGCTCTTCATGTGATTTGTGATAACTATATAGATAAATTACAATATACATGATGTTTTCAAATCATGCACAAATCACCATTTCTTTATGTTAGAACCTATATTTGAAAGCATGAAAACATTATTATTATTATTATTATTATTATTATTATTTTATTTTTAAATGTATTATACAGGGACATTTATAGCACAAAAGCTATGAGTTAAGGGTAGAGGGGTGGTCTGGTGGATAAGGTGCTCCCCGGGGACTTGGGAAATCTGTGTTCAGTTACTGGCTCAACCATACACATCCTGTGACCTTGGGTGAGTCAGCGTGTGAAGCAACTTTATACTGTGTAAAATGACACCTACTTCTCCAGTGTATTAACATAGAATTCTGATGCATCTTGATGTCCTATGAAATTAAGTTGGATGGCTGGATGTGCAGCCAGTAGAAGACTAAGCTACTAATATTACAATAATAATAAAGACATTTTGGTGTTTCTTATATTGTAATATAGGAAGATTGAAAAACACTATTATTTATAGAGTGTGTGTCTAAACTTGCCAACAAATATTTGTTTCAAATGTAAAATAAAACATATTTTACTTAACTCTTCCATAGGTGGTTGCCAGAATAGCCTTAAACAAGTGGGCAGTCATCAGACGATTGCATTAGCTGCTGCTGCAGCAGCAGCTGCCATGGTGTCCGTAGATTCAGAAGCACCACAGGGACCATCACCTACAAGTATCCAACCTTGCCATGTGCTCACTCTGTCACCTGTCAAAATACCAGTTTTGACTTCACCTTTTCCAGGTAAGAGATTTTCTTTGATACCATGTAGCTGCTTTTATTCAATCTGAATCATACAGAGACTGTGCATTGTGTGATTTTTTTTTGTCACAAATGCTTTTTGTTAAATGATTGTTGAGTAGGAATTGAATTTAACAGCTTGTGCTATATGTGGGTTTGTGTATTTTAATCCCGAGGGAAAAACAATTATTTGTATTTATTGTTGTTAGATTGAGATGTCATTTTAAAATGATCCATGCATTTATAAAGCCACTACTTTGATTCAGCTTGATTCAAATGTGCAAATGAGAGGAAATTCAGAGGTGAGCTTGAAACTCAAATCTTAACCAATTCTGTGTAGTTATGTATTTCCTATGGATTACAAAAATATGGGCACAAAATCTCAATTAAATTTTATCCCATACCACTCTATTTACTTCAGTGAAAAAGCACTGTAAATCTGTGCCAGGTTGGGTGGCCCTCCGTATTGTAATCACCTACTATTGGAAGGCATCAGTTAGACATACAGTAGGAGTTGATTAAGAATAAAGTAGTGCTAGTTTTTGGTGAATTAATCAATTATACTCTGTGACTCAAGAACCTCTGGATGCCAACTGGCAGAAAGCACTGGGGTATATCTGGGTACAGAGATTCACTGAATTCACCAAAACAATGTAATATAAGATCTCTAGTGAAAGCCTGTGTCACACTGGTCATTAAAACCTTTGTGAGAAGTATGTATGGAGAATGTGTATATATACTAAAAATTATGTTCTCTAGGTCTGCAGTTAAAAACAGGTTCTTTGAGAAAAATCTCAACACGGGGGAGACATACTTTTCCTATACTGAAAAAAAAATCATCACATCATGCCAGATGTATCCGTTTAGAGAAAAGGCTTCTTGAATTGAAATACTGAAGTATTCTAAGAAGCAGAAGTCACCATAAGAAATGTACTTTTGATTTACAGTTGCACTAACATGCTCTGCATGAATTGCCATAGACATGATAGAATATTATCAAACCAAGGAGCTATCACATTTAGATAACTGGCTCAGCTTTGCAATGATAAACATGTCAGGCTAGGACAATTGTCGCTTTCCTTACAAATGAAAGGCTGATAAGATATCAAATATCAAGCTTTGAGTGTCTGAGCAATAATCCCATTATCAATCTTTCACACTAAACTACATTTTTATGGGTATTTTCTCCTGTGGAGTATATAGTTGCTTCTTGAAGGCAGACAAGCTTGAAAGTATGTGCTTGAACATGCTAAATAGATTTGGGATTTCACCTAAACATTAATCAGTCAGCCCATACATTTGATGCTGTTCACTTTGCAAGACTATCAATATGCTTACATAAAACACAGTAGAAACATGCATCTGACGAAGTGGGTATTCACCCACGAAAGCTCATGCTCCAAAATGTCTGTTAGTCTATAAGGTGCCACAGGACTTTTTGCTGCTTTTACAGATCCAGACTAACACGGCTACCCCTCTGATACTTGACAGTAGAAAGGATTTAATGGAATAAGCTAACAGTGAGATAGAGATGAAGGTATCCATCTTAGACAACCTTACTCAGTATAAGCCAAATGGAAGGACCGCTGTTGACTTCCAGGGACTTTGGATCAAAGTCTAAGTTGGGGTTGGCAACCTTTCAGAAGTGGTGTGCCGAGTCTTCATTTATTCACTCCAATTTAAGGTTTTGCACGCCAGTAATACATTTTAACATTTTTAGAAGGTCTCTTTCTATAAGTCTATAATATATAACTAAACTATTGTTGTATGTAAAGTAAATAAGGTTTTTAAAATGTTTAAGAAGCTTCATTTAAAATTAAATTAAAATGCAGAGCCCCCTGGACTGGTTGCCAGGATCCAGGCACTGTGAGTGCCACTGAAAATCAGCTTGCGTGCCACCTTTGGCACACATGCCATAGGTTGCCTTCCCCTGGTCTAAGGTTTTTGTTCTATTATATTTATGCTTGTTCCCATTGCCTTAATAAGGGACATGTATATTTTCAAACTGTATATGGCATTCTGTGACTGAGTTCACAGAAATGCAAACAAGTTTATATAGAAAATTATAGAAAGATTCCTATAAATGCTAATGCAATAAACACCTGTTTAAAAGCCTAACTTACCATGTAAATATTAATGGAGTGAGCTGAATTCACTTCTCATTAGATCAGTTATATCCTCTGCAGATGCTGTGTATTTTTAGTCATAACCTAGTACACATAACTCTTGTAAAATGACTACTCATGATCTCTTCTATTGAAATACACAGTGGATGAGATATTGAAGTTAAATTAAAGTTCCTTCCCTTGCAGGAAAAAAATGGTCAATTGGTCAAAAGTAGCCCTTTGCTGTCAAGAATAAAATTACATTTCTATTTCTCCACAGAAGTTAATGACTGGAAAAGCATCAAGGAAAAATAATCTAATATACAGATAATCCCCTGTGTAGGACATACTTTACAATGCTGTCTGCCTTTCAGTTAAAAACATCAGTGCATTGACATTTATTAAGGATGACTTATTGTTCTCAAAGAAAAATAAATCTTTAAAAGAACATAATTTGTATACCCTGGGGGCAATTGCATTTTTCTTGTCTCATGTATGATTTATAAAGTAAGTTGGTAATTGATGATCTTTCCATGTTCTCCTTGCATAAAGTTTATGTAAGGCAATGTCAAAATAATTTGCATGAAAAGTTTGAAAATAGCAGAATATGTTATATCTGTCTTAAAGCTATCAGCCTTAACATTATCTTGTTAAAACTAATCTCTATAATCAGTTATACTGGACAGCACTATTACGGTAGCGTGATGAGTATACTACTCACACTGGCCCTGAGAGAGTTGAATTAGCTCAGGCAGGCCCAATCAGTCAATTATGCTGCAAATGCTGGGAGATTTAGGCTGTGTAGAGGCTTGACTTCATTGGGAGCAGTCTTAGGCCAAGGCTGAAGCCTTTTACATATACCACCCATAAGGTATATGCCTGTGACCTCCCTGTGTTTCCCAAATGTCTTGACCCTGGCACTGCAAGTATAAGACCCTTTGATAGAGAGATATACACCCTATCCATCAGAGGCAGCAATAGAAACGTGAGGTTTTGTTACTACTGGTCATTGTTAGTTCTCCCTCCCCCCCCCATAATGATGTTACTAAGGGGACATGGCGAGAGAGGACATACTCTGTGTATGGCAACAGTCTGTTGTAAGTGCACCCATCCACTGTGCTCCATATGCTTCTAAGTCAACTCGGTCTGGGCAGAATCTAGTCATCTTTCTAGGTCTGGATCTATAGGACACACTAGCAGGCTCAGACCTCTTGTCTGAGCCCTTCCTTGTGACATGGGACTGAGCAGTCCAGCGGTCCCAGACCCTGGTACCAGTACTTTAGATCTCCCAAGTCTCCTACTTGCTTACATGTGCTTCCTCAGAGTTTTGTCTCACTGTGGGAACTCTGGCTTCTAGTTTAACTCCTTTTGGGGACAACATGACAGGAAAACAGGTAACACAGGCTTAGCAAAGGAAGTTCTTAACCACGTCTGTACTCTTAAGAGTTACACTTGACAGTTACAGAACTTTGCGAAATAACAAAAAAATATTGAGATATCAGACCAGGAGAGGGTGTTTTACACCTTCTGTGAGTGTGAGGTATGTCTATATTTCAGGCAATCCTTTCTTCTTCTCTCCTGCATGTGCCACTTACACATAGCCATGGTTGGCTTCCCCTGCAGAGAATGGCACCACTTCTTAAGTACAGCCTTTGTCTCTTTTTGTCATGTGCTAAGGCTGAGACGGTGGAGACCCACCAATCATGTTGATGCCCCTGTATAGAAAAAGCTTTGTTTTGGAGGGATGGGGGCGGGAGCAGTTGAGATACAATCAAAGTTGATGGGTCTACGTTGCTCAGTGATGTCTCCTCTATGATGCTCCTTCAACGAGGTATCAAGCATCTTTACTGGGCAGGGCTCCTTCTGGAATAAATCAAAGCAATTTGCCTTTGGCATGTGTTGAGCACATAATACCAAATGGAGGCCCTAATTCAAAATTGGGTTTACAGTTTGACAGACAAACTCCCTCTAGCACAGGATGGTTGCTATGGGGATGATAAGTTTGGCTGATTGGACCTAAGAAATTAGAGAATGTACTTATTTGGAGGTGGAGTCTAGTTAAAGTTTACCCTTCCTTTGTTTTTTGGGGGGTGGGGCACTTACCTGGATCAGATAAAGATTAGTAAATTCTTTCCCTCCTAAGCATGCAGGGCCTTAGTTGTGACAGACAGAAATTCTTCTGATCTGAAGGTAAAAATTTCTTTGGAGCAGCAGGTTCATGCTAGTCAAAAGGGTGAATGGTCATGGTAAGCAAAGAGCAGGTATGTGAATAAGAGCTCCACTAAACTGACCATGGTGGTGATGCTTCAGATGGAGATGAAATATGTTGGTAATGGTTGCTAGAGCCCAGCATAGTTCTTTTTCATCGGGGGTGGGGGGAGGGTGGAATTCAGGGGGAAACTTGTGCATTCCAGAAACTGGCACTGACCTGAAATGAGTTATATCAATATCTGTAAAAATAGCAGCTCAACAAATGCTACTTTGCTGCCATTCTCTTAAGGCCAGCAACTGCAACCAAGAATCATTTAGATAGAAACAAGTGACAATGAGCCAGCAAGAACCACTGTAATGCAACAGTAAAATGGATAGGCTTGACTAATCCAAAAGAACAAAGATTCCAGTTCTGATCATCAGTACTGATGTGGTTGTGTATTATTGGGGAGCACAACACAAGCTTTCTATCCCTTAAGAGGAATATAAATCCACTGCAGCCTGCAAGCATCCTGGCACATCCAGCCCCACTTAACATAATTATGAATACTGATTCTCATCTGTTAATTCTGCTAGACCTAAGTTTTAAAATGTTACTACTTATGCAGTGTAATTCCTAATGTGTGTGTGTGTGTGTATCAGTTATGATTCTGAATGCTTTAAAGTAGGGCTGTCAATTAATCACAGTTAACTCACACGATTAACTCAAAAAAATTAATCACAATTAATCGCACTGTTAAATAGACTACAAATTGAAATTAAATATTGTTTGTTTTTCTACATTTTCAAATAAATTTATTTCAATTACAAAACAGAATACGAAGTGTACAGTGCTCTTTTTATTACAATATTTGCACTGTAAAAATAAAAGAAATAGTATTTTTCAATTCACCTCATACTATCGTGCAATCTCTATCATGAAAGTGCAACTTACAAATGTATTTGTTACATAACTGCACTCAAAAACAAAACAATGTAAAACTTTAGAGCCTACAAGTCCAGTCAGTTGTCCTTCTTGTTAGCCAATCGCTAAGAGAAACAAGTTTGTTTACATTTATGGGAGATAATGCTGCCCACTTAATTACAATGTCACCTGAAAGTGAGAATAGGCGTTTGCATGCCACTTTCATAGCCGGTGTTGCAAGGTATTTACGTGACAGATATGCAAACATTCATATGCACCTTCATGCTTTGGCCACCATTCCAGAGGACATGCTTCCATGCTGATGACGCTTGTTAAAAATACTAGTGTGTTATTAAATTTGTGACTGAACTCCCTGGGAGAGACTTGTATGTATCCTGCAGTTTTACCTGCATTCTGCCATATATTTCATATTATAGCTCTCTTGGATGAGGACCCAGCACATGTTGTTTGTTTTAACACTTCCACCGCAAATTTGACACAATGCAAAGAAGATACCAATGAGAAATTTCTAAAGATAGTTACAGCACTCGATCCAAGGTTTAAGAATCTGAAGTGTCTTCCAAAATCTGAGAGGGATGAGGTGTGGAGCAACACTCTGATGTGGAAACCACAGAACCCAAACCACCAAAAAAGAAAATCAACCTTCTCCTGGTGGCATCTGACTCAGATGATGAAAATGTACATGGGTCGGTCCACACTGCTTTGGATTATTATTGAGCAGACCCCATCATCAGCATAGACACCTCCTCTGGAATGGTGGTTGAAGCGTCAAGGGACATATGAATCTTTAGCTCATCTGGCATGTAAATATCTTGCGACACCGGCTACAACAGTGCCATCCAAATGCCTGTTCTCACTTTCAGGTGACATTGTAATTAAGAAGCAGGCAGCATTATCTTCTGCAAATGTAAACAAACTTGTTTGTCTGAGTGATTGCTAAAAAGAAGTAGGACTGACGGGATTTGTAGGCTCTAAAGATTTACATTGTTTTATTTTTGAATGCGGGGAGGGGTATTTTGTTTTTTTACAATATGCTACATTTGCAAGTTCAACTTTCAGATAAAGTGATTACAGTACTTGTTTTAGGTGAATTGAAAAATGTTATTTCTTTTGTTTTTTACAGTGCAAATATTTGTAATAAAAATAAATATAAAGTGAGCACTGTACACTTTGTATTCTGTGTTGTAATTGAAATCAATATATTTGAAAATGTAGAAAACACCAAAAATATTTAAATAAATGGTATTCTATTATTAATAGCACAATTATTTTTTTAATCGCTTGACAGTCCTACTTTAATTGTCTCCAGTGTGTGAAACGATATTTCTAAACAAACATCCATTAAAAAGTCTACTAGCGTCATGTTTCTGAGCTGTGTTAATACCTAGTTTAATTGGAGTAAGGTTGAGAAAAATGTAATCTTCTCACTGTTTTTGTATCTACATACAAAGAACAGCCTTGCCTTAAACAAGAGAGTTGAGAAATTTCAATCACAGCTTCATTATTTTGTTGTTTTTTAAAGACAAAAATAATCTTAGAAAGTGATGCATTTATTAGGTCTATTGAGATTAACACTGATGGTTTGACTCTCTTCTCAATTACTGGTTATACATGAATGCAGTTCCATTGACATCTGTGGAGTTACTCCTGATATAACCTCCTGTGAGAAAGTGGAGAATCTGAACCAGAGTGTGAAGGGGTGGGCAGAGATTTGGAATAAATACCTTCCTTTGGAATTCCTTCTTTTTTAATTGTTTTTTTTTTTATTTTTTAAATATTTAATTTGATTATTTTGACAGTGTACATGGAGAACTTAAATGCAATTTTTTCTTGTTTGGATAGGTAATATACAAAGGTCGGACTAATTTTTTCCCTTAATTCCCTAAATTCCATATAGTTTAAAAAGTGGCAGAGCTGTGTACAGAAATTGAAGTGATAGTTTCCTCTCAAAGTCCAATCCATAAGAGCCTAGAACACTGAGGCCCTGATCCTGCATCATTCAGATCAGAGTTTTGCCATTGACTTGAATGATTGTATGATCAGGCCCATAAGCAGTGAGTAGAATGTTGGTGAGGCAGAAAAATTTGGGATCCTAAAGGTATTTATGGGTTCAGAGAGGTACTACTAGGTGCAGACCAAGTGATTACAGGTGAAAAGCCCTGTCCTTGCACCACTTGTTGGCTCATCAAAACACCAACACTGATAGAGATACTCTTCAGGACTGATCTCGCTTCCAATGAAACTGATTGCAAAATTCTATTCCTTTCCTCTGTCTTGTCCAAAGCACCAAGGATTGAACTGGAGAACTCCAAAGCTAGTTGGATCTGAAATAGACTCAGATCCTTTGTGTATTGGGCACAGAAGGGAATAAGTAGCACACACTTACCAGTGGGCTACAGAAAGACCACCAGAAGTTTTGACATCTTAGTGGAGTAGCTTCTGCTTTGCTAATTTGGTCACAGATTTTTACTTTAGTTAATATTTGAATGTACAGGATAAGCTGCTGATATTATTTTTATCTGATATTGCATTGTAATTTAGTTTTAAATCTTATTGACTGCCAATAAAAGACCTTCAGTGGAATACTTTAGAAATAAAAAAAATGATGATAAATCAGGCTCATGTACATATTTCAGATAAATATTTAATTTTTGTTTTTGTTTTTAACATCAATGACAGCCTTTCAGGTTTGTCTTTACATTTATTGGGTCAGTCTTTTGTGTTTTTTTTAATATTCCATTCTTATTGTGTGGGGAAAGTGCTTATTCAAATTCTTTGTTAACTAAAATTAAAACAGCTATTTTGTTTTCTATTGGGGATTACATTGAAATGAGGTTGCTTGTTGAAAGCTTCTGCTTTCTAGGCTGTACCAATGTCATTTATATTATATACCAAAATGTGTTGGACCAAATTCTCACTCCAACTCCAGGAGCACTGAGGTGCCATGGCAGCTGAAAAGCCAGTTACCTGGTCTTCTGCCATTTCCTCTTGTCTAAAGTGATCCCTGGCTGATGGAGAGCTAGGTTAGACTCTCTCCTGGCCCTAGAACACAGCAGATTTCTTGGGGAAACAGGATGAATCTGGGATATGTCTCCACTCTGGCTATCTCCATTTATCAGAACAACTAGTTGGAGATGTGGGAAATCATGTATAAAGGAGAGTAGTCTTTGAGTTGCTACAGTTTACTGGGGGAACCAGGCTGGTCCCTGATTGGTTATAGAATCCATAGGCTACAAAAGGTAGTTTAAAACCAGTTACCCTGCATCACCTGGTCCAGTATTGAGTGCACCTCACTCAAATCAGATAATATGGATGACAATCTTTAAAATTGAGAAAAGATATTTGATATAAACAATGAGATTATTTTATAGGTTCCAAGTCTCAAGATTATATAATTACATATTGGTCTCCATAGGTTTTAGATAGTTAACTCTTCATAGTTCAGAGAATTCTTTCCCAGGTGTCTGGCTGGTGGGTCTTGCCCATATGCTCAGGGTCTAACTGATTGCCATATTTGGGAAAGGGGAAGAAATTTTCCCCTGTGTCAGATTGGCAGAGACACTAGGTTTTTTTTTCTTCCTCTGCAGCATGGGGCATGGGTCACTTGTAGGTTTAAACTAGTATAAATGGTGGATTCTCTGTCACTTGATGTCTTTAAATCATGATTTGATGACTTCAGTAACTCAGCCAGAGGTTATAGGTCTCCAGGAGTTGGTGTGTGAGGTTCTGTGAATGGCAATGTGCAGGTAATTAGACTAGATGATCATGATGGTCCCTTCTGACCTTAGAGAGTCTGTGAGGGTAAACATAAAGCATGCCTAAAACTGAATGTTATTCCTGTGATCGAGCCAAAATGATAGTTATATTTTGGTTAGTCCCTAAAGATTCATGGATCCAGCTGGACTCCGGAAGATTCTGGAAAAGATATAAAAGACAGATTGAACTCAGTGGCCTAGAGGGGAGATCTAGCAACTGACTGCTCAAATCAAGTCCATTCTTATCCACACTTGACAAACTGACAGCCCTGACCATGGCTTAGATGTGAAAAGAAAACATAAAAGAGAGGGGCTGGTCTCTTGAGCAGGAAAGCACTGTCTTTGAAGTGTAAGTGTGTGTGTGTGTGTGTGTGTACCAGAGAGCGCTATACAGCCAAAGAAGAAGAAATACTCTGATTTCACAAGAAATGTGATAAAGAATAACTGACTGAAATTGTTCAGTCATGAACTATCTTTATTCTGACTATCACATATGAAGCAGTCCCTTTATTTAAGAGGTATAGGTAGAGAAAATCTGTCACATTCAATCTTAGATCATTGATAATGGGTAACAAAGCCTTTCACATATTGGTAGGTAGTTCTGTCCAAGGCCACAAGTGGTAGTCACAAGCTGTTACCAATGAATGGCTTTTCATTAGGCAATAATAGTATGAATTGGTGGCATTAATCTATTTTCTGTGGACAAATGTCAACATCAGAAAAAGCAGAAATACAACTAACATTCTTAGAGAGCCAAGGACTGAATGCACATCGATAATGACCCCCCCCCCTCTTTTGACTGTCTGTTGATGTGATCCTTTCAAGATAGGGATGCAGCCAGTGCAACGCTGACAAATCTTTTGTACTGTGTGCCAAGAAATTACAAAAGGTGGTGAGCATCACATTGTGCCCAAAGTTCAGAGGCAGCTGTTCAGTCAGTGGGACTTCTGCCGTTGACTTTTGGAGGACAACATTTCAATTCTAGGCTTGTTTTATAGTTTTCTGCACTTCACATGCTGGTCTCATATAATTTCTTAGTTAATTCCTGATGCCAAAGCAATTAATTTGATGAAGTTAATGGTTATAAAAGTTATTGATAGGTATGTGGGGAACTGAAGGTCATCAATAAAGCTATGGCTAGGTTTTTTTGTCCTTTTTTCTAAAAAAAATAATAATTTGGCAATATTCTACATTCCATGTAAGTGCCCTAATGCTAAGATAAAAGTTATAAGGTGGGTCAAAGACTGGGGCATAGGCACTTGTGCCTTGTGGTTGCAGGCGTTTTGCTTAGTGGCTGGACATAGGCTTCAGTAGCCAGGAGTTGGATCCCACGGTCAGAAGCAAGGTGTCAGAGCCAAGGTTCACAGCCAGAGTCAGAGCCAATGGTCAGAACAAGGTTATCTGGAATGAGCCAAGGCAGGAGTAGGGCTGGGAACAACCAGGCACAGGAGCTATCACAGCCATGGGCAAGTGCTTGGAGCAGCTGCTGAATTGCTGCTGGGCTTAAGAGGTGCTCTGCTGACTTGTCAAATCAATCAGGCTGTGTAGCCAATCAGGCAGCCCTCAGTAGGTTTCCCAGAGACCGGCTGTACTGCAGGCCCTGATTCCTGACAGGTGGGAGGTGGTACCACCACAACCTCCTCTGGCCATTTGGTGAATGGCACCTAGTCGCCATGTGAATCTAGCCCCAAATATTTTTTTGGACAAAACTATTAAATTAATTCAGGTCAAATTTGTGAATAGTTTGGGATCGATCAAAACTGCATTTTTATTGAATAAAGTATTAATCCAAATCAACATTTTACTTCAGGAAGTTCATTGATTAAAGGGAATAGTCTTATAATAGTTGATATTTTCCAGGTTGGAACTGAGGTCTCCATCTTGGTTTTCCAGATAATTCCCCCATAACTCAACCAGCTCTGTCTTAAGGTTTTTGCTATATAACCACTCAAGACCCATAATGTAGAGATCTTCTTTGTATTTATTTGCATATGGCAACATGATGAATTGTAGTATATTTTCTAGCTTTTGTAACTTAAGAATCCATCTTGAAAATATTTCCAACAATTTCCCGGTTGTTGCTTAATATGACTAGATCACTTTTGTTTCCAGTATTGTCCATGAAAGGAGTTTATTTGTATGTTTAACAAATAAAATATTCTAGCTTTCCATTGTTCAAAAATAATTTTAAGGTCTATTTTCTTTTAATGAGATTTGATTATGTTTAACTCATCCTTCTTCAAACTTGATGGTCTACATATAGTTCATTTAAGTGTTGAGTGGATTATGCAAAAAAAAATCAAGTCACTTACCAATTACAAGCTTGATAGTTTTGGATAATCTTGTTCTTTCTGAAGAACAAACAACATGATGCCTTCCATACATTGTACAAAGCAACAAAACATATGATCTTGACTTAGCTGTTGTACATCAGCCATACCAGATATTTGATTCAACGTCTTCTGAAAGTGGTCAGAAGTTTTGATAATTAAGAACTCTTGAAATGATGAAATTCACCTTCAATATATTGTCAAGCATTGCTAAACTTACTTTGGCACACATGCATGATGAAATTAAATGAAATTCCACTAATCATGACCGACTTCTTAGGTAAGGTATTGAATAAAACCGACATTATAGCCACCATACTAGAAGCTTCACCTGTGGCAGTGAATACAGTGCACTAATACAGTGCTCAAGGTGTTAATATCTGCTTCTGAAAATGCCTGAGTCATGGCAAAGACAGTACATCTACTTAATAGTTGTTTCTGGCAATTTCAACAATTTGAATGTAAGAAAAATTAATTAGTCTCTTGCTACATACCTTGCAGTAACCCCCAACTACACTCTCAGCTAAACACATCAAAACATATGGAAAATTACTATACAAAGTATCAGCGCAATAAAGTATTAGATTTAATATAATTCCCCTCTGAAATTGGGAAACAAATCTATGCAATACAGCTTTGATGGAGGAATAGCAACAAGATTATTTTGAATTGTGAACAAGTTTTGCAGTCATATTCTGATTTTAGACCTCTTGTAGTTCACTTGCCAAAGGTTCCTTTCATTCTTCTCTCATAAGTGAACAAAGATTCTTATGATTTAGTTGAGAGTAACAGTGAATGTTTTGGAAACCACACATTTGGAGAGGCACAAAGGAAAACCCAGTGGCTGGCTTCTTTGTTGTTGAGCTTATGTAAACATTTTTTGTGATTTAACAGTAACTTTGTGACTTAAGATGTTCAGAAGACTGCAAATGATGATGGATGAAGAGAAAGAAAGGTCTTGCAGGCAAATGAACTGGAAAGGTGCTCACAGGTGAGGCAGGGTGGAAACAAATCTAGAGTAACTGGTGTGTTTGACTGACCCTTATGATCTTTGTTTGAGGCAGAATTCACTCATTTCCAGCAATAACAGGAAGTGTGGGCATTGGAGACATTTGATGTGAAATACCAAAAAGTACGGGTTGGAGGATGGTGAAAGGGAAATGCATTAATAATCCACACAGCGGCATGCTTACACGGCTGTCGGTTGGAGGTAAGATACAAATGATTTCACAGGTCTGAGGGGAAGTGAAAAAAGTTCCAGAAATTACATTATATTTCATTTTTTCAGTTGACTTATTTCCCTTTCTTAAATATTTATTTATTTAACTATTTACATACACTTTTATGCTGGGCCTTTGGGGTGGACAAAGGGGTTCTACAGTCCTGGTAGCTGTGTCCACCTGACACTCTTAGCTTCAGGACAACCATGCCTAGTGGCAACAGTCAATACAGCTGCCATCTCTCACAGGGCTATACGGCTAATGGCCAGTGAGGGATGGGCCACCACCTAGAGGCGTGGTGGCAAAGGTTAGGAGACCCAGGCCTGCCGTACTTCACCAGGTCCCATCCCAGGGCCCTGTCAGCAGTGAGAATACTAGCCACTGGGTCAGCAGGGATCCAACCAAAACACATGAAGTTCCTTATCCTGCAACTGGAACAATGGCTAGGCCTCTTGGGCAACTTCCTACCCTGTCCTCCAGCAGTATAGTCTATGGGTCTCCAGGGTCTTTGGTTTGTGGAGCTTTTCACGGTTCCAAGGTCTCCTGGGTGTACACAGGTAGCTGGGTATC
The DNA here is from genome assembly GCF_016161935.1 of Mauremys reevesii. NCBI lineage: Eukaryota > Metazoa > Chordata > Testudines > Geoemydidae > Mauremys > Mauremys reevesii. Next base: position 25,855,152 of record NC_052629.1, on the reverse strand, counting down.
CATCCAGTCTCAGGGGGCTTGGCCTTCACAATCTGGGTCTTCACCAATTTCCCACCAGGGAGCCTGAACCATGCATCTTCTTGCCTTGGTGGTGAACTGGGCTACTCCCTTTTAAACTGCTGCTCCAGTTGGAGCATGCCGATCAGTGGTGAGGGGGCATGGCTTCCTCTGCCCAGAGTACAGGTTTAACCCCTTCATCTCCAGTTCAGGGTAAGTACACCTCATCACAGGATCCATGTGCTAAACTCAGCATGCATGTTATTGATATGCCTCTAGAGATACAATAAATTATAGTAAGGAAAATCACACTCTAGCAGCTGTGCTTTATCTACTCTATGGTTAAAGAGAGGAATTCATTCTCGAGTACTGTTAAGACAGCATCCTTCAAGAGTGCTAAATTAACTTAAAAATTAAAACTTAAAATTGTGATGAACTTCTGGAGTTTATACAACTCTGGAATTTAATTCATATTTGAGGACTTTAGGAATTAGAAATTACTGACTTTGTTTATTGAATGAAGATCAAGTAAGGCAAGTGAAAAAAATATCCTTTTAAAATAATTATGGTGACTATTTTCATACTTTCTCTTACAGTTTTCTAATCGTTCAAGTGAAAAAGGTAAAATATGAGTTGGTAGTTGTGGACTTGGTATTGTAAATTAGCAGTGAGTACAAATATTAAAAAAGGCACCATCTGCCATATAAACCATTTGCCACCTGTTCTCCTGCTTTCAGAATTACTTAATGGTTTAAATTTAATGTTTTAGCCTTTCACAGAACAGCTGGGATGTGACTAAGTATTTTTCCTATCAGTAGCTTAACAACCAAGCACATTACATGTAAAAACACCTCTTAATGCCAGGAGTTTGCTACATGGCCTTTCACGTGTCTGTCAACTTACCTCATTAGCAAATTTTGCTGATAGTAAATACAAGTTTTTATAACAATTATCCAAACATTTTTGGATGGCATTTTTTTTTAGAAGGGATATTTCCTTCTCTGTGATAAACAAAACCAATGGCTAATTCAAAATTGTCATAATACTTATTGCAGTATCAAAGGAATTGTTACAGTAGTAAAGGAATTACCCATGCAATCCTAAAATTCAACTTCCTCACACAGGACCAGATTAATTCATTCTTACTCACTCTACCTACTCAATGTGAGTAAGGCTGGATTAATCTGGCCCAAGATAAACATCTTTTGAGGGTTATAATAGAGGAATGAAATTAGACAGCTTAGACAAATTTTTAAAAAAATGTCAGCTTGGACTACATCCTATTGATTTCAATAAGTCTTGTGGGCACTCATCATCTTGCAAGTTGGGACTCTATAGGTGCCTCCTCACACAGCCCACAGAAGCGAGATCCCAGCAGGGTTTACAGAGTTGGGCTAGCGGGGCTCACTCTAAAAATAGCAGTGTAGACAGCGCTTTGACATTGTGGCTTCGGCTCTGAAGCCTAGAGAGGGGAGTGGGCTTCAGCACTGTCTACACTACTACTTTTAGAGTGCTAGTGTAAGTCCCACAAACCTGAGTCTATCGAACCAGGCTTCAAGGCTCGCTTCTGTGGACTGTGTAAATGAGATCCTGTCTTCATCGAAGTTAATGGCAAAACCTGAGAGGCCCTAATAAATTGTTTTGATTACTCCTGTTATCATTTGCTTGAGTTTATTGGTGCTATTATACTATTACAAATTTTGTGCATATCCTATAAATTATTATATCACAAAATAAATCAAGGTGCAATGCCACAAAACCATCTTCTCTGATGCATTGTTAAGTAGAAGTTAAAAACTGATGTATTGATATGTAGAAAGTTCTAGAGCTGTTTAGTATTCCCTGAAATACAAGATTTTCATTTACTTCAATGGACTTTGGATTGGACCCTAGTTTAAAGGAGAAATACAAGATTTAGCACAGAGAAATGATTATAAAAGCTTTGTGGGGAAAAAAATGAGAATACCTGTGTATCTTAAATTGTTTTTCGCAGTCTTCATGTTGTTCCATGCAACTGCTCATTGTTACGAATTCAACGTATCCAGACTTCCCCTATATTGCACTTTGCATTAATAGATATCTGTGAGAGAGGACATTAACAGAAATTTAAAAAAATCACTACATTTCCTGGGTCCTACTTATCAGAAATATTATTCATACACTCTATAAAAATTAGTCTACAAATGCATTTATTAATAGTGTGTAGTGGGGCGGCTCCCACTCCCACAGAACAGGGGTTAAAAGCAGCCCTGGAGAGGACTGCAGCTGGGAAGAGGAGTGAGAGCAGCCAAGCTAGGCTGATGGGGGAAGCAGCCACAGCCATGGCCACCTCAATTAGGGCCCAGCTGGCCCTGATAAGAGGACTGGGGGCCAGAAGCTGGAGGAATCACTCTAGAAGTGGAGAGAGAAGGACCTGGCTGCCTGAGGGCTCAGGGTATCAGGAGTAGAGCAGGGCTGGGGAGCTCCAGCTTGGCAAATCCCCAGCCTGAGGGTCTTACTAAAGGCCCAAGCATGTACAAGGGTTGCAGAGGTGCAGCCCAGGGTAGGCAGAGGCAGCTGGTCCGACCCCCTTGCCAGTGATAAGTGGCTTTTACAGACTGCAGTTTGCCTCAGTGAGAGGGGGCTTGATGATGACTGGCAGTAGCCACTGAGGCAAGGTGGGTGTAGATGTTTGGGGGTTCCCCTGGGAGGGGAAACTCAGAGGAAAGGGGTACTGCTTTGGGCAGAACCCCAAGGTAAAGGGCACCAGGGGCCAGGAGAGACACGGGGCCAGAGGCAGGTGAGCCACTGGCCAGCAGAGGGCTCTCCATATGCCGGAGAGCTAATTCCTGAGATGACCAGCAGGAGGCGCCGCACTGGTGACTCTTCATTTTGCTGCAAGTGTAAATGCAATAAATACTGAGTGCCTACATTATGGAATTTGGGCATATTAGATTGTATCTTCATATTTTGTAGAGCCAGGTGACTACTGATTTTATTGTTTTTCCCTCATTCACATTATTAAGACAGTTGACTTTGTTGTGGTCTCTTTTTTGTGTTCACTCTCTGAAACTATCTTAGCAAATGAGTTTACTGGAAACTGAATTGCAAATGAATATTGAATAACACTTGTGAAGAATTGTAATTGCTTATTTGATCTTCCACAATAGAAACATGATTCTATGACCTTCCTTTCAGAAAGGAGAAATTTACACGTGACCTATGTGTGTAACAATTAAATCGCTTGAATATTGATTAGTCACTACAAGCTTTCTTTTGTAAAGGATCTAAAGAGCAAGAATTATTCACAAATTATATTATTCAAAATTATTTAAAAAATAAACTCATGAAAACTCGGATGAACAAGAGAGAATCAGCAGATCAATTATTCACTCCAAAATTATTTGCCCCTCTTTAATGCTGTGTAATGGAGCAAACAAATTAATGTCTATAGTTATTAAAGTGATATTTTTCTCCTCAAACTAATCTTGAACATAGATATACATCTGAAAAGTAATTTTGTCTTTGGATTGCTTTCCTAGTTGAGATAAAGCCGCTATCAAATGTCAATTTTCTCCTATTGTTGGTGAGCAAACACCCATTGCAATCTGTGACTGTTCTGCTTCTCTAAATAAGTCTCTAGAAATTGGATGATCCGTCTTAAGGTGCTTTTTGCTCTTAAAAGGAAAAACCATCTATTTCTTTTATTAAGTTTTAGTTGTTTTTCCTAAAGATCTTCTTCTGAAATTACTGATAACATCTTTCATAATTAAGGATGATTGCAGGGGTAAATGTACCTTAGAAAAGAGAAATGGACATTTTTGATCTCCCTAAATTAACTAAGGCAAAAGATTGGGGCATCTCATTGGCATGGTGGATGCCCCAATAAGAAGGAAAAAAATCTGTCTTCCTAATTCTTGAACCTTTTCAGCAAGGTTAGAACTTCTCAAATGTGGTGAAAATACAACTGCCACTTGCAGAGATTGTGTAACTCTGAAATACATTTCGTCTCTGAAAATTCAGTGACCAGGCTGACTTCCTCTACTACAAATTCCTTCTTTCCTCCTTCATTTCTGCCATCTTCTTAGCTAAACAACTCTACTTCACCAAAATAATCAAATATTATGTCCTCAATCTCAGCTGGCTTTTTGATTCACTTCTGAAACTCTTCTCTCCTCTGTTTCTGCTGATTTTCCCAATTTCTTCTAAGAGAATTGACAAAATAAAATGTGACCTCCTCCCTCTGCTCAGGTTGTCTCCTTACCCTTACCCTCCTGCAACTCTATCCTCTTTCTCCCCATCAGAGATGCAGAGATTTCTCATCTATTCTTCTCCTTCAACCCCTCCACTTGCCCTAGTGCTGCATTCTATTTCATGTCTTCATGTCTCTTGTGCCCACTCTCAACTCCCCCGACCCTTATTTTTTTCCTTAATCTCTCACTCTCCTCTGGTTCCATCCCTTCACAACACAAACACACTTTAGTCTCTCCCATCTTAACAAGCACACAAACAAAATGAGAAGAAAACACCACTGTTGACTCCACTTACATCTCAAACTATTCTCTCCCGACCCCCTTCTCTCTTTCATCTATAAGCTCACTGAATGCACTGTCTACCAGTACTCCACACTGACCCTTTTTGACCTGCCAGCCAACTTTGACACCATCAACCATGCTCTTTGTCTTGAAAACTTGTCTTTCCAAGGCTTTCTTGATTGATTCTTCCCTCTCCTGGTTCTCCTCCTACCTCTCTAACTGCTTATTGAGCTTGTCCTTCAGAGGATCATCCTCTTTCCCTCTCCAACTTTCTGTGGAAAGGACTGTCCTGGGTCTCCTTCACTTCTCCTTCTATACCTTCTCCAAGTAATCTTATCCACAAATACAAATTCAACTCTCATTCCATCCTGTTGACTCAAAGATCTACCTTTGACTCCAGACCTGGCTTCTTCTGTCCAAACTAAAATCTCTGCTTGTCTCTCTCTGATATATTCTTGTGAATGTCTAGCAGTTAGCTCAAAATGGCTAAAATGAAGCTCCTAATATTCCCCCCTAAAAAAAAAAAAGACCTATCCTTGTTACCTTCTCTTTTGATAGCACGCTATTTTGACTGTCACTCAAGCCGGTAACCTGAGCATCATCTCTGAGGACTCTCTAGGTCCTCACATCCAGACTATAATCTAAATCTTACTGATTTCTTTCTGCACAACATTGCTAAGATACAGCCTATGTACAGTGCTAAAACTCTCGGCTGACCTCTCATCTCACATCCTGATTTACTACGGTTTTTTTCTTGCCTTGACAAATACAATCTTGTCTCATATCCATTCAGAAAGCTGCTGCAAAGATAATTTTCCATGTCATTGCTATTACATGTTATGAATGGCAGCAACACACAACTCTCCACAGTACATCTGAAAATAGAAAATGGTCATGTGCAAGGTGGAGGAAGAAAAGATAATTACAACATATATAGTACCCTTCATAAACTTTTAAAGATGATTCCAAGTGAAGGCTGCCCTAATCAGGATGTACCCTTGAAGTGAAGCCTAACAGAAATAGCAGATGAACCAGGCCACGGTAAAAAAATCAGTGAAAATTCCACCACAGAAAGGACGTTATGTGGGTTTCATGACATAGTCTTGTCTTTTCTTCAGTTTAGGTTTTGATATACATAATACTGATGATACAGTGTCCAAAAAGCAATGTACTTGCCTTGTTGTTGAGGTATGGATTTTCTAATTCTTTAATGCAGTCTGTGAGCATAGATGACTACTTTTTGTCCATGACCGTTAGATGGTATTGCAACATGTCTTTATAAACAGTTTTAACAGCACGTCAGAGTACAAAGTGTTTTGGGGTTTGCGTTTTATTTTTAATTTGAGGGTTTTTTATTTGTATGCTTTTTTCTTATGTATAGGCACCATATAGCTCAGGAATCATAAAATGATGTGGTGATTAATTCCCAAACATTAGGGCAATTTGTTCATTCTTCACAGATTAAACACCTGTTCCTGCTCTTGTTGAAGTCAATAGCAAAACTCATTAACTTCAGTGGTTACAGATTAAGCTATAACAAGCCAGTAAGAGAAGAAATGCTAGTGTCCCACTGTCCTTTGTGCTCTCCGTTGATCAAAACATTGAACTCTAAACATGAAAACACTATGACCATAACTGAAATTCATGTATCAGCAAGCAGTAAACATTACAGATGTTCCCCTAGGTAAAGTACAACAAATGAACTGTGAAATAGCTGACTATCCATATATTATGGTAGTTGTAAACTATAGGATTTTTGGAAGTAAGATTTTCAAATGCCAAAGGAAACTAAACACCAACAAAATTGATTAATCTATAAAAATAACATACTATTAAAGAATCACTTTCTATTAGATGCTGTGTAGGCTCACCAGAAAGGCATATCACTCCAGTTAGGGATTTATATATTTGACTTGAGACACACCATCTGAACATAAATTAGGTATCTTGAATAAGTCAATAAGATTTTGAAAAGTAAGGTTAGGCACCCCCTGAGCCATCCTTTGTTCTGCTCAGCAAGTCTCATTGTTTCAAGTTGTGGGTAGCCAAAAGGGAAATCTTTTTGCAATAGTACAGTAAATATAGCATGAGTAAAGCTTGCTCTCATTTTTATTTTATTATTATTTATTTATTATTCAAAGTATTTATTTTCTCTTTGCTTATGATACCATATCATAAATAAGAGATCAAATTGCAATTTTCCTATAAAATTTGTCAAAGATTTTTCTGAAACATCATGCTTAGTGATAAAATGTAAGAGTGGTTTCTTAGCATTTACAAAATATCTTTTGATGTGTTTGTAAAGATTAGTCTCCTGATAAATATAGAGCCTGTTAAAATAGTGCTGTTTTTTACATAAACTAAATTGTCTTGATTAGTAAGTCAGTGTTTCTTCTTATAGGCTGTGTAGAATAATTTTGAGAGTCACCGGTGTATTATTGACAGTCAAGTTACACCACACATTTTATATAGAGGACAAGAGATGTGGGGGTGAGGGAAGGGAAGGTGGTAGGGGAGACGGAGACAAAAAGGAAGGTTTTAGGAACATAGGTCTGATCCAGTATGGCAATTCCTAAAGTTTATCTTGTCCAGACAGTATCAGATGCTTCAAAGGCATCAGAGCCCTACAGTGGGCAGATGTGGGTTAATTTGGCTCCCCACATTAGGTTCTTGCTGACATTTAATATTTAGAGATTGGTGTAAACCATGAAGTTTGATATCCCTTACAAATTTCTTCTTATAATTCATTATAACAACATTGGATATACTTGTTATGCTTGTAAATGTCCAATCTCTTTTTGAATTTTGCTAATTTTTTGGCCTCAATTACTTCCTGTGGCCATGAGTTCCACAGTCAAATTCTGCATTGCATTAAAAAAGTATTTCCCTTTATCAATTTTAAATTTGCAACCTTTTCATTCATGGAATTTCCCCTTGTCCTTCTCTTATGAGAACAGAAACTCCTGATCTACCCTCTCTATATCATTCATTATTTTATATTTTTTATCATATCCCCTCTTATTTATCTCCTTGCTAAGACACAATTTCAGTCTGTTCAATCTTGCTTCATATGAGTCTTTCAATGCCTTTAATCATTTTTGCACCATGCTTTCTAATTCTGCAATATCCAGTGTGCGTATGTCCCCTTTTGCAGGTAGGTCTGCAGCAGGGAGGGCAACTAATTTTCATTTAGAAGTGCAGGGTGAAGAGAATATGCAATAACAGATATAAGATATTGAAAACTCTTAAGTATGGGTTAATGAAACCTATAGGGATGGGTAAATTGCTCCCAATGTACTGAACCAAACCCAATGTCTTTTGTGTGTTTGTTTGTATTAGTCACAGCTTTTTTGATCTGGATACCACGGAATAGAAGACAAGACACCATGCGTAAAAGTCTAGCTCCTGTTGTCTATGTCAACACTCCCAAACCTTAACCTATTTCTAGCAGTGAGCCCACTAGCCTTTCCTATATGAGGCTTAAGGATATGGGGAAAAGTGGGGTGTCTTCTCACTGTACCAGACATTAAAAGCCTCAAGCTCCTTTCCGGGATCCCTACCCTAATCATGACTCCCACACTAGTTTATCAGGGAAACAGACTTCATATTGAAGGATTGTCTGCACTAGATCCCTTGCAAGTTGCAACAACATGAACACATTATGACTTAGCCTACCCACTGGGTTCCTGGGCTACTGAGAGGAAGATGGCAGTGGTGAAAGCCCCCTCACCCAGGCCAATTTGCAAGTGAGGAGAAAATTTCTTCCCAGCCCCCAAAAGGTGACTAAAATGGTTTCCTCAGCAAGGCCTCAAGCCCCACTCCTACTCTAATCCTAAATGTGGGAGGGAGCTGTTGCTCGCAGGTGTAGAATGGTACCCTGAGAAGGGAAAAGGGTTTATAGGCCCTCCTCTTGGGTGTAAATAACTAGTAGTCTTCCACTGTACACTTCAATCCAGCCAATCAGCTACAGAATGCTTCCTCCCCTCCAGGCCACCAGAAGGCTGAGAACCCATGGGTGGGGAATGGAGAATCCTTAAAAGATCCTAGGGTTTTCCTTTTCCTGCTGGCCCAAATGAATCTCTCACTCTTACCCACACCCCTACCCATGCGGGGAAGAGGGGGGAAGGCAACATGGCTTGCATTTTTCTTTCTACTTAGTGCATAATTCAAAGTTTCTTTACTCAATGTCACTTCTCTAATTTTTGTTTTACAGGAAAAATAAGTAGTGGTGAGAATGTATACACCAGACTTTGGTTAGAAGAAAAACAAGTGCTTTTAATAGCACGTTAGTGAAAACACAGCAGCAATAAAAATGAGCTCACAGCCTTCTTTATTAAAGTCAACTGCTTAATCTACAAAGATAAACACACTTTTTCCAGAGGGAGAGGGAAGGATGAACAATACATTTCATTTTTTTTCAGTTGGCTAGTGGAGAGAGCCCAGCAATGTCTTGGCTATAATAGAAACTTATTGACAATGACAAAAAGTTAAATATTTTATATAGTACTTACCGAATGCAGACAAATTGAATTTCCTCATACATGCTAAACTCTTTGCATGCAAAATATCATGAAATTCAGACTTAATTTACTAATGTTTTGGCTTGTTAAAATAAAGTTTTTGGTTTTTTTCCAAAATGTCACTAGGCTGCAGCACTGCTAGAATACCTTGGATTGAGTTTTGCGTGTAATATGAGTCTTTGAAACCCAAACTGGTCTTATCCAGATGAGGAATGAGAGATGTAAACCTCAGCAATTTTGCCGAAACTCGTGATGTCACAAGTGTTATTTTGGGGGTCTCTCAGCAAAAAATAGAGATGGCTCAGGATTTTTGCAAGGACTGTAATTTCTTCCTTTAACCACTAGGGGCTGCCCTGCCACTTGTGCAAGGGGCAGACAGCGGCTGCCTGTACTAGAGCCTCCCTATATGCTCTGTGTGGGCAGACAACCAGACCTGGCAGAGTACAGCAGAACGGTCCTCTATCTAAGATAGCAGCAGTGGCCTCATCCCTTTCCTACCTACACACTGCAGGTGGCAGTGAGCCTCCCAGCTCACGCAGACAGACTCAGGCTTGAGCTAGTGTACTAAAAATAGCACTGTGATGTTGCAGCTAGGGGGGCACCTTGGGCTCTTAAGCCCACCCAAACTTCCTGGATCTGAGCTCGGGTGGCTAGCCCAAGTCTCTAATAGAACTTGAATGTCTGCACTGCTATTATTAGCACATTATTGTTAGGGCTCCCTCCAGAAATTTAGACATACCATCAGAGCCTAGGGCAAGACCCCTCCCCTGAAGGCTGGAGACAGAGGTCAGCAGCTGGAGAGGAATGGGCGACCGCCAGGGTGGAGGACTCTGGGCAGTAGGAACAAGAGCTGGGTAGCAGGCATACAGGGCAGCTTGGACCTGCATTTGTGTGCGCATTTTACATGCAATGAAGGTTGCATTTTGAATTGTGATTGATACACCAGGAAGGAGGTGGCTGGGGCAGTTCAAAAGCCAGAAGAGAGAGACCCCAAAACCATGACTTCTGCTTGTTTTGTTTTTTAACAATGGTTAGTAGGCCAATCTACTGATGTTTTGAGGTCTGACCATGACTTTTAACTCTTGGGTTGTCAGTACTACAGTCTTCGCCTTCCCACCAGTGTTTATGTTGAGCAGCTGCATCAAAGTAAAACTACCTGTGCCTTGTCTTCACCTAGGATTGTACAGCTAATGGCATAGAGAGTACACTTATGTTTGTGTATGATACCAAGCTGGGAGAGGTTGCAAGTGCTTTGGAAGATAGGATTAAAATTCAAAATGATCTGGACAAACTGGAGAAATGGATGAAATTCAATAAGGACAAATGCAAAGTACTCCATTTAGGAAGGAACAATCAGTTCCACACATACAAAATGGGTAATGACTACCTAGGAGTACTGCGGAAAGGGATCTGGGGATCATAGTGGACCACAAGCTAAATATGAATCAATAGTGTAACACTGTTGCAAAAAAAGCACATCATTCTGGGATTTATTAGCAGGAGTGTTTTAAGCAAGACATGAGAAGTAATTCTTCCGCTCTACTCCATGCTGATTAGGCCTCAACTGGAATATTGTGTCCAGTTCTGGGTGTCACATTTCAGGAAAGATGTGGACAAATTGGAGAAAGTCCAAAGAAGAGCAACAAAAATGATTAACCGTCTAGAAAACATGACCTATGAGGGAAGATTGGAAAAAATGAGTATTTTTAGTCTGGAAAAAAGAAGACTGAGCGAGGCCATAAGAGTTTTCAATTACATAAAAGATTGTTAAAAAGAGGAGGGAGAAGAATTGTTGTTCTTAATCTTTGAGGATAGGACAAGAAGCAATGGGTTTAAATTGCAGCAAGGGAGGTTTAGGTTGGACATTAGGAAAAAAATCCTAACTGTCAGGGTGCTTAAACCCTGGAATAAATTGCCTAGGGAGGTTGTGTAATCTCCATCATTAGAGATTTTTAAGAGTGGGTTAGACAAACACCTGTCAGGAATGGTCTAGATAATACTTAGTCCTGCCGTGAGAGCAGGGGACTAGACTAGATGACCTCTCGAGGTCCCTTCCAGTTCTATGATTCTGTAGGAGTATTGGAAGTCAAAAGAGAAAGAGTGTATCTAAAACCAGGAAACAGAAGTGGTAAAGGGAGAATAGAAGATTTAGACTGGAAAATAATTGCAGTAGCCCCCTATAGAAAAATTCTGCGTTCATGAGTCTTTACTTTAACTGGAGTTAAAGTGAACTAATATATCATTTTGGTTATTGCTGTTATCATTTGCTTGAGTTTATTGGTATTAATATACTATTATGAATTTTATATGTATCTCCTTTTACCATATATGTTTACGGTTATGATGTTACATTGCTGCATCACAAAATAGCACAAGTTCCAATGAGACACAACCAACTTCTCTGATGCAGTGATATGCTGAAGTGAGAAATGTTGTAGAACTGCTAAGTATAGTATAAGAGCGAAATTCTGCTCTTAGTCAGTACAAGTAAATGGAAATTGTGCATTAGTGCTAAGTATTTTGTGTATTATGCAAAATATGCATCAGTCAAGAGAAGCTCAGATTTTCTTTCTTAGTTATTTTGATGCCTGTGTGCGTATGTGCACCCTCTCTCTCTCTCTCTCTCTCTCATTGTAGCCTTCAATTTGTCTGAATATTTTAATCAAACTGTTCTGTTTTTCAACTTGTACTTTTGATTTGTTTTAATGTTATAAACTAGAGATGTGACTCAGCCATGAAGTTGAGATTTATATCTGAGTCCAGACTTCCTCAAAGTTTGATTCTGATCTAGGCTTTTGAAATGGCCCTTATCTAATATAAATCAATAAATTAAAACTTACTACAGAAAAAACTAAGTCTGCTGAAAAAATTTCCTTGGTCTCTGTCAATTTATAAATTCTGATAGAAAATATACTTTGTGATATGTTACATCTGAAAATGATATTGAGCGTTCCATGAAGTAGAGAATGCAGTGCATGCTCAAAAGGCTAATATTTTAATCTTTCACTTAACAGTTTGCATAATGTAATTATGAACCTAATAGATATCAAGTAAATTCCATGCCCCAAAAGTATGCTTCAGATAATTTAGCATCATTACATTTAATCTTGGAAGTTTAAAAGTAGTTTAGGCCTACCTGGTACTATTTCTTTGGAAGTTTATACTAAAGAACATTGGATTTGGATGTTAATTTCAGTAAACCATAGCAATTATTTGCTCTTATCCATTAGCAATTCAGATTGGACACGTAAGATCTGTTTCATTTAGCTTACAAAACAGTACCATGGAAAGGTGCCTTCTCTTCCATTTACTGATTGCTTTAAGTCCTGCAGCTTTTAACGGTTACCACCAGGGACATCAAAGATAACTGGAATGTGAGATAGTAGTAAACAGGAAAAAATACAGATATCATATTTTTGCCAGTGAGAGAACCATGTTTATTCAGTCCCCTAGACACTGGAATACAAATGTGTAGAAATCTCATGATCTTGAATAAACTGGGGGAAGTCAGAAGTCAATGGAAGTCTTCCAGTTTACTTCATGAGGGATTGGATCAGGCCTCTATTGTCTAAAAGTATAAGAGTTTAAGAAGTGGAGTAAAATGAAGTTTAGCTTGTGGAACAGAATATTTTCAGTAAAAAATGACTTAAACTGTGGAGTCTAAGTTCATGGTATAGATGTTACCCTTGGATATTTTGAGGTGTTAACTAAAATTAACCAAGCTATTTTGAAATTTATATGGGTTGGTTTCAAATCGGGATATATAGACCACAGTCTCTACTGACTGGACAAAGAATTATATTTCTCTTCCTAATCAAGAATGGAGTCTTACTTCCCTGTTTGGGAAGACTGCAGTGCTGGAATTATGCTGATTCCTAATGGTTACTCATCAAAAAGATAAATGCAGTTAGAGTCGGGGAAAACAGCTCTCTTTGAATTGAGAAAACATTAGTATGAGCTGGGATCTCATTGCAGGAAAATCAGAACATGTTTAGCAGAAACCTGCATCCAAGAGGGACTCCAGCTGAAGGAAAGTAACAGTTATGGCATTGTGTGTGCAAATAGTTCTTTGCTCCAGATTTTTATCTTGCTCTGAGGAGCTGTTATGCTGTCTTGTAGAGAGGAACTAGATTGTATACTGAAGCACGTATATTTGCTGTAGAGTGGTGGTGGTTTTGAGCTCCCAAAACTTTGTTAATGCACAATGGCCTTTAGTCTTTCCTAAGCCAATACATTATCTGTTTTAGAAATATACAAAGTGTTGATTGCCCTGGCATCTAGAGCACCAAATTATGAAGAAGTAAGGAAAATTATGGATTCTAACCAAATTCCTTGGCTGTGCATGGATGGACACCTAATGCACACATCTGATATGGAGGCATATTTACTGTGATTGTAAAAGGAACATGTCATAATCCATAACTGAAAATATGGAATAAGGTACATAATGTAGGAATGAAATCTGTACAGTTTAAGGAGTACCATGGGAACAGTTCCTTAACCATAATGACTGGATAACTGTTAAATTGGCAGTGAATTGAAAAAGAACTTGAAAAGGAATACACTGAGAAAAGGGATTGAGGGCCTCCAGTATATGATGACAGATTTGCAAAACCCTTTACCTGACTGTAAAACTACAAAAAAGACAAATAGGAATTCTGTACAGACCTCCATAGTCTCTGTAAAAACTGTCACATCTGGTATTGTCAACCTACAAATGTAAACAAAAGAAATAAATATTCAAACCTCAGCTCATATACTACAGTGATGATTGTGCACAAGAATATACGTAAGCAGAATAGAGTAAAATCAGTTCTGTAGTTTGTACCAGCAATTCCAAACCTACACTGCAGCTAAGATCCTCCTGGGAATAAGAAATTGGAAAGATATTACTCTGAAATACAATGGACTAGTTTATGGAAAAATAATTGCTCTGCTGTAACAGAAATGTGAAGTTCCAAAGATTTAAGATGCTGCATAATTTATCGTACTCCAAAATTACACACTATTTAACTGAAAGATTCATATTTGTGCTGGAGATAATTTTCACCAGACTGGAAGTAAATTGGAGAAGCTTTACAAATATAAATATATTATCAGGCAGTGAAAAGTTTTATAAAAAGAGAAAATATTCTTACCTTCTTTATCTGTACTGAAAGATATGGCAAATATGCAGGGTGCTTCAGCTTAAAAAAAATCAGCTAGGTTCATTATAACTGTTGTATGCTAAGTCTATTGTTTTGCAACACCGAATGAAAGAGGAAACAACCAGCATTAGCAGAATGATATTCATGTCAAGTTCTACTACATATGAAAAAGTAATGCATAGATTGTGAGGCCAAACACAGTCATTGGTAAAAATACCTTTTGGCTCAGAAGTAAAAGCACCAAGAATCAAATGCTCCTACCTCTTTATTCACGTGAGTAATTTCATTGTCTTCAGATAGAATTTAGCCCATGAAGACAGTTGTTACAACTTTGCCATCCTAACTGGCTATTACTGTGTACTTGTGTCAGTAGCTAAAAGAAATTCAGAGCTATAGCATCTCCCCCCACACACAAACCAAAATGTTAAACTCCACCTGCCCATTTGAGAAAGTGTCAGAGGAGATCACTCTCTCCGACAAAAAATGAAAATGATTTGGATCTTCTAACAGAAGCAAACTCATTGGTTACAAAGAAAAGAACAGTGCTGCAGAAAAGGGGCTAAAGAGATCTTCAGGAGTGGACATAAAGGCCCTGATCCTTCAGTGCATCCCTGTAGCACCATGCAGCCCTATGGTTGACTTTGCTAGCCAGTGTAGATTCCTCTTGCTAGTGCAAGGGACATATCCAGAGAAAAGAGTGCATAACCAAGGCATCCATGTGCTTTAGTAATACCTGGATGTCTGAATGGTAAGCTGATCTAGCTTACACTAGCCATCTTTTCATAGAATCATAGAAATGTAGGACAGGAAGAGACCTTGAGAAGTCATGAAGTCCAGCTCCCTTCACTGAGGCAGGACCAGGTAAACTAGAACAATCCCTAACAGGTGTTTGTCCAACCTGTTCTTAAAAACTCCAATGCTGGGAATTCCACACCAGAGAATAGAAGCCTATTCCAGAGCTTAACTATCTTTATAATTAACATTTTTTTCTTTCCCTAATATCTAATCTAATTCCCCCTTACTACAGTTTAAGCCCATTATTTCTTGCCCTATCTGCAGTGGACATGGAGAACAATTGATCACAGTCCTCTTTTATAACAGCCCTTGACATATTTGAATATTGTTATCATGTTCCCCTTCAGTCTTTTTTTTTTCTCAAGACTAAACATGCCCAGGTTTTTTTAACCTTTTCTCATAGGATCGGTTTTCTAAGTCTTTAATCTTTTTTGTTGCTGCCCTTGGACTCTCTCTAATTTGCCCACTTCTTTCCTAAACTGTGGCATTCAGAATTGGACACAGTACTCCAGTTGAGGCCTTACCAGTGCCAGGTAGAGTGGGACAATTTCCTCCCATGTCTTAGTAATAGTGAATAGTGAATAGTGAAAATAGTGAATAGTATCGGACCAGTACTGACCCCTGCAAGATGCCACCAGATTGCTAACAAATCACTGATAACTAGTCTTTGAGTACAGTCTTTCAACCAGTTGTGTACCTGCCTTACAGTAATTTTATCTAGATCTTTTCTCCTCCCCCTGCTCTACTTCCCCACTGACTCATAAGCTGCGATGGGTGCACAATGGATAGATCCAAGTGTGTGGCCTGATGACTTTTGGAAGGAGAAAGGTTTAGGGGTAAGGAATGACAGCATAAATAATGCATAATTGCTTATCTTTATGTAATATATACTGTGTCTAAAGAAAAGACGCTGTAACCTGAGACTATGGCTCAAATCCTACACTAAATTATGGAAATCTTCAGGGTTGCACTGGATGCAAATGACTAACAGTTTGGCTGTGTGACTATATGGTCATGTTTTTTTCAGGATTCCTACGTTTATGTAATACACCAAATGAATAATTCAAAAACTATCCTACATTAAGTGCCTGACCACGCATATCTCACTCAGGAAAGCCTCCCATTGTAAGTAGTTCACACAGGTTAAATGTCATTGATTTGGAGAAATAGTTGAAATTGTAATATTATCTCTCTTTTTTTTCTCATAGAGGATACCATAATAATGTTCTTTAATGCAATAGAACCAACAGTGCTTAAAATGGATTCAGTGGAGTTCTTGTTCTATATACTAGAAACACATACAAACCAGGCTTAGAAAAATAGTGCGTCTCAGTAGCCACTGCGCCTCTCCTGCCTTTTAGAACTCAGTTACATCTCATTTGCTTTTTACTGAGGATTAAAGTAATAATGCCCTGATGATGCTCTGCATAAAAGGGAATTAAGAGTATATAACCTGTAAAATGCTATCATCTAAAGCACATCATTTGGAAGTACTACATTATTTGAAACAAATCATTTCACTTTAAGATATCTGAGATATTGTGGTACAATAATTAAGAGGTTGGCTTATTCATACGCATTGAAGGCTCTGAGACGTGCTTTGCTGCAATTTGTTGCAATATGCTTTCCAGAGCTGTCTACCCAAAACAGAAGCAGGTTTTACATAAGGACACAGCAGCACAAACATACTGTAGGACTTGAACATATGCATACATGACAGTTACTCTAATTCAAGTAGTCCTCTTCTGATGGAAGAATTTTCAAAATGTGTATAGTCACAGCAAAATAATCAGAGATCCTTGATGTTTTAAATCTGTTTTTCCTATCTTAGTATGAAGCCCAGAAAATAAATGTTTGCATGCCAAAAGCATAGGAGTGAGAGGATAACTTTGTAAACAGAAGTTATGTCCTTTTATAGTAATGCAAATATGGCAGGCAGAAATTATTTAAGTGAGTTTAGTGCCTGAAAAGTCATCTCATGACTACATGGAAGACTTGAATCCTCAAAAACAGGTACAGAATGGACAGCTTCTGTGGAGTGTTATCATATTGCCCCACCAATGCACCTCATCCTTGACCTCAATGACTTTGCCTCTAGGGAAGAGTATGGAAAGTTCAGTCTCTATAGTCCAGTGGTCCTCAAACTATGGGGTACACCCCCGTAGGGGGATGATGAGGAGTGTTTGGGGGTTGCATGGCAGGGCCAGGACCAGCCCCCTTAGCCCGCAGCCCTGGATCCGGCCCCAGTCACAACTCCTCTCTACCCCCAGGCCAGCTCTGCCTCTAGCCCCAGCTCTTCTGCCATCCCCAGTTCTGCCTCCAGCTGTGCTGTCAGTCCAAGCTCCTCTGCTGAGCCAACTGCACAGTAATAAAGCAGGGACACAACCAGATTCCATTACTGGTAAGGAGGAGTGTTACAGGAAAAGTTTAGGCACCACTACTATAGTCATTCTTGGCCTCTCTGCTGAGATTACTACTTGTACCAATTTTTTTGGTTTGGTTTTGTTTTTGGACATTGGTTCATTTTCAACTAACCTAAAATTATTATTTATATTATATATAGTATGCTATCTCTGAGTCTTTTGAGCTGAATCTGAATCAGGGACCCACCGACTAAACGGCTCTGCAGCCCGTTATCAATAACTCAAGGCATCAATTCCCTCAAGCTAGAGATTTTCATTTTTGCTTTTAATGAGCACAAATGTTAAGTCACTTCGGAAATGAAAATCTACATGTTGTCATCTTTGCCAGGTGGTATTAATTTTAACTTGTATTAAAATGAGAGGTAAAGGATAAAGCTTTTAAAATGAAAAGGTAAAACAAATAATATTTTGTTGGAGCTTTATTTTTGGGGAAACATGCTTGAATTCAATTCACATGTTGATGTGATTTCTAGGCTAAAGCTGGATGATGTGATTTTACAAGATTTGTAAACCACATAATATAAGCATGCTAGTTTCATTAATTTTTAACAAAAGAATAGTCTGGCTTTCCATATAATATTGCACAAATCTAGTGCCCTTTCTTTTATTATCTCTAACAGGTGCACTCTGTTTACTGTAGGCAAAGATTATTTTGTTGGAAGAATAGTAGTGTTTGAATTTTTTCTGAATTAGCATATTGTTTGCTTTCTGAAGGATCATATTTGCTTGGTTTTAGAAGACTGTAATCATTTTGAAAAAGATAAAGATAACAGTCCTGTTAGTATTCACTGAAGAACACTTCAATGACGTAGGGTACGTTATGTATGCAAACATACATTACTAGCCACACATATCCAAGAAATGTATTGTGTGAATTAATTTAAATTATCCTTGTGCTTTTGCATAATCATATAATTTATGAAAATGGAGATTATTCACAATACACAAAAATGAATTTTAGTTACAGTTACTAAAAGACAAAGGGCTACATTCTGCTCTGTTATTGTTAAAGTTAATGGAGGTGCCCTGATGTAACTAAGAACAGAATTTGCCCAGAAAGCTGATTTGGCTATTGCCTGTAACTTTAGGAATACCATGGACGTGATAAGAAGGCAGTCCAAACAATGTTCTTGAGCAATATGAACAGTGAATTTTAGTACAAATTATAGTTGAATGTGGGCAATCATCCCTAGATGCTCAAAGTAGTTTATAAATACTTTACTCATGATTTCCCTACTTACCCCGATTTTGCATTAGTGCAACTCTATTGAGTTCTCACATAATCAGACAGAGAACTGGGACCTTCACTTCCACAGAGCGAGTTTTAGGATCTACACTTGATGAAAGGAGCATAGTTACAATTTAGCTGCTCTGAAACTGGGGCAAAATACAGAAATGAGCCCAATAGGCTTTAAGGAAAATGCAGGGTGATGGCATAGGTTGATGATGTGTAAAATTGGGTAGGCAAAACTGGTATGTACAGGTTTGCTTAAGAGCACCATTCACAGCAGCAGGTAGTAATGCCAACTGTAATGTTAAAAGAGAAGTCTTGGGATCTGAGATGCCACAGAAAAATATTTAGATTTTGGATGAAAGACCCACAGCACAGAAGAAATCCATAAAATCTCGAGAGTAGTAAGCTGTAATGACTTTAAACCATAAGAAACACTGTCTCTGTGAAACTGGGCGTACAAAGTTTTGTTTAAATGAGATGCTGATCCAGGTTGTTCCCAGCTGCTAAATTCTTGCCCAAATGGTTTTTTTTATATCCCAATTTTTAGGAGTGTTTTCTGTGGCTTAGTGAGAATGTTGGGAGGCAAATAAAAGGAGGATCTGACCATACATTTAGGAGAGATCTAATCCTAAAAAAACAGTGACTGGTACTACTTCAAGGTACCTTAACTCTTCTATATCAATATTGACATGAAATACAAGCTTACAATATATTAAATTAAAGAGTCCTTTTTGAGAGTTGAGGTAACATTTAAAAAAATGTCTTAGTGACTTAGGAGCCTAATTCTCATGACACAGTCACAAACGTACAGCATTTCAAATGTATTTAGGCACTAAAAGATATAGATCAGCACCTAGTGGGATGTTCAAAACCACTGAAGGAGGTTAGGTGTCTAACGCCCCTTGACTTCAATGGAAGACTTTCCCCCTTTGTATTATAAATCTAAGTAGATATGCAGGAGATGCACATTATCAATATCTTGTCTTAGGTCTTGCATTTAATTCCAATGCCTACTGTCTCATGAACTTGGTTTCCCCCCAATAATATTACTTTAATATTTCAGAAAATAGGCAGCATGACCACCAGTGAGTATCAAATATAAGGAAAAACCTAGAGGTGAGACATATTCTGCATAGTGAGAAATGATAGTAGCTAATCACAAAATATATTTCAAACTGTGACATTAATGGAGTGTCACTTCCATTCTTCCAACACATTTTTAGTATCAAGTAGAAACATGTCATAATTCAGAATAATTTTGAGCCACCGGTAAGAGAATCAATTGCTTGCAGTTTACACTATATTTTTAAGACACATATAGACTATGTGGAGCAGATGTACACTAATGAGGGCATGGCAGGAACAGCTGAAACTTCAATTTTATATGCATTTAAGTACTCTGTAGATTTCAAACAGAAAGGGACTGAGTTCTCTAAGAGCAGACAAGGTAAAAGTGTGGCAGAGGAAACAGAGATAACCTGACTCTTACCTGTCAAAATAAGAAGAGCCAAATATCGTGGTGGGGAAGTAAATAAAATAAATTGCTTTGCATTTTGTGGTATAACTGAGTTAATAGGTGTGCTGAGTTTGCAGCAGCAACAGCTCACTGTTCTCAGGGAGAGCTTCAGTCTCTCTCATAAATCATTGCATCACCAAGACAAAGTGGAGTGTCTTGTTTTGTTTCACATGAACAGTCAGCTGGCAATCCCATAGAGCAAGACGGCACCAGTTGTTTCCTTCTTTACCAGCTTCTGTTGTCAAGAATTGCTTGAACCGGTTAAACTGCATCAATACAAAAAGAAAATCTGGCATTACGTCAACTTGTGAATGACAATAATTACCTTTTTCTGAGCCATGTGTCTACATATGCTTAGGACTCTGCCATTTAAAAACAGCATGGTAATGAAATAGTGGCAGTGATGAAGAATCAGGCTGTACAAATTACTGAATGGGAATAATGTACTTAACTCCTTGAAATTCCTTTTTTAAATACCAATGCAGAGTCCTAGGAATTGTGCCTTAGTCACAAGTCAAATGCAGTGTGCTGTTGGGGTGCCTACAGTATTTGTGCTATAGAATTTAAAATGTTAGGTAACAGCATTACTTTGCATATGCTTAACCGAAGCTGCTAATTATAAAAAGGTATATATTTGATGCTACTAAATTATTTGTCTTTTGCTGGTTGTGATGTTTGTAGATGTCCCTAATACTTGTTTGCTTTTAGGTTTGGAAAATACAGTGTAAATGATTAATCTGTAGCCTCTACTCAGTTTCTTTAACCTTCAGAATAAATTCATACTGAAACTATTGCATTTTAATACACTGTAAATCTATAATATGTTAAGATTAAATTAGTTCCCACTGTCTAAGGTCAATGCCAGAATAATATGAGATAGTTACAGTTACGCAGTTTATCTTTGATAGGCTAAAAGATTAAAAACCTAATTTTCATTTGTGACTATTCTTATATCACTGCTGCCTCCTGAAGATTTCCTTTTAAAGTCTGGAAGGAACTTAACTGAGCTAAATTAACAGAATGTTATTGGAATTGCTATGTTCATTTAATATTACAAAAAACCCCTAGGTTTGGGAAGTTGATTTAAAACAACAGTCTCTGCCATCACCCATTTGCTGCAAAGTTCAATTAGAAAGAAGCTTACAAAGTAATGCCAGTTTTGTATCACTCATTATTCTTCTGTATTGACCATATGAAATTTACAGATAGGATATAAACCTTTTAAATTTTTGTGAGTGATTTCAGTACTTTTGAAAATGAGTGATTAATCCCACTGGTTTGAGCCAAGTATGGCAACAGCTGGTAAGTATCCCATTAGAGAATACTGTCAATGAATACTTTTAATCCTACAACCCTCTTCCCCCGACTTTTTTTTTGTCCATTCCTAGATGCGTCTCGAATAGACTGCTAAACCATGCCAGAAGTAGTGGCTTTGTAGTATGAAGATGAAAACTCCATACTAATTTTCACCTGTGAATAGAATTATGTAAAATGACCCACTTTCCTTTTAAAAATGTATGTGGAAAAAGCGATATTTTCACAAGTGCTTGGAATTATTCTCCAAGGATAAATGTCACTGGTCTGCCCATGGCCACAACATTTCAAGTGTGTGACAAATGGAACCACAGGCTCAATTCTTTCCTGATTGTGGAGACCTTTGGATATAGAGGTCTGAGGGGAGGTCTTCTAGAGGAGATGTCCTGGCTCCATTAAAGTCACCCCTGGTTTTTTTCCTGGTAGTTTTCACCATCTGTCCTCTATTTCCTGTGTTCTGAAACCTTAAGTCTCAGCCTCTTTGTTCTTATACTACTTTAAATGTGTAGTATAATAAAACAACATGGTCCATATTGAAACATGTTGATTTAAAAATAGAAATACAAACCAAATTATCTATGACATTTACCTTTTAAAAGAAGTACTGAATACAATTCTTCACTAAACCAATAGTACATAAAAATAGAAGACGTAATTTTATAACACACAGCGTGCATTTTCTTGAGGACTGAAAATAAAATCTCATCTTAGTTTGTGGATTGATAGGCTGGACTTTGAATAATTTTATATTATTTAATACAAATATGTTTGTTTTTAAAATCACAGTAACCTTGACATAGGTTGAAGCCACTAATACTCTGAAGTATTTTTTAAATAATGGAAATAAGATTGATATAGAACAGACAAACACATCTGTGTATTATCAGTGGAAACAAAGTAGCGATAGCTTAAAATATTGCTTGGATTCTTTTGGAAAAAAGAAAAGCCTTCAGGTAGATGAAATATAACAGACTGTATTAAAGAAAACCCAAGAGATGGAATTGTGTGTGAAGGTCCCAACCTCATCAAGCCACATAGCACTCCTGTGCTGGTCATTGCATCATTTTTTCTTATGATGATAGATCAGAAAAGTTCAGTCATGAAAGCAAAATTAAGATATCTAACCTAGCATTTCTTGAAGCAGTTCTGGAGCATACTCAAAATGGTGGCTGAGGGAGTTGTTTTGCTAAATGGTTCGAGGTCTGTCTTTGAGCAGAGACTTTACGTGCATTAACTTTCTTCTGCAAAATGTTAGAAGAGAACACTCCAGCTCTCCCCAGGACTGCCCTGATAATGTGAAACACTAGAAATGATTAATTCTATGCTTGAAGCTTCTAGTGAAAGTGAGAATCAGTTTGTAATGGATCAAATTGGATATTTTCTGGCTTATACATCTCATATTTTGAAGAAAAGAGTTTTCGAGATGTCAGACCTCATGTGAGGAGGCTGGGGATTAACTTTACAGTTTTATATCCTGCGAGGATAAGACTCAAATTTCCTAGCAAGATTTATATTTTCAGATTATTTAAAGAGGTGGAAACTGATCACAAGTAAAATGTCACAAGCATTAGAAACAATGGAAGTTCAGGCAGCTGGGGAATTAGATGGTACTAGCTGAGACTCTGTAAGCTTAGTTAATTTACTTTTTCAAAAAAGGAGTAGGTTTTAAAAAGTCATAACAGTTATCCATTAGTCTTGTATTATTATTTGTCCATGCTTTTTTATTTATTTGTAATACGAATAAATAACATTTTACTTTTTAAGATTACTGTACTGAGAAATCTCATTACATGTTGGAAAATAACTGGAGACAGCTTTTGTTAAAACCCCATGTACAGAAAAGATCTCTCATTTGAAGCACTGAAGGAATTAATTTCTGGCTTTGACCTTATTCAGGTGTAAAGAGAGTCATCATAAAAGAAGTAGAGTTAGGGACTGCAGGCCCAGTCATGCTCTCTGTTGACTTTTATAGCCATATTAAAAAAAAAAAAACTTAAAGGAACAAGAAGTTAAAAACCCATCTGAAAAGGATCCCTCTGAGGATTCTTTTAAAAATTAGAAATTTCTGCTTTCCAAAATGTAGCATGTAGACTTTCTAAAAGCAGTTAGAAGTCTAACTGTTTGTAGTTATTTTCTTTTGAATGTTTAAACAGTGGGGGAAAAACAGATTTCTCCAAATTTCTTCTTCAGCAGCCGTCCGACTTTGAAAATCTTACACTCATTGAATAGGTTTGCCTAAATTAAAATCAACTAGAATATTGTGATCTAGTATGTTTACTAGAGATTTAATAGATTGGAGTCCATTTCCCCCCTCTGTGCTTCAATAAAAACCCTTCCTGGCAAATTGGTTATTAGTTTAAGATGAGGAGGTAGAAGTTTGAATCAGGGAACCTGCTTACTAAAAGACTGGCAGTGCAATTGGGTTTGTGTTAACTGGATATTATGGGATGCCAGTTTTGTATTATGCTTCCCAGTCTCCTCTGGGTTATAGACCACTGTGGGGTAAGGAGGAGCTTTTTCATGTGCAACAGATTGATCCCAACTTTTATGAGCCAAAATCCAAAGGTGAATATTGCAAACCCAAATACAGTGATGGAAAGGAATGAGATGTGGAATGCAGTGAGAGCTTGAAATAGGGGAAACACAGATTAGAAGAAGTTTGCACCCGGAGAGAACTTGCTGGCAGATTTCTGTCCTGAGCATCATCTCAATGAGTGTGTCTTTCTGGCATTCTTTTCTCTTTGGAAGCCTGCTACACCTGTTGCCTGAGCAGGTAATTATTGGAATAGTTTTCCTGCTAGGTGGTTGGGGTTGGGGTTGGGGCTGTCCATATTACATAATGAATAAAGTTGTGGCTACTCACTCAGGAACTGCACAAGGCCCATGTACAGTATTAGGTATGTCTCTATTTTGAGGGCTTAAGTGGGACCTAAGTAAACCTGTGCCCATCCTCTGCAGAGGGGAGAATTTCATCTTTAAACTGTAACCAAAGTGGTTTAACAACGTAATTATTTAAGCTTCCCAATAGCCCTGTGAGGTAGGTAAGTAATTATCCTGATTTCACAAATAAAGAAACAGAGGCACCGAAAGCTTAAGGTCTTTCTAGTTGTCACACGGCAACTCTGCAACCGGGTAGAGAATCCAAATATCCTGTCTTCTAGTCTTATGCTGTAACTGCAAGTCTGTTCTTCCTGCCTTGCATATTTCAATACAAAGCACCAATATAAATCTCTGTGGTACAGAGCAATATTGGAAAGTTACTGAGTAATAATAATATACTGTGTAATCTCCTTTAGTTTACTATTCAGATGCCAAGATGCAAGATTTCTGACCTATAGAACAGCTATAGGCCAGATTTATCTGTGCTGGATTAGTTTCTTTGCATGTTC
This sequence comes from Mauremys reevesii, assembly GCF_016161935.1. Lineage (NCBI taxonomy): Eukaryota > Metazoa > Chordata > Testudines > Geoemydidae > Mauremys > Mauremys reevesii. The sequence continues at coordinate 25,830,303 of NC_052629.1, read as the reverse complement.
TAGGACAGCCCACCATTTTGAAGTCCAAATCAAATGTGTGTTTGCTCTGAATTATTGCCTTCTCACTTTTTATCTACAGTATTTACAGGTACTAATAATAAAAGTAGTCAATTGCTAAAGAAATTTAACTGAACAGTTCAACTGCTATTTTTCAAAGTTTTCTGACTTTTCAAACCCATTTCCTCTTAACCTTGTTTTTTTATCACTTATGGGAATTTAAGGGGAAAAAAAGACATTTGTTAGCAGACAGTAAAGTAACGCAGATAACAGACATCTTATCCAATACCTATTCATTTGCAGCAGATGTGACATGCATTGACATACAATATTTTTTGCCAGAGTTGTTATCTGTACACCTTTAGTTCCCACTTCAATGAACAATTTACTTCCTCATTTACTTGCTTGGAAAGTTGCTGTATGAAAGCACAGTGAAATGAAGACTTAATATTATGTTCCAAAAACACAAGTATAGAAGATACTTCTGCTTAAGAAGCATTGAGGAAGCATCTAATAGCAAATAGTAGGCATTTTGCCATACCAAAGATCTTTGGGATTCATTTGTATTCATAGCATTACTTTTGGATTTAGATAGGGATACTCCATCTTCTGTAGTTACTCTAAGGAAACTGTTATGAATGTACTGTAAGTATGCTCAATATGTTTACTGTCTTGCTCACACACACCACAGTTTTGTGTTTTCTGTTGGAGAAATAACACTTGTTATTAATGTGAGTGCTGACACACATTATCCCTTTATTTGGTTTAATGATGTTTATATTTGTTGTTCTAGATTTAAAAATGAAAGGAACAAGATTTAGAAATATCTTAAGAAATCTCTCATACTTCTGATCAGACATGAAACAGTCCATAAACCTTTTACATGTTGTTTCTTCTATGGCTAGCTGAGCAAACCATTTTCAGCTCAATTTTATCAGGCAGAATTGCACACAAAATAACAAGGAACACAGTGAAATAGGTCACCAGGCTAAATGGCAATAACTTTATAATGTACTTAAAAGGGTATTTTATGTGGAACTCTGCAGGGATCTGGGGCACCTGTTCATCTATGTTTTTAATGGGCCAAATTGTGACTCCATTACTTCTGTTGCTGAACAGTTATTCACGAGAATCATCCCATTGGAGAAAATGGAAATACTTGTGTGAATAATCGCTCACCAATGAGAGCAAGGGAGTAACTAATCTTCAACTACAATCCAACCATTTCCGAGGAACTGATACTTAAAATAGTGATGCATGAGCATATAGCAGATGATTGTCTTTTCAAAGGGGAGCTGTGTTGGAAGAACCATGAGAAAGGACATGTACAGTGTATGGATAAAAGTAAATGCAGTTTTGAGAAATTCATCTGAATAAATTAAGCATTTATTCAGTAAATTTATTCTGTAAAAGAGTGATCCTCTGCCAGTTGAAGTTGAAGTGACACTGGTGTAAACAGAGCCTCTCTATATATATATAGAGAGAGAGGCTCTGTTTACACCAGTGTCACTTCAACTGGCAGAGGATCACTCTTTTACAGCCAGAACTACAGCAGAAATGCTTAATTTATTCAGATGAATTTCTCAAAACTGCATTTACTTTTATCCATACACTGTACATGTCCTTTCTCATGGTACTTCCAACACAGCTCCCCTTTGAAAAGACAATCATCTGCTATATGGTCTGTTCGGCCACTCACACTCTTAAAGCGAGGTTATCCAGTCCAACACTTGGTTACTGAGGCATTAATCATATAAATCACTCCGACCATGTGGCATTTCTTTTGTGTCTTTTAAAGGAGTCTCCATATTGGAATACATAAGGTCAGCCTCTGTTAGCAAATGATTCTGCATGGCTTCATATCACAGACCAGATGCTAAACCATCTCTCAAAGCACAAGGCAAATCTGCTCCATATTCACAGTGCTGGTTTAAATTCTTCAGTGCTACCATGTATGCACTGATAGACTCTGCAGGATGCTGTTTTCCTTATGTTCTGTTATGACAGTGGGTTTGGGAGACAAATGTCTTTGGAAAATAGCTATAATCTCTGTATGACTCTTCTCTTTTGGCTTTAATTATGCTCTGCGTGTATGTACCAGTCCCTAAGGTTTACTTCATTTAAGGCTCAAAATGGATGCTACCTGTGTCATCTGTTACAGTACTTGAAAAAAGAAATTAATGTAGTCTTTCAATATGAGATTCTCAGTCATCACAGGAATACATGCAGGCAATGAACCCAGCTATTTGGGGGTGGAAGATCAAGGAGTTCTATGGACAAGGGGAAATTGGAAACATCCCTAAGGTAATGGAGAGCAGGATGGAGGCAGACTTTGGAGCCTGTTGAGTAGGAGGAAGAAAACTGCTGTGGTTTTTGAAGCTTGCATAGGGGAAAGGAGAAGGATGTGGGTAGGCCTTTGGAGCATGCCCAGGTTGGGGGGAGGCAGGAAGGAAGACTAGTGACAATGGACTGTTAGGGAGCAGTGTGGAATCAGGTTTGGGAGGAGAAAGGGGAAAAGTGACTGGAAAGACTGAGGGAAGTGGAGATGGGGGTTTCTGGGTAGGGCCAGGTGGGAAGGGAATGGGTTCAGTGAGGAAAATGGTGTCAAGCACAGAACTGTGAGGGAAAACTGGTATTTGTTTCAGCAGAATGGGTTCCCATTTTGTGTTTGTGTCAGGTGCATTTTTGTGCTGACATCTGCGTGCGCGCACACGCACACACACACAAATGGTGTTCAGGAAGCTCTTCTGCGAATAGTCAAAGAATCAGACCCCAAGCTGACAAGATGAATTTTTTTTTATTTTAAATCTCCTGATTTTTAAGCCAATGCCATGATGTTTTGGGGAGTGGGGATCTGCCAAATGGTTTTTAAAATAGCGAGTCTGGAATTGTGCCTAGGTCCAGTGATGTCTTTACAACTGAATAGGAGTGTTAATGCAATAGTTAGTAGTCAGACCAAAATCAATAAGCCAGATCATATAGCCAGATCCTTTAAATACATCCTTATGGCCAAATATGACTTTGTTAGGCTTTATTTACAAAACTAGCTGTAAATTGGAATAACTATAAATGTGTACATCTCTGTAACTTGCAATATTTATAGAAACACCATTAAGGGGAGCTCTATTAATATATCACAATACCTTACCACTGTGTATCAATCCACCAAGAATTTAAAATCTAAATTAGACACAACACTGCATAGCAAGATAATAAATAGCAAGTGGGGAAGTGGATAGAAGAGGGATGCAACAACGTGTTTGTACCTAGCTCAACGGGGCCTAGTTCATGACTAGGTCTCCTACCTACTATGGTAATATAAATAATACATAATAATAGATTATGAAATAGTTGATTGTTAGGAACGCATTAGGTTTGTTCCTCATGAGGCCAATGGAATTAAGTGTGGGATGGAAGTCAATGATGGAAGATTGACCTGAAGGGCAAGAGTGAGACTGTGGGATATGCAGGTTTATGGGGATCCTTCCATGCATCTGAGGGTCTTTTATTCAAACAGCAAGTGTAGATTTATTTTAGATTGATCTCATAAATGATTAGGAGCAACTAAAATGATTAGGGGTTTAGAGAAGGTCCCATATGAGGAAAGATTAAAGAGGCTAGGACTCTTCAGTTTGGAAAAGAGAAGACTAAGGGGGGATATGATAGAGGTATATAAAATCATGAGTGATGTTGAGAAAGTGGATAAGGAAAAGTTATTTACTTATTCACATAATACAAGAACTAGGGGTCACCAAATGAAATTAATAGGCAGCAGGTTTAAAACAAATAAAAGGAAGTTCTTCTTCACGCAGCGCACAGTCAACTTGTGGAACTCCTTACCTGAGGAGGTTGTGAAGGCTAGGACTATAACAATGTTTAAAAGGGGACTGGATAAATTCATGGTGGCTAAGTCCATAAATGGCTATTAGCCAGGATGGGTAAGAATGGTGTCCCTAGCCTCTGTTCGTCAGAGGATGGAGATGGATGGCAGGAGAGAGATCATTTGATCATTGCCTATTAGGTTCACTCCCTCAGGGGCACCTGGCATTGGCCACTGTCGGTAGACAGATACTGGGCTAGATGGACCTTTGGTCTGACCCGGTACGGCCTTTCTTATGTTCTTATGTTATGTTATAATACTTGTGTTGAAGTACACATGCATTCTTCATAATTCTTCCTACAAGTCTGAGCATTTGTAAAGAACGGGCAAAATATATTTCAGTGTTTTGCTTCACAGTGGCTTTTCATCAAGTTTTTTATTTCCTATTTTCATTTTGTGACTGATTGATGGAGAATGAAGAGATACTGACTAGAAATGAGAATTCATTTGAAGTTCAATCCTGCTGTTTGATAGACCAGTTTATAGAATTATGGAAATATAGAGTAGAAGAGACATCAAGAAGTCAGCTAGTCCATCCCCCACGCTGAGGCAGGATTGTTGTATTTTAGCATCTTTAATACTGTGTGTGGGCTCTCATACTTTGTAGCAATTTCATTTTCATTACAGAGATTGACATAAATGGATGGAAAGAACTGGTGAGGGTCAGGAGGTTTAGACAGTCTTCTGAACCAAGTCTCCATTAACAACCAGATTCTGTATTTGGATATATATTGCACAGTGATTGCTATTAAAACTTTTACATATTGCCTTTTACCTAATTAACATTACTCTGGTATTTCCAGTAATATTGTGATTATTGTAGCCACTTTACCATAATTAAAGATTTTAATGACAATCACTGTATATTATTCTGTGATTAGCAAGCTACCATGTGCCTGTTGATATATATGAGAGTGAGGGTCAAGGAAGTAGAAAACAGCCTCTAAGTTATGTATCCCAAGCCTGCTAAGATCTGTAAAGACAAATACGTGGATTTGGACATTAGTGTAGAGCAGAGAGCGCCTGTGTAATAGCCTGTCTTGTTTCATTGCTGCCTTGTCCATCATGCTATTGATGCCTTTCATTGCCTTTCATTGCCAATTTATAGTTTGAAGTTCAAAGTTGGTTTTGTATCACAATTTATTTGAGTGTTTATTTTCTCTCAATCCTTATAACTGTAGCATTTTTAAAGCTATTGTGCATCCTTAAAATATTTGGTTCTGAGATCTTGCAATAAACAATAAAAATGTCCTGGATAATGTAACTCTTGTGCATAGTAATTAACACAAGTTCTCACAGGATTTTTGTGGACATTTGCTTTTCTCCCTTCCATGTCTGGCACTGAAGCTTGTGGTTTAGGACTACCTGAGTACTGTGCTTAGGTTTCAGATCATATAAAGTTAAAACACAGTTTTAGCAATAAGGTAAAATTGTCAAACAAGCTCATTCCCACACTCAACCTCCCAAAAAGCGACTTTAAAATGCACATGCATTTTGACCAGCAGCAGACTTATGCACTGTTTCCTTTGACCTACAGATCTTTCTTGGAATAATTTGTGTGGTGATGATAAAGTCTCCTATGGATTCTTCTGTTTAGGACAGGCCAGAGATGGAGATAGGATTTCTTTGCCTGGGTGCAGGGCAATGGAAAAATCAGACCCTGTATATTTTCAACAACTTGTTAAATATGAAGTCTTACCAAAAGCGTCAAGTGTCTACTTTTTTTGAAAATAGATTTTCAGTGGCAATGATGATCAGGAGAAAATATAATGGTAAAATATACGGAGTTAGATTTCTATAGGTGAGAAGTACCAGATGGCATTATTTTCAGTGTGGATCAAACTTAGGTCTTATCTCAGTTGTGTCCCAATGTCCCTTTTAAGATTTGAGTTGAAAATACCTTATTTGCACTAAATGAGATAATGAAATCATATTCTCTATACTTCACTTAAAATCAATTGTCTTAAATATCATACTCAATAAAAGTTATAGATCATAGAGTCGATTTATAATTTGTAATCAAATAGTATGATCCAAACTTTTTTTTTTTGTAGTTTACTTTTGGGTATAAAAACTGTCATCACATTAACCTGTGCTGAATGGAGAAGACAAATAGACAGTTGGGAATGCCTCTTTACTGGCAATTCAGTTTGGTTGGAAATAATAGAACAGTAATTGTGAATGTTAATATGCACACGAGCAATAACTGACAGACTCCATTTTGGCCGCCTTCTCTTTTTTTGGTAGCACACTGTCCATTTTAGAACCTCCTCAGATGTCAAATTTGGGGGTCACTCACCAGAGCCAAGAGGTGGATTTTGATCTCCTTACTAACGTTGGGTAGTATCTCTGATAAAGCACACTGACGTTCAAGGGACTGCTTTCAGAATAAGGGTCTACTTGCTATGAGTAAGTGTATCCAACGCTGATTGACATAATTTAATTGGTCAGTATGATTGTTATTTCTCTCATATAGAGCCCCACAAAGTAAATAAGACTTAAGGCCTTTCTGTGAGCTTGCTGCAGGGGCTCTCATTGGAAGGTAGGACTAGTTAAAGGGGGACTGTAAGGCCAAGATTTCCAAAAACAGGGACCTAAATTTAGGCTTCTGAATCTTAATTTAGGGCTAATCTACACTAGAAGCACTACATCAGTGCAGCTGTACCATGTCTGGTGAGGACGCTCTATGCCGATGGGAGAACTCTCTCCCGTCAGCATCATAAATCCACTTCAGTGAAAGGCAATAGCTAGGTCGGCGGGAGAAGCTCTCCAGCCGACATACTGCTGTCCACACCGGCGCTTAGGGTGGTGTAAATGATGTTGCTAAGGGGGGGTGTCTTAGTAGGGTTACCATATATCCACATTTCCCCAGACATGTCTGGATTTTTGGTTCTCAAATTGCCGTCCGGGAGGAATGTCCAAAAAGCCAAACATCTCTGGGAAAATAGGGAGGCATGGTAAGCCTAGAGTTACCTGCAGGAGCTGCATGTCTGGGATGCTCACCCGGCCCCGGCTAAACGTGTAACCCACTTCCCCCCGCTGTGCGAGGCGGGGCTCCGGCTTTGATGGGCTCTGGCCAGCCGGGAAGTGATGTCATTCCTCTTCCAGACCCACCCCTGTTGGGGGGGTGGAGCTGTGGGAGAGGGAGCCATGCGGGCCACTGCCTGGCCCTGGGCACGGGCCCTGTTGCTGTGCTGCTCCCCTGGCCCTGGGGCTCCCGCTGCTGCTGCTGCTTGATGGGTCCCTGGCTGCTCTACTGGCCTGGACTAAGTCCTGCTGCTTGGCTCGGGATGGTCCGTGCACTGCTGCCCCGTGCGCTGCTTCCCCAAGCCACTCTTCCCGTGAGTACCCGCCACCCTGCACACAGCCAGCCCCTGTCTCCAGCCCCTGCCGCACCCCCTGCCCTGCCCGCAGCCAGCCCCCATCTCCAGCCTGTGCCGCACCCCCTGCCCTGCGTCCAGCCAGCCCTGCACCCCCTGCCCACAGCCAGCCCCCGTCTCCAGCGCCTGCCACACCCTCTGCCCTGCCCGCAGCCAGCCACGCACCCCCTGCCCGCACCCCCGGCCCTGCCTCCAGCCAACCCCGCACCCTGTCTCCAGCCAGCTCCGCACCTCCTGCCCTGCCCGCAGCCAGCCCCACACCACCTGCCTCCAGCTAGCCCTGCTCCATGCCCCTTCTGCAGCCAGCCCCATGTCCACTGGTGCCCTGCAGTTCCCAGGGCAGTAACCCTGCACACCTGCTTCAATGAGGGGGACAGGGAGCAGCTGGGACCCACACATGTGAAATGGAGCTCATTTCTAGTTCAGGCCCATCTTTTAAAAAAAGAACTTTAGGTAGGGTTACCATACATCAGTATTTTCCTGGACATGTCAGGCTTTTTGTTTCTTAAATCACCGTCTGGGAGGAATTTTTAAATTTTAAGAATTCCTCCTGGGAAAATACAGGTGTATGGTAACCCTATTTAAACATCTAAAAACGTCCAAGAGGGCAGCTGCAACAGTGAAGGTTACACCTTCCCCCCCCCAATGGAGCGTCTTCTTTTTTAAATGTTCATATAACTTAAAGCTCCTATATTTGAAAATTCTGACCAGGGTGTTGAGTAATATGGTAAAGAATATTTCTGTGCAGGAAATGTGTAGCACTTTTGCCATGTGGCACTAGTAAAGAATCCCAGAAATAGCTGCATTCTTCTAACGCTGAAGAACTTGATTAGTAATTGGGGAAACAATATTATCCAATAAGTTATTATGCCTCAATAGAACCATCTCCAAACCCTCCTGCCTGGCTTCTTGTTACAGATTTAAACAAACAGAACATGTATCCTCACAGCCATTTCGCTGTCTGTGTTATGTGCAAGTGCAAATGTTGTATTTTGATATGCAGTATTTGTGTGGGACTATTAAATGTGGAAAGATGCATCCTGGAGGAATATCTAATTACAACTCCCCTTTTCTGATGATGACTCAACTTTCTGTAGGGAGAAAATGAGTTTTCTTTTTTCTCTCACTTAGGGAATTATTGTATCTAAAAGCTGCTTAAATAAAGAAATCAAGTACAGGACACTGCAGAGGGCTATGAACACTGAAATTGTTGAGGGACTTTGTTGTGCATGTATTGTTTAAGTAGAGAAAGGAGAGGTTTCTTTATTAATTTCAGAATTTACTGTGTTTAGAAGCATCCAATGGCGGCTGCTGTGCTTGCAATGACTTGGAAGGTACTAAGAAGTCCATATGATGATGGTAGTATAAAAAGTACAACAAAATATTATTTGATGGAAGCTGTTGACTGTAGTTTTTTCACATTTAGTGTTAAAGGATGTTTACCATGGTTTTTCAGGGAGATTAAGAGGCATGTTGCCTTTACCACAGCAAAACCCACCTTCTCATTCACTTACCAAAAAATACACAAATTATAGTCTCATGACAGTTTCAACACTCCTAGGTCAGAAGGGAATTTCCCTTTGAAATAGTGTGGTATAAAGTCCCACACTCCAGCAGAAGATCTTAAATTCACAGACAAAACTTATCCTATGAAATTAGTTAATTTACATGGGGAAAAATGAGTTGGAGGTCAGGAATGAAATAAATAAATACCTGACAAGTACAGCATTTAGGAAGTTCAGATACAACACCTGTGTCTGTTCCATGACACCTGGCTCCTGTGCAGCTGCTGCTATTAATAAATTTGTGTATAGCAGCATAGATATGTATGGTACTGAATATTTAGTCCCTTCATCCAAGGCACATAGATGCAGGCTGCATATGGCGTGATTTATCACGACACAAAAAGAGATCTACTATCAGGGAAGGAGAGAGATTGGAAAACAGAACAAGAAGGTGAGGTTGCTTGTTTTGCACAGTATGCATCACATCATTCCTCTCCTGGCCCCAGCTCCCTTTATTTTGTATAATAACTTCTTCGAGTTTGCCATAGGGGAGTGGCTGATATATATAAAATGGGGGCGAATACATTATACTTGACTCATTGCCCTGATGCCTGAGAATGTCCTGATATGGACATGGCACTACTGTCATTGGGGGCCCTTAGTCACTAAAAGTGCCACTGACCTACCCATTTGCATTTAGCTAACAATGAGTCAATTTTCACAGGATTTTTACATTCAAGCAAAGTGTTCAGCAATTCCATGCAAATTTTTTGTAGTGCCCAAGGCCAGCTCCAGGTTTTTTGCCACTCCAAACCAAAAAAAAAGCCGGAGTGCTGCTGCCGAAACAAAAAGCAAAAGAGCCGCCCCCAAAGGGTCGGAATGCCGTCCCTTCAGAAGTGCCGCCCCAAGCACGTGCTTGGAATGCTGGTGCCTAGAGCCAGCCCTGGTAGTGCCCTACAACTATTATGCTTTCCTGTAGGCTTTTGTGCTTTTGTTTCATTGAAATCTCTCAACATAAGCTTTGAGATTTAAAGCAATGAAGGGGAGTGATAGTATCTTGACTAGGGTCCATATTAGTGATTATAATATTATTTGGACTTGGCTCTCTTCCATAATTCACTGTGAATTGTTTAAGAATGATGCTGACTCACAGCTTGCCATTTGTTTGAAATTCTAAATTACTTTTTATTTTAATTTTAAGTGAACTAGTACTAGCTACACACAACAAACTATCCAATGTCTTTTTTTGGTGGTTTTTAGGGGGTGGGACAATTTATCACTCATCATATTCCTTTTCTGTCACACCTCATGTATTCTCTACTTGAAGGTACCAAACTGCGATACAGATTAGATTTAAGTCAGAGTTTCTTAGGCAACAAAATACAGCAGGAAAACATAAAAAAGCTCTAGGGGGTTTCTTTTGAATGAGCACAATAACATGACAGCTTTGGTTCATAGATTATTAGAGACTGGTTAGGCCTAAAGTGGAAGATTTACCCTGGTACCCCTGAATTGTACCTGTTAGCTATTAAGGTGCTGATTCTGCTAACCTTACTCACATGCATTGAAATGAATAGAACTACTACTGAGCGAGTACCATTCCATCTGAATAACAGTGGCGAAATCAGACCTTTAGTGACCAGATCCATGTAGCGCTCTGAAAAGCATGTGTAGCATGTTTGGTGGTACCCAGTCTTATTACTCAAAATGCCACAATTAAATGCCATACGCTTCCTTCTGATGTGTGTGATAGGGGGAAGTAAATGTGTGGGAAAAGTGTATTCAAAGAACTATGTAGAGGAGAGAGGCATCCCCCATGGCATAGCTTCCCTTCTGCAGCACAAAGCAAGCCAGCTCATTTCTGTGCTGCTGGAGAGCATGGACAAGCACAGTGGGTTCAAGAGGAGAAAGGCGGAGGCATGGAAGTGCTGCTTCTCATGGCATGTTCCCTTCCTGGCTGGCTTTAGTTACACACGAAAAACACCTTAAAATTAGAGCTGTATTAGCTTTCACTGTGTGCTCTGTGAACCAGGAAGTTACAGGAGACTAGATGGGAGCAACCAACCTTGCTGCTAGTACAGGGAATTCCAAAAAGAGTTTTATGACACAATCTCTTGGGGTTGAGTAGCTCATAGTTGTGGATCTCAGCTGTCCCCGAGAACTGACAACTACATTCCTGGCCTTTGCACTCTGCCACCCATTCTGTGCTGAAGAGCTTAGGAATAAGTGGAGTGTGGCGGCAACAAAGATTGTGGATTTTAGTAATTGAGCCCACCCTTTCAGTTTGTTTTTTAGGCAAGAACTGGGGAAAGAGATGGGGTCTGTGATCTCTTTTCAACCTGAGCAGCCTGCGAGTGTTCCTAAAGGGAGTAGAAACTGGTAACAGGTATTTCTTTAATGCAGTTTTGTTTATTTACAAATACTGTACAAAGTCCTGTGTCTCTGAACTGAGAAGGGATCAAATAGCAGGAAACAACTTCTTCTGCTCATGGCACCAAGAGCACTCTTTTCAGCCTGCACCCCTGACCCAAAAACCTTTGCCAAGTTTCTTCCAGGGTCAGCTACCATATCAGCTACTTCTTCAGGCTCTTTCTCCTTCTCAGGTCTACACTAGAAAACTAGATCAACCCAGCTGTCTCACTCGGGGTATCAAAAATAAACCCGAGTGACATAATTAAGCTGACCTAGCCCACGAGGGCTAGTGTACACTGGCAATGTTAAAGCGCTGCCACAGCAGTGCTTTAACATGGCTTGTGTAGTCGCAGCACGGTGCTGGGAGAGAGCTCTCCCAGTGCTCTAGAAAAACCCACCTCCATGAGGGGCATAGCTGCCCGTGCTGGGAGCATGGCTCCCAGCACTGGTGCACTGTCTACACTGACACTTTACAGCATTGAAACTTGCTGCACTCAGGGAGGGTGTTTGGATGGAAAAAGCACTACAGCTGAGTGGCTGTAGCATTTCAAGTGTAGACAAGCCCTTAGTTTTTTCCAGTTTTCTGAGTGTTCTTTCCCACCCTGTCCCCACATACCTACCTGGTTACAAATTCCAGCTGAACCCTCCACCCACCTGATGCTAGTTTATGGGCAGACTTTAGTAGGCTTTGTTTTAGGTGTGCCCCTTAGCTGTCTCTTACAACTGTGCTAAATGGGTGATTCATTCACACCTCAGTTTGAAAGAGATTTTAACCCAAGCCATAACACCCAGCTCATAACACCCCACCTTCACCCTCAGCTTTTCTCATCATCCTCATAAGGCCTAAAATGGTGACACACAATAACCCATACTGAAAAGAAATAATCTATTGCATTACAATTGATACAAGCCTAACTCTTTATAGTAGTGGAGGGCAACTTGCAGCCCACTGGCTGCACGCGGCCTGTCAGGGTCATAGAATCATAGAATTCAAGATCAGAAGGGACCATTATGATCATCTAGTCTGACCTCCTGCAAGATGCAGGCCACATAAGCCGATCCACCCACTCCTTTAGCTAGCGACCCCTGCCCCATGCTTCGGAGGAAGGCGAAAAACCTCCAAGGCCACTGGTGGGCCACGAGAGCGCTTGTTTACATTGTTTCTCCACAGGCATAGGCGCCTGCAGCTCCCAGTGGCCGCAGTTTGCTGTTCCCGTCCAATGGGAGCTTCAGGAAGCAGCGGCCAGAACGTCCCTGCAGTCCGCACCTCCCATTGCCTAGGATCTGCGGGTGGCCGTGCCTGTGTACAATCAAACTGTCTCATGGCCCGCCACTGCCGAATGTGGCCCATGGGCTGCAGGCTGCCCACCACTGCTTTATAGTGTCTTTCTTTCAGGACAGTTTGACATCACTGATATAAAAGAATTTTATTCCCATGCCTCTTTTGGGGCTTTTCTTTCTCTGGATTTCTTTTCATCTACCAGGGAAGGATCCCGTTTCACTCACAATGGCTATTGGTTCTGTGGAATTTCCTGGCTGAGACAGACTCCACCCGTTCTATTCACAAATCAGTTTGAAAGCGGTTTTAATGCAAGACATTTCATCAAGTTCATAAAAGGTGTAAAAGGTCTATATGTTTTGAGAGTGACTCTTGTGTGCCTTTAAGAGGGCCCCCAATGTATGTCTACAGAAAGAGCAGCTAACAGCTGCTTCATAGGGAAAACTCCATTAGGCATTGTTGGAGGTGTGGCCCTTTAACTATCTCTTACAATGTTTTTAAATCTTATTCTATTAGTCTGACACAAACAGCCACGCCAAAAAGAGCACCTCAGGGCTGGTCTACATTGAACATTTACATTGGCATAGATACATCTCTTAGGGATGTGAAAAATCCACACCCCCAAGAGGCATAGCTATGCCAACTTAACCCCCAGTGTAGACCATGCTAGGTAAGCAGAAAAAATCTTCCTTTGAGCTAGCTACCACCTCTCAGGGAGGTAGATTAACTACAGTGATGGTAGAACACCTCCCATCGCTGAAGTGAGAGGCTACCCTGAATCACTGCAGTGGTGCTGCTGCAGCTTTTTAAGTGTAGACAAAGCTTTGATAAAATATTTCCATTTGAGATTCCATCAGATGCCTAAATTGGAGGGTTATTTACCTCAAAGGTGTACCTAATAGCTATAATTAATGCTGATATGTTAATGTTACTGACTCATAATTCTAAACATATTTTACCCCAGCTAACACACATTAACTCTGCTTTATCTGGATTGACTTTTGCCAAAGGGCTCTCAACCTGGCTTCAGTCTCAGCTGGTTATAGAATCCTGGACAAAATAATGGAATGGCTGATATGGGACTTGATTAATCAAGAGGAAAATACAATTAATGCCCATAAACATAGCTTTTTATGGAAAATACATCCAGTCAAACTAATTTGATATTTTTTGATGATTGAGTGTATAAGTTTGGTTGATAAAGATAATAATGTTGATGTAATATACTTAGATTTCTGTAAGGTGTTTGACTTGGTACCACATGACATTTTGATGAAAAAATTAGGATGACACAATTAACATGACACAAATTAAATTGATTAAAAACTGGCTAACTGATGGATCTCAAAATATAATTGTAAATGGGGAATCATCTTCAAGTGGGTGTGTTTTTATTTGGTTCTCACAGGGATCAGTTCCTGGCACCATATTATTTAACATTTTTATAAGTAAGTGCTATGGAAGAAAACATAAAATCATCACTAATAAAGTTTGCAAATGACACAAAGATTGGAGAGGTGGTACATGAGGAGGACAGATCATTAATACATAGCAGTCTTGGATTGTTTGGTAAGCTGGGTTCATGCAAACAATGTGTTTCAATGTGGCCAAATGCAAAGTTATACATCTAGAGAATGTAGGCTATACTTGCATAATGGGGGAGTTCTGTCCTGGGAAGCAATGATTCTGAAAGACTTGGGATCCAGGTAGATAATCAGCTGAACGCGAGTTCACAATGTAACACTGTGTCCAAAGGGACTAATGCGATCCTTGGATGTATAAACAGGAGAATCTTGAGTAGGAGGAGGGAGGCTATTTTACCTTTGTATTTTGCACTGGCGCAACCAATACTGGAATACTGTGTCCAGTACTGATGTCAAAAATTCAAGAAGGATGTTAATAAATTGGAGAAAGCTCAGAGAAGAGCCATGAGAATGATTAAAGGAGTGGAAAATGTCTTACATTGATAGACCCAAGGAGCTCAATCTGTTTAGCTTAACAAAAAGAAGGGTAAGAGGTTCCACGATCACAAACTATAAGTACTTACATGAAGAACAAAAATTTGATAATGGGCTATTAATTCTAGCAGAAAAAGGTATAACAAGATCCAATGGCTGGAAGTTGAAGATAAGCATATTTGGACTGGAAATAAAACACAAAATTTTAACAGCGAGAGTAATTAATTATTGGACCAATTTATTAAGGGTTATGGTGGGTTCTCTATCGCTGTCAATTTTTAGATCAAGATTCGATTTTTTTTTAAAAAGAGATGCTCTAGTTCAAAATGAACTATTTTGGGTAAATTCTATAACCTCTGCTGTACCGAAGGTAGACTAAATTATCATATTTGTCCCGCCTGGCTTTATAATCTATGAATCCATAAAATTACTAAACTGCACTATCTAGGTCCAATGTGCATACTGAAGGCACTTCATGATGTCTCAATTAGACTCCTCCTTTTAGGATGATAAAGTCTTTCAGGCCATACCATGGAATTCCTGAAGCAATTCCAGAACCTTAGTGAGTGACTCTGGCTGAGTATCAAGCAAGGAAGACTATTTGTCCTCTCCTTCCCAGCATGGTTTTGTTTCTATAGAGACTAACAATCCCATTCAAATCCAAGTAATTGTTGGAATTTTCATTCTGATTTGCAGATACAAACAGAATAGAAGCAAGGCTTTGTAATACAACTGGACAAAAAACTGTTTGATCCCTACAGGTACCACTTTATTCCCCAATATTACTATGATGATTTTACTCTCACCACAGAACTGGATAAAATAGGATAAAATAAGGATAAAAGAGAACCAAACCTTCACCACTCACATAAAATATACATGAATCAAACCTTTGTTGAAAGTTTTAAAAAAAACCAGAATAATTTGTTTCCCGTTATATATTATCATGCACCTCTTCACTTCTTGGTTATAGTCTCTGTTGATAGAGATTTCTAACTCTTTGGGGCCAGGGACTGTCTTATGTGTTTGTATGAGCTGAAGTACAGTACACCCCAGCATGATTTTAGGCTTTTAGGTGCCACTGCAATATAAATATTAAATAATAATAATTTCTAGTCCACACTGTAGATTTGTAAGGATGCTTATCCAAACCAAACAACTTCCAGATCTGTTCAGCTGTGCCCATTGTTACAGAGCCGCCAGTAACTTCTGAGGTAACTCAGCACTGAGTGGAAAGCTTTACTGACCATTCTGGCCCTGCATGCCTATACAGCACTTGCTGAACACCCATAGTTTCATACCAAGATGCAGCTGGTTCAGTGTGAAAAGGATTCTCTGGAAGATCTTTGGGCTGTGTCTAGGGAAGTAGCATTAGGAAATATCAGACTCATAATTCATCACCAGTGCAGGACCATTTAATATGTGGAGATATACCTATCTCATAGAGCTGGAAGGGACCCTGAGGAGTCATTGCGTCCAGCCCCCTGCCTTCACTAGCAGGACCAAGTACTCATTTTGCCCCATATCTCTAAGTGTCCCCCTCAACGATTGAGCTCACAACCCTGGGTTTAGTAGGCCAATGCTCAAACCACTGAGCTATCCCCCTCTGCATTGGTAATAACAGTGGTGGAAGCTGTGATATAGTCAGAACTCAGGATTTTTACCACTATGTCATCTAACCCAGTGAATTATGGGTCCAAATTTTGCCACTTTAAATGCAGCTTTAGTAATTTTGAAAATCTTGTCAGGAATTTCAATCTTATGTTCCTATGTCAATTGCACACATTTCTAGAATCACCCACCACTCAGAGAATCTTAATTGTATGAGTAAGAAAAAGTCTTATATAAATGTATCCTCTCATTTACAGAAGATGAGATGATTAAATCACTCACATTTTAGTATGATTTTCAGTTATGGGAATGGAAAAAACATTGCTTTTCATCATATGAAGAGAAGTACATAATTTGTACAGGAAAAATGATGTGCTACCGTATTCAAAAACATCAAAAGAAGTGTCATGTTCACACAAATGACTTAGCATGAGGCATACTGTTCTTGCAAAGAGCTGGCATTTCCTCAATAGTACATCTGCTTTGGTAGATGGCAGTTAGTAGAATACATGTAATAAGCAATGACATTGACAAAAGAAGGTACTTATGTTTAATGCCACTCATTTACTCTGCCAGTTTCAGATGCTAAGAGTTGCCTAGCAAATGAATGTGTGGTGTATGAAAATACCAGTGTTGTTAAGAAAGAATTAGGATTTACACCTCTGTCAAAAATGAATGTGAAATGAATGTCTGTAATAGTGTTAAGGATGGACAGAGTTTAATGATAATTCCTGTACTTAACTCTTTTCCTTGAAACCTGGTATCATGTCTCTTTCACAGCTGTCTAAACAAAGAAATAAAAGTATGATCACTGTTGCCTCCTGTAGTTAATGTGCCCTAAGTAAGAGAGGCTAGTCACATACAGGCCAAAATCTCTGCTTGTGTAAATTGGCATTGGAACCTATCGTTTTAAGCTTTAACCCTGATGAAGCTGCCTTGGTTTCATAATGTATTATGTAAAAATGTTCTTCATCTGATTTTTTTGGTATGCTAGTCTGTATAGTGCAGCATAAGGGAGTTTAAGTTGTCCCCTTTAGTGCTTTGCAAAACTATTAATTCTAGTGGGCAAAAACTGAGCTTTACAAACTTTTTTGGTGCGAGTTAGTAAATTTAAGGGTGAAATGTAACTACTTCCACCATTAGTAAGGCAAGTTTATCCCAGTTAAAAATGTGAAAATTCCGTCTTCTAACTAATAATAAATCATACAGGCAGCATGTGACAATGGACTCTGGGTTTTGTAGAAAAAAGCACAAGTGCCTCAAGCTTTATACAGAAAGAGTGAAAAATAGTTTACTTGCTGAGTTAGCATGGTCCCACAATGTTTCTGCATGAACCTCTGGAAGTGAATGAGGGTTTTGCATGTGAAAGGACTGGAAGATTGACCGTGACTAGGTAAAAAGTGTATTTTATCTGTACTGAATAAATCCACATTATTTAAATACTAGTGAAAACAAAGCAGTTTTAGTTTCAATCCAGTCTAACTATTCAAGGTAAATCCTCTGCTCCCACCTAGGGTACACCTTGACCAGCTAACATAGGTTAAAACTACAGTTGCCTTGTCTTTACTATGATTATAAATAATGAGTTCGTTATCATGAGTTAGCTTAAGTTGGGTTAAAAATACAGCTTTTTCCTAGGCCTTGTCTACACTACAGAATTTTGTCGACAAAAGGTGGCTTTTGTCAATAAAACAGTGAATGCGTACACACTGAAATGAGACTTTGGGTGGCAAAAATGCTCTGTTTTGGTGACAAAATAAAGCCAACTTGATGAGAGACATAAGGCTTTTTGTGCAAAATTTTTGTCAACAAAGTGACAGTATAGACACCATGCTTGATTTTATTGCTTTAATTGGCCTCCAGGAGGTGTCCCACAATGCCCATCCTGACAGCTCTGGTCAGTATTTTGAATTGCATCTTCCTAGGTGACCATGACAGCTTATCGCAGCAAACATTCTCCTGCTTGGACCACTGCAGAGCTGCTGGATCTGCTCAGTATATGGGAATAGGAGGGTGTGCAGTCCTGCTGCGCTTGAGTCATAGGAATTTTGATACCTATGGGCAGATTTCTCGAGGCTTGCGTGAAAAGGCTATGATCAAGACATTCTGCAGTGCACTTTGAAGATAAAGTTGCTGAGGCAAGTGTACCATAAGGTGAGAGAGGCAAACTGTCACTCCAGTGCTGCACCAAAGACCTGCCAGTTCTATAAGGAGCTGGACACTATCCTCAGTGGCGATTCCACCGCCACGAGCCCCACGGATACTTCGGAGGGCATGGAGATGGTGGAAAGAGGACCTAACCCTTAGGATGAAGTTGTTGATGAAGAAGTGGAGTTAAACGAGGATGTGCAGGTCCCAGTGGGGTCGCCCGGTGGGGCAGGCAGCCAGGAATTGTCCTCCACTCCAGAGGTGTCTAGCCAGTCTCATCAGCCGCTCTCCGAGGAGCAAGAAGCAGGAGATACGACGCCTGGTAAGTGGCTGTGGTTTGTGTAGTGCAGAGGTGGGTTCAAGGTATAGAAATGTAGAAGGCTGACTGTGTTTCTGTGAGGTGGACATTTCCCTGTGTAGCTAATCAGTACAGCAGAACAGGGTGTTGATGCATGCTAAGATCTCATGGGAATCCTTCAGAGAGATCTCTAGGAAAGTTTCTTTGAGGTACTCTGCAATCCTCTGCCAAAGGTTCCTTGGCAGAGCTGCTTTGTTCCTTCCCCCATTATAGGAAATTTTCCTGTGCCATTTGGCAATCACTTGTGCAGGGACCAAAGTGGCACACAGGCGAGCAGTATAGGGAGCAGGGCAGAAGCCACAAGCATGTAGTAGATGTACCCTCACTTCCCTGCTTACTGTCAGCAGTGAGATATCCGCTATCATGACCCCGACCTGTGGAAAAGTGTGGGAGAATTTTAGAATTTTTTCCCTAGTTGGCTGCACCACAACCCTTGCAGAATGCTCTTATTCCCCATGTAGAGCACTCCTCCCCTCTCCCCAGCCAACATTCACCATGCTTTGGGTGTTCGCCGAGATGTGTGCTTGCCAACAGTCAGTGAGAAAGGGATGGTTATGTTATCAGAGGTATATTTTACTGAAATGTTTCAATACTGTGCATTAACTTAACAATCATTCTTCTTGTGAATTGTTTCTTGTGTTTTGGTAGATGTGGCCTTTAGGAACACCCCAGACATACTGGCCGAGCAGCTCTGCCAGATAACAAAGCGCCAAAGATAGAGTAAAGAAGACATGTTCCAGGAGGTACTACACTTCTCCAAGGCAGAGAAAAGGAAACACAAGAAGTGAAGGGAAGCAAAAAGCAGGACAGAAAAGAAAATCAGGAGTTTGTTAAGGATGCTACTGAGAGGATGATTAAAGTCAGGGAAGATCAAATGCAGATGTGGAAGTCCTTAATAATGCTGCAGACTGAGCAGATGCATGCCCTCCCTCCCCTGCAGCAGATTCAGAACTCTTTTCCATGCCCCACACTCCAAACTCCGCCCGCACAGTCCTTTTTGCTTTCCGGGACTTCTCTGTTTCCCCTTCACTCTATCGCCTTGGACAACTTTCAAAATGATAGCTGGACCTGCACACAGCTCTGAAAATCTGCCCTTCCCTCATACTTCCTTTCCCACCAAGCATCTTTGTGTGGGTGTGTGTTTCTTGTGCAATAAAAGCAAAGTTTTTGAATGGTAACTCATCTTTATTTGTTTCCTACAAATTAAGATAGCAGGCACTACCAATACATACTCAGGCAGTTCAATCATTTGCTTACTGGAATGTAAGGCCCCAAAATTCACCATTGTTTCCTAGGAAAACTACATGTTATGCAATATTGCAGCACCAATCACAAAGTTATATATTGTTATATATTACTGGTTCACACATTTTCAAAGTGTTGCCTCAAAGCCTCCCTGATTCTAATTGCCCCACTATGGGCCCCTATGATAGTCCTGGTATCTGGCTGCTCAAAATCAGCAGCTAAGCAGTTTGCCTCAACACTCCACCGGGAGCAAACCTTTCACCCTTAGCTTCACAAAGATTATGCAACGTACAACATGCAGCTATGGCAATGGGAATATTATCATCATTGAGATCTAACCTGCCAGAAAGGCATCACCAGCGCACCTTTAATCTGCCAAAGGCACATTCCACTGTCATCCGGCACATTCTCAGCCTGTTGTTGTGCTGCTCCTTACTGCTGTCCTGATTTCCCATTAAGGTTTCATGAGCCATGGCTGTAAGGGGTACACTGGGTCTCCCAGAATCCCCCACTGTAATCTTCTGATCTAGAAAGTAAGTTCCTGCTTGTAGCTTTCTGTACTGGCCAGTGTTCTTGAAGATGCATGCGTCATGCACCTTTCCTGACCACCCCACATTGATGTCAGTGAAATGCACACGGTGATCCACAAGTGCCTGCAACACTATGGAGAAGTACCCCTTCCTATTGATGTACTCCATTCAGGGGTGGCTCTGTTTTTTGCTGTCCCATGCACGGCAGTCAGGCAGCCGTCGGCGGCGTTTGTGCAGCCAAATCTGTCAGTCACATGGATTTGGCGGCAGCTCTGCGGGTGATCTGCTGGTCATGTGCCTTCAGTGTACTCACTACCGAATTACCACCGAAGCCGCAGGACCAGCGGACGTCCCGCAGAAATGCTGCCAAAGGCGGCCTGACTGCCGCTACTGGCACGCGCTTGCAGCGCTGGTGCCTGGAGCCGCCCCTGACTCCACTGCAGGGTGGGTTTGGTGCCAAAATAGGAATGTGTACGCCATCTATCGCCCCTCCACAGTTAGGGAAACCCATTTCTTCAAAGCTGTCTACTATTTCACACGTCACAGTGCTTGGTAGAAGGATGCGATTAATTGCCCTTCACACTTGCATTAACGCAGCCCCAACGGTCAACTTCCCAACTGCAAATTGATTCATGCTACTTTGGTAGCAGTCTGGAGTATCCAGCTTCCACACAGCAATTGCCACACATTTCTCTATCAATAGGGCAGCTCTCATTCTGGTGTCCTTGTGCCATAGTGCTGAGGCGAGCTCTGCACACAGTTCCAGGAAGGTCACTTTCTGCATCTGAAAGTTCTGTAGCCACTGCTCATCATCCCAGACCTGCACGGCAATACGATCCCACCATTCAGTGCTCCTTTCCCAAGCCCAAAAACAACAGTCCACTGTCTGCAGCTGTTCTGTGAATGCCAAACACAATCTAAAGTTGCTCTTATCCCTATTACACAGCATGTCAGGCAACTGGGAATCTTCTTCAGTTAGGAACTTCGTGATTAACTGCACTGCCATCTGCAATGTCTTAATGACAGTTATCAGAGCATAGGAGAGCTGGGCGGAATCCATCCTTTATTACAAACATGCCGGGGTATGCAGCAAAGAAAGGCCATTGAAAAATGCCATGAAAGAAAGCTGGAAGCCCATGGAGTACTGGGACAGTATCATGGGAAATTGAGCCCAGTCCCAAGATGCGCCGTGATCCGCTCTACCTTCCCACAAGACTTAGTGGCAGAAGGTGTCGAGCTGGACTGTGGGATAGGTACCCACAGTGCATTGCTCACACTATCGATGACAGTGCCCCAACTTTGGACATGCTTTGCCGACAGAGTGAGCAAATGTGAACATGCAATACTGATTTTTATTGTCCTCCTTTGAGTGTTAACATGACTTTTGTCGACAAAACTCTGTAGTGTAGACAAGCCCCTAGTTGGCATTCCTCTTTCTTTATGTGTGTTTTACACAGCACTTAATTGCCTTTTGCAACTATTGTTCCCCACATGTAAAGATAACCAAACAGGGAGTTTTGTAGTTCAAATAACCATAAATACTTAGAGGAATTCAGTTTATCAAAAACAAAAAAAAACAAAAAACAAACAAACAAAAAAAAGAAAAAAAAGAGAGAGAACAGATGAAATACCAAGAAATCTCTCTACTGCAGCCCTTGAGCTCTCCAGTTATTACCAACAGCACTTCACCTTGGGGCTGCACTCATTACAATGGCTTTCTGCTGAATATTGAGTCAGGTTCAAGGCTTCTGTCCTTATTTTTAAGGCCTGCAGTGAAAAGGATGCAAGATACGTAAAGGGACGTCTCACCATTAGCCACCATGTAAACCATCAGCAGCTACCTTCTTTGGCAGCAAAATGACAGAGGCTATTCCATGATGATACAGAGGCTGTTTGTGAGCTGGCTAATGCTATAGAACACATCAGGATGAGCACAAATCTTGCCACTGTCAGAACTAAATGAAAAATGCACTTCTTTAACCCAATTTTAAAAACAGGGGGAGGGGAGGAAGGGAGAGAGGGCAAGCAAATAAGATCCTTTATGTTATGCACTCATATGTTATGATGATGCTGTTGGCATAAACTGGAGGCAAATACAAGTTAACCCCCCTGACACACAAATGTACACTACAAAAAAAAACCATATTAGGAATGGTATTGCACTGGTTTACTAGTACTGTTGGGCATAAACCTTACTACCATGAGGTAATCCCATTTACTTCATCTTTCAGGCTTAAGCTGAGTAGTAAAGTAAGTGTTTGAGAGACAGGCCTCCAATCCTGAAAGCTATTTTAGCCAGCAGAATTCTGCTTCTACTGTGAATGAGTCATGATTTAAACAGTTCTGAAACCATTTTCAATATTAGGGGGAAATTTTCAAAGGTACAATGAGTAGTTAGGAGTTCATTTCCCATAAACTCCCCTTAGTACCTCTGAAAATCTCCTCCTTAAACAATATTACATCACAAATTTGTCCGAAGAAATCAATTAGGTCAAAATTTGACCTATCTGCTGCAGGGGCAAAACTGTGCACAGAGCTTTTGACAGATGCTTCCTAGCACAGTCTCTCTTTTGCAACACGATCATGCCTGGTGTAAAACTCTGCAGCTCCTCTGCTGTGCTTGAGAAGATGATGAATTATGGACTTCTGTTGAAAATAGCCTTCAGCAAAAGGGTCTTATATTCTTGAAATAAAATGTATCTTATTTGTTTTAAAAATGATACAATATATAATTGATTTTCAATATGCATTTATATAAGTGTCTAATTTATCCCAAATGTATCAAAACCAGATCCAGGATTATGTATTTTGCTTCCTTTCTCCCCATGCATTTCATAGATTATTTTTTTCCTTCCTTTGGTTGTTTGCTTAATAAGACTACGCTTCGGTGCTTCAGCTGCAGAGCAGAAAATCTGTTTCTTCTGTAATACTGATTTTTATGGCTATAATCCCAATTTTCATGGCTCCACAAGAAAACAGTCTTTTTCCAGATTCAGAATTGCTCTCAGAACAAAAATAAGCCTGTCAGCCTTTGTAAACTATTTTTTGTGTTCAAGGGGACAGGTTTATAAGCATGCTGTATTACTAAGCACAATGTAAAATGAATAAAAGGCCAAAGGAATTTAACAAAATTTTACTTTTTTTAATTGCCATTGGCATTTCATAATTCTCTCTTTCCGTGATCTCTATTTCAAATTATGTTAAAATGTTAGTGATTACAATGAGTAAAGACATCCATGGGCTTGATTGCTGTTATTTCAGCACACTGGTGGTGGTCAGTGTAATAGTACCTATTTTGAACATGCTGGAAGTATAAGATTGAAGAGGGTTTTTGTTGGTGGTGATGCTTGTATATTACTTTACAGACATGATAAAGCTTGGCCAAAAGGAGACAGTTGTTGCTGGCTCTGAGATGCGGGTGTGTCCTGCTCAAAGTAAGCAACAGCTGGAATATATTTGAAGGTCTTAGCTCAAATCTGCAAAATCTTTAGTTCACCTCACTGCCACCAATGTAGTTGGGTATATATGGATCCAAAAGAACAGAGAACCAACATTTATTATACTGTGTCCCTGCCAGTTCCAGAATAAAGACAGATGTACAAATACCATGCAGTAGCTCAAAGCACAAAATCTTCTCAGAACATTGTAAGAACTCCATTTATGGGTATTTTTAAGTATAGATTTCACATTTTCTTGTCTCTGCTTCTTCACTACACTTGCTAACCAACTGAGAATAGTCAGTGCACCTTGGAATAGCTCATCAGATACAGAGAAGTGTGACAATTCTGGTTTTAGAAAAGTGGGAACAAAGGCAGAGACATTTATTTATTTATTTATTTATATTGTGGCAGCACCCAAAGTATGCCAGGCAACATACATACAAGAAGATATAGTCCCTCCCAAAACACTTAGTCTCAGACCTCAACCTTCCAAACACTTAAATTCATATATAATTTCACATATCTGCCTAGTATCATTGAACACAGCTGTTCCCGAGTTGTGTAATCCTCACAATGCAGCCTGGTTTTTCTTTATATAGTTTTGTAACTAATAATATTTTGTACACTAAGGTGTAATAATGTACTAAATAATAATAAACTCTCCCTTTTTTCCATCTTTCATCAGACATTTTCAAAGTGCTTTGCAAACACTAAGATTCAAAACATCCCTGTGAGTTATATACTTCGTTACATATTTTGACTGGCTGTGGTAATGTTAAGAGTGTGCGTGAACTTGAGCAGGCAATCAATATTTTGGTTTGCCTGGAATACTTTGCCCTGAGTCTAAGCAAGCTAAGAGAATAGGTGAAAAGCTAAGAACACCCATGAAAACTAAAGTAGAACATCACTAATTGACACTAATGACTGCAAATGGCTGAATTCTGTGAATTGGGAGGTAAGCATCAAATGCAATTAATATAAATCAAGAAGCACAAAATGTACTTTGTGTATTTGAGTGTAGTATAATTGTAATAATTTATGATCATATTGATAGTGTATTAGTGTTTGCATATTTTTTAAAAGTAAAAACATTTTAGTAATCTCAGACCTCACTAGGGCACTCTGCTATTAAATTATTGCTCAAAAATGGGGAGAGACTTCTGGTGTGTGTGTGAATTATAGGTTATGTGGATTTTGGAAGTGCAAATTCCAGTAATCGTATTGTCTCTCTAAACAATAGGAATGGAAGAACAATAGGGAAGCCACAATAAATGTATGGTTACTGCAGCTTTTTTGTGATAAGACTTTTTAAAAAATACATGACTTTATACATCATGGCTCAGATCTTGGGCTACAATATGATTGTTTTGCTTCACACTGGTAGAGCAAAGCTGGCCTACAACCAACACAGCTGACCTTGGGAGGATTACAGCAATGTTGGCAGTTACTTTTAATGGCATGAAGCTGGTGTAATGACTCCTTCACATCCACCCTCACCCTGTGGCCAGCATAAGGACATAACCGTGGCTTCTCTGTGATCCCCAGGATCTACTTTTTGAGGACATGTGCAGCAGTGTAATTTAGAACTGTCCTTGGGCTGCTGTAAATTGTGCTGAGGGACCAGAACAACAGCCAGTCAAAGATCGGTGTAAGACAATGGTGGCTTAAGTTCTTGGCATATTTGTTAATGTCAGCCCTACTGTTCCATTACCAAAGGGACCTAATAATCTGTGCATTTATATTCGGCATTTGTTTGAAATGGACAAACTGTAACAAGGAGTTTTTGGATAGCAGAGATTAGAATTTTCCAGAGATATCTGTTGAAATTTGTCCAAGAATATTCTGATTCCTTCAAAATTGGTATCTTATTAGATTAACTTTCTGTCACACATCATTACCATTACAATTGAGGTGTTGCAGTATAAATAATAATATTTAGATACAATTATAGTGAGGTGGTAGTTAAGGTTGAGATTAGTTTACTGGTTAGCAGCCAATTTTTTTAGAAGTGCATTAAATCCACATGCTTTCTTGATAATTGCTGTGTCTTTTGAGCATCTGGAATAGGGTTAGTGTTTGAAATCTAAGCTAATTTAGCAAAGGGTTCATAAATTACCATCCCCCATTTAAATCATGTTGCACACATCTGGTGGTGTAAACGATAGTTTGATCCTTGCCAAACTGATATCACTTTCTAGGGGATTGATTTCACCTGGTATTTGGCATCCACTGCCCTTTTGGGAAAGCAACATTTATTAAATTTATTCAGGGTAAAAGTTGGATCTACAAGATGGCTCGAATGTAAACGCTACTTTTGCATTATAGTTAGGACATGGTCTGACAGTTTCTCTGTATTTATCCACATGTTGTATCACCACAGTGCTCCATAACACCTGAAAGGTTTGAGTGCTACAATCTCTGTCTGGCAGATTGGGACATCATTTAAACAAGGCAGAATTTAAGGTTGCAGAGCAGGACGAGTATACCTTAACTCTGTATTTCCTGGTTTTCACAAGTTTAAGTATGGGTGAATTTGACTCTGGCAGTGTATGAGGCACAGCTAGTCATCCTTAACTTACGCTAACAAATTTGGAGTCATTAATGTTCAAACAAAAATCAGATTTTGATAATTTGAAAGTGTCAAAATAGCCTGTGCTGCCAAGTGTAAATAAACAATTTATAATGTTTCATTAAGAGTTTCAATTTCAGTTACATTCAGGGCTGGCCCACAACATTTCAGCACCTGAGGCGGGGAGCTCAAATGAAGCCCCCTTGCTTTGGCAAAAAAAGTCTCAATTCTGCCTTCTTCCTGTTCTGCTCCTCTCATGGTACTGCTATGCTATTTACCCCAATAAAGGAGAACTAAACTTAAAATGCCTTGTTCAAAAATTTTAAGTAACACTTAACTTCCAAACACCTGAACAGCAAATGTAACTTTTCTTGTCTGCGTAGTAAACACTGACATTTTTATCTGTTTGAATAATCAAAGTGGTGCTTTCCACGTCGCCTTGGTTGCAAAGATTTGAACTGCTACTGAAGGTCAACAGTCTGGGCCAGCGCATGCTCTATTGAGATGGTTGCAAGGCTGAGCAGCCTCTCCTATGTCATTGTGGAGCATACACGTGTTTTTATTAATTTCAGCTTGGAGAAGCTGTGTTCTCTACTGGCAACTGTTACAGGAAGTGTTAGAAGTATGCGCAGAGCAACAAAAGCATTTGGAAAGAGGGTGGTCATCTTATTTGTGCACGTATATTCCAGAACAGCCTCTGGAGTTGATCCTGCTGAAATTTATCTTGAAAGGGCTTTCAGTTCATCACCTAAATCACTCACATCAATATCGTGAAGGTCATCATGTGTCAACATTGTCTCTAGTGCCCTGCATTGCTGGTGCATTGTCTTCTTCAGGTACAGTGAGGAGTTTTGGAATATCATACAACATCCCAAATATACTGCTGTGTTCCTTGAGCTGCATGAAACGTTCAATTGACTGTATTGCACAATCTAGCACCTGGTTAAAGAATTCAACTTTGAATTGTTATTTGGGGTCCCTTATGAGATTATCCCATGCCTCGTAATCAAAATGTCTTCTTCTTCGGTGACACAGAAATTTGAAGTTATGTATGTTTCTGGTGATTCCGTTTCCCTCTACCACTGTTCTCCCACAAACAATTCCTGTCATAACATTATCCTCCATAATGGCAACTATGGCATCATCTATCTTCCCAATTTGGTGTTTGATAGGCTTTATTGCCTCCACTTGACTTTCCCATCATGTGGCACTCAGTGGTTTCAGTGTTAGAGGATGTTCCCAGATTTTGCTTCAAAATTTGCCATTGATGAGTTGATGCAGAGAAAAATACATAGATGCTTTGAATTACATTACAAAATTCAGCAGCCTCACTAGAAGCTGAGGCTGCATCACTGGCCACCAAGTTCAATGAATGAGAACTGCATGGGACAAAAAAAGCTTGAGGGTTTAACTCTTGGATCCATGTCTTCACTCCTCTGTTCTTTCCTCTCATATTGGCACCATTATCATAGCCCTGACCTCTCATGTCAGCTATCGCAATTCCTGTATCTTCCAGCTTTTTAAGAAGCACATTTGTCATACCAGCTCCTGTAGTATCATCAATGTCAATACATTCTAGAAAATGCTCTCTGACAGTCACCATTGCAGGGACATTTTCACTAGGTTCTATTGTTGTTACAAAACGCACCATTAAAGTAATTTGTTCCGTATGGCTGATGTCAGGTGTGCAGTCTAGAATAACAGTAATATCTTGCTGACTTCAGATCTGCCACAATCTTCTGTTTGACTTCTGTTGCCAGTAACTGTATGATCTCATTTTGAATTGTTTTTTTCCCAAGGTAGTGGTGTGTGTACATTTCTTGGGTGGTGACTCTTCTTAGATGCTCCTGGAGTACAGTATCAAACTCAGCCATCAGCTCCACAATTTTAAGGAAGTTTCCATTGTTTGGCACATACAGCTGATCTGAAGTGCCACACAGTGCTAGGTTTTGGGTAGCAAGCATTCACACAATGGCAATGAGCCTTTTCAGAACATTTTGCCAGTGAAGAGACTCTGATGCAATCTTCTCTTGATGCTGATCAGCTATGGTGGCCTTTAACCTTAGTCTCATCTCAAGCTCTTTCCACCTATGAAATGCTTTTGGTGATTTGCTGCCTTCTCGTGGCATGCCAGATTTCTAGCCAGATTTTTCCAGTCCTTTGTTCCTGTAGAACCCAATGTGGCTGGAACACTAGACTGGAAGAGTTTACAACAAAAACAGTATGCAACATTCTGGGATTTTGAGTACATAAGCCATGACCTCTCCACTTTGCCACCATTAGGAATTTCACGCCAGTAATGTGTTGAATGGAAACCTATTTTCATTGTCTTTGGAGAGCATGAAGTTTTTCACTTGCTGTGGCCCATGCAGTACAAGAAAGTCCCTCGGGCTACTGCTCAAGTGTGTCCACAGTCCTGGATCATCTAGACTTAAGGAACTAAACTCAGCAGCAGCAGCTGTTTCTTGCACCTCCACCACATTCTTCTCTGATCTACAGTTTTCTTCAGGAATATGCATGGTTACATCCATTTGAGATGGAGATATGGATGCTGCAGTTGCTGCCAGGTCACCTGCACTCTGACTAACTGGAAGATCAGGCAACTCCTCACCACTCACATCCTCACTGGGGCCGGAAGGCTCACTGTGAACATTTGTGTGTATGTATCTCAGGAGAGCTCCTTCCTACTTAGATAGAAAAGCTTCCTTTGCTTTCTTTCTTTTTCTGAATGCTGCCCCAGAGGGGCGTTTTCTTCTTTCACTCATGACTGCTGTTCTGTGCCAGCTATAGTGGCTCTCAACACTCAGTTGAAGGGGACAAATACTGAGGCTGCTAGCAGGGCCTGAGTGAGGGAAGATATCAGTGTCTTAAGGGTCTAACTGGCTCCTACTACTTCAGTGGCTGCCTGTTCTCCTCACGTGGGTTCAGGGAAGCAGCAGGAAACAGGAAGCTCCCTGAGAAGCTGGTGTTAATCAGTCCAGGCTCCTGGGGGTGCTAGAAAGGTACATAAGAGGCTCCTCCTCCTCTCTCTCCCTGCAGCTCCTGCTGTTTTCTGTTATTCCCTCTCACCTTTTCTCCTGTCTGCCTGTTATGTCTCTTGTGCCCCCCTCTTCCTCTAGCACAGCACTCCACCATCTCTGTGCACCTAGAGCAGAGAGAATACATATGCACCAGCAGCAGACACAATTTTCTACACTCTGGGTTTAAGTGGTGTCCCCCCCCCCCCACAGTCTGGCACCTGAGGCAGTCGCCTCAGTTTGCCTCCTGGTAAGGCCATCCCTGGTTACATTAATATATAATGCATAAATATTGCCCAGTGTGTAGAACTGTCGTTATAATGTGGCTATTGTCTATTTAAAGGACTATTGTGTATTAAAAAAAAAAACTCTGCTTTTTCCATTCCAAACTATGAGCAAAATTATCACTGAAACACCTAAGCAACAGAATGTGCCTGCAAATCAGATATTTATGTGTGCAAATGACTCTTACTGAGGCCTAAATTATTTGAACTTGCAAAATTCCTGGAGGCCGTGCTGAAAATCATAGTAAATCATTTCTATATGGACAGGGCCATTTTAGGGGCATGTGACCCAGGCGACTACCTGGGGTGCCAGACATAGGTGGCACCGGCCTCGGGATGCTATTTTTGTTAGCGACAAAAGGGAAAATAGAATGTTTGAAGTAAAATGTTTCAGGTATTCTGCATGTGGATTCATTTTTCACTAATCTTCTAGAATGTTCTGGACCATTGTAGAATCTTGTGGAACCTTCCAGACTTTGAGAACTACATTTTCCTTGAACCGCCTAGAATGTTGTCAGTCATACCCTCACAGTTATATAAGGGGCAGGACATCACCAGTCAGTCAGTGAAATGCAAGAATGAAGTGAGAGCCCAGCTGCGATATTGTGAACCTTATTTTATTGTGTAATGTTTTAAGATTTGAAGAGTGTAAGTAGTGACTAATAAAGGACATATTTAATGCAATGCCAGAGATATCTGTCGAACCCCACACTACAGTACAAAAGAAATACTGTTACTACTTTTGCCATGCTTAATATATAATGTTTGATGACTTACTAAAACTGTGGAACATAGACTTTTGCTCTCACTAATACTGTCTGTTGTACCCAAAGAAGCCATCAGGAGCTCAGTATAGGAAGTGAAAAGCTCAATTGCAATTTAGTTTGCAGGAAAGGTCAAATTTGATGGGGAAATATCTGAAACGGAACATAGACCAGGCTTTAGGCAGTAGTGATCATCCCAGTGCAGAAGAAATTGATGAGTGAAACATAAATGACGGAAGTCCTATTACTAAGAAATTAGCAGATTTACCTGAAGATAAGGAATGGAAATGTGAGGACTAAGGTTAATATTCTAAGGCTATCACTGACTGTAACACTATTTAATACTGGTGCACCCAATGTTAGTATACAGTTCAATTTCTTGATGTTAGTACATTTTAGTTATTAAAATTAAAAAGTTTCTATAAGATTAGAGGAAATTTTTATTTGCTTATATATATGGCATGAATAAATACAGATTTACAGATTCTAGTGTGCAAATTTATCATCTTATGAGAGATAAATCATGCATGCAACTTGTGCATCAAAGTTGTGAAATGGGCTACAAATGCAATAAAAATAGGTATTCAAAAGTTTAATAAATGGGAGGAGGGACACTGAAGACTGCTCCTTACCAGGAACACCGTTTGGTCTAGGGCTGGCCCTGTATATGGAAGAATCCTAATGCCAAAAAAATTGTGTGATAGCACAGTGCGAGATAAATAAAAGCCCAGTTTTTTCCATCTCTAATGAGAGGCACAAAGGGATGGGATCTGGTGAGATCTCCCACTGCTTTGGGACTCCCCTGATTCTTGCTATTTTCACAGCTGTCCACCAATGTTTTGCAGAGAAGAAACTGATCAGACTCTTGTCACCTTAACAAAAGTCTGGTCACTGCTGCTATTCATTGGTGGGCAACAGTGAAAATTACAAGAATGTTCATTTTAACCCACCTCTGCCAGGGCTTCCATGTTCTCCAGCTCCATGGCAGCCAGTATGGCAGGCTAACGGAGAGTCAGGAGTTTGGATGTCCTGGGACCACTGACTCCCAAGCCCAAAGGCCCCATTTTATCAGGCTGCCAAGGAGCTGAGTTGATAAGCTGGCAGGAAACCAGACAGGTTTCCAATGGAATCTTGCATGGAGTCCATCAGAAGTTCATCAAAATCGAACTATTGCCGTCTAATGTTCCGATTACAACAAATTGGCAATTTTTGAGGGAAAAAAATGCTTTGTTGGAACTTTTCCAAACAGCGTTAGTGATAATATATGCTAATTTCTATGCTAAGTAAGTTCCAGGAATCATTGAAAGGAGACACTGCCAGTGGGGAAAAAATGGTGCCAAGCAACTTCATTTTGTTAAGAACCCTAATCTGTTTTTAATGAACTATAATATCAATATAGTTGTAAACATATGTTTGGCATATTTTTAAAATGTGCTATTTTAGAAAATATTGCATCTGTTACACTTACCTCTCAGCTGTTTCACATCTGGTCAGATGCTCCAGATTTCCTTATAACACATGCTAGCACAGGCGTTTTGTCTGTGGAGGTGACAAAGTCAAAGTGTAACATCATAACAAGTTTGGATAAAATTAGTACAGGGTTTTTTTGGTTCTAAAAGAACCTTTATTTTTTACCACTTTTCACCTCTGAGGCTGCCCCAGTCTGCTTCAGTTGCTTTAGGCTATGGCTTGTTTCTTCACCAAAACAAAGACTATATATTTAAGAAACAATAACACCATCTTAAAATACTTTAGTGCTCAAGTAAGAAGTTTCCTTATTGTGTCCACTGAATGATTATAGCCATTGAACATTTCCAGATGAAATACAGAAGCAAATGAACAGCTGGATTCCACACAGCTGCATTTTTTAAAATAGGGAAAATATACTAAGAAGGTATATGACAGATAATAAAAATGCATGAGAAAAATATCTCAGCTCTTGAAACTCCTGTAGAAAGGTTACTAAGGATAGGATTTGAACTGACTATAAAAGCTACAGGGCAGGCCTGAGAAATGGCTTCCTATATTACATTCTCCGTGTCTGGGTGATTGTCCAAAAAAATCCATGACAAGAAATTATGGAGTAAACACCGGAGTGCTTTTGAATCCAGGAACATCACCACAGATTGAGTGCAGTTTGTTGTGAAGTGTACAGAGCTTTGGTTGTGTCTTTTGTCAAATCAGCTAGTTCACATGTGAAAGTTTTACCTTTGGCTATTTTATATGGTACATGGTTATGCATACTGCAGGCAGGAAGGCTCAAACTCTGTATGCGCAGCCCTAGGACTGATATGTTTCTTCATTTTCTGTTATGATTTATTTTTTCATGTAAGTATTGACTCAATTAAGTGTTTGGTGAATTTTAGGGGAGAGTTTTGTTATAAAATAAGCCAGGAAACTTTTAAAAATTGATTATGAGGGTACAACAGTGTGTAGGAGGAGAGGATCTCACACGTGGAGCAGTATGCTGTTTCCACAAGGGAGATGTCATGAAGGAATCCTGTCACCAATGGGCCATTGCTTTTATTTATTTCACTGCCTTACTTTAAAAGGGGAGTTCAATACTAATGACCCTCTCTAGAGAGAGAGAGAAATGTTTCAACATCCCTGATAATGGGTCAGTTTATAAGTAGCACGGGCATGTCGTGATTCAGAGCTGTACAGAAATTTAAACCTGATTTATTTTCTCCTTCCTTCCCCTGTCTCTTCACACACCAGTGTCATTTCAAATGACTTGTGTTCAGAATGAGAGAATGGGGACAGGCCAATTTGCTTGTTTTCATCAAGTGGAAACCAAATAATGCACAAATTGATTCTAACTTCTATAATGGCTCAGTTCACACTTCTTTATTATTCATGAGGTCTCTGCAGCAAATGTCCAAAAAACACAAAAGCTTTTGTGGTCAAAGAAATTGGTTAGACATATTTTCATGCTTCTCTATCATTTGAAATGTTAGACTAGCACATAAATTGGGTGGCAAAAGAACAACTGTAAGTTAAATTATTAAGCAGTATTGCATGGTCAGCTAACAAATATAATATCTTGGCTAAGTTTAGTCAGTTGTAACACTGAACGTTCATAATGAAAGATTCCACTTATTATTCAATGCCCCAAAAGTTCAGTAACACAGAGGTAATTTTGAGGGGAGGTCCTGCTAGAATGTTGAATGTACCTAGATTTAAATATCTGAAAACCTGGAAATAGTGTTAAGGCCTTGCTCCACAACCTTAACTCTGCTCCCTGGAACTGGCATTTTTCAATGTACATATGTTTCACTGTACTGTAATAAGCAGACATGAAGCGTAATAAATCAGGCATTTTATGTGGCACATTGTGTCCCTCAGACTTATATTCTCATTCATCTGCATGCATTCCAGCTGCCCTACACTGTGGTAGGAAGGATCACAATCACAAGTTATCACAGCTCACACTGTGATACGAGGAGAGATGTATCTCTATTCAAACAGATCACTGATAGAGCAAGGCAGAAAACAATTTTCCCATATTTTGACATTTCAAAAAAATGTCTCTGTTCCACATAGGGGTAAAAAGTCAAAATCTAAAAAAATTCATGAACTAAAAATTGAGTGGGGAGTGGCTCAATCGCAAACTATTTCAATTTTGCCAT
Source organism: Mauremys reevesii (assembly GCF_016161935.1). NCBI lineage: Eukaryota > Metazoa > Chordata > Testudines > Geoemydidae > Mauremys > Mauremys reevesii. The sequence continues at coordinate 25,796,297 of NC_052629.1, read as the reverse complement.
TTTTTTAAACTGAAATGGCAAAACAAGAACATTCTGAACCACAAAAATAGAACCTTTTGTTTAAAAAATGTCAAAATGGGACAACTTTGAAACTTTTTCCAAAGTGTTTTTTATATGAGAAATTTATGAAAACCAACCCTTTCCCTCAAAAAGTTCATTTCAACAAAACAACATTTTCCAACTGAAAAGGTTTTATCAACAAATTCCTGCCCAGCTCTAATCCCGGATCCTTTGTTTCTGTGCAGAGTTAGGTGGGTTGTGCAAGTAGAGGAGCACAAATAATCTCTTGTTGCTGTGAGCATTTGTAGCAATTTGGTAGCATATCATGACCGTGTACTACAGGGCAGGGGATTTTCCAAAGGAAATCCTTAGGGCAAGGGTTAAGGGATAGTAACATCTGGCAATGCTGTGGCTTGTGTATAGCAGTGAAGTGGTCGAGCAGAGGCCAGGCAAACTCAGGTGGTGTTCCCAAGACCTGCCTGTGATGGCTTGGAGCTCACCTCTCTGCACCCTTTTTTGGTTATAAACAAGTCCAGACAGACCTCTGTCAATCAGAAGAGCACTCTCCTTCCACGGGTCTCAAGCACAAGCTCACTACAACACACCCAGGGACTTTCTTTACCTCAGGCTTAGTCCAACAAGCCATCTCTGACTCCTTAGTTCCAGGCACTCGTCTTTCTTTCACTTGAAAACAGTCTTTTGGTCCAGGTTCCTTTCTCAGTTCCTTCTTGGGTCACCCCTCTCGGTCCTTCCTTAAGCAGGAATTCCCAGCTCTCCTTTCTGGAACTGGGCGGTATTAGTTTCACATTTCCTCCTTACCCAGGAGTCTTCCCAGCCCTCCTTTCTGGAGCTGGGTTCTGGTAGTTAGATGTTCCAGGCTTTTCTAAGCAGGAACTCTCAGCTCTCCTCAATGGAGCTGAGTTGTGGATTAGCCAGCTGTGGGGGCTTTACCACTTTCTCCCCCAGTTGGCCCCTTTTCCTTAATTAGGTTCCTTAAGAGGGCAGCCTTTCCCTGTTGTTATTTCCTGCTGTGAGAAAAGAGGAGGCCTTTATGCTGGTCGTCTTCTCCCAGCTCATCCCCAATTGGTTGGCTGAGAGGGAAGTCTTGCCCTACCCTCTCTACCAGGCTCCTAGCCCCAAACTCTTCAAGAAACAGCAATGGAATTTCCTCCCAAACACTTCTTACTCCCAGGACCACTTTCTCTCTCCCAATGATTCCCAGGTCCTTGTGTGTGTGTATAATCAGGCCTTTCAGCCTCTTAATGGGTGATGGGGTGGGCTGACCATTTGGACCCACTACCCTTTGGTAATTGACTACCTCATCACACTGCCTTAAACACAACTTTTGTCTTAGTCAGGTCACAGTTTAGTAGTTTCTCCTATTCCCTATGCTGCATCCCTGCAATACCCCGGGCTCCGCAGGAGAGAGAGAGCGGAGGCTCCTGCCTTGCTGCCAGGGTAGATTGGAAAATCACACACATGGAGCAGAGTTGAGATAGCAGGGTGGGGTTGGTGTGTACCTTAACTCTGTGAAAGCATGTGGCATGATTACATTATCCTAATGCTTCTGCTTAATAGAGTATTTCCCTCATTTAATTAATACTATTTTCCTTCACTATACTTCCAAAGTAAAATTTGAGTATGCACATGACTTTAGAGGACACTGAAATACAAACTCTTAAGGGCAGCCCCTGTAGAATGCAACAAAAGTATACAAACCCATTCTCAGAATGCTGCAAGGGCAGGACTCAGACTTACAGTTCCTTGGTGCTTCTCAGGTTCAGTGGCGACAAAATGTTCTGTGAGTCACTCAGTTATTCTGACATCAACCTGGCTGCAAACACTCTTAATGGCAATAGAGTACCATCCCTGCTACACATGTACAAATTACTTTCTCTGGCTCATAAATTTGATTTGAGACACATTATAGGTCCACCTCCTACCCCAAATATCTTTGAAAATATTGCTTTCCCAAAGGGCCAGTGGGTGCTGGGCAGTAGCAGAGATCAGTCTGACAGGGTGATATCAGTTTGGGGAAGAAGAGGGAATCTGAGCCATATTTTGTGCAAAAGGAGTTATAAGAACCATAAAAGTGTATTATTGCATGATTTTTTTAGTGGGTCTGTGTTTTGGGCATGACTCAATCATATGACAGATGACTAGAGAAGAGTATACAAATATTGCTCGGGCATGCAGGGGTATAATCAGGAAGGCCAACGCACAATTGGAGTTGCAGCTAGCAAGGGATGTGAAGGGTAACAAGAAGGGTTTCTACAGGTTTGTTAGCAACAACAAGAAGGTCAGGGAAAGTGTGGGACCCTTATTGAATGGGGGAGGCAACCTAGTGACAGATGATGTGGAAAAAGCTGAAGTACTCAATGCCTTTTTTACCTCGGTCTTCACAGACAAGGTCAGCTCCCAGACTTCTGCACTGGGCAGCACAGTATGGGAAGGAGGTGAGCAGCCCTCAGTAGTGAAAGAACAGGTTAAGGACTATTTAGAAAAGCTGGACATGCATAAGTCCATGGTGCCAGCTCTAATACATCCGAGGGTTCTGAGAGAGTTGGCTGATGTGATTGCAGAGCCATTGGTCATTATCTTTGAAATCTTGTGATGATTGGGGGAGATCCCGGATGATTGGAAAAAGGCAAATATAGTACCAATCTTTAAAAAAGGGAAGAAGGAGAATCCAAGGAACTGCAGACAGGTGAGGCTGACCGCAGTCCCTGGAAAAATCATGAAGGAGGTCCTAAAGGAATCCAGTTTGAAGCACTTGGAGGAGAGAAAGGTGATCAGGAACAGTCAACATGGATTCACCAAAGACAAGTCATGCCTGACCAACCTTATTGCCTCCTATGATGAAATAACTTGCTCTGTGGATATGGGGAAAGCAGTGGACATGATATATCTCGACTTTAGCAAAGCTTTTGATACGGTCTCTCACAGTATTCTTGCCAGCAAGTTAAAAAAGTATGGATTGGATGAATGGACTATAAGGTGGATAGAAAGCTAGCTAGACTGTTGGGCTCAATGAGTAGTAATCAATGGCTCAATGTCTAGTTGGAAGCCGGTATTAAGCGGAGTGCCCCAGGGGTCGGTCCTGGGGCCGGTTTTGTTCAACATCTTTATTAATGATCTGGATGATGGGATGAATTGCACCCTCAGCAAGTTCATGGATGACACTAAGCCGGGGGGAGCAGTAGATACGCTGGAGGGTACAGGGATAGGGTCCAGAGAGACCTAGACAAATTGGAGGATTGGGCCAAAAGAAATCTGATGAGGTTCAATAAGGACAAATGCAGAGTCCTGCACTTAGTGCGTGGGATCCTTCCATCCTGCTACTGGCTGGGAACCGACTGGCTAAGCTGCAGTTCTGCAGAAAAGGACTTGGGGATTACAGTGGACGAGAAGCTGGATTTGAGTCAACAGTGTTCCCTTGTTGCCAAGAAGACTAATGGTGTGTTGCCAGCAGATCAAAGGAAGTGATTATTCCCTTCTATTCGGCACTGGTGAGGCCACATCTGGAGTATTGCGTCCAGTTTTGGGCCCCACACTATAGAAAGGATGTGGACAAATTGGAGAGAATCCAGCAGAGGGCAACAAAAATGATTGGGGGGCAAGGGCATATGACTTATGAGGAGAGACTGAGGAAACTGGGCAGAAGAGAGGAGTCAGGGGGATTCGATAGCAGCCTTCAACTAACTGAAGAGGGGTTCCAAAGAGGATGGAGGTAGACTGTTCTCAGTGGTGGCAGATGACAGAACAAGGCCCAATGGTCTCAAGTTGAGTGGGGGAGGTCTAGGTTGGATATTAGGAAATACTATTGCACTGGGATGGTGATGAAGCCCCTAGGGAGGTGGTGGAATCTCCATCCTTAGAGGTTTTTAAAGCCTGGTTTAGTTGGTGTTGGTCCTGCTTTGAGCAGGGGGTTGGACTAGATGGCCTCCTGAGGTCTCTCCAACCCTAATCTTCTATGATTCTGTGATATAATCTCAAATTTGGATCACTAATCTGCCCCCAAACCCCATGAGGCACAGCAATTCTTAAGGCACTCTGAGTAAGCATGTACTGCAACCCCACTATAATGCTGTTTGCTAAAGTAAAACACAAGCTGTCTTACTAGGTATTGGAGAAGATTAGCCTAGATGATAAAGCCCTGGACTGGAACTCAGGAGACCTCTCTTCTATTCCCTGCTCTGCCATTGGCCTGCTTGGTGACTATGGGCAAGTCACCTTAGTCACAGTGCCTGAGTTTCCTCATCTGTAAAATGGGGAGAACAATGCTGACCTACTTTGCAAAGCGTTTGGAGCTTTTCATCAAGAGATCGCAATCTAAGAGCTAGGTAGTAGTAGTAGTATCATTTTATATAGACTGGGCAAATAGAAGAATACCTTATACTTCTTTATTTGCGTTTAAGTAAACGAACATACCAGAATGCTTGTCTGTAGAGTTCAAAATACAATACAAAAACCATGAAAGACCAAAACAGGTACACGTTTCCCCTCACGTGCACTCAAAGGGTCAGCAAGAAAATATTACAAACCTTATGTAAAATGCCCCATTCTTCTAGTATCCCACATAAACCTCATCACAAGCCACTTTGCCAAATTGTCTCAAAAGGATGGACTTGGTAAGGTGCCAGGAAATTCAAGAAATGTGGGCTACTTCACGTCACGGAAGGGATGTGTATTACCAAGTTATGAGCCTAACCATGGAGAATGCTCAGTCAGTAGCTTCTTCCCTTATATATCAAGGAGTTTCCAGCTTGAGCATCCTTGATCAACTTCCACAGCAGCATAGGATGCAGGAAGAGAGGCAGTCTCCAGGGCTTTGGTGGTTTTATAGGTCAAATCCAAAACTTTAAAATCTACCTCGATGAGCATAAGCAGCCAATGTAGATCTTGGAGTATTGGTGTCATGTGTACATGCAAGAATTGCTATGTTCTGCACCAGCTTCAGCTTCCAAATAAATCAAAAGGGTAACACCATGTAGTGGGCTAATCTAAAAGTGGCAGTTGTGTGGGTCACCATAGCAAAATCCAAATACAAGAGAAAAGGTTGCAATCTCCTAGCCAGATGCAGATGGAAAAGAGCAGCAATAGCTATTTGATCATCTGAAAGCAGCTGAAAATCTTACAAAAGCCCCAAGTTGCAAGCTTTGGTATCAGAGGATGAAGAAATGTTCTCAGTCAGGGGGCTGATCTAATCCAAGAAATGTTATGACTACTTCCCAAATTTCATCATAAATTAACTTATTCTTATCCATTATGAGTCTCAGTCAATTTACTGATAGTGAATAGATCATATTTTTAACCACTTTGGCTAACACTCACCTGTGGGGGTCTTGTTTTTCAGTTTTTACTATTTGTTGCAGTTTCATAATAAATATAAAAGTAACATTGATTAGTTCTGATATGATGATAAGAGTCAGCTCATACTTGCAATATTATGTGTAATCCCATTGTCTTCATTGACATTTTCTGCATGAGTATGGATTAGTCCTAGTGGTAAGAAGTTACAGGATCAGGCCCTGAAACTGTGGAAATGGCAAAGCTGCAATGTGCATGATCCCTGAGATCATCTCATTATGTATGCATTAAGTAGGGAAAACTCAGCCAAAACCCGTTTTATCCAGAGTTGACTTGCCAGCCTGGCGTTCAGAAACATAACAGAGGTTAATTTTAATGAAATGTAAATATTTTCAAAACACAGGGCTTTTTCTGTTTTGAATCAGCTGCTGTATATCAGAAATATTCAGGCATACTGTTCAAACATCTGGTTCAATCATTTGTAGCTAGTTTTTGAACTCTTGGGGCTCTGAGCAAAGCTTTATTTCCACAAGGCAGAAAAGCTTATGAACTCCCTTCATATTCACTATACAAATGGAACATGTAAAGGGATGCTAGAAATAAAAAAAATGGGGGTACATGCTATGCATACAAAACATAGTTAACTAATTTACTATGGAGAACCACTCTTTTCATTAGACTCTGAAAGTAAATCCATGCAGAATTCACTATTTAAAACAAAGCAATCCTTAATTCCTCTGAGATCAAATATACTAAAACAAGGCATTTAGAAGGCAAGATAACAGGCAATCAGCAATCAGCCAAGATAACACACAAAGGTCTGCCAACATAAGAAACATCAGCTGGCCAGTCAGCATGCTAGCAGGTTGACTGTTATTCCCCGATAAAAGTTTGAAATGTACAGCACTCTGTCCGGTATCGGGGCAGCACGTCCGGGTCTTCAGCAGTAATTCGGCGGTGGGTCCCTCATTCCCTCTCTTCCTCTTTGAGCTGCCACCAAAGTGCCGCTGAAGAGGAGGAAAGGGAGTGAAGGACTCACTATCAAATTGCTGCCGAAGAAGCGGTGCGTTTGAGCTGCCGCCAAAGTGCCGCCCCTCGTTTTTGTTTTGTTTTGTTTTGTTTTTTTGCCACCCCAACCCGGCCCTGCTTCCATTAGATGGTATTTGTATGTGTATGCAGTTTAGGGTGACCTATAGATACATTGGCTTTGAATTTAACATTCCTGATCATTCAAAGAGATTTAAGTTCAAGTTTGCTCTGAGCATGTATATACATACATTCTATGTATATAGAAGCACGTTGACATGGTCTTTGATGTACTTGGTTGCAAAAGTCATCAAAGACTGCCATGTTACTGTTCAGGTTCTTGTCAATCTTTTGAAAATCATGGTCGCTTGAGGCCAAGCAGATATTGTGGTATAAATGCATCACCTGGAAATGGTGTCTGGTAGGTCATTAGTGAATATATTAAATAAAGCTGGTGCCAGCACTAAGCCTTAAGGGAGTCCATTCTTCTGAAATCTTCAAGTGCTGGTGTAGTCTAGAGGGATCTGAAAAGGTCTGCTTGACCATCAGCTCCGTTGCCAATGAGAACACATCTAGGAATAACTCTTGACATCTTACATAGCAAATCAAGTGCCAGATGGTATCATAGTCTGCTCTAAGGTGGAAAAAACCTGTTCCAGTTTTCTTCTCCCTTTGAAAGCAATTCTCAATGCACATGGTAAGTGGTCACAGATGTTTTGATTTGCTTAGAAACCTGCCTGATTATCACTCAAAAGCTGTTCTGTCATGGGTATAATTCTTTGTAGGATCTTCCACTTCAGGATTTTGTAGCTACATATCAGGAGTGATAGTGGGTGATAGCTGGCTGCTAACCAGTGGGAGTTTTATTTGTTAGTTTTACCAAAGCCAAATGAAAAATAATCACCGTAGCTGTCTGCCATATCTTTGGTATCATGTTCTCCTGTATGACGCAGGATATGAAGATAGACAGTCAGTGGTGGTTTTTCTTCTAAAGATGTTGTAGGAGTCCAGATAATACATTGTTAAAGCTGCAGGCTTTCCCTGTTTTCATTCATTTCAGTGCCTTTTCTATTTCTTTCTAGAACTAGAGGATAGTTGAAAGTTTTCATCTTGATTGAGTTGTGGAGATGGCTTGTATTGATGCCATTTCTTTGCCTCAGAAATTGTATCTTTGCCTGCTTTAGTGATGTTGGTCAGGCAACACTATTTGGAGACACCTTCTGTTTTCACGTATCTGGTGAATTTTGTACTACAACTACTTCTCAATAAGTGTCCATGATCTTGATATGTCTATTTCTAAGATTGCTTTTCCCACAATGCTTTTTGGGCTACATTCAGGCTGTCTAGGAGATGGTTGGCTATTTCTGTATCGCTGAATTTTTTTATACTGTTTAAAGAGTTCTGCACATTCTTTGTCGAGAGATTGTATATAGGATTTTTGGACAGCCACATGGGAGGGACTTGGAGACATCCTTAATATTTACCTTGGTAAACCCTGAATATGCTTTGGTTTTTTGAGATGTTATGCTGGATACAGACTGTATATCTGTCAGTGAGCTTTGTCCCAGTCTGCCTTTCTGTAGTTCGAATGAAGCCTTAGGCTGGTGGTCAAAATAGGTATGATAACCTCTATTTGGATAAGGATGCTGACAGATGAGAGTGCTGTTCAACATATTCAGAAATGATCTGGAAAAAGGGGTGACCAGTGAGGTGGCAAAATTTGCAGATGATGCGCAATTATTCAAGATAGTTAAGTCCAAAGCTGACTGCAAAGAGTTACAAAAAGATCTCACTAAACAGGGCAACAAAATGGCTGGTGAAACTCAATGTTGATAATTATGGGGTCTAAATTAGCTGTTATCACTCAAGAGAAAGATCCTAGAGTCATTATGAATAGTTACCTGAAAACATCCACTCAATGTGCAGCAGTAATAAAAAAAAAACCTAGTAGAATGTTAGGAACCATTAGGAAAGGGATAGATAATAACATAGAAAATATCATAATGCCACTATATAAATCCACACCTTGAATACTGCAAGAAGTTCTAGTTGCTTCATCTCAAAAAAGACATATTAGAATTGGAAAGGTGCAGAGAAGGCCATTGAAATGATTTAAGGTTATGGAACACTTTTATATGAAGAGAGCTTAAATAGACTTGGACTGTTCATCTTAGAAAAAAGAAAAATAAGAGGAGATATAGTAAAGGTCTACAAAATCATGAATGGTATGGAGAAAGTGAATAGGGAAGTGATATTTATCCTTTCACACAACACAAGAACAATGAAATTATATAGGAAGCAAGTTTAGAAGAAATAAAATGAAATAACTTCATACAATGCACAGTGAACCTGTGGAACTTGTTGGTAGGGGATGTTGTGAAGGCAAAAAGTATAACTTGGTTCAAAAAAGAAGTAGATACGTTCAAGGAGGATAGTTACATCAATGGCTATTAGACAAGATGGTCAGGGATGCAACCCCATGCTCTGGGAGTCCCTAAACCTCCAACTGCCAGAAGGTCGGACTGGACATCAGGGAATGGATTACTTGAAATTGCTCTGTTCTGTTTATTCCCGCTGAAGTATTTGGCACTAGTTCCTGTTCGAGACAGGATACTGGGGTAAATGGACCATGGATCTGACCCAGCATGGCTGTCCTTATGCTGGCCATGGCGGGAATTTCCAGGGCCCCTCAAGCAATGTTTCCTCTTATTTTTTTCCATCCATGTGCGGAATGAATTTTGTTATGTGCACCAATATCAAGGTCATGTGCAGATGCGCACCACCAGTAGAAACAAAAAACCTAGATATAATATATATTTTTTAAAGTTACCATAGGGAGAATTACTCCAGTCCAGAAACTAAAATAACTTTAAAAGAATAAAATTACAGAGAATATATGTGCATTGCAGGAAGTATCAAGAAGTAACAACAACACAAGTATGTGTTGGAAGGTGAGTGTGAGACACACACAGTGGTTGAGTGTGTGTGTGTGACAGTGCCCCTTTAAGTATGCTGCCCTTTTAAGTAGATCGACACTCACCAGTCTGAAGGCTCCTTGTTCAGACACAGCAGCAGCCGCCAGCAAGCTCCATCCTACGTCCCACTCCTGAGCCCTGTCGTATCCCTCCCCTCGATCTGCGGAGATGAGGTACATGGGTGGAGGGGGAGGGGGACATCCTGACATCAACGACCCCTCTCCGCAATGCACAGCAAGCAGAAGGCTCCCAGGAGCAGCTGGTCAGGGGCTCCAACCCAAGGCAGAGGGCAGGAGCAGCATGGCAGTGTGGGGAGAGGCATCTGAAGTGTGCGGGACTTGATAGACTGCTGGGCGGCCATGCAGCCATGCAGTTTAGAGGGAACTTAGCCCACAGGTGGTTTGTAAAAGGCAGTCTCCAGCAGACATGACCCAACTGAAGTCAGGGAATTAGCCTTGTTTCCAGCAGATAGAATGAAAAGTTGCTGGTTACTTAAGGTCATGAAGAAAATGTAGTTTATTGAGAGAAGCCCAGTTTGCAAAGTCTATTCTGCTTTGATCAGATTCTCTATAGTCCCAGATTGTGTGCTGGCTATTGAAGTCTCCAGCCTAAATGCTGGAGCGATGGTAAAGCTGGAGCTGATTAGGGGGCTTGTAGACATTAGCCACTTTAAATTGGCTGATGCTTCTAATGTCACAGTAGTTGGATGTGGAAAGTCTACCATCTACATCAACTAAGTTGGACTCAGCCATATTGTTCATACAAACTGTACTTTGAGGTCAAAACCAGAGCTTATGGGAATTAACACGTGTTTCATGAAGGCAGATGACACTAACGTTGTGTTAGGAGGTAATGTTTTCAAGAACAGAGAACTGTAGCACCTCGAGGGCAGGGGCAACATTTATAACATTTTCATGTCCTTGTCTAGGCCCACAGTAACTGGGATCCAATAGATTCAGTTTGCTAGTTGTAGTTTTGATTTTCCCTGAAAGTTAATCATAGGATACACAAGAATGCGGCTGCATTGTACTCAAGGGAACCATTGTCTCTTTTTATGTGCATTTATACGGTGCCTAGAACATTGGGGCCACAAAATGGTCCAGTAATATGAATGGCTAGTAATAATTAAGCACATGTTTCTCTTTTTCATTCTTTGAGTGAATCTGCCAGCAAGACACAAATCAAAACTAGGCCGTGTGCTTCATAAGGGAAAAGCTGCAAGTGAGAGTTTACATGCTGTGGTAACTATTGGAGACTCAAATAATTGAAATTACTATGAAGTGAGCAAATTTCTTGATTCCATGTTATCTGATTCCCAACATTTGGGAGACGAGGTGTTGGGAGAGGAAGTCTGATGTATCCTCTAGAAATTACTTGAAATTCTTTTCAGCCTGACATTAAGTAATGTACGTTTTTTTTTAAAGTGTCACATGGCTTCACTCACCATCAATTCTCAAGCAATGTATTGCTATTTATGGCCAGATTGACTGTTTATTATCTTTTCTTAATTCAAAACCTGATCCTGTATTCTTTGAGAACCCAAACAGTAACATCTAATTACAGACAACCCTGTTCTTGTTCTTGTTCTGTGTTGTTCTTGACTGGTATTTTAATGTTGAATCCTCTCACTGTTCTCCATTTGACCTAGAACTGAGAACCCTGAGCTATAACATAGTACAACTTATTCATCGACTACATATTGACCTCCACCTTAGTTCTGCCAATCATGCCAGCTTTGACCACAAATTTGTCTCCCTCTTCCTCAAGTACCTCCATGTTTCCTTCTGTGCCACCCATATGGATGAAATAAACCTCCCTGTCAAAAATTAATAAGACCTACCACCTTACCCTCTTTTAAATCCCTCCTCTGCTGCAACACCTACAAATCACTTGCATCTGGCATTGGGAAAGCAACCAGCTGAGACCTCTGCTCTTTTGCAAATATGTTTGTTTTATTGCTACCAACTCATTCCCCACCCTTCTCTGTTTCATCCTGTCTAAGATTTACCTTGTGAGTTCTCTGGAGCTGGGACTGTCTGCTTTACTTGTCAGTACGCTAGCAAGATAGATCCTTAACAGTGGTTCCTCAGCACTACTGTAGTACAAAAAATAATAAAACAAACAAAATTGATAGTAAAAACACAAGAGGTGCACAGTGCATCCTGCATTACTTTATTGAAAACCAACAAGGGCTAATGTAGTGGGACAGTCATCCCGCTCCAGCCCTGAAGAGGTTAAAACAGCCCTGGGAAAGGGCTGCCCTGGGGAGCCAATAGGGTAGGCTGATTAGGAAGGCAGCTGGGGCCATGCCCCAATCAGGCTACACTTGGCCCTGTTATAAGGGCTCAGGGAAGAGCTGCATCAGTCTTTCTCCAGCCTTGGAGGGAGAAGGACCCGGCTGCCTGGGAGCTCAGGGTACAGGGAATGGAGCAGGACTGGGGGAAAGGCAAGAGGAGCTGGGGAGCTCCAGCCTGGCAACTCCCCAGGCTGCGGGCCTGGTTAAAGGCCAAAACAGATACTGGGGTTGCACAGGGCTGCCCAGAGGTGTGGGCAAGTGGGGCAATTTGCCTCGGGCCCCGGAGGGGCCCCGTGAGCCCTGGCTGAGAATCCCTTCCCTGGCTAGAGGTGCCTTTTTAATTTTTACTCACGTGGCGGTGGTCCGGGTCTTCGGCGGCACTTCGGTGGCAGGTCCTTCAGTGCTGCCGAAGACATGGAGTGAGTGAAGGACTCGCTGCCGCCGAAGACTTGGAGCGCCGCCCGGTGAGTACAAGCGCCGCAGTGGATGGTGCCTTTTTTTATGTCTGCTCCCTCGCTTTGCCCAGGCCCCCTGAATCCTCTGGGCGGCCCTGGGGTTGCAGAGGCTGCAGTCCAGATTTAGGCAGAGGCAGCTGGTCCAACCCTCTTGCCAATGATGAGTGGCCTTTTACAGGCTGCAGTTTGCCCCAGCGAGTGGGGAATAGATGATGACTGTCAGTAGCCACTGAGGCAAGGTGGGGTTAGAGGGTTGGAGGTTCCCCTGAGAGGGGAGACCCAGAGTGTGGGGGTAGAACCAGGGGTGGCTCCAGGCACCAGCACGCCAAGCACGTGCTTGGGGCGGCAAGTCAAGGGGGATGCTCTGCTGGTTGCCGCGAGGGCGGCAGGCAGGTTGCCTTCGGCGGCATGCCTGCGGACGGTCTGCTGGTCCCGCGGCTTCAGCAGATCTCCCGCATGCATGCCTCCAAATCCGCGGAATCGGGGACCTCCCGCAGACAAGCCACCGAAGGCAGCCTGCCTGCCGTGCTTGGGGCGGCAAAATACCTAGAGCCGCCCCTGGGTAGAACCCTGAGTAAAAGGGCACCGGGGTCTGGGAGGGACATGGGGCCTGAGGCAGGTGAGACATCAGCCGGCAGAGGGTGCTCTGGAGATGGAAAAGAGCTAATTCCCAGGGTGATCAGCAGGAGACACTGCACCAGTGGGTCGTCACTTTGCTACAGCTAAGAATATTGAAAAGAGTAAACCAGAGAAAAGCTCAGATAAACAAGGGCAATGTAACTAGACTATTTCTGCAAAAGTCAGTGAATGCTGCCAATGCTTAAACCATAATCTGTTTGTGTTTTTTACATTAAAAACAAAACAAAAGGATTGATTTGGAAAATCTCTTGTCAGAGATGAAAGTATGCCGGTACGGTCCAGTACGGCGTACCGGCAAGAGCCAGTACGCCGGGCCGGACTGGACCAGCTTCTGCGACGGTGGTTTAAAAGGGCCCAGGGCTCCAGTTGCTCTGGGTAGCCCCAGGCCCTTTAAATCCGCGCTGGAGCTCCGCAAGCCAGGCTCGGGCGAGGATTTAAAGGGCTCTGTGCTCCTGCCGCTGTGGGGAGCCCCAGGCTCTTTAAATTCCCTCCGGACTTCCAGCAGCCGGCCTTTAATTCACCCCGGGGCTCCCAGCCACCTCTGCAGCTGGTAGCTCCGGGGTGATTTAAAGGCCCTGGGCTCCCAGCCACAGCCGGAGCCCCAGGACCTTTAAATCTTGAAAGGCCCTGCCCCTTCTGGTTGAGGCCTTGCCTCTTCCAGTTGAGACCACGCCCCCCACTCAGGACTCCAGCATACCGGTGAGTCCTTTAAGTTACTTTCACCCCGTCTCTTGTATTTTTTCCAATATAAGTGCTGCATTTGCTTTGCAGAATTATTGTCCTTCCATTGGGCAATGATCAATTCAAATCTCACAATGTTTTTCAATGTGAAAGACTGATTAGCCTGTAGTGACTGGCAGTTTATTTGATAGTAGTTTTGAGAATGTTCAAACCTGAGGGAAGTTCTGGCTGATGTATGTAATTTAGCCCTCTTGACTGTGTGGATGGGGTTATTGATTTGCTGTAAGGGATACTTATGCTTCTGATGGATATTTTTATGTGAATACTTGCTTAAATATGCATATAAAGTACAATGAATATTTGCCTTTGTGGCAGTTATTATCTACCTTTTTTGAAACCTCCATCCCCAAATGTTGATTTGTTCACAGTGGCTTTGAGATTGTGTTGCTTTTTATTTCTTGTTCTTAAAACTGGGAGTAAATTATAGTGATCATGAGGCTAAAAGTAATGGCAAGAGCCATGAATCGCACTCACAAGCTATGCATGCTTTACAGCAGCCATTAGAATCCAGCTTGATGCTTCCCATGAGCAGAGGTTACTAATCAGTCAGAATTGTGCTAAATTATGTTGTGCTCTATGTGAGAGGAGCAAAGTTCTGTAGGGACTAGGCTGAGACATCCAAACACATTTCATTTGTCAAATGATCCAAAATTGAACCCAGATTTTTATAGGGGTTGAACAATTGCTCCTTAACTCGCTATGCCACTCATTCCCTGACATTAGATTTTGAAAAGAGAATAGAAATGAAATTGAAAACCGAATTCTCCATGATTTTTCCTTGGGGGCGGGGAGGGCAATGAATCCATTATGTGTATATATTTGCTTGGAATATGGCCCACAATAAACACTGACGTTTAATTAAATAAGCAGAACATATTTGCACTTTCATATAGGGTTCTCAAAATATGTTACAAAGGTGTGTATGCATTATTAACCTCAAACAGCAGATGAATCTAGGGGTGAGATATTCACCCCCACTACAGCCACTTTATGCCAAGTTAAAAGGTTGGAGCAGCATAAAGGGGCCCTCAAATCCCTGTATCCAGCTACAGGAGGAATCCACTGGCGCACACACTGGGGAAGACAGGCAAAGGCTACCTCCTAAGGACCCCTCACTGCAGTCCCTGGCATATGGGTGTGAGGCTAGGGGCAAGGTAGGAGCATTAGCAGGACAGCTGCAACATTCAGCACTGCAGAGGTTCCAAGCAGCACTGCAATCCATAGGGCAGCCTGAGTAGCTAGCTGTACCATAGATAAGCTCCAGAGCAAGCCAGGATTGTGTCAGCTCATAGGTGGCTTAAACACAAATTTAACTCTGTCTCCCTCCCCTTACCTGGGGCTGCAGGTTCTGTGCTGTGCCTCTTACAAACAGCAGTTTAGAATCTCATCCCATGGCCCCTCAAATCCATCACTTTCTCTGATTACTTGACAGCACTGCTTCTAAGGGCTAGTTGACACTAGAAGTGCTAGTTGGCACAGCTGCACCCATAAGTGCCAACTCCAGTGATGCTCTGGGGCTGGAGCACCCATGGGAAAAATAGTGAGTGCTCAGCACCCACTGGTGGCCCCACTGATCAGCTCCCCCGCATGCTTCCCACTTGCTGACAGACCTTGCCAATCAGTCCCTCCCTCCCACTCCCCAGCGCCTTCAACCAACGGATCAGCTCCTCCTCTCTCAAATGAAGTAAAAATCTTAAATGAACTAAATTGTACTATAGAATCTCTATGGATAGTAATTCCATGCTTGTAAAATAATAATATAGCAGTAGGGCTAATTACAGACCACCTGACCAGGATGGTGTTAGTGACTCTGAAATGCGAAGGGAAATTAGAGAGGCTATTAAAATTAAAAAAAACCTCAATAATAATAATGGGGGATTTCAACTACCCCCATATTGACAGGGTATATGTCACCTCTGGATGGGATGCAGAGATAAAGTTTCTTGACACCTTAAATGACTGCTTCTTGGAGCAGCTAGTCCTGGAACCCACAAGAGGAGAGGCAATTCTTTATTTAGCCCTAAGTGGACCACAGGATCTGGTCCAAGAAGTGAATATAGCTGGACGGCTTGGTAGTAGTGACCATAATATAATTATATTTAACATCCATGTGGTGGGGAAAACTCCACAGCAGCCCAACACTGTAGCATTTAATTTCAGAAAAGGGAACTACACAAAAATGAGGAGGCTAGTGAAACAGAAATTAAAAGGTACAGTACCAAAAGTAAAATCCCTGCAAGCTGCCTGGAAACTTTTTAAAGACAGTATAATAGAGGCTCAACTTAAATGTATACACCAATTTAAAAAACATAGTAACAGAACCGAAAAAGAGCCACCGTGTTTAAACAACAAAGTAAAAGAAGCAGTGAGAAGCAAAAAAGCATCCTTTAAAAAGTGGAAGATAAATCCTAATAAGGAAAATAGAAAAGAGCATAAACTCTGGGAAATGAAGTGTAAAAATATAATTAGAAAGACCAAAAAAGAATTTGAAGAATAGCTAGCCAAAGACTCCAAAAGTAATAGCAATTTTTTTAAAAATACATCAGAAGCAGAAAGCCTGCTAAACAACCAGTGGGGCCACTGGACAATCGAGATGCTAAGCGAGCACTCAAAGATAAGGCCATTGCGGAGAAACTAAATTAATTCTTTGCATCGGTCTTCACCGTTGAGGATGTGACGGGGATTCCCAAACCTGAGCCATTCTTTTTGGGTGACGGATCTGAGGAACTGTCCCAAATTGAGGTGTCATTAGAGGAGGTTTTGGAACAAATTGATAAACTAAACAGTAATAAGTCTCCAGGACCTGATGGTATTCACCCAAGAGTTCTGAAAGAACTCAAAAGTGAAATTGCAGGACTACTAGCTCTCATCTGAAACCTGTCATTTAAATCAGCTTCTGCACCAAATGACTGAAGGATAGCTAATGTGATGCCAATTTTTAAAAAGAGCTCCAGAGGTGACCCTGGCAACTACAGGCCAGTAAGCCACTTCAGTACCGGGAAAATTGGTTGACACTTTCGTAAAGAACAAAATTGTCAGACACATAGATGAACATAATTTGTTTGGAAATAGTCAACATGTTTTTTGTAAAGGAAAATCATGCCTCACCAATCTACTAGAATTCTTTGAGGGGGTCAACAAGCATGCGGACAAAGGAGATCCAGTGAATATAGTGTATTTAGATTTTCAGAAAGCCTTTGACAAGGTCCCTCACCAAAGGCTCTTAAGCAAAACAGTCACAGGGTAAGAGGGAAGGTTCTTTCATGGATTGGTAACTGGTTAAAAAATAGGAAACAAAGGGTAGGAATACATGGTCAGTTTCAGAATGGAGAGAGGTATAAAGTGGTGTCCCCCAGGGATCTGTACTGAGCCCTGTCCTATTTAACATATTCATAAACAATCTGGAAAAAGGGGTAAACAGTGAGCTGGCAAAATTTGCAGATGATACAAAACTACTCAAGATAGTTAAATCCCAGGCAGACTGTGAAGAGCTACAAAAGGATCTCACAAAAGTGGGTGAATGGGCAGCACAATGGCAGATGAAATTTAATGTTGATAAATGCAAAGTAATGCACATTGGAAAACATAATCCTAACTATACATATAAAATAATGGGGTCTAAATTAGCTGTTACCACTCAAGAAAGAGATCTTGGAGTCATTGTGAATAGTTCTCTGAAAACATCCACTCAATGTGCAGCAGCAGTCAAAAAAGTGAACAGAATGTTGGGAATCATCAAGAAAGGGATAGATAATAAGATGGAAAATATCATATTGCCTCTATATAAATCCATGATACGCCCACATCTTGAACACTGCGTGCAGATGTGGTTGTCCCATCTCAAAAGATATATTGGAATTGGAAAAGGTTCATAAAAGAGCAACAAAAATGATTAGGGGTATAGAATGGCTTCCATATGAGGAGAAATTAATAAGACTGAGACTTTTCAGCTTGGAAAAGAGGCGACTAAGGGATGGGGGTATGATAGAGGTCTATAAAATCATGAGTGGTATAGAGAAAGTACATAAGGAAGTGTTATTTACTCCTCCTCACAAGGGGCCACCAAATGAAATTAATAGGTAGCAGGTTTAAAACAAACACAAGAAAGTATTTTTTCACTCAACGCACTGTCAACCTCTGGAACTCCTTGCTAGAGGGTGTTGTGAAGGCCATACTATAATGGGGTTCAAAAGGGAGCTAGATAGGTCCATCAATGGCTCTCTTCCATGAATCTATTAGCCAGGATGGGCAGGAATGGTGTCACTAGCCTCTGTTTGCCGGAAGCTGGGTTTGGGTGAAAGGGCATGGATCACTTGATGATAACCTGGCTGTTCATCCCCTTTGGGGCACTTGCCATTGGCCACTGTCAGAAGACAGGATACTGGGCTTGATGGACCTTTGGTTTGATCCAGTATGGCCGTTCTTCTGTCCCCCTCCCACCCGCACCCGAACCTTTTACCAGCCGATGATCAGCTGTTCAGTGGCATGCAGGAGGCACAGGGGGGTGGGGAGGAGGAGGAGGGAGAGGAAGAGGCAGAGGGAGGGTGGGTGAGCTCAGGGGAGGGGGTGGAGTGGGGGCAGGAAGAGGTGGGGAAGGGGTGGAGTGGGGGGTTAAGCAGCCCCTGAGAAATCGGAAAGACAGAGCCTATGGGAGAGAACTTTCCTATCAGCATAATAAATTTGCCTCTGTGAGAGGTGATAGCTATTTCTCCCACCAACATAGCACTGTCCACGCCAGTGCTTAGGGTCATTGTAACTTATGTCACTCAGGGTAGCTTATTCACACCCCTGAGCAATATAAGTTATACTGAAGCAAGTGGCAGTGTAGACCTGGCTTTAAATGGAAGTATATTTACATCAAAAATACTGAAGAAATGGGGCAGAAAAAAATAATATTCTAGTTCTCCTGACAACACAAAATTACATACAATCTTTTTGGAATAAAACTGATTGAAATTCTCTTTCACAGAAATAACTTCAATATATGGCTATAATACAATGACTGAGCTCTATAAAGAAAATAATGGAAATTGCCCATTCTTACTAAAATTATGCCACCACAAATCCACATAAATCCTCTATTTAAAAAAATAGACTAGGCAATAGTTTTATGCTGCGTACTCAAAGACTCTAGCTGTGATAACAGCTAGCTTTCCAGATGTTCCCACCCCCCTCTTGTTTTCTTGAATAGTTTGTGACCCAGTAAATCTTTGGATTTGTTTTGACTTCAAATTGAGGCCCATAGTTGCTAGAAAAATCTTAAACCAGTGGTTTTCCGCATTGTCCATACTATAATCCCATGTTACAGTGGGAGTGAAAAAAACTCAGGATCCTCGTATCTAGCCTTAAAAAACAATGGGTGATCATGACACATCCAGGAACTATAGGACTCCCAGGTTGAGAATCCATTATTTAAACTCTTTCAACTAAAGCCTCCCCTGCTGCTTCCCTCACTGACAAATATACATGGTGTTTATATCTTATTTTGTAATTCACTGAATTTTTTTTTTACTTTCCAAATAAGAAATGAATGGGATATTAATATGTTCCAGACCAATGAACAAGATACAGTATTACACACGTATGTGCCATCAATCATCATTATTTAGTATAGCTGCTTCAATGATTATAAATAATAATTGCCAACTTTTATTTTAACTTGTAATTTGGATGGAGCTACTTAAAGACCAAAGCCCAGGGAGGGCTAGAGAGAGACACCACCAGAGGGGTACTGAGATAGGCCTTGGTGGACCGTATACCTTGGAAGGGGTTTGTGCTGGTTAACATGCAGACAGTGTGACTCGGCCAGAGCACTGTGTCACTGACAAACCCACCTGAGAAACATCAAAGGGGGTCACCAGAACTAAAGAACGTGGACATGTGGAACCAGAGAGGGGCACTAGCGAGATGTGAGTGCCAACCCCATTACAAGAGGATTACAGAGTATCTTTAGAAAAGTTTCCTGGAGATCTCTATGTAGGATTCCCAGGAGATCTCTGTGTGCACTAACAAACTTTTCTGCAGGGCCCATACTGTGTAGCCGCATAGGGGAATGAGAAGCAGATGCAAACAGTCCTAGTTTTGTTAATTTCTATCCCTTATCCCACTTCTATCCTGTAACAAAATAAAGGAGAGCTCTACCTCATGTGACCATGTAGCATCAAAGCAAACTGAGTACTTACTAGACCTCCCCTCTCCTGCTTCAGACACACTAGAGCTGGAGTGTTGGCACTGGCTAGATCCCTTCAGTGTCAAAAAGAGCTCTTGGCTCGCTGTGCCACCGGATGACCCTGTTGCCTGTCCCACATTCTCCTACAACTCGACTTCCTTGTCCACCACTTCATCCTCAGGGTCAACTCCATTGGCCACTGCCTCCAATCCCCCTAAAGTATCTCTGGGGTTCTTTGTGTTTGAGGTGGGGTCAGTGCTGAGGAGGGCGTGCAGCATGTCTTCAGCGCTGCATCAGAGCAACGGTTGGCTTCCCTCAGCTCCTTGATCTTAGCACACTCTGCTGCAGGTCCCTTTTGTGCCCCTTCTCCTCCATGCTACAAGCAATCTGCTCGTAGGTATCAAAGTTCCTATGGATGGAGCGGAGCTGCGACTGCACAGCCTCCTCTTCCCACAGACTCAACAGATCCAACAACTGCAGTGTACTCCAGGCGATAGTGCATTTGCTGTGGAAAGCCAGCATGGTCAGCTGGGCAGATGCTATGTGAACTCTCCACACCAAGCAAACAGGAAGTGGAATTCCTGTGCCTTTAAAGGTGAAGGGACACATGCCTGTGTACCTGGCTGCAGGGCAGGAGAGTTCAAACTGCTGATCAGAGTGGTCATGATGGGCATTATTGGACACCTCTTGGAGACTACTTAGTGTGACATAAACAAACATAGTGTCTACACTTACATTGCATTGCTCTAACTTCTTCACAAAAAGCTCTGTGCCTCTTGTCGAGCTGGTTTTATTATGTCGACACAGCAGGAGAGTTAAATTGGCAGGAGGAGCACTGCAGCATGCACATCTCCACTGTTTTGTTGACGAAAGCTGCCTTTTATCGATAAAGCTGTGTGGTGTGAACAAGGCCTTATTCTGTGTTTGTACAGTGCCTAAGACAATGGGGCCTGATTTCTTTTGGGCCTTCCAGGTGCTATTGTAATACAAAATAAGACACTAAGGAAGATTTGTTGGTGCAACTCTCGCTCTTTTAATAGATATTCAGTGACAACTGGAGCTCTTTTGTTGCTTCCCCTTTTTTCACTCTTAAACTTTGTCTATATGAGGGAAATTTGGGTGGAGGGTGGGAGAATCCCTGACACCATTTCTGCTGCACTACGGTCAGCAATATTGGGAATTCCAATACAGACAGCTCTTTGGCTTTAGCCCGGCATGAGTTGGACTTGATCTAATCATCATGGTGCTGAAAATGGCTGCCAGAGATGGGAGACGTCTATTTAAGGGGTCTCAACTTCCAAGTTCCAATGCAACTTGGACTAGTACTAGTAATAGTGATGTAGAAAAAGCTTTATTCTGTTTACTTTATGCGTGTTTACAGTTATAGCTCAGCATCTCCAGCCATTGTTGCTCCACTGCAGACACTGAAGTAGCTATTTTGTTTTCTTGTTTTGAGCTAGCAGAACAAATATTGGATTCACCTCAACTGATGAAATTCATCCAAATAGCACCAAAGTCAGTGAAATTACTCCAGATTTACACCTGTGTAATTGAGAGAAGAATTTCACCACTTTTCCATTTCTTCATCGACAAACTGTGATGGGATATCATAGGCCTACTTTTTTTTTTCCCCTCACAATTTAAGCCCCTACATATAGGTAATTCCCAATGCCAGCTTCTCACTTGCTCCATGTACACATCTGTTTGGGGGCTCTCATCTGCAGTTTAATGGTTGTTTGGAGGTTCCTCTACAGAACCATGACGTGTGTCTTCTACATCAGACATTATTTGAGGGTCATCCTCCAAGTAGCCATCACTATCTCATTGCACATCATGAGTGACTCTGAACTGTTCTACAGAATTACCTGTGAATTTCCTAAATCAGACTGTGTGTGAGAGTTACCACTGCCCAATAGGCTTTCCCTTCACCCCTCCCCTGGTTCTTGTGACGCAGACAGAAAGCAGAAGACCAGAATTACAAACCGCAGGCAATGCAATGTTTATTGGAGTTAGTTTCAAGCAACCATATCCATAACCCTGACACCTCAGAACCTTTTCCCAGTGTCCCATCTGCTCCCCTCCTTAGCTGGCATAAATATACCTGAAGTATGCCCTTGGTCCCACCTCTTACAATTAATGGTCATGTTCTGTTTTGGGAGATCATGAGTCTGGGGGCTTCATTCCACCTCTTTTGTATCCTATGGGAGGGGTAAGGAGTGAGGCTGGTTTTCAGTCAGGGACAGGTATTTCTTTGGCCTTAGTGTTTCTTATACCTTCCCCCTCAGCCCCCCGTTTGCCCCTCCCAATTGGTTGCTTGACCTTGCCTTAGATAGGAGTTGAGGCAGTCTTCAAGTGTACGCTCGTATATTATTCTTCCACCATACCCAGTAGCACTTTAGCTGTTCTTATCTGTTCCCATTATATACCAAACCCATTTGGCTAGACAGAAGCAACACACAGTGTCGTCGTTCACACACATTAGTAAGGATATAAGTGTATCAGAAATCAAATGGGCAAACAAGACCCAAAATTCTAGCTCAGGCAAATATACAGGCCAAAATCCTGCATTGTCATCACTAATACTCCTAACAACCCCCAGCTTGTTTTCCCCACTGCTGATGTGTACCCTTGGGGATACTCCTTTTACCTTTTCCATGCCTAGTCATGCCTGCTCAGAACCAACCTCTAGAAGACTGCAGAATTTTTCAGTCAGCCACAAGAGCTTTTGCATTTTTGATGTAGTCTCCAGTTATCTTTTCTGTTAGAACCCCTTAGGATACTATATCCATCAGTTTTCTGAAGAGAGCATCATGTTTTTCCCAAATCTTTTTAGAATACTGAAGAGCTGTGCTTTGCTTATTGAGGTAAGAGAATAGTTCATAACAGTTTTCAGATACTTCATAAAGAGATACCCCTGCATTGCATTAGCTTTCAGTCCTTGTTTTTTTTATTCATAACCAGTAAAACACATACTTCGGGTTTGTGAATTTTGTATTTTCACTCACAGCTTTCTTAGGGCTTTGTGTGGGGTCGACCACTGAAAAATTGAAGGTGTGTTTGGATTGTTGCTTTTTACCAGAGTTTTTTGTTTTGTTCTTTGGCTTGATATATCTGAAACAAACAAAAAGAAACACCCCATTATTTTAAGCACCCAAAACCAAAACCAGTTTGCAACAAAATGCTTTAAAAAAAAAACCTACACACCTCTCCTTTTCATGAGGGGACATATACATTTTCCCACAGAAAAAAGACACATTGTACATGCCCCTAAAACACAAATTTAAGCAATAAAACTAACTTTAAAAAATGCCTCTAAATCACATAACAATTTAATCATTAAAACTAGCTTTTAAAAAAATAAAATAAAATAACACATTTAAAAGCAAGGTTTCAGAAATTTATCTTCCACCATACATATGTGCTG
Organism: Mauremys reevesii; assembly: GCF_016161935.1. Taxonomy (NCBI): domain Eukaryota; kingdom Metazoa; phylum Chordata; order Testudines; family Geoemydidae; genus Mauremys; species Mauremys reevesii. The sequence goes on along the minus strand of NC_052629.1, from coordinate 25,773,262 downwards.
GTGTGTAGTTATTCTGTCCCCTCCCCCCCCACAAATGTATTTAGGCCTTTTGGTTAAAGAACACACAGTATTTTAGTTAGTATTATCCCCCCCCCAATGCACAAAACCTATACAACCTGTTTAAACTCATTTGTCAAAAAAACAATATTAAACACAAACATAGTCACTATGGGGTTTTACCTTGCTCTGGTGAATTACAGTTTGAAGTTGCTGCTTCCATACTAAACACATCACACTGCAATACAGATGTATCATTATTAGCAAGGACAGCATGCACAAAGAGTAAGACTGTATAATATACATTTTCAGAGTTATAAAACAAGCAACGTACCTCGTCTTGCAGTCCAGCAGCAGCCATTCCATTCAAGGTGGTTTCTATTGTAAAAAGACAAAAAAGCTCACATTATTATACCATCTTACCTCTTTGTTTTACTCAAACTTCAATGTCTGTAGTTAGCAAGTTGATTTGATCACTACAGCTCTTAATTAATAGCTACATAAGGAAAGGATGCACTGCTGCTCAGACATTCTCTTTTGTGATCTGTGGGGAAAATTAAATTGTCCACACAGGTGGGCTGCTTTTGGTTACCTTTGGTTAATATTTAGTTAAAATATATATTTTTTTCTGTTCCAATTAAAACTAAAACACTACAAAGCCTTACAGTATGAAATCCCCATACACAACAATCCTGAACGGTATTATACTGTCCTGGTTAAAGACTTTTCAGCTGATAATGAATCACTTAGGTATTTTGTTTTGTTTTTCAAGATGTCCTTTAGGCTTGAAATTTTGGTTTGTTTTTTAAATAAAAGTGGATGTAGTACCACTGTAGCATTGGTGAGCAACCTGCGGCCCATCAGCTTAATCTGCAGGTGGGCTGCCAGACAGTTTGTTTACATTTTCACAGCTTCCCGCAGTTCCCAGTGGCTGTAGTTCACCGTTCTCAGCCAATGAGAGCTGTGGGAAGTGGTGCAGGCTGCAGGGACGTGCTGGCTGCCACTTCCCGCAGCTCCCATTGGCTGGGAACGGTGAACTGCGGCCACTGGGAGCTGTGGGCAGCCATGCAAATGTAAACAAACTGTCTGGTGGCCCACCTGTGGATCACCCTGATGGGCCGCAAGTTGCCCACCACTGCACTATAGTCAACAGCCCTCAAATATCCTTAGCTTTTAAATATTTGATAGTGAGGATTTTGTTCTTAAAGTATATGCTTATTTTTTATAAATACGGGGAAGGTTTGTGGCTCCCTGCAACATTTACATTTTGGGATAGTCCAGGTGTTAGTTTTGAAAATTAATTATTTTTAAATTTTTCATGATTTTTTTCAGTTGCTAGAAAAAGCCAATAGCATTCTACAAACACCTGAGGCTTTATTTAATATATTGTTAATCAGAGCTCACCACCCTCATTTCTGTGGGTTAACTCTCATCAAACCTATTTACTCACCCTGGTCCCCAACAAGCCATATTTTTAATCCTGATGGAGTGTTAAGGAAGTGTGGGTGGATAATCACATCTAGGCCAACAGTAACAAGATAACCGAAGGCAATAGAGTCACCTTTGGTTAAACGGAGTTGCCCGAATTCATTTCAATGTGTTTGATTCAGTGCTATGGTTCTGAACCACAAATCTCAAACCTCCATGTTTTATAAAGTTATCAAATTGTGTCCCTAGCCTCTGTTTGCCAGAAGTTGGGAATGGGCGATAGGCGATGGATCACCTGATGATTAGCTGTTCAGTTAATTCCCTCTGAAGCACCTGGCATTGGCCACTGTCAGAAGACAGAATATTGGACTAGATCAGTGGTGGGCAACCTGTGGCCTGCGGGCTGCATGCCACCCATCAGGGTAATCTGATTGCAGGCTGCAAGACATTTTGCTGATGTTGACCATCCGCAGGCACAACCCCCCGCAGCTCCCAGTGGTCGCAGTTCGCTGTTCCCGCTAATGGGAGCTGCGAGAAGCGGCAGCCAGTATGTCCCTGTGGCCTGCCACTTCCCACAGCTCCCACTGGCCAGAAACAGAGAACAGCGGGCACTGGGATCTGCGGGGGGGCAGTGCCTGCAGACGGTCAACATCAGCAAAATGTCTCATGGCCCACAATCAGATTACCCTGATGCGCCTCAGGTTGCCCACCATTGGACTAGATGGACCATTCTTATGTTCTTAATAGTTTTTTGCTTTATTTTAAACACCAGAATTTTATTTCCCACAGTTTCAGCTATAAATGTTTCAGCTTTGCATTGTAAATAGGTCTCTTTTCTTAAATACCAATAGCAGGGTTCTCACAAACTATTTTAATTTTAAAAGTACAATCCTTGAAAGCCCTTCAAACCCTGTTTTAATTCAAGCACCCCACAGGCCTTGTAACAGAAATATAGATAGAGACTTAGACTTGTTACTGAGTCATAGTTACAACCTTTTCCTCAGTTATTTGTTTTTCCCCCATGGTCCTGACTCCTTAAATATTTTGCAATCACCCTACATGTCTTTTTTATTTCCGTCTACTGACTTTATACCTTTTAGTGTTTGATGAATGTACCCCATATGCTCTACACAACGTGTGGAATTCTGCTCCTTTTAAGGATGGACACTTTTTGTGTGTTATGCGTTAGACCAGAGATTACTTTTGAAAATATAGTGTTTTTAAATTTTTAATGACTTCCTAGAAAATTGACCCATAGCATTTTACAAAATACTATGTTTTGTACCATTAATCAGTGCATACCACCCCCTTTCTGTGGGCATTACCTAAATTGCTTCATTTGAACATTCAGCAAACTTGTTTATTGATAACGCTGTAGCTTCTATGAGGCATAAGATCTCTGTCACTGATGGGAAGTTAGGGGGCCCAGGTGAGTAATTATATCTGAATGCAATAGTTCCACACAAGTCGATTTTTTCAATAGGTGGTTGTTAAACCTATCAGTTCAAGAGGGATGAGATAGATATGTTGTATTCAAGCAGTAGTCTCAAACCTTCATGTTTCATAAAGATACACAGCTTTTTACTTTATTTTAAATACATGGTATTTTTATTTCCCCTGGAGTCTACTACTGAAAGTTTTTTTTCTTCTTCTGTGAATAGGTCTTTAGTTTCCCCCCAATATTGGGGGTGTGTGTCTCACAGACTATTTAATTTAAAAGACATACAGCACTTGAAAATAAACCACCAGATTCAATCAAACCCTTCATTTTATTTAAGGACCACACAGACCTTGTAACAGAAACTGAGAGAGTCACAAAGTTCTTTTCAACAGGTATTTCTATCTTCAGATACCAAGTTTTAATACCCCATGTTGGTCTTCTCACCATTCTCTAACTTAACCCTTTTAGATTTTTTTTACAAATAGTCTTTTTCCTAAGTAGGGTTCTGTAGCTTTTCGTGTGGATTAGGTGGTCGATAATATATTAACATGGGTATCCGTTGCTTTAGTAATTTTGTTTAAAACACTGTTAGGGTCTCAAGTGCTTTGCACAGCATTTACCAAGGCTACTCCTTATGCTAAATTTTCTTGGGTTAAGAACAGACATTGCATTGCATAACCTATACCATCACCCGTGTTTAATTAGCTTTCAAGACACATGTCAGCACCCAGGGCCGGGAACTTGCAGTTTATACCCTCAGAAGTTCAATTCACTCAGCCCTCACAATCTTTAGAAAGCTTCTCCCTAAAACAAAGATTAGTGACAGCATAAATAGAAAGGGGTGCAAGAGACAGCATAATGCTTTTACACCCATTACATGGCACAGGCTCAGTTAACTCTATGCCAAATGCCTTTCTTAAATCCATATAGTCGTCATCCTCTTCACACTTGGCGGCCTGCTTGAACAATCTGTCTTAATGTTGAGCAAAAACAAGTTAGGCTTGATTCATCTTTGCTCTCTGATGCAAAGCTGTCTAGGGCCTCTTGTTCCTCTAGAAAGGCATAATTGAGTTGTTGAAATATTTCCAGAAAACAAACAGCTGTAAGTCTCCTATTTTAGATTTACACAACTCCAGGCTGATTCCTGCCCATTCCATCCCCTTGAACTTCACTTTCTATAGTCTATTTACCTGAATGGTGTCTTCTCAGTCAATCTTGTCCAATGGTGACTCCAGGGAGTCATAGTCGCCTTCTCCAGGGAGTCAGACATCAGATGGGCACAGCACTCATCACTCTGACTCACAGTTATCTAGGTCTCACTGTCAGGCCAAAGAGTTCCTCTCAGCTGCTCCCGGCTCCTCAGAACTGTCACTGATATAGCGCTTTCTTTGCAGGCAACCTTAGGACCTAAAACAAATTCCATAGTTTACATGAGGGTGATGAAGGAGACCATGTTTCCTCTCAGTATTTGCATGATTTCTGTAAACACGTTATTGAAACAAGATGACCTCTTGCACACAGCAAGGGGTTTCTGGGCAGCACTTCCAATCAGCCAACAGTTAAGCTCCAGAGGCCGAGGTTTCCAGCCTAGATTCCTGTGCTATATCTATTCTGTCTATAGTCTTGGAAGTTTTGTGGGGCTGAAAATCACTCCAATTTGTAGAGGGAAGTGAGAGAAGGTCTTACAAGGGTCACATGATCCTCTTCCAGAGGGGCCACCCCAGAACTTGCCCTGATTAGTTATCCCTACTCTTGGGAAGGTCCTATAGGGCTGAAACCCTCTCCAATTGGTAGAGGGTGGCGGGGAGAGTTCTTAGGTCACATGTTACGCCTTGGTTCCAACACATGCCAACCTTTGGCCAGGATGCAATTCCCCAGGGGGGAGGGGTTTATGGGGCAGGGCCTTATGGGATTGGGGGTAGGGACAAAATTTGATTGATGGTAGACCTTAAATGACACATGATTAATGTATATTTTTCATACAACTGAATTCTAGAGAGTAGCTAATGGGATATTAGTGATTTTTCATTTTGTATAGTTTTAAAACAAGCCAGGCACATGTACCTGCATATGGCTTTTGGTTTGTATGTATGAAGTTCCTAAAATTACCTTTTTGGTTGATAATGCTAAAGGCATGAGACCATTATATATTCTTGTAACATGGCAACATCCTACTATGCTTTCAGTAGGAGCTCTGCACCTTCCGTGTGCAGGCCTCTAGACCACAAACACCAAAGAACAGAGGTGTCACAGATCCAAGTAAGTGCCCCTTTCTGGCTACCCAATAGGATGGCTTTGAAGAGAATCTAAGCCTCTGTTTTCTGGATTCTCAGAGTTGTTTTAAGCTTCTGGAGTCTGAGCTGAGTCCTGCATTCCCCCAGCCTCAGGTCTGTAGGCACACACTCGGCGCATCTCCATCAGAAACTGCAGTTGGAACCTGCAGTCCAGCTGCCTAGCCCTTCTGGGCATAGCACTGATCCTTCAGACTTCCCAGTACTCAAACATCTTGGCTGAAGCCCTGACCACACTGAAGTAAATAGAAGTTATGCCATTGACTTTAATAAGGCTGGGATTTTATCTATTGTCTCTTAACTAACGTGTAGAACTGTGTTTATGTGCTGTATCACACTACAGCCATGCAGCATATTATCAGCAATATATTTTGATGATAACGAGTAGCTGGTATATTACACAAGAGTAATGCTGTCTGTGCCCAATACAGTGGCTTTTTGTGTATGCTTGCCATAAAAAGCCCTAGTAACTAAATCTATGTGGGTGGGAGCACTGATTTTAATGTTTATATTTAATGTCACCATTATATTTTATATTTATATGTTGTGCTGTGCTCTGCTTTCTTGTACAGCATGTAGAGATTGTTCCAAATGGTTTTAAGAGGCTAAAAGCTGCAGTACATCATATTGCCTTCCAAATATATCTGAAAGAGTCCATCCTGGGTTTTTTCTAAGGAGAACCTAGAGTGTCAGTAATTTTAACTACTTGTTGTTAATACATAGATCTTCTCTATTCTCTTTTCCATCTCCATGTGAATCTAAAAATAAATATTTTTAAAATTGAAACTAACCCTAGAAATATGCATTTCCAGGGAATACCTGCTCTGCTCAGGACTCAGCATGGGATTTTCAAAAGCACATCAGTGATTTAGAAGCACAAGTCCTCTTGACTTTCAGTGGGATTTATGCTCCTAAATCATTGATGTACTTTTGAAAATCCTGCTCTTGGACTCAATGGCTTTCATTGAAAATTACTGCCATCTTTTGATACCAATAAGATCCTTTATATATGCAACAGAAGATACAGAATACATTTACAAACAAGCAATAATAACATGCCTGACCAAACAGGAGAATCCACAATGACTGTGGATAAGATGCCAGTAAAGCAAATTATTATGTAAAGGCAGCAAATTTCTCATCTTCCCAGACTTGAGCCCAATTACACTGGCAAGGAACTGATTTTATTGAATAAAGCTTTTATAGAAAACATTTCAGCATCTCATCTCTATACAGCCAAGCAATAAGTAATACTTTATAAAGTTGAGCAATATAAATTTTAGGGTCTTTGTCTCAACCATAAGATTAAGCTGGGAAAAAAGCGACAATAAAAAGACTGACTTTTTTTATCAGGATGTAAAGCTCTGAACTCCTAAGCTCATGGACTTAGTGGGATAATTCTGCCTTCTGAATGGATGTATCATTTAATTGGAAAATTGTCCTCCTTCCTCCGCCTGTCGTGAACAGACACTTTCAGTTCTGCCATAATTACGGAAACATGTACTGTCTTTAGTGCAGTATTACAGTATTTACAAAAATAGACTTTATGGTTATTCATACACTGGAGACCGTATGCTCAAATTAAATATGGAAAGGGGTAATTTTTGAATTTATTATGCTCTGCTGCTTTTGTTCTGTTTTATGAACTAATTAAGTTTCGGAGTGAGGTTTATACACTTTGGGATTGATTGGAAGACCATTGGTGTCTTTCCATTTAGTTAAATAGCCTTTGTATCAGATCCTTTGAGAATCAAATGGCATGTGTATTGTCTTATCTCCAACTCCCAACTATCCTTCACATAAAGGTTTTAGCTTTATTTGTAAAATAAGGAGCTTAATAATAGGTACCATTGTGGTTGTTTTCTCCTATAACAAAAATAGGCTGTGTGCAGTTACTTAAGATTGCAATCTCTTTGCAAAATGCCCAGTTTTTTGTTGCGTGAAACATACTGGTTTATTGAAATATGATTAGACTAAACTAAAGCTAGGTGACAAACTATTCCTCTTTACTTAAAGGCCAAATTTTCAAAAGCGCCCACCCACCTTACACAAACCCTGGTTTCTATATCTGTCTGCAGGCAACTGCATAAATCTGCCACGGCAAGCTTGCTGTTATGTTTGCAAAGATGCTTAGACCTTGTAGCTTTAAAACTTTCTGTCTGAAAAAGAGAAAACAACAAAGCACAACCATTTTATTTCCTCTTAAGGCTTCACAGTGAGATTTCAATGGAAGGATTACACTCAGTTTCACTCCGCACAGCCTCCCACTTGGCCATGGGAGAGCTGCGTGTGACCCTCTCATTTTGAAGTTCATCAACTTTGCTCCTATCCTGACCAAAGGAGGGCAACATGTAATACTTCCTCTCCCAGGGGCTTGGCAAAATTTCCAACCCCTGGCAACCTGACAGCTCCTTGGGACATATGGCAGACTGGGACAGTGATGGGAGAGCAGTGCTTTCCAACAGCTAAGGGTACTGGAGTGCAGCAGCACTCTGGCCATGTTCTCAATGCCAGGGTTGATAGGGGGCATGGTATAGAGCTGGTTATCTGCTCTACAAAACTTGGGGATTCCAACTAAAGCAGAAGCAACAGTGACCGGGATGTGGGTTATCATGTAAGTTATTTAGTTCTGTTTTAGGAGAGAAATGAGTAGATACAGGATTAATAAATCATCATATCTCATTTACAATTCATACAGTTATTAAAAAATTAGCTTTGAATGCAGATACATAGTCAGTAGCCACTCCTTGACAACCCCTCTCCACCTTAATCCTATGTACTTACCACCTGTAGCTACAATTTCTCAGAAAGAACTGTGTGTCACAAGCTGCACTTACACATTCTGTTCCTTGTTCTCCTCTGTTCTGGTTCAATTGCTGTTCTTAAACCCTACCCCCAAAGAGCATATTTTTCCCTTTTGCTTTTCAGATCAGTCATTTTGCCTTATGCATATAGCTATCCCTTCCCCACAGTTAGTCTCTGAGCTTTCCTGACTGTGATTACCGTGTAGTACAGTGGGAAACCACTTGGACTCAAGTGATATCAATGATCCTCATTTTATTTTGCAGAGATCCATTCTGTCATTCTCTGGACATTTTAAATGTCTTGTTTTCCATCTACTTGAATTAATTCGTTTTTGAAGTTGGGACTCTATCTTTGGAAGATTTCTATCCATTTCAGATATAAAACATTTCACATGAAGTCCTTTGTCAGTTTTTGCCATGATTTAAAATTCCATATGATGTTGCTTCATCTTCATGTTCTGTTTGAATAAACTGTGTGCACAGTTTGCCAATGTGGACAAGTAAGCTACCCAAGTGAAAGGAACAAAGGCAATCATTTAAATAGTGCTATGGTATCATACAGCAAAAGAATACAGACCCAGGGAATCATGGAGAGGGGTTGAATGAGTAGAAGTACTAGCAAAAAAACTAATCTCATGGGCCAGAAAAGAGTTTTTAATTATAATCGGGGGGGGGGGGGAGGGCAGGTTTAAAACTAGATTGAAATTACCAGAATAACAGGAACATTACTGACTCTTTAGTTGTAATAAATATGAATTAATAGAAAGTTGTTTTAAGAAACAAGAGACTGTATTTTCACAATGTTGTAACTAAATCATCCATGCTAGGTCGTTTGAATCACACTTTTTCCAATAGATTTATAACTAGTGCTGGTGAGGGAAAATAGAATTATATTTTTTTTAAAAGTTCAAAGTTTTGGTATTGGGGTTCATTTTTCATTGGGATAAAACCAAGACCTATAGAAATTTTCAAGAAAAAAAAGCCATCCTCTTCCCATTCCCAAAGAGCTAGTAACCTGGTGGTTAGGGCCCTCACTTCAGAGGTGGGAGATCTGGGTTCAAGTCCCTGCTCCTAATTAGATAAAGCAGCAACTTGAACCTCCATCCGCTATGCCTGATTCAAAAGCACAGATGAGCCTAGGTATCCAACACCCAAAGTGAGTGCTCTGACCACTAGGCTATCCTGGGCTCTTTTTCTTCCTTTACCACCCCCAGAAAATCCATCCTGGACCCGAAAAACCTCTCTGACAAAAAGATTTCATTGAAAATTCCTGACCAGCTTTATATATAAGATTGTTTCATCTTTGGCTGCACCTAGACTAGAACATTTTGTACCTATATTCCAGTAAAAATGCGGCTAGCAATGATGAAAGTCTTGGGGGAAGACAGACTACAGTCATTTCCACTATAGTATAATGAAAAGCTGTTCAAGGTTTCATGGCATGGTGCTGAAAAGATCTGAGCCAAGGCTACACTTGTTAATATCCATGTGATTGCACCATTACTGGAAAATGGGTGCCAAATTTTCTAGTGTAGACCCAGTATTTGGTGTCATTTCATTTTTTCTGCTCTCAGCTCTCTTCTTTTAGCCTTTTATGCTTCTCTCTCTTCCTGTTTTTTTGTTTGGTTGTAGATCATCATTTAAGCATTTCACCCTTATTTGCCAAACAAAGGCAATCAATCCACAATAGCATATTAGCAGTAGCATATAGTTAACTTCAAACCTTTCTGTTGCTTGACATTTGTTTGGTTTGTATATTTACTTCCCATATGTTTTCCATTATGTTAATATTCTTCCAAATGTATGCACATTTTTATTCTTTTTTTTAAAGAAGAAAACTCTCAATGAATCAAGAGGATTTTTGTGCATTCGAATTTGAAATAAGCAGCTCCTATGACTGTTTCTGTGAGGTCTGTAGAACTGGAAGGTCATAAACAACACAATCCATTTAATAACAGCCTGATATTGCATTGTACAATAACTGTTAAAGATGACAAGTTGCATGACCTCTTTCATTAGACTAATACTTTCTAATGATAGTCTACTGCATTATATATGGTAAACTGATTCTTTGGGAGATTTTGTCTTCAGCTTTAGTAAACAATTTTTAACCTCAGACTCTTTGTTTACAGGTTCTCAGGTTAAAAGTTGTAGTCCCATTGGCACAATGCTTTTTCTTTTTTTGTTGATAGTATACTATTACTATAGATCAGTATAGTATACTAGATTATAGACACTAGATTATAGATCTATAGTATACTATAGATTAGTATAGTATACTATTACTATAGATCATTTAATTTCCATCTATCCCAGAGGTGAGCAAACTATGGCCTGCGGGCCACTTGCCCGGCCCCTGAGCTCCTGGACTGGGAGTTTAGCCCTCAGCCCCTCCCCTGCTCTTCCCTCTCCCGCGCAGCCTCAGCTCACCCCACCGCTGGCACAATGCTCTGGGTGGCGGGGCTGCAGAGCCGGGGCCTGACCCAGTGCTCTGTGCTGCGTGGTGCATGGCTGTCTCCAGCCGGGCGGCCGCCAGCCACCAGTGCTCCGGGCAGAGGGCGGGGGGAGTTGGATAGTGGGCCGGGGGGTTCAGGGTGGTGGTCAGGGGGTGGGGGTGTGGATAGGGGTCGGGGCGGTCAGAGGGCAAGGAATAGGGGGGTTGAATGGGGGCTGGGGTCCTGGGGGGGCAGTCAGGTAGGAGAGGGTGGGTTGGATATGGCGGTGGGGGCAGTCAGGAGCAGTCAGAGGACAGGGAGAAGGGGTGGTTGGATGGGGCAGGGGTCCCAGGGGGGCAGTCAGGAAAGAGAGGGGGGGTTCGATGGGGTGGCAGGGGGCAGTCAGCAGCGAGGGCTCCGGCGGTGGTCAGGGGACATGGAGCGGGGGGTGGGTGGATGGGGCAGGGATCCTGGGGTGTGTGTGTCAGGGGGCGAGAAGTGGGGGGGAGGCGGATAGGGGGCAGGGGCCGGGCCATGCCTGGCTGTTTGGGGAGGCACAGCCTCCCCTAATCGGTCCTCCATACAATTTCCAAAACGCAATGTGGCCCTCAGGCCAAAAAGTTTGCCCACCCCTGTTCTATCATATGTCCACTCAAGCCAGGTGCAAATTGAGCTTTGTTTAATTCTAAACTCAAGAGAACACTTAGGAAACTTTGTAGAAAAAATACAAACAGAATAGTAACAATTTATCGTGTGTGCATGTGCATGTGTTTAAGAAAATGACAGAATCTGAGATTTCTTTTACAGACCGTTGTCTACCAAGTTCTAACTACAAAGTGGATACAATTGTGAAAATTATGGTGAATAACAAATCTACTGCAAAAAACATTTTTTTAAAAAAAAACCTAAACCATACATGTGATTTTAATAAATAAAATATATTTCTAGTGTGGGTGGGTTTGTTTGTTTTTGTTTTAAATAATGTATTACTTCTGGGTATATAGGCACCTGTCAAAAAAAACCCAACGTGTTCTGTCGGGGAAAATGAGGTAAAACAATGGCTATCTTGGTATGACTGTCATGTCTGTTTGGTTTCACCCATGGAAGTGTATGTGTGGGTTACCATTTTTTAAAAATTAGGTGCTGACTGGAGATTTTACATATTGATGATAGTTTTTTATTCAGGACAGGCACTTATGCTAGATCAAATTCTGCCTCTACTCTCTCTGGAAGTACATCCTTCTGTGACAATGAAATGATAAATATGTCCCAAGAGTTTTTGCACACACTCTGGGGTGATTGTGGTGCTGTTACAGGGCACTAAACTTCACCCATGCCAAAAGGGTAGGGTCTCTGACACTCTCCCTGAGGTCCTTCCAATTATGTCCAGGAAGCACTGTGAATGGCAGGGGAATAAAGGGAAGGATGTCTCCACAGAAGATTGACAACCAGCCACAGATAAAGTTACTGGGACCGTATAACCTAAGGCTACATCAATACCACATACCACTCTCAGTGGTGTGTAGTTTATGTGTAGCTACACACCACCATAAAAAGCACATCACATCCAAACACCATGTATAGCTACACATGTCAGCGAAAGGCTCAGGTGGAGGTGAGGCATTGGAGAAAGCTACAGCCTTTCCCCACTGCTGCCCCACTGCTGGAGCCTTTCCCTGCGGTGGGGGAAGCACTCTGGAGCCCTTCCCCTGCCACAAGGAAGGTCTTTCCTTGCAGTGGGGAAAGGCTCCAGCATCCAGGAGCTGACAGAGCCTTTCCACGCTGCCTCCTCCCTGCAGAGCCTTTCCCCACTACTAGAGTCTTTTCCAGGTAAAGACCCCAGCAGTAGGGAGGCAACAGGACACTACGCTGATAAAAATAGTGGTGTTGACAGGGAGGCATGGCTTGGGTGAGTAAACAGCCAGGTAGGATATGGACATGAGTACCTATCCAAACCCTTCAGCCATGTCTTTACTTGCCTAAGCCGTGCCTCAGCATCTACTCTGCTGTTTTTACCCATGGTAATGGAGCTACACAGCTATGTACACTATACACTGCCAAAAAAAAAAACCCATGCAGTGTAGATGCATGCTGAGACTGGGCTCTTGGATGCTAGTTCTGAAACAGGGCTGTTGGATGTAATAGACAATGGGCCTATGGGAGAGATGATTTCTCTCCCCTTTTAAATGGCAATCTGAAAGAATCTCTCCCTACGCAGTCCCCACTCCCAAGAGGTACTGTGAATACATTTTGGTACAGACATGACTGTTCAGGGACTCGTTCCCTGTGTCATTTCTACTGGATTTTACCCCAGGGCTGAAATAACCTGAATGAAGGACAGTGAGGGGCTGGAGGTATAAACGTCTGCTTTGGGAGTATTTGGAGCTCATTTAAAAAAACAACACTTTGTTGCCACTTCTTTCTGAGCAGCCACACTACTCTGCTATAGGGTGGCTGAAAAACTACACCCTCGGGCAGGGGTCGGCAACCTTTCAGAAGTGGTGTGCCAAGTCTTCATTTATTCACTCTAATTTAAGGTTTCGTGTGCCAGTAATACATTTTAATGTTTTTAGAGGGTCTCTTTCTATAAGTCTATAATATATAACTAAACCATTGTTGTATATAAAGTAAACAAGGTTTTTAAAATGTTTAAGAAGCTTCATTTAAAATTAAATTAAAATGCACACACACACACACACACACCCCGGACCGTTGGCCAGGACCTGGGCAGTGTGAGTGCCACTGAAAATCCGCTCCCGTGCCGTGCCGCCTTTGGCACACGTGCCATAGGTTGCCTACCCCTGTACACCCCCCTGGTTCACATTGGGTCTGAGCTGCAGAGTACAGGAAGACGTCGGACACCACTTACAATGCTTTGCAATTGACTGCCCATTTCATCCCTACAGTGCCTGTTTTGCCCTTAGGATGCTCGATTTGCATAAAGTTAGCTTAAAATCACTTCCTGGTTGCGTTTCAGTGGTATGGAGCTAGCAGGGGCCGCTTCTGATTGGCTTTGGGGCAGCAGGGTAGCTTGTTGCCAGGTAGGGTTGCTGCTTGTTTTTGATTGGCTGAGCCTGGGGCCGGAAGCCAATCAGAAAGTTTGAACAGTGATAGGCTGAGGCTCAGCATATGTGTCGTTCTCCCTGGCTTTCTGACCTGTGTTGCTGGCGTTCTGATCAGTATATGTGAGTCTATATGTTTGTCTGAATGCTATTTACAAAATACAGTGTACAGTAAATACATTGATGTTGAAACATTAGTCATCTATAATTCATTTAGTACAAAAATCTGGGTTATTGTGGTGAAAATAGTGTATCAAGCCTTAGTTCAGGAACCCATTCCCCACTTCATACTGTTGATTCCTATGTGAAAAGTGGTTTACAAAGTTTCAACTTACAATTTGTTCCTCGGAATTACATTGTGTCATAAGTTCGAGGACTCCCTGTATAGGTCTGGATGGTATGGTGCCAGGCTCCATGGAAGTAAATGGCTTAATATCCTTTACTGCCTCCAACCACAGGTCAGGATTTATCCCAGAAAATGTAGGCAGGACACTTATTACTGAGAAAACAGAGAATGAACAAAACTTTTATTTATATTTCTTAGTTTAAAAGACCATTGGTTAGATCTATGCAAATTAAGTAAGTAAATTATGGTCTGAGGGGGCTAATCCTGTTCCTTGTACTGAGCCTCAGTAGCAGGGATAGTGCTGGGATAGAATATTCTTCTCTCTCATTCACACCATGGGGTGGCTGCTATTTTGTGGCTAATATACTGGTTTGTGACCCCCCCAACTGCAGTGGGAAATGGGCAATGGACTAATAGGGCCACAGAAGCACTCCCAACCCTCCTTTCCCAAATGAGATTTAATAAATCCCAGAGATTAGGCTTCCAGAACACGCAGGGTAATTCCCTCTACAGAGTCCCAGAATATATTGGACCACTGATCTCAACTGGTATGGTGATTTCTACCCACCTTCTTCCCCTGTACAAAAGAACAACACTGGTGCTGCATCTGGAAGGTCCTCCAGTGACTGTGGAATAAGGGATTGGATATTTCCCTGATTCAAAAATCAGTTAGCAGGATTTCTTAAAACAATAAATACATACCAATGTGAGATTTCTGAAAGTCATAAAATAATCATACCATTGCTAAAGGAACAGTCTCAAATACATATGTCATTGTATTAGGAGTTTAATTAGCCTATTTTTAAATTAACCACATCATCTTAGTCTTGGCCAAATATAATATCACCTAAACCAAGTCAATACATTTGTCAAAATGGATGAATCGTAATCAGGGATTCATAAAAGTTGGGCCTCTGCACCAGTGATGATATTACAACTGTACTAAGCCATCTGGAAAACCACCTTTTCATAATATTTTTAGAAATTTTCAGAGAAAAATATGTAAACATACATATATATTCAAACACACACACACACACACAAAGATGAGCACTATGCAAAGGTATAATTACTCCATGCCCCATTTGTGTACCAGATCCAGAACTATTATCTGTTGCTGATTATATTGATGCCAATGATAAAGAGTTATAAAGGGGCATCCATCCTACCACAGTAGCCTCAGCTGTGAGAAGTGGGCCAGGCTAGGATCTGCAATAGCTTGATGGTCCCTGGACTCCGTTCCCTCTGCTTCCTACTGGGAATGTTTAATTAAAATGGTCACTATTTGGAATTTAATGAAATGGGACTACTCTCATATTTATAGTTGGGTAGGTACCTTGCTGAATTAGGACCACAAAATCTGTTTATCTTTATATAAATCTTTAATTAAATTACCCACCTAGGTATGGATATATAGGAATATTGTGAATGAAGTCTTATACTGTATATCCTGGAAAAAAGGAACATTCCTATGTTGCTCCTTTGCTATCAGACTCATTAAACATTCTATACTCCATCTAAATGAGCTGTGAAAACAGCTGTGTCTTAGGTATAAACCCCCCAATGAGCAACACTAGGCAGACACATTGGAAGTAATGAAGGAGATCATCCACCCACTCACTTCAGTGAGTTTAGACAGATTTTAAGCTACTAAAGTACTAGCCATTTAAAAAACAAAGTACTCCAAAGCAAGATGTTACTGGAGTCTCTTTTTTAAAAAATTAATAGATCTCTTTGTTCAGGAGTGGTGTTGTGCTAGAATTTAAGTCTGTGTATTCTCCAGGTAGTCTTGATGAGAGTTTACATGAACGGTGCTTCATAAACCCAATTTTTATTCAGAATGACAAACATTTTCAGAACCTGTATTCTAGTAGCCATAGGACCCTCTTAATCAGAGACTGCAAAACGTAGACATGCTCTCTTATTTTACTCTGAACTGAGAGGCATCTATTGAAACAGCCTCATTCCTCTTGGATATATAAAAAATGCATGGTTCAGGCCTATGTTATTTTTACAGACAGGTTAATTGATCCTTTTTCTAGATCATGGGTTCCCAAATGAATAGCGACTTGTTCAGGGTAAGCCCCAGGCGGGCCGCAAGACACTTTGTTTACCTGAGCGTCCGCAGGTACGGCCGCTCACAGCTCCCATTGGCCACGGTTCCCTGTTCCCGGCCAATGGGAACTGTGGGAAGCAGTGGCCCAGCCTGTGCGGCTTCCCACAGCTCCCCTTGGCCGGGAATGGTGAACTGCGGCCACTGGAAGCTGTGAGTGGCCGTACCTGCGGACGCTCAGGTAAACAAAGCATCTCGCGGCCCACCTGGGGCTTATCCTGAACAAGCTGTGACCCAAGTTTGGGAACCCCTGTTCTAGACCACGCACACAGTTACAAAGCAAAGCAGGGACCATAGTAATTGCAGTACGGATCAAACCTGTATTCCATCTATTCCCATGTCTTCCAATCTACATTGACCAGTACCAGATGTTACAAATGAAGATGCAAGAAACCTCATAATAGAAAATATAATAACATGCATATATTGGAAATGTTTGGCTAATCTCAGACAGTTGGTGGTTGGCCTATACCCTGAAGCATGGGGGAAGGAGGGTGTTATATTTGAAGAGAAGGCTAGAACTGAATGTTAGAACTTTCTCAGCACAGTCAATGGGGGTCAATATACACAACTTTTATTAACAGTAGTTGGATTTGTGAGCGTAACTCCCTGCATGTTCCTCTGAAAGTCTCCTTCACTTTCTTAAAAAGTAGAAATTCATTTCTTGAGCTATTAATCTGCCACTTAAACTCACTCACGATTGATTGAACAATGATCTTATCAAGTAGTTAGGAGATGTTTGTTCTGTTATAATCAGGGGCGGCTCTAGGCACCAGCAAAACAAGCTGGTGCCTAGGGCGGCAAAATCTAGGGGGCGTCCCCTGCGGCCGGGGGGGGCGGCAGGCTGGGCCGGCGGACCTGCCGCAGTCATGCCTGCGGGAGGTCCACCGGAGCCCCAGGAGGGCTGAACCTGCCGCAGGCATGACTGCGGAAGGGGCGCTCGTCCCGCAGCTCGGCTGGACCTCCCGCAGGCATGACTGCGGCAGCTGAAGCAGCGCCGCCGGACCCGCGAACCGTCCGCAGCCGCGGGAGGTCCAGCCGAGCCACGCGGGACCAGCAGTCCCTCTGCAGTCATGCCCGCGGGAGGTCCGCTGCTCCCGCGGCTCCGGGGCGCCTCCCGCGCATGACTGCTTGGGGCGGCCAAAAACGTAGAGCCGCCCCTGGTTATAATAATAAAGAGCAAATGAATGATTCAGATAAATCCTTACTTTTATTTTGGATTATGTTTTATTATTTTTGTAATTGATAATATAATTGTAGTGGTTTTAGTGTGTGAAAATATATCATGCCTAGAATTCATGATTGGTTCTTGATTTCAGACATAGTTATTCATTTCAAATGGAACATACTTTTCTTCCCCAAAAACCTATCATGCTTATCCTTCTATTTTAGTAGTTTTATTTCAACAGTGCAGAAACACAAATTTGCAATTGAATCTGGATTTTTATACAACCAACTTTTAAAGTAAATTTGAAACACATCATGAAAGTGAGAGAATAGAACCGGGTAGAAAACTTTTATGTGCATGGAAAAATCTCTAACTGTTTGAAACTAGAACTTCAGTCTAATATTACAGATGGCCCCTGTTTTAATAGTGGGCTAAATCAAAACCCAGATCAAATCAAGCTTGAAATTTGAGGAATCCAAAATCCTGTTCCAGATCCAAATTTTGCACCTTGTGTCCAGAGCTAGTATTTATAATTAGACAACAAAGAGATGAAAAAAATGTATCTTAGCATTTATCATGCTATAAAGAAACAAACACCCAAAGTCATAATTTTTATCTTGACAGACAGTTTAAACCATCAAGGGGCTGGGGCAGCATGTGCAATATGTTATTTATATTTGCTTTTAATTGTTTGATTTGAAAACCAATTACTGTACTTTTGACAGAATAATTGGAAATATAGAACTATGACTCTTTGCTCAGTAGATAAACAAAGTTATTTTTTTCAAATTGAACAACTTTCTTCTGAACATTCGTGCATTATGCCTTTTATCTCCAGAGTTTATTTTTTCTTGAGCTAAACTCTTGTACTTCAGTGTATAATAAAGGATAATTGTGTGGGCAGGTTCTTTTCTTTTCTAAAACCTTGAAAGCTTTTTCCAACATGTTTTGCACAGAGGATGGCATATAAATAATCACTTTTACTATGTTCCAGGGTGTTAGCAGGCAATTGAAGCTTTGCCTATCTCAGCTTATAAAATTTGGTATCAATGAAACTAATTACATCAGAAACAGTGAGAGATCTTCACAAGCTTTCCAAATACATAAATAAAACTACCAATTAGCCACCACCACTACAAAACACTCTGTCTTCTTGTCAGACACTGTGTGAAAGTGTCCGTAATTGCAAAGGAGGCATGGAACAATGATGTCTCTTTGCTGCCTAACATACCTTTTTCCTCAGAAAAACACAAATAACTCTTTCCAGGGAAATTTCTATATCCTAGTGTTTCCCTATGCAAACTAGCATTTCCAAAGTGGAGCTGAATTTTAGAATTTATTTATATCTCTGTATTTGTGCTCTCATCTGAAAAGGATTGCTGTTTAGAATTGATACCATTCATGTAACAGGTTTGGAGTGCTTTTAATGAAAACAAGTTTTGTTTTCTATCCACTGTAATTATACATGCTCCATTAAAATAAATATAAATGACAAATGATGCTTTTCAATAATACATTAAGTTATTTTGTCCCATGGTACAAATACAGTAGCCAGACTAGAGAGAAAATGAATTGCAAGAGAGCAAAGCATTAGTTTTACCATATATACAAGGCCTGATCAAACTCCCATTCAACTCGATAGAAAGGTTTCTACTGACTTCTCTTAGTTTAAGATTAGGCCTACTGCATATGTTTCCAATATGACTACATTAAAAAAAAAACATTTGTAGCCCCAAATCAGTAAAGCATTCTTATTCAGGACAGCACTTGTGCTGACTCAGCGGGGTTGGAGCTGTGGGTTCTCTGAAGTGCAGGAGCTGGCACTGTGAGCCAGGGAACTCAATCTAACTCCCTGGAACTCTGGATTTTACAGTCACAAACATGAGGCAATGAAAGACCTGATGGAAGGAGGAGTAAGAGCTGCAAACAGACCTGGTCATGCAGAAGGATGACAGCAACAGGAAAGCATAACTGTTATTTTACTTTATTGTGGAACCAAGTCAGAGAAGTCTGCACTACCTTGAAGCTCATGACTGTCTCAAGCCTTACAGCAGTCCTAGGAGCCCTGCAGACCTACTTTTCCTCAAAGCAGAATGAAATTGTGAAGTGGCACAGGTTTTTCACTACAGATCAATCCAAAGGGGAGCATATAGACCCCTATGTTACTGCCTTATGCACACTGGCTGCTGCATGCACTTTTTCGGGCTTGATAGAATCCCTGATTTGGGACAGGATATTCTCGAGTGGCTGCTCCAGGAAGGCACCCTCTCATTAAACAGATCCTTAGACATGGGGTTCGCAGCAGAAACCATAAGAGAACAGATGAAAGCCCGTGGACGTGCAACACCCCCAGAAATACATGCAGTGAGACAGAAGCAAAGGAGAGCAGGTGGCCAGGCTCCATACCAATAGTGAGATGCATTTTCTGCAGAATATAACCATAGTGGATAAAGTTGCAGTCCTCCACACTAGGACAGCATTTCCAGGAATGTGGCATGTTGAACCATTTAAGCAGTATGCACAAGAGCAGAGAAAGGTTCTGGAAATATTTGGTTTTGTACAAGAGGGTGATGGCAAATCAAACAGTGGAGATGACATCCTGACTCTCTCCTTATGTCTGAAAACATATTAGGTTCAGGCTGACACGACAGAAAAACAAGAAGGGACAATGCCAACCTCTGTGCATGTGACAATGTTAATAGGGAAACATGCTGTACAATTTCAGCTGGATAGCAGGACCTCCTGAAGTCATCAGGGTGAATTTGACTTGAACACGCCCGTTACAGAAAGCAGGCGCAGTCTAATAATGTACAATGAGAGCATAATGCAACCTGTAGGAAAATGTGACCTCATAGTAACTCACCTGAAAAATAACAGACAGTACCATCTGAAGTTTGTGGTCATGGATGAAAGCCACAACAGACCCCTCTTGGGGCCTATGGCCATACAAGCCAGCGATCTGAGAAGGATGCAGTTTCAGAACTTCATAGCTGCAGTGCAAGATGCAAAAGGGGAAGTCCCATGGACAATGTAGGCAATTTTAAAAGCACACCAGGATAGTTTGAAATGTGATCGATACTTCAAAAGAAAGCAGCGCCTGGAAGCCATGGAACCTGTGTGCTCACCAGTGGCAGTATAATCCAATATTTAATGAGCTTGAAAGTCTGCAGAGCACAGGCATTATAGCACCTGCAAAAACTGGTACAAACTGTGTAGGCAGCATGGTGGTTGTAAAGAAGCCATTGGGCAAATTACATTTCTGCATAAATTCAAAGCCTCTGAACCGGGCGTTGAAAACATGCCACTTTCCACTGCCC
Source organism: Mauremys reevesii (assembly GCF_016161935.1). Taxonomy (NCBI): domain Eukaryota; kingdom Metazoa; phylum Chordata; order Testudines; family Geoemydidae; genus Mauremys; species Mauremys reevesii. Next base: position 25,752,860 of record NC_052629.1, on the reverse strand, counting down.
ACAATTCATGACATCTTGACAGAATCCAAAGCCAGAATCTTAATGGTGTGATCTGAGGCTTTGTCTGTTGTGTGAAGGTTTTGGCACTAATCCTGGATAAAGAGTCCAGCACTCTGACAACCTTTGCAACACTATTTGATTGCTAGAGTTGGCTGTGCATGCCAATAGGCATGAGCCCGTCGCCAGAGGTGTTCCAGAGAAGACTCATCCAAGTACTGGAATGACTGTCTAGGGTGAAAATAATTTCAGATATCCTTATTGGAGGTAAAGAGAACAATGATACAGAAGCTGAACAAGACCATGAAAAAAACTACATGCTTTTTTCGAGTGAAGCAGGGACATGAACATAAAACACAACCTCGTCTCATCCCAAAATGACTCAAATAGCATGAGTGACATACATTGAATATTTACTCACAAGAGAGGGACTGAAAGCAATATCAAGGAAGTCAGAGACCTGGTAGTGCTAGTTGATGTGAAAGGAGTGCAGCGCTGCACAGGAATGATAAATTTTCTGTCCAAGTTCTGTCCACACATGGCTTCAGTAGCAGAATCCATATATCAACTCATAAGACAGAATGATGAGTGGGACTAGGCAGGTCCTCAGCAGCAAGCATTTGACACACTGAAACAAATGATAAAGGATGTGCCATCCTGAGGTACTACCAGCCAGGAGAGCTAGTGACACTCTGTGGTTTTTTGAATAGAAATAGAAAAAGAGTTTCTGGGTGTGGTATTTGGAGTGCATCAATTCCATCAGTACACCAATGGCCACCCAGTGATAGTGCAAACAGACCGCAAATCCCTAGAGACAATCATTTCAAGTATCTTTTTAGTACTCCAAAGAGTTTGCAGCATACGTTGATATGTCTCCAGCACATCCAGGTAGAGAGTGGCTATTGTCCAAGACGATTACTGATATTATCTGACACCATGATCAGGGGACGTAGCCAGCATCAGTGAGTTGGGGGAAGGGATCAGGATATTGAATCCATTAACATGCTGCACCATTTCCCAATTTCAACAGCCAAGCTGATGGACTTCAAAGGGGCTATGGAAAGGGTCATCCAACTATATGCAGTCATGAGAGTGATACTAGCAGCGTGGAAGACCAAAAGCCAACTACTGGTAGGAGCAGAACTGTATTTTCAAATGAAAGAAAGTGAGTGTTCAGAAAGAAATCATATTGCAAACAGAGAGAGCTGTTGTCTCTGCCTTGTTATGTAACGATGTACTGCAAAAAATATGCCTCATGCCTGGGCATTGATAGTTGTCTTAGACAGGCTTGAGAGTCTGTTTACTGGCCTGGAATGAATACACACCATCACCAAGAGGAGATGGCCAACAATCAGAGAAAGCAGTCCCTAGAGTACAATCTATCAGTTTTGGAGACAAGCAGTCTTGTGAGGATTCAGCCATTAAAGACACACCAGAAAGAATGGACTAAAGGAGTCATGATGGATACAGTGGCACCCAGGTCATATGAGGTGACTACACAAGAGGGACAAGTACCTTATCCACTTGTCACAGCATCGACATAATCTGTTTGCAAGTAACTCATGTTACTAGCAGTGTAGTATGATATGGTATTGATGGCTTTGACCTCGTCTCACACTACCCAGATGTTAAACATGGCTGTGCAAAATACACCTCTACCTCGATATAACGCTGTCCTTGGGAGCCAAAAAATCTTACCACGTTATAGGTGAAACCATGTTATATTGAACTTGCTTTGATCCACCGGAATGCGCAGCCCTGCCCCCCCAGAGCTCTTCTTTACCGTGTTATATCCAAATTTGTGTTATATCGGGTGGCATTATATCGAGGTAGCGGTGTACTTGCATTCCAACATATCTGATGCTATTCCACCCTCTTCTTCCAGTTTTTATGACCTGATCCATGATGGCGGCTTTAGGATTGCCTATGTAAGCTTCCAAGTATGCGCTGGGACCAGCAGGTCCTCCCAACATGTGATCATCTAGCAATCTTTGTTGGAGATTTCAACAGGCATCACTCTGAGTGGGGGTATGCTGATTCAGATGATGACAGTGAGCAGTTGATGGACTGGCAATTAACAACAACTTCATATTGATTCATGACACAAAAGAATTTGGCACATTTCTCTCCGCTAGATGGTCAAAAGAGTACTCACCCGATCTTTGTTGGATCAGTTCAGTAGATGGGCATCCACAACTAGTGAGTCATACAGTACTGGATAACTTTCCTCACAGCCAACATAGATCATCACTCATCCATGTTGGACTCCAGTTACCCATCATTCAAAGTTCAATCAAGCATTGGTGGAATTGTTGTAAGGCAGATTTGGGAAAAATTCTGTAATGTTCTGGAATGTAGTGTGGTTACAATTCCGTCATGTTGTACCCCAGTTGATGAAGCCTACTGCTGATTCCAAAGAGCCATTTACAAAGCTGCATGCTCAGCTATACCACAGGGCTGTTGACTGATTTACATACCCTGCCTGAATGCTGATTATAAAGCCTTGCTTAGGAAATTTGAAATATCTAGAGATCCAGACATTGCAGAGCCAGCTTCACACAGTAGAAAGAATGTATGGAGAAGCTTGACTTCACTTATTCTGGGCACAAGTGCTGGAAACTGATCTGCTGGCTGGGTGCTGCCCAATGGCTACTAGGCCAAAATCACCCACTGGTTAAGCCCAGTGAGGTTGCAAACCATCTACTGTGGGTAGCAAAGGTTGCACTGGAGATGCAATTTAAATAAAAAGTACATGATGATTAGCATCAGCTTCAACATCAGAATGTGGGCAGGAGTCAACCAGAGCCATTCATGGCTGATGAGCTAGATAAGTCTCTTAACTCCATCAAACCAGGCACCAAAGCGAGGTATGATAACATCTTGTCAGAATTCCTTCAGCATCTTTGACCAAAGGCATCACAGTGGCTCACTAACTTCTATATATGGGTCATTAAGTACCACACACTAGGCATCAAGCAAAGATTATTGCCATTCTCAAGCTGGGCAAGGACCCCCACAATGTGGCAAGTTACCACCTAATACCCTTGCTGTCAGTATGTTTTAAGGTGTTTGACTGCTTGATACTCCAACAAATTGCTCCAGAGTTGGACGATGTCTTGCAAGTTGAGCAGGCAAGGTTGAAGAAATGATGTAGCACCTTTGATCAAATCTTGACCTTGACCATCTTTATTGAAAATGGTTTTCAACAAAATTTAAAGACAGAAGCAATCTTCCTGGATTTGACCACTGCTTATGGCATGGTTTGTCACAGAGGCCTTCTGTGTAAACTCTCTTAAGTTGCCCCACGTTGGGTTGTTGAAATAGTAGAGCTCTTTCTCCAAAATAGGTAGTTCAGAGTACACATGGTGACTGTTTCAGTTCCTGAAAGTGTCAGATTAATGGTCTTCCTCAATGTTGAGTTTTTTCACCAATACTGTTCAGTATGTACATCAACGACTTGCCAGTAATGCTCTCATGAAAGTTTATTTATGCCGATGACATCTGCTGCAGCTATCAAGCTCAGGCCTTCTCAGAAATTGACATGGTCCTGAATGATGATATGAAGCTCATGGAAGACTGCTATAGTTGATGGTGCCTGCAGCTGAGCTTTTCCAAGATGGTTTCTAGCATACTTCATCTATATAATTCAAGTGCAAACCAAGAATTAAATATTTTCTTAAATTAAGAACACCTGCAGCATGACCCAAACCCGGTTTACCTCAACGTGACCTTGGATAGGTCATTGAGGTACCACAACCACTTGAAGAAGACAACAACCAAAGTTAGCACTCGGAACAGTTAGCACAGAAAACTGGCCGGCTCAACCTGGGGGTGTGAGCGTCTGGACTCTTAGAACATCAGCCCTTGCCCTCTGCTATTCAACAGCAGAGTTCTGTGTTCCTGTCTGTCTGTTGCTTGTCTCACTCTAGGCTGGTCAAGGTAGAGCTTAACAAAGCTATGCACAGTGTTACCACTGTTGCCCTGGCTTCCAATACTTAGTAACATCTCTGAATCGGTTTCAAACAGGACAGGGCAATTATGCAGCAAATCTCTTCAGATGGGGTTTCTCTAACATCCCATGATGTAAATGCGGTCAACTTCAGATTATGTCACATATCCTTCACAAGCACCCACTGACTTATTTCAACAGCAGGCTCTTCACCTGGCTGATTGGCCTGCTAAACCCAGGGTTGTGAGTTCAGTCCTTAAGGGGGCCACTTAGGGATCTGGGGCAGTACTTGGTCCTGCTAGTGAAGGCAGGGGGCTGGACTCGATGACCTTTCAAGGTCCCTTCTAGTTCTAGGAGATAGGTATATCTCCAATTATTATTATTATCAAATGGCTGGGCACACTGTGCATATGCTGAGAGAGGGACATGTGACCTGAAGCAACAAGAGACACTTATGATGCACCAGACACAACATCCAGAGAAAGCCTACAGAGATTACTATGGAACAGAGAGACAGAGGAACCATTGGGAGGCCAACCTTACAGGGAGGGAAGAGACTGTTTGCTAGACTTTGAGACCAGTGACCAGGAAACAGAGAGAGGGCTGTCTTGATTTGGTTATCTGTTGAGGAGACCAAACTACCTCAAAGACTATGTAACCAACTAACTATGATAAAGACAAGTCTCCAGCTGTCTATGTGCTAGCAACCTCTGGCTGAAGTGACAAGGAGTGAGATTTGGATATCACTTGTTTGTTTTTAATGTTTATATTAAAACATTTCTAAAATAGGGAAGATGTATCATGCACAATGGAACTGGAGTCAGAAGGCCTGTGTTCCTTGGAGGGGATCTTATTGAGGGGACACTGGGAGAACAGGCAACAGATGAAGTTTAATAAAATTTAATTTGTTCAACTTTACCTGCATTCAGTTTTACTCTTTTATAATGAAGCAAGTACCTTATATCCTATCTCTCCTAGGGTCTATTAGGGCCACAAGCAACTAGGCAGGAGACCTAGCAAAGGTGATAGATCTTCAGGCTCCATGGGCAAAAAATGTCGCCCTCTTTAATACTAGTTATAAACAACAATAATGGTGTAAGAGTAATCTATTCTGGAAAAAACTCAAGAAGTGAAAGGTGAAAAAGAATATCTTCTATAATTCTCACACATAGTAGATTGACTTCCCAGTTTCTTGTAACTGTAACCCTTCTACCATGTGGAGCTAGCAGCAACCAGGGCCGGGTTCAAAATCTAGGGGTTCCTTTTCAACAATACAACACAGAACTGGCTCCGACAAAGTTACCAGGGAAAATTACACACCAGCCCTGGGTGATTCTGAGAGGCAATATTTCCCCACTCGCAAGCACAGTCTGAGTGTAGAAAATAAACTTTTAATGAAAGGAGGGAAGTCACCCAACATTAATTAAGGAAAATGCCAGTGGAGCCCATCAGATTGTAAACATATATGTTCTGCACTGTTTAACTTGTTTCCTTTGAAATTACTTCATATATGTCCATTAACATTCCCATTCTGGCTGGGAGTCTCCTGTTTTGAGCTGCTTTCTGTAATGCTTCTGCCTAGGGACTTAAAGACATGCTTTAATGCCTTGAGGAACTGGAGCTGTGGAAAGCTGAGGAGATATTCTGTGTCGAAGGTATCAAACTCATTCGGAGGAGAGGGCCAGGTTTCCTGTTTAATTATGGTCCCTGGGCTAGGGTATATAATTCAGGACTTCATACTCCTCTCAATCAACAGAAGATCTGTCACTGGTGTCACAGCAAGGTTTTCCCAGGGATGAAGGGGTGATACAGTTTTTATGCAATAACTACATTTTTATTTATTATGGGTGACAACTTTCCCTTGTTGAAATAAAAATGTTCATTGAATTTAATTGACTGCAATTTCACCCTATTTGTTCAGTCCCTTATTTTCACATTCAGTATCAGACACCAGTGAGAACTCTCTCACCCCTTTTAAAGCAGATTTTTTTCTGATCATTGTTTCTCCTTCTTCCCAAATATTTTTTCTCTGTTTTTCTTCCTTGTTTCTGTTTTTACACGTTTCCTCTAGTCTTCTTTCTGCATTTTACTCACTGCAGCAAATACCAATTTCCACCCCTGGACAGCTTCATTCCCACCCTCTTTGCTGATCTTTCAGGGGATGGAACCAGAATAGAATGACCTGTCCTCATGCGGCTTGAGATTAATAGGGAACAGTGGAGTTCACCTCTTTGAGTCATTGTTTCAGACTGTTTGAAGCCTCAGGCAGAAATTATTTCACATTTGGAGGGTTTCCTCTGCTGACATGAGGGCTAGAAAAATCCTTTAATAAAGGCTGTTGTTCTGCACAATAGGAATATGTCAAGCAGGCTGCTCAAATACACCCTGGGAACCAGATCCAACCCAACCCAAGAGTTGAATGTTTGATACTCTGCTCTGTACTGTTTCTTGCAGGTTAGGGCTATGCTATGTTTCCAAGACTCTAACCTCAGAGTTGTAGCCATGAACATAGTTCTCCAACCCATCTGTGGCTTTACAGTCAAACTCTCTCCCTGGGTACAGGAACTAGGCAGGGCAGCCAGACCACTTCCCCACAACACACAATCAAAAAAGCAAGAGCTCCCACAATGAGATAATAAGTTACTACCCATTCTAGGCACCCAGCAAGGAGCCAGCACCCCAGTCAGAGCATCCCTCAGCTGACAGCAGAACTCCCCAGGAAATGAGCACCTCATTGCAGACCTCCACCTAGTCCTGGACAAGGGGCAGAGCCCCAAGGAGCTATCAGAGTTACTTGGATACTGCCCCGAGGCGACACCAGAGCCAGTCTGGATAATAGAGAATCCTATATCCCTAAAGCTCATTCAATGCTGCAACTATGTCGGTCTTAAGTTCTGGTATTCAGAATGTTTGCTGTCATTTATGTAAACAAGGTAATGTTTATTCATCAAATATGCAAATCAGGACACTGAGTCATTTGCAATAACTCTTCAGATTTCTGAACCTCCAGCAGATATGGTCTCATTGCTCCCAGTAATGTTTCCCTGAGCATAGTTATACTTACATATAAGTTGCTTGTATTTTTTAAATACATGTTAAATACTTCATTATAATTTTGCAACACAATATTCCTTAACTTAATCATAAATTGCTCACTGTATATGTGAGTATGTGTTCGGTTCTTTATGGTTTGTGCTTAGGTAATACTCCATTTCTGAAGGTTATATTAAGTTCATTTTGAAAGCTTATGTTACATTATGACATCAAACCAAATCCTTAATGTTTATCTGGCATTTGCATACCAAAGCAATCTATTGCAAAGATTGCTTTTTTATGAGTATGAAGTTGTAAAAATCACAAATATTTATTCCTTAAAGGATATGATTGCCTTACATCAATCAAGTGCATTGGGGTGAGCTGTGAACTAATTTCTTCAGTTGTGGTGAGAGCTGCACTATTAAATTTATTGTAACTAAATGTGAAAATAAATCAACACCGAGAAAAGAGCTAATGAGATAATGAAATATAGAGAATCATGTCTGAACATACAACACGCACATTGATAGAATTAATAGAATGAACCTCTCAAAAGGTGTATGTATATAAATCATATGGCAAGCTATAAAGAAATAATTAAATATATACCATAACAAATACAGATACACTTATTTCCAAAGTTAGGCATACATAATTGTATTATGCATTTATGCATCTGTAATTTTTGTATGCAGATGCCTGATGTGCTTAGATATCTCACCATTTGTGTGCATATATTTGTGAGCATTTTGTATGCCTAGCTTTGAATTGCTGGCTCATTTATATCTCACACTCTGTGTGGTTAGTATGACAGATATGGCAGCTTTCTTTAATATCTTTGAGACACATTTTTAAATTAAGTTTTGGAGTCCATTGTATTAAATCAAAAGGTTATGTACTATTGTGGGCCTGGATGATCAAAGGACTGTATTGAACAATATGGCCGACAAGAATGAACTTTGGGAAGTCAAATTCCTGGGAAATATCTAGGGAGAGCTGAATGCAAATTCTCCCCCTCCTGCCAACGGTTATGCAAAACCCAGCCCTTTGAAGCTATGCCCTGAGGAGAGGGTCTGTTGATTACCTGTTCCCAGGGTCCCAAGATCAAAGGCCCAAACTGTATAAAGGAGTGACGCACAGATCCACAGGTATGCTTGTTCTGAGCTGAAGTGGTTATGAATTTGTGATCACAGAAAAAAAAATATCTTTGATGGGGTTTGAAGGACTGACACCTGCCAGAACCCGAGGTTGGAGTTGAGGTGATCTCTGGTAAACTTATTAGCATGTGTGTAGGGTCTTTTATGGTTTTATATGTTTTTCTGTAATGTAATATAAAGAATAAATCTGCTTGCTTAGAAAGGGTTATGCAGTAATTTATGCTTGTAGATAATTATGCTCTTTGTAGCCTCTGGAGAGAGAGAAGTATAGATTCTTAGTTAGTGTGACTTGATAGGGAAATCAGCGTTCACAGGGAATTGTGCAGCATGGGAAAATCCTGGTCAGGAGAGGGGAGGGAGAGAGGGAGATGGGTCTCTGCCCAAGAGAGGTGACAGCTGAGGAGTCGGGAGCCTGGAGTGGGTGCCCTTGCTGGACCACAAAGGGGAAATACAAGTGCAGTTGCACTGAATTGTGATTGTCAGGATAGCCATGGAATGATCTTTATTCCTGCAAACATGAAGTAAATTGCAAGCCATGGGATGGCACTGCACTAGTTTTACATTTGTGACTTTCTCATAAGCATTCTAAAGCAGTTTTCATAAAGTTCTAGTTTTTTTCTTTAGGCTGCCTTGCAAGTCATGGCAGCTAAGCCGTGACTGGGGTTTAGGTTTTGGGTCAGATTGCTGTTCTCTCACGATTTTGGCCCAGAGATATAGAACTCTCTTCAGACTAGCTGTTCTTGTTAGATTTTCAGCATTTGGTGCTATAACTGAACTGAATCCAACTTAGAAAGAAAACCGTAGAGAAAGGTTTAGATCTGCAGATAGGAACCCAAATCTCCTCCTTCCCCTGCAAAATAAATGATGTGAAGGGATAAACTTGAGGTTCTGATTCAAGCTCATCTCTAATGTTTTTTTATTTTGTTCTCCAAATGGAAATACTCCCATTGCTTTTAACTATAGGAAATGAGAATAATTGTTGTAAGTGCTTATAATGATATTTCAGCATATCAACAGCGGCAAAGCTGTAACTAAGGATTGCAGTGCATTTCTAAAAAAAGAGTAAATCAGTGTGGGCAATCAGAAATGACTTATTTTGATTACTTTTTTAATAGAAATCTGTAGTTTGAGGGTGTCAAAGTTTAAATAAATATAAAAAAGGAAGACAGGATATCATACTGCAGGTGATCTGGGCTCAATCCTGCACCTATCAACATCAATAGCAAAGCTCCCATTAACTTCAGAGGTGCAGGATCAGGCCCGACATATGCATTAAATGGTATCTTATCTCAGGCAAGGTCACCTGATCAATGCATTAGTTGCATATGGTGGAGGTGCGGGGTGGGCCTCATGTATCATACCTAAGTTCAAACCCTTTCTTAGCTCACAAGCAAAAAGGTGGTCTCATCCTAATTGCCATTTGTCTACATCATTGAACCACTACTCAGGTTGTCAGAATTGGAAGTCATTGTAAGTACTGAAGAACCTAGGCAAAGCTATGTGGAGGAAGACAAGCAAGTGTTATCAGTCTGTTGTAATGAACACTAAGTTCATTATCATGTTAAACAGAAAAATTAAAATTAAAAAATAGCAGCTGCAAACCTTTTTCCATGAGGAAAAGAATTTGACCTTTTATATTCTTTTCATAGACTAGACTTTCATCAGTTACTCAGAGGTTATTTTTATCATCTGTCTGGGATGAATTTGGATATCTGCTATAGACACTAGCCACTGTGATGGCTCTCAGTCAAAGGCAACAACTGGTACAGGGAGGTATAAATTCCATGAATGGCAAGCATCGTTTGTGTTCTTGTCTTCTGTGGGTTTTCCATTAGGGAGCAGTTCTGACGGCTTGTGTTTGATTAGGAGTTGTGCTGGTGGGAGAATATCTGCAGAACTACTCAATCAGTTGATGCACCGGCCACACTGGGCATGGTCACTTTCCAGCCAGTGACTCCAATTTCAGTATAAGATATCGTGTTTACATTGCACCTCCACAGCCTTCTCTTTTGGAATATGGTCTGTCACTAGGAAATAACCCAGCAATATAGTGTAGTATGGGCTTTCAGGGAATTTGGCTCCTAGAGTCTGCCTGGAAATTATAGGGAAATGTTAAAATGTTAATAATATGAGAGAACAAAGCATGACATTTCCCTTCTAACTTTCATAATGAAGCTTGTCATTATCTTGAAAATGACCCTTTTCAATAAATTCAAACTAGTTATCTAGCCTTCCCTGTCTATTCCTTCCTAAGGGAGATAACAAGGAACTCATTATGTACACATTGATTCTTGCCTCACCAAAATTAGAAGAGTCTAGAAGAGTAAATATCATTGTAACCTGTTTCTGTAATTGTTTAAAGTGATAGGAGAAATATTTCCTCCTTGTGATCATTAATACTATTTTACAAAGCTAAAGGAAACAATCTAAAATGGTATCCTTGGGGGAGGGATAGCTCAGTGGTTTGAGTATTGGCCTACTAAACCCAGGGTTGTGAGCTCAATCCTTGAGGGGGCCATTTAGGGATCTGGGGCAAAAATTCACTGCTAGTGAAGGTAGAGGGCTGAACTCAATGACTTTTCAAGGTCCCTTCCAGTTCTAAGAGATTGGTATATCTCCAATTATTAAAAATAATAAATATTATATATTTAATTTCTAAACATGCTTATGTAGTATAAATCATAGCATAGATCTAAATCATAGTTTAAAAAATGGTTTTCCAATAAATGTGAAACAAGATTTTTACTCAATGTCAGAGGATACTGTAGGAAGGCTTTGTAAGACAGGGGGACACCTTATATGAGTGGTCTTCTGTGAAGATTTCTTGTATATTCAGAGACACCTGAGACTCAGATGGTAGAACCCTTGTGAGCAGTGGTTGTTCCTCAGAGCTACTTTATCTTCTAAGACCCTGTTCTTATAAAAGTTAATATAAGTATTGTCATTGTCTTCAATGGGAGCAGAGGCAGGCCCTAAAAAGTAATCATCACCGGAATCTCTTCAAACTGGAGAATGGTTTGATATCGTGTTAATGATTGCCAAGTTCAAAGGCTTCTATATTTAGTAAAACACTATTTAAGGTGCCTATTATTATGGTATCTAATTCATCTCTTCCGTATGATCTATTTTGGAGACTTCCATTGAGTGTGTCTGTATTAAATTAATTACAGTACATTGCAAAATGATTCCTTGCTCATGCTACTCAGATGTCTTGTAGGAATTTCTTGTCACTGATTTAATGACTAAAAATAAGAAGGGATAATGAAATGCTTCTTTACTGGAGAATTTCCCACAGCTGCTGGCAATTAAACTTTTCTGCATTTCCCTCAAGTAACCCCTACTAGCTCATCAAGGGTAATTGCTAGCAGGCAACTATCCTCCCAAAGGAATGGGGGTAGCAGGAAGAAGACTACGGGCTGTTTTTGTTAAGAGGTTAAGCAGACCAGAGAGGTCTTATGGCGTCACCGACTCTCCTATCCCTTTTGTCCACCAAACATTTCCAGCCTAGCCTGTTCATTTGACCACTTCTTCCGCTAGCATTTCCTTGCTTTATTCTATGCTGCCCTTTGTGCTTGGAAAGCCCTCCTGAATTAGTCCACAATGATACTGCCCTCTCATCCTTCATATCCCTCAAGACACACATTTGTTCTGATGCCTACAAGAAATCAGCCAACCATGGATGGCTAGATTGTACAGCAGTTAGGGTTAGCTAATTCTATTTAGTTATTTCAGATGATTTTGAATCACCATGGGCTATGCAACCATGTGATCTTATTTCTATTACTATCACAATATATGGGCCATTCCCTCCTAGTGTTTTTCACACTTACTTGTGTGCCTGTGCAACATTAAGTACAATACAGTGCCAGTTATGATGTGGTCCTTTGGATGCTGCCACAATATAAAGATGAAAGTGTACCTTAATGTATAATGCATTCCTTTTCCATGTATTGCATGATTTAAGTCTTTTTGCTTCTGTTTGAATCCTGTTTGATATAAATCTTTGTTTCATATTGAAGACTTGCAGAGTCTCTTTTCTTCCTGCTGCACTAGCTCCCAAGGTATTTAAAAAAAACAGTGCCATTGACATGCAGCCACTTTGGATCAGAAGATAACCCCCACCACCACCACTGTACAAAACACAGGCCCAACTCCTACTATTATGGAAAAGTGCTATTGGATCATTAATGTCCTCATGGAGCAGACATGCCTGAGATTTTAAGATCTAAGTTGAAAGTCCCTCATGCAGAGTACACACATGCACAGTATGCAATTTATCAACCTCAGAAGGTTGAAAGGCTGGAATTGAGCCTGTGGTTAACGGAAACTATGTATTCCAAAACTATGTACTACTAATATACCAGTAGTTTTAAATGCCAATAGCAAAAGCAGCATACTCATCACTTTGACCCCAAAATAACTGTCCATCTCCATAGGTTCAGATCCTTGCTCCTAAATAACTCTGACAGTTCCACAATGCTCTCAGCACATTTGGACTCTCATTTGGTCTATGGTTGTCCCATATTCCTGATGTCTCTTAGAGTTGGAAAGCATCCCTGCTGGGCAGGTGCCACTGGTATCTGCATTGCTTTCACAACACAAAAATGAAACAAAGTTGAAATGAATAGATCACTTTACCTCTGTCCTGTGCCATGTTATGATGTCTTGAAGCCATCTTGGTTTATACTAGTTTACGTTATAAAAATGCATCACCGTCAGTATTCACTGAACTGCAAAAATCTATCCCATCTTTTTAATGCCTTAAATAACTCGTAGCTCTTTCTCAAGTACCTGTCATTTTTGGCAGAACATTTATTTATTTATTTTTCCCAGGTGGTTCCTTAGTTAAACCCTTTATAAAAACTTTTCCTTTCTAGTTCTATAAAGCATTATTACTTTAATAAATTATATATTTTTTTGCCATTTCCGCTGCAGTAAAAGATCAAGTCTTCTGAAAAATGGAGCACCATTAAAATGACTTCCTGTTTTTTTAAATCCTTTTCACCTGTGAGCAAGGTAGACCTCATGGTGCTGGTTTGTAGCCTAAAATTCAGTGTTCATCTGGGAAAATGTAATTGATAATAGAAGAAACAAGGTATTAAAATAGCAGCTTTAAAACCTGTTAACTGGAAAAGACAATAAATATTAGTCAGTGATCTTGGAGATGTATTTTTGTAGAGATTCTACAATCCGCATTAGAAAATAGAGCTGTGTTGGGTAGTTATGATGGGCAAATAGGTTACTTGGTGTATTCTGTTTCTTGATTGAATGAGTGTATCCCTGAAAATTTGTTTCCTGGGGAAACTGTTCCATGTTAACTAATTCAGAATCACCTTCTGTGATTATTCTCCAATATTTGCTTAAAATTCAGTCTCTATGAACATCCCAGCCAGTGAATATAGCAAACACAAAAAGGGGCATGAACACAGCGAAAATAAATTAGTTTAAACATTCAAATGATTATTCAGAAAAATGCTTTGAAGTATTTGCCCAGTTATATTTAATGACAACTGAATAAAGTCATTTTGAAATTAGATTGCACAAGCAAAGTCAATTTTTAATAAATTTATCTAGTGGGGAAAAAAGTAAAGTTTTCCTTATGGTCTGTATGCAGGTGCTGCTGCCAGAGTGGATGCTCATATGACTCCTTTGATGCCAACGCAAGTCACCAGGGTTGCTGCTGTATCTACACCAGCTGTGACTTTCATGGCAACCAATTTCGTGGATCAGACATTAACAGGTGTGTGTAGGTTTCAGTGTACTTATTATATTACTAAACCATATGTTCCATATTTCTGTACTTGTGACCAAATCATGTTTCCCATACTGCATAGTAATGCAAAACTGAAAAAAATGCTGTGCAAATTCTACAGAATTTACTCTGATTATTTAGGAGCTTGTTCAAAATATTTTAGATCCTGTTTTCCCTGCCTGTCACTTGGCAGCAGCTTTGCATTTGGTGGTGCAAAAGATCAATTTCTGGAGCCATCCTTAGGCCTCTTGTGTTCCACCTCAGTAGTGTTCACAGGGATTGCAGATATAATATAACCACCATGTCATAGTTGGTCTGTGGAGTCAGACTGTCTGAAACCGCAGAGGATGCTTTTTGATGTGCCCCACTGGTCCAAGTATTGTGTCCACAGCCATCTAAATGTGCATGTGTTTGTAGGCGAGAGGATGTGGTTGGAAGGAGGAGAACTGGTCCTTCCCAAAGGTGTGAAAGATCCTTGAGGCTTTGTCTCAATTCATATTTACATATGGCAAGTCATGGTGAAAGGGAGACTGGAATTTGATGTGAAATTGTAATAATGTTTTTCTAACTATGTGAAATACTGGCTGACTGACCATGAATACAGCTGCATTTTAGTGTAGGATGACTGATTTTGGACTAAGCAAAATGCTTTCTCTTCCTTGTTAGAATGAGGGGATGAATTGAACTGAGGCACCTCATGATGCTGGAAGAACAGATAAGCCATAGGTTCTCCAGCTTGTCCATACCCTGACCCCATGTTACAACAGAAAAAACTTGCAAGAACTCCCCTCCCCCAGCTAGCATAAAGGAAGAGAAAGTGGTTGAAAGTGGTTGCAACCCCCTCCCACACACACACACCCCAACCACCACTTGGACATGTCGGTAAGCACATGTTCTAGGGCATATTTTTGATAGTTTCTAGTCCTGGTGTAATTATATCAAATCTCTTATATTTAAACAGTATTAGCACAAAAAATGTGTTGCACACAGAGATGTAGAGCGAGATGGTCAAATTTTCAGAAGCTGATCTACTTTTTTGTGCTCAGAAATTACAGTTCAGCCATGTTCAAGTCACCTAAATCGTGCTGGTAAAATATACCCAGGATGAAAATTAAGGTCTGGAGTAGGCTGGGCTGAAGGTTTGTCCCACGGAATTGATAATTATGGGCTGTTCTACACAAATACATTAATGGAATCATAGGTTCCCCTGAAGAGGAGAGTTGACTATTTTCTTGCTACATCTGTCCCCAGATAAGATCTTCTGATTTATTTGTGATTGCACTGAATATTCTCTCCGTCTGTCTTTCTTACATATGTCTACACACAGTTTTCAGGCATTAGTCATATTTTCATTGTGAGATATTTTGGAAAACTTCAAAGACATTCGCGTGTGTTTCCTTTTTAATGTATTTCAACTCACATGTGTTTGTCTTTCTTCAGTCATTATCTACTCTTCAGAAGTTTAGCTGCTTTCATCACCTGCAGAGTTATGTTGGAGACCCAAAAAACTCCTGCATGTGAATCGTTAAGAATGAGAGGACTGTGCTAAATTGTGTTATGTTTCCATATTGAAATCAAATCCTTTGGAGTAAATAGACTTTAATACTGTTTAAGGAATGCACTGAAAGTAAGATGAAGGTTTACTCAGAGTCTTTCTGATATGTAGTTGTGTAGCCAATTGCAGGTGGGTAACAAGATTTATAGTTGTTCTGAGACCCCATTAATAATCTTCTTATTGACAGATTGAAAAACAACCAACCTCCCCATTTTATCCATCATAAAGTTTGGTGATTTGATTGTATAGAGCCTTTTTGTGACTATCAATATTTTCAGTATGTCTGGTGTGACATTTGTTCAATAGGTTTCCTCAATCAAACAAGCACTATTGCACCAGGCTCATTGAAATGTCATAGGTGTAGAATAGCAATCATTACATTTTTCCACTTACCCATGTAATGTAAATAAGATGAGCATTATACTTTTGCTTCCAGTTTTTTCTTATAAATATAAAACTCATTCATCTTTCCCAATTTTTCTTGTTTGATTCCCTGGTAATTTCAGTGAGGGAAAGCCATGCCATGAGTTATTCTTTAATATTATCCAAGATGGCACAACAGCATTTCCATGGATTACTTACTACAAGTTAGCACTTTCAGTGGTCCTTGTGTTCAATGGAAAAATCAAATTAATAACAATAAGCAATAACAATTCACAATTGTGCAGGGTCTTTCATGCACTAATCTCAAAGTGCTTTACAAAGATGGTTAAATACGATTATCCTCATTATGCAGATGAGTCACAGAAAGGTAAAATGACTTGCCCAGGTCAAAAAGTGACTAAGTAACAGAGCTGAGAACCCAAATCTCGTACCTTCCAGTGTGTTGCCATATCAAAGTTTCTGTCTGAAGAAATATAGAAGGTGGCATGCACAAGAACTGTGCAATGCTTTCTTCTAGGCTATTAGATTACACCTACCTGTGGACGATTTTGCTTCCTTCCTCCCCCGGCTGAGATCCATCCATATGTGTTAGGGAAACTCCATCTATAGATCTCCCTTTTTTTCCATCAAAAGTGTACTGGAGTTTATTGGACCTTGCCTGCCTGGACCCTAGAAAGAAGTGAAGAGAGGGAAAGCAGTATATCATTGTGAGGTGTTTGCAAAGGAGTCAGAGGAACCTCCATTTTAAAAGTTCCCATCTGTGCAGGATACAGAACAAAGGGGAGGGAAAACATCCCTAAAAAGGTCAGAATTTGAATCTTTATAAAACAAAACAAAACATAAACCTTCCGGGGAACTAGATATCTCTTTCTTAGTGGCGCAATGAATCATATATGTATCGTCTAGCTAGGGCGATAACTGTACTGTGCTGCACTTCCTGTATTCTGACTGTAGTAAAGTAGTTCTTTATATCGTTGCCAAGTTTGAACATTTTCAAACCTTGAGTAAATGCATAAATGAAGTGATCTCTAAAGGCAAATAATTAAAATAGATAGAAGGAAATACTTTCCTACACAGTGTGTAACTAATCTGTGGAAATTCCCTGCCATGGGCAAATACATTGGGGGAATTCAAAAAGCAATAGATCTTCTAACGTTTGCAACCAGACGTGCAAGTGTCAAAATGTCACAAGGATTATAAACTCTCATGCTGGGCAAATAATTTGTGGAGATACGAAAGGGAAGATATAGTGTAACATCTTCTCAATGTTTTTTTTTCCCCCACAGAACACTGTTGCATACCTGAGCTAGTGCTCTGAGTAAACTTTTCCCTGAAACATCAAATACTTGCCACGGTGGTAGCCAAGGTACCAAAAAAGGGCCCTGATTCTGAAAAAGACCAAAGCTTGTGCCTAAATTCATGTATATGAATCCATTGATTTAAATAGATAGGGCTACTTATATCTAAAAAATTAGTCATATGCTTATGTATTAGTAAGATCAGAGACTAGACACAAACCAGTGACATCTGTTCTGGTACAGCTATGTTTCTCTGGTAATTATATTTCATAACCATACACATTTCAATAATTCAATGACCAATACTAAATATACCTTTCCTTATCGTGACTGTCATTGAAAGAGGGGAGCTGCATTGTCTGTAGGCAAAAATACAGTAAAACCTTGATAATTCAAATGTCATGGGGGACAGGTGAATACATTAGAGTATTGAGGTTCTATAACTGAGGAGAATTTGAATGTGATTAATAGACTTTGGGAATATGACCCTGTTTTAGAAAATACTAAGTATAATCCAGATTTTACTGTACTGTAGTGACAGATTCACTAGCCTCACTCACTAGAACATTTTTAAATTCAGATTATATTCACCACAAATATTCTGTAGAACACCGTACAATAATCTACGTAGATAATACTGATTTTTTTTCCTTCATCACAAGTAACACTTAATGGCCCATTAGTAGCTTTTCCTTCTGTCAAAATATAAGTCTAAATAAGGAATTTTACAATGGTGATAGCCACGGCATAATAAAACTCATTTTCTTGAGTCAATGCTAAAACAGGAGAGATGGTCCTCTGAAAAGTTCATTCATTTATCAGACTTACTAAGAGACGTGATATATAACTGACCGCATACAAATACAGTATGCTTAGTTATTTCAACTGGATTGCATCTAAGTAAAGCCCTATCTAATTCTATAAATACCTTTAAAATCATTAGGGTGGATATGTATTGTCGTAATGAGTTATATCTCTAAATTTTCTGTTAGCAACTGGGATTGGGAACTTTTTTATTCTGTTCTGTTCTAATCTATTCTGTTTTACATAGGTTCTTGTACCACTATCATTACTGTAGTATCTGAGTGCCTTTCTCTACTGTATTAAGTAATGTGACTAACAACCATCACATGTGGTTTGTTCTTTCTCTCCCCTTCTTCCTGGGGGAAGAATTGTGTGCTCAGTGTAGTGTTTTGTTTTAGTAAAGTTTTGTTTTTTTAAAAATGTATGTGTTGCACTTAAAACAGAAGGTGGTGAGATTTGTGATGGCCCTTCATTCCTGGAGGAGTTAATTCCACAGTCTGACCGGCCCACAGGAAAGCTCTGTCTCCTGCACAGATGAGTGTTATCCTTGTGGTAAAAAGAACAAGGAGTACTTGTGGCACCTTAGAGACTAACAAATTTATTTGAGCATAAGCTGAAAGTAAGATGAACATTTACTCAGAGTCTTTCTGAAGCCCACTTCATCAGATGCATGCGCAGGAAAATACAGTAGGAAGATATCTATCTATCTATCTATCTATAGATATATACAGAGAACATGATTATTTATATACAGAGAACACCCTGATATCACTACAAAAGTTTTTTTTCCTCCTGCTGATAATAGCCCACCTTAATCAATTAGTCTCATTAGAGTTGGTATGGCAACACCCATTTTTTCATGTTCTCTGTATATATCTATATCTTCCTACTGTATTCTCTACAGCTACCACTCTGGATCCTTGTGATAGAAAGTCCTGTTGCACCTGAGTAGAAGAGATGTTAACCACAATAGTCTTCATCCCAGAAATTTAGGTGATCTAAAAGATGTCCTAAGCCCACACCCACTGAAAGCTTTGAAGATTAGGACCAGTATCTTAAAGTGGATATTGTCTTGGAAGTCAGCATAGAGAGCGGAGGACAGCATGTCAACAAGAATTATCATAGGGCTGAATCACAGCCTAGAGACTAGCTTGAACTATTTTTCTTCTGTCTTGAAAAGAGTGTAGGAAGGATCCAGGGGGTGAGAGGGGTAGTATGATGAAATGAGAGAAGAGTTGTAGGAAGGGAAATAATATATATATGGCTTTATAGATGCAAGAACTGGATGATAATAATGCTGTCTAAGGAATCTCGGATCTGAGAGTCAGCATATAAGATGGTGTAAATAGGCCATGCTCTGTTGTTTTCATTGATGCTTTCCTGCTTTACCACCAGCTGAGGATCTGGTCCAGAATCATTACAGTTAATTAGCATAAATGATAGGAATAGCATGCATTCACATGAATGCTGCCTTTCCTACTTGGTTTTGTTTTCCCCTTTTGGTTAAATACGTAGCTCCTATAGTCTTATTGTTAATAAAATGTGTACAGACATTATCACATACTATTAGCAACATACTATTAGCAGCCATGATAATGTTGCTGATACAACTTTTACTTTTACACTGTAAAAATATATTATTCATTCAGCTCTATCTGCAACAAGTTGGAGAAATCAGTTATTGTTTTTGCACAGTTTCCAGTATACCAGTAGGTGGCAGTAAAGCAACTACAGCAGTATATCATTGTTAATTAAGGTGATAAGTTTAGAAAAAAATGTCTGATTATGCTGAAAATATATAATGGCATCATTAGTGTTATACTGTGGAATATTTTATACACTTATTTAAAATTGAAGTGGAAAAAGAATTGATTAAAAGGAGAAGAATAAATCTGTAGAAGAGAAGTGTACCAACTTGAAGAGAGGGTAAACATGCATCTTGTTTGATGTCCTTCATTTCAGTAGATTCCCCATATAGGCAGTGCAGGCTTCCTTCCCACTGTATAGAGTGGATTCTCTAAACCTTACTTTCCTATCTGACAAATCCAGTTCTAATGGATTGTTTTTCTAGTTCTTAGGCTGCCTTATTAGTTCAACATGACTTGAGCTGAAAGAACAATTCTCAGCTAGATGTACTCTAGTTCTACTTCAATTTTTTGGGGTCAGATGCAGGGATCACTTGGCTGAAATTCTATGGCCTGTGCTGTCCAGAAAGTTAGAATAGAGGGTTATGGGGGTTTCTTATGGCTTTAAAATCTATGAAACATGCAGTGAGTCTGGTGAAGTTAGCCCTTTCCCCTGTTTATGAATGGTCTGTTGTCAGAATGTTGAATTCCTTCACTATTCAAAACTGTTTTCCAAAAGTTTTGTGCAAATGTATTGTCACATGGGGTCTCTCATGTGGGCAGAGTCAGAGTCCACAGTCACGGGACAGGAGTCAAGAGTCAGCTGAGTCAGGTTACTGGAAGATCAGATGCAGTAGGCAAACTGGAGATCAGAATCACGAGTCAGGAACCAGAGTCAGGTCAGGTGAGGTGAGGATACCAGTGGGTCAGAGACAGAAGACAGACTGGAGCTTGGGAACCACAAGTTGGATGCCAGAACTTTCAGAAAATAATTCCTAGAACATAGCTTTTAGAAAAAAACATCCAATCTTGCACACACACACACAAAATCTAATCTTCAATGTTACCATCCTGGATCATACTTCCTCTCTCCACCACCCCATTCCCATGAGCAGGACTATAGAATTTTAGGATATTTTAAAGCTTTTCAATTCCTCCTTTCCACAAGGAAAAACATTACATTTGGCTATAAATGTGGAATTTAACAACCAGGTTACTTCTGACAGAAGAAAAGAAAGAGAGACACAAAGGTCTGGAAGCCATACTTATTGGTTAACATTCAACTCCCTCTTATTGTTTTTACATAAAGTCATTGTTCTTTGTGAGTATGTGTATAATCCTATCTGCAGTCACATACCTTCCATTTGAGTATATTGCACTGGTGCCAGGATTCTGTCTGGAGTGGGAGATATTTGGGTGGAGTGAAGGTTAGATGCCCATATATATAAAAATACAAGAACATTGGCTGAATTTGTAGGCCTCCATTTTTTGTCACCATGTCACCATTCACTAATGTCAGTATCTCAGCAGCAATTTAGTAATCGTGTGTGTGCTGCTTGGGATGTAGTCATATCTTTGTGTATCTCATTTGATTAATTCCTACAATTTCAGGTCTATGAACAAAGTGTTGAGGAGTTGCTGAGTTAAGTGTCCCATCCCATATGCAACAATATTTCGTATATGCAGGGCTGGCTCCAGGGTTTTTGCGCCCCAAGCAGTGGGGAAAAAAAAAAAGTCACAATCGTGATCGGCGGCAGCTCCACCGCGCTACTTTCTTCTTTGGCAGCAATTCAGTGGCAGGTCCTTCCCTCTGAGAGGGACCGAGGGACTTGCCGCCAAAGAGCCCGACGAGCCGCCCCTACCCCTTCGCCACCCCAAGCACCTGCTTGCTGAGCTGGAGCCGGCCCTGCATGTATGTACCAAAAGAATTTATTATATTTACCAATTAAATTACAACTGTGACTGTTTAAACTTACTAATGCCTTCTTTCTTTCCTTTGAGCTCCTCACACACACTTATAAATATATACGTTATATATATAAATACATCTGAATAAGAAACAAAGAGATCTTGGCCAATTTTGAAACCAGAACAGTGATTAATACTCAGTAAAACATAAAATAGCTTCTTCCTTGGATCATCCAAGTCAGAAGGAAGAACTGGAGGAAGCGCTATTGTGATTTCCCGTAAACTGGGAGGAAAAAAAATCACAATCCCCATTTTATTAGGCATTCATGTACAAAAGATTTTGCCTCACGTTTTCTTGCTTCTGATTATAATTATGTAATTAGGAGTATTTTGTTACTTTACCTTATAGTCATCTAGTGTCTTGACTATTCCATCATTAAATAATTCTGTTTTCCACACAGGGATTATTTCATGACAAGAGCATCAGAGTTTGTGGAAGAGCACAAAGCAAGGAGTACTTAGACATGTTATATTTTACACTAGCGCTAGCCCTCAGAGAGCTATAGAATAAGTTCTGCTGTGCTAGAATAGGCACAGCACCAGAGGCAATTATGTGTGTAAAAAGCCTAGAGTACTCAGGTTAATCCACACGCCTCTGAAGCTGCAGCAAAATCAATGTCTGTTAAAGGAGTACCTACTACAAAAGGAAATTTCTCCAGCATTTTCAGCAGGCACATTAAGAATATTTAATTTAAAAATCCCTATCGGTGGGGTAGAAATTTATGAATAACACATTTTGTTTGTCCATTGCTTCTGCAGTTTCAGATAAAATGGTGAACGTCTGGGATTTCACTGGTAAAATACAAGCAGAGAACTAAACTTATTGTGGTATTGAAAATAAAGCAAAGACAAACAACCATAAGTTGGCTCTGAGGCTGACACTGAAGAGAGAATCAAACTAATGGAAAGATATCATAGAGCAGAGCTAATGGACAGGAATGACTTTGTGAAACAATTCAGAAGAAATTGCAAATCTGAGAAAGATTTCAGAGGTGTCAACTCTAGAACAGTGATAACATAATATCAGAGTTGAGTCTGGATTAGGTTCTCGTAGGTGAATCCTCTATATTTCTCTAATGATCGTGAGAGTCATCTCGGATATTTCTCTAATGATGGTGAGAGTCAGCTTGGATTCTCAAATGTCACTTCTCTCTAGTTTTGTTAACAAACAGGTTTTGAAGGGTTTCCCCCCCCAAAAAAAAATAGAACAAAATTTATTTTTCAATCTAATGAGAACATTTACTACAGATGAAGGAAAAGGACAAACAATAAAAATAAAAGTAAAGTCTTCAGGAGAGAGAGTTGTGAGTGGCGAGGAGAGAGAGCCCCATGACTCACTCTATTATAATCAGCAGCAGAACCAAAACACAAAAAGCATAGTCATTCATCAGTGCAGGATGCTCCGCATCATTCCAGGATGCTCCGCCCTAAGAAAACATCTCTCTTCAATTACATATTTATGCCCACCGCAGCCTCCTTCTCAGCATGTTTGAAGTTTCATCTACCAGAATCACTGTGGTGTTCCTTTTGATCTGGGAAACTTTCTGTATGTGAGATTAGCATGTTGAGAAATTCAATATGGTGAAACATAGTTTGGAATACTTACAGTCAAATTCGTGCCAGGTGTGACTTCATTGTGTTATATCAGACATGACTCTTGGCCTTAATGCTTTGTTCCAGTATTAACAGGTGTCTAGTGTAGGAAAATATATTTAGAGATTATTTGGATATGTAATACCCACTCTGCACTCTTCCCTGCTCTAATGGGGAAATCAATTGATAAATGTATTCAGTCTTCCTCCTGATTACCCATAACATTTAACATGAGAACACCTAATCCAAGTCCTTTCTGGAAAAAGTGATTTCTCCATCACCCCCTAAGATATATATTTTCACTTTGGTGGAGCAGTGTCAAATATTTTCATGCTTCAGCACTTTTTCTCCAGAGTGGTGTTTGCTTTTTTTAAAATGTATATTTCTCATTCATCATGACTTTAATACAGTCTGGGGAAAACATCAAGCTTCTTGTTTCCTAGAAGTATGGGATGCAAGCCCTTAGACTTGGGTGAGGGGATCTGTGAGAGGCTGATATGTCAGATGAGCTGTTCGCAGCTCTAATCTCATTTTACAATGTTAAGCAAAACAATGTGAGTGAGATTAATCACTCTAAAAATCAGGTTCTCCTACCTATTCATTATGTACAAAATAATGGCTGTATTGTGATTTTGAGAAGTGTGTGCTGAGGGGAAGCACACCAGCACTGGCTGGAGTCATTCTTCCTACGAATAACGGAGAATGCCAGTGGGAAGACTTCACTGGAGAAATCATAGATAAAAGGAGAATGTCTCTGTTCACTTATTAGGAGAGTAATGGTCAGGCTGGAATTTTCTTGTGCATGCTTGTTGGTGTCATTTTGTTTTCTGTTATGAGCTTACTGACATGTTCACGCTCTGGACTCTGCGTAACATCCATACTATTTGTGTGTAGTATTCTTGTATGTGGTTCTGCTTTATAATGCATTCTCGAAAGAGCATTACAGTAATCATACTTTATAATGAATTCTCCAATAATCATTGCAAATATACCTTTTGTAAGATACTGAACAAAAGTCAGAGACTATAGTTTGCAGATTGACAACCGTTGCTGGACTCCAAGCTAAGGTGGTTGGCAACCAGGATGTTGGAATGCCCTTGTGGTTTGCCCTCATCCCACCAAGCTGGATCTAAGATGGAAGCATCTCCTCATTTTTATGTTATAGTGTTAACAGATCTCTTTGAGAGTTCAAGTATAAACTATTGCTTGGATTATGAATAATCTGTTAATATTAGTAAGTGACAAAATATAAAATGGCTATCTCATTGTGAAGCAGGCTTAATATTTGCCAAGGGCTCTCAGATGCACTATAGTCCCAAAGGGTGTGTAGTTAGAAAACTCATTTCTTTATGATCCAGTTCTCCTTTCGATAATTTGTACAGGGCTCTCATGATCAGAGCTCTTCATCTACGAATTTAGGAAAATATGGTAATGTTTATTTTATATGTAAATGCTACTGCAGGAAATTTTAGTTTGGATATGTTGAAGCATCATCACTGCTTGGTGTGATGTAGTGGAGGATTCCAAACAGAGAAACTTTACAGCTAAATATCCCTGAACTTTGGAGATCTGAACTTCCTGGTGAGGGGTCCATTTGATAGATTAATAGATTTTAAGGCCAGAAAGGAGCATTAGATCATCTATTCTGATCTGTATATCACAGACCCTAGAATTTCATCTCTGCATTGAACCTAATAAGTTGTATTTGGTTAAAGCATATCTTCCATATAGGAATCCAATCTTGATCTGAAGACATCCAAAGATTGAGAAGCCAACACTTCCTTTAGAAGTTTATTCCAGTGGTTAATCACTTTTTCTGCTAAAAATTTCTAGTAAGAAGTGGCAATCCTGTATCCAGATTTTGTAATACAGTGTATAGGGCATATGTCTCCACTCACTCACTCACACTGGGGTAATTCCAATTAAGTCAATTGAGTTTCAAAAGCTTAAAGCTTAAAGCACATCCAATACAATGTGATTACGGAGGGAGTGCAAGTTAATGATGAAGGAATCAATAAATAGACATATCAGGGAAAGGAGACTGAGGAGAGACATTCTCTTTTAAGGATCAAAAATAGTCCAGATCTTATCTTTTCTGGAGCTAAATTTGTCCATTAACAAGGGGAAATTTGTGTGTGTGTGCATAGGTCTGGCTATCCACTCTGCTACTCACCAATGTAACTTCATTGTCTTCACTGAGTGGCAAAGTAGTATTGTAGGAAAGAGCCAAAGTATCCTATCCTCCATTTTGAACACTTTTTTTCACACAAGTCAGGGGCTAGTTCTCCACTGCCTGTACTCCTTATGTTGCTGTTTGCCCCTATGCAAAAGTGAGTGTAAGATGCACTATTCTGATATGGCATTATTTTACACCCAATTTGCAGTCACTTTGTATGGGTATAATTGATTAAGGTACACAGCAGTAAATAGAATTAAATCTGTAGTACTGAAGACCACTCTAATTATGAACCTCCTGTTTTAAAGAACAACTTTAAGATATCCCCAAACTTATTGAATGCATTTTTATACTCCATTTATTAGGCCACTTTTGTTAAGCAGCTAGACTTCAGTCAGTCCCTTAAATGTTTGCTTAAAACAATTTACTGTACTGAGGAAACGATAGCCCAACCAACTTTGGAGACAATGAACTTCCAAAAGATTTTCCAGCTTCTAAGCAGCTAAGGACAAATGATCATGCTTCTGTAGAACTCAAAGACAGTTTTGCCATTGACTTCCATAGGAGCAGAATGGAGACTACAGTACAATAAATACTCAGCAAGTTATGGTGTGTTTGAATGCAGCACAGTAAAATGTGTTAATTTATGTCAACATTTTGTAATGTAATATAGTCCTTTCCTTTTGTGTGGGGAGGGAGTTTTGAGGTAGGTAGGAGAAGATTCAGATCTCCGTGGAGTTCTCCATATTCCTTGTTCTAGAAAAAACATGCTGTCCTGAATTGGGTGATGTGCTAGGATGGATTTCATAAACACACAGTCCAGACAGCCCATGAATGCTTATATTTCCTGTATTTTCCAGCACTACAGGCTCATTGTTCTATCCCTGACCTAGCACTGTTAGTGCAACTTCATCCCAACACCTTACAGAGTATTCAAGCAGGTCCCGTGATGTGGCCGCATACGCTTGGAAACTGAATAGATCACTTCTAGCAAACACCACAATCACTCATTTTAAATAACGGAACGTTTTGTCTCACCATCCAGCTTATTCACTAATGGGGACTCTGTCTTTACAGCTAAACTCTAAGCTCCCAAGTGATAGAATATAAACTCTTGATATATATCAGTGGGTCATTAGAAATATGTTTATTGTGAATTTAAATATATATATATATTTTTTCCCCTTACAGATAAAGGCAAAGAATCAAGCAGAGCCTCCTGCCCACCAACATTGATTTTACATACCGACAGGAAAAGCAAGCCAACAGAGAATGATGAGGATAAGGTCTGATTCTCATTATGGATTTTGTTCTCATTTTTAAAATATTGAACTGTGGAAATCAGAGATTGAGTAAAGGACTATCATGTGATCTGGAGCTCTTCCTATCAAGTCAGGAGTGTTCCCTACTCCCTATTTTTCTAGACTTGTTTATGTTTGTGCATGAGTGAGAGGGTGTGGGGTATGTCTGTGTGTGAAACTCAGTTGATGGGAAACTAAAGAGAAGACTAGAGTTCCCTTTAATTCTGAAAGTGTTTTAGTTCCATAGACGTTGTGGGAGACTTTCTTTCTATCTACCCATCCAATCTCTTTCAGTTTTGTAACCTTGTACGTTCTAAATAGAGTTGGAGAGTGAAGGAGAGGGGACATTAAGGCAACACTTTAATAGAGACCAGCTCTTTTTGTCCCTTTATATGCCAATTTAAATGACGGAGAATCAGGATCCCCAAGGCCCCAACATCAAGCATCTAGAGATCCCCAAACTGCACAGAGAACACCCTCAACCTTTTGGAAGGGTATAGCAAGTGCCGCTGTTCAGTGTGTTTCATTCTCTCCACTCCCATTCCTATCCCACCCTCCTGTAGCACCTTGGAGACATTATGCTTTATATAATCATAATGTCTCAGTCCATCATCCCTCAGACTGCAGCTGCTCCAGAGTGCTGCACTGGTTCTCAGAAGCATTATTGAGTGCTTAAAATTTGTAAAGTACTTTGAAGATTAAGAGCTCTGTATATGTGCTTATTATTTTTTAATCATATTACATCCTCTCAAGCATTGACACTGCATGGGAGCTATCATAGCATCCCCTTCCTCTGTTCCATTCATTTCTTTAAGCTACTGATATAGATTGATTTTTTAACCCTTAAAACACTTATTACCTGTAGCTTTCCAGATGACCTGATAAATAAATGTTTAGGAGATTGCCTGTCTGCAATTTTCAAATAGTTAACTGGTCTATATATGCCAGGCTTCCAGCTAAAGGGCAATGGCTGGTATCATAAGAACGGTTGTCAGACATACACACAGGCCTGTGGAGAATCACTCTCAACAGCATTATCCTTGAGCAAAGTAAGGCAAAATTGTCTACAAATAGTAGATGACTGAATTATTAATAGAAATAACTGAATTATTAACTTATGCAGAGCACCCTCAACTCCCCTGATGCCTGACTTCCAGCAGTTCCAGTTGCTTACCATGCAAACTGCCTCCTGCAACCACATGCTCTTCACTGCCAAACAAGAGTGTTTTGCTGTCAACCCAAGGCACATGCACCAGCACCCCTTCCCTTCTAGCCTTTTTGTCACACCCGTCCAGATGTGCAAGTTTTCTTTGCCCCTGCATGTTTCTTCAGAGCACTCTGCACTCTTAGCTGGCTTTCTGGTTCCAAAGCCCCACCTGATCCTGAGCTTTCTGGGTATTCCAGCCCACATGGTTGGTTGATTTCTTTCTGATGATGATGATGTGGCCTGTCCTAGTTATGGTGAAATGCACAAAATTATACACAGTATTCCAAATGAGCTATCACCTGTGCTGTATATGGAAGGCTCTTTATCTCTCAAGCTTTGCATGCATAACATTCCAAATAGGGCAGTGTTTATATTCTTTCCAATCTAACCTAGCTGGTTTAGAGGTAGATGGTTGTCCATATGGTCTCCAGTGGTATAATGATGATTTAATAATCCACTTCCAGTTTAAACAGAGTTGTTTGTATAATAGTTGCACTCCTGAGATCAGTTTCACTTTCTGACTAATTTTTGTGTCTTTCTATGTCAAGGATCATCCTTTGAAACTAGTAAATGAAGATGATAGCATATCAAATGGCAACAAGCCTGTGGCATCTACTCCTGTACCAGGATCACCATGGTAAGTATATTCAGGACGAATAATAATGACTCATCAATATCATTGTTATTGCCAAACATATATTGATAGTCTGTGTCTTTCTGAATGCATAGCAGCAACAGTAATACAATTCTGGATGTTTAACATTATTGCACTATTTTCTTTTACAAAGTGGCTTTGTAGATTTACATCACTATTCATATAGTTACACAAAATGGTAGGACATAGCCACATGTACAGTCTAAGACAGCTATCAAGCATTTGTAAGAAAGGTTGAGTTTGCACCTGATACCAACTCAGGCTTAAGAATGTAATGATTGTGGTTTTTTTGATAGTTCATATCACTAGCTCGAGCTCTGATCTTATCAGATCTCACAAATAAGGAGGATCAGCTCTGGTTAGTGCTTGAATGACCGGAAGAGACAACTTTAGTACTGCACGAAATGCTATTGATTATTTAGGGCCTGATCATCCTCATCTCCCAGTGACTTCAGTGGGAGTTGAGGAAACTCATTGTCTTGCAGGTTTGTAGTAGATCTCAGGTGATATTTATGAGTAACTTGTGTCCTGTGAGCTTGTTTTTCTGTCCAAATCCCAATTCAGGCAATCTGCCTAACTAAAACCCCTCTGTGGTCTCAACTGGACAAAGATAATTCTTTACTTTCTGTCCTGAACTCTGTGTGTGTGTGTGTGTGTGTGTGTGTTTCTTTTCTTTACCCCAGACATGGCTGCATTTTAGTGGCAGAGGGAAGTGATCCCTGTTGTTTTCATCGGTTTGTAGAGATTTGTGGGATCTCTGGATAAAAGGTCCTATGTAAATATCTATAATTATGATTTATTATTATATTGTGTCTTATTGTAGGTCAACATGACATACATACAGCATAATGTAATCATTAATTATGACCTATGTTTAAGATCCTTGATAACCACTCCTCTTCATGACATCTGCTACCATGTGAAAATGGTGATACCTAGGGAACTGAAACCATTTAAATCCAACAGTATCATAAGCCATTTGTAGCATATCCTAGTGATCCATTCTTGTATAGTAGAGTCTGTAATCAACTGGAAACCTGCAAAAGGAATTCACAGCATTCCATCATCTTGAGAAGCTTGTGTAGAATGGTGAAAGGGCCATTCAGCACATCAGTTGAAATAGCACATTTCTTTGATCCTGATTTGTGATACCCTTACTCATAATGAGTAATACCTTACTTTTCTAATAGTGCCATTGATTTCAGTAAGACTATTTGATGAGCAAGACATTACTCAAAGGGAGTAATGGAATCACAATCTCTGGTCCTTTCTATTAGGTCCCACAATGACTAGCCCTATTACTGACAGTCGTCCCCTGCTTGATGTGGCAATACCCAACATGCACCATGCTGATGCCCTCAGATCCACCATGAATCACACTGGAACATGGAGCATGCCTGTGTGGGGTGTCTATATAATTTACACCCTTTGGGATGTAAAATAGTTCTTTAAGAACAGGTTTACAAAGCCATGCCAAATAGCTAAATACATTAACAAGTTCAACAAAAGCCTGGAATTTACTTCAACCCCTCTCCACCTATAGGTTGGCTCCATGCTTCCACAGGATTCCATGGTTGATGTAACATCACTAGGTGTATGCTGGGGTGTCATACTGGAGAAACCTGAGTGGGGCTGGAGGTTGTGCCACTTAAAACAAACCAAAAGGTGAGTTTTCAATTGTTAATGTGCTGCCAGCCCCTCTTAGTCTTGTAGGGCATTCAACACATAGTGCCAAAGGTAATGGAATGTAGCTAATTCTGAGCCCCATCCTGCACTTCTTATTCAGGCAAAACAGTTGCAAAGTAGAGTGAAACCCTCCTTTGTCTGGTCACCTGAAAAGAAGAAAAGTAAGCCACTTGTAGTGCTTTGTAAAAGCATTGATGAACATGTGTTGTAATGTGGATATTTAAAATGTATGGAATCCCATTAATATGTTTTACATACAATGTGTTGTATTTAAAACTATTTTAAATAAATATAGTTCCTCCAGATATCCAGTGAAATTGACCAATTTTGCAACATAAAATAAATATTTTACTTTGATTTTATATATATATATAAATATAGTAAATATCATAGAATGAATAACAAATACATGTGAAGCATGTTATTTGAAGTTAACATCCCATTACAGTGAATAAGAGCAACTTGTGCTTCTTAGAGCTGTTGCTGCAGGCAATCTGTACACAGACTCAGGCAGAAAACACAGCATCGGTTTACATTTGACTCACATTTGGAAGTTTATACACCTCACAACTATAAGGGCTAGAAATTTAGGCCCAAATTCACCAGTCCACTCTGGCTGCTTTGCACTGCTTGGGCAACTAAATTTAGTTGTTGAGTTAAGCTGGGTTTACACTATTTTTTTATCATCAAAGTGAATTGAAAGAGATGGAGCACATTGTGACTCTCTACTTTAAATCTTTTAATGAAAACTTTAGGTTGTGATGTAGAATTCTGTTTCAAGTGCTGATGAATTCTGTAGAAAATTCAGCAGCCATGGAATCACAGAAAAGAGAGGATATGTCTTGTGTCTGCAAAAACAGCAGTTCAAATTGTAACTATTCACGCCTGTCTTCCTTTGTCTTCAGACAGTTAGTAATTACAAATAGCTATGAGAGCTATGAACTTGTTTCGTCAGTCCCAGTGGGATGTTAATCATAAAGCCTCACAATAACAATTTAAAGGACAACATTAACTACTTCAGTGATGCATTATAACTGAAACAGCCCACTAATTTACTTACCACAGTAGATACCACAGTAGTCAGAGATGGAAAACTACTGCTTAGTCACTTTACGCATCCCTGGGGCCACTTGTTTCCCTGTACTATATTTATGCTTCCAGTGGTTTGTCCGGTCTATTTTTAAAGGTCCCAAGAAGTTACACTTCCCTCACCTCTTGCAATGGATGACTTTTCCACAGCCTAACAGAATCTTCATCATTAGGAATTTTTGCCTAATTTTTTCAGCTGGAATTTTCCCTTCCTTCATTTCATTCTATAACTCCTAGGGAGAATGTCCAATCTGAATGGGATTCTCCATGGGAAGAGGACATAAAAAGGTTAGCTGCTAAGGCCCCAATCCTACAAAGACAAATGCTTAACTTTATGCACTGAGTAGATCCATTGATGTCATAGGGACCATGGACAGTGCATAAAGTTCAGGAAGCATTTTCAGGGCCTGAAATGGAAGAGGAGCAGAGAGAGAGTGAGAGAGCTTCAAGGGCTAGGGACAAGGGAAGGGGGAAACAGTCGGTGAAGGTACAAGAGGCCACTGGAGAAAGAGCAAGATGAAGAGGGGAGAGCCAAAGGGAAGGGACCACTTCCACTCTTTTCTTCTCCCCAGTTTGATTGACCTCTGATGGTATCAAAAGGACTGGGGTTACTGTGGACGAGAAGCTGGATATGAGTTAACTGTGTGCCCTTGTTGCCAAGAAGGCTAATGGCATTTTGGGCTGTATAAGTAGGAACATTACCAGCAGATCAAGGGGCGTGATCCAGGGGCGGCTCTAGGCACCAGCAAAGCAAGCAGCTGCTTGGGGCGGCAGCTAGCAGGGATTGAGCCTGGGAGCTGAGAACCAACCAGGGGCCCTGGGAGCTGTAGTTCCTTGGTTAGTTCCCTGCCTATAGAACCAGCCCTGGAGCAGGGAAAGAACTACATTTCCCAGCATTTCCCTTGGTCACTACCAACAGGAAAGGGGGGAGGGAGGATGGTAGCTGAAACCTCATGCTGCAGCTTGAACTCACTGCTACAGCGGGATGGCACTGTGAATGGGGAACAAATATGCCCAAGGAGTAGAAGGCTTTGCCCCAGAAATCCCCTTCAGAAGACATCCCCAGACTGGCTTAGGGATACTGGTGTGACCTCACTTTGCAGCCCCCAAAGAAGGAATTGGGTGGACTAAATGGACAGTGCCCCTCTCTATCTGAAGCCTAGCAAGGGAGGTACGTGGATCCCACTAGAATTTAAAATGAAAAGTAAGGGAGGGGAGGCTCTACTGGACCTGAGCAGCTTTAGATACAGTACCAGGCACGTAGGAGGATTTCCACTTCTGAGCCATGGAAGCAGAAATTGACTTTTCCTTTCCAGATTTAGCTAATATTCAGAAAGAGAATCTAGCACCTGCCTTCCAGATTTGAACACCTCAAAATTCAGGAGTGCTCAAGCTCAATTTGGGCAGCTGTTACTTCATTTCTCCCAAATCAAATATACTGATCCACTGTAATTTGATGTAGAAAAAGTAGATAAAATTGAGCAAGAAATGCTTCCCAGTGGTTTTTAGGACTGGAATTGCTATTTTCAACAGCCATTGCTTTTTTTTTTTTAGTTGTTTAAAAGACAGTGATATTGCATTGACAAATTCCCCATAGAAACAAAGAGTGGAACAAAAAAATAATAAAGGCACCTTGACTTTTCCTCATTTATGGAGGACAGTCTTATAATATGCATCCAGATATCCTCCAATCACACAAGCTGAAAATTGTTCCACTTTACTGCAGTTCTGTAACCATATGGGAACCAATCCTGTCTGTGTTCTGTGCACATCCAAAATTCCTGCTGAATGACCCGCCCTGGGAGCAAGTCACCAGTGACCCAGGGCTGGGACAGAAGGAGGGTGCAGGTGTGGGGGAGGAGGGGAAGAGTCCAGGGCTGGGGTGGCAGGGGTGCGGGTGGAGGGGCAGAGCCCAGGGCTGGGGTGGCTGGGGGTGGAGGGAGCACTGGTTGAGGGAAAGGGGGGTGCCCAGAGCTGGTGCAGCACAGGATGTGTGAGAGCCCAGGCGTGGGTGCCAGGGGGTGCGGGTGGGGGGGGAGAGCCCAGGGCTGGGGCGGCAGGGGGGTGCGGGAAGGGGGAGGCCCAGAGCTGGGGCAGCAGGGGGTGCAGGTGGAGGGGGAGAGCCCAGGGCTGGGGCAGCAGGAAGGTGCAGGGGGGGGGCAGGGCTGGGAGCAGCCAAATTTTATTTTGCTTGGGGCAGCAAAAAACCTAGGGCCAGCCCTGACGTGATCACTCCCCTCTATTCGTCATTGGTGAGGCCTCATCTGGAGTACTGTGTCCAGTTTTGCGCTCCACGTTACAAGAAGGATGTGGAAAAGTTGGAGAGAGTCCAGCGGAGGGCAACAAAAATGATTAGGAAGCTGGAGCACATGATTTATGAGGAGAGGCTGAGGGAACTGGGATTATTTAGTCTGCAGAAGAGAAGAATGAGGGGGGATTTGATAGCTGCTTTCAACTACCTGAAAGGGGGTTGCAAAGAGGATGGATCTAGACTGTTCTCAGTGGTACCAGATGACAGAACAAGGAGTAATGGTCTCAAGTTGCAGTGGGAAAGGTTTAGGTTAGATATTAGGAAAAACTTTTTCACTAGGAGGATGGTGAAGCACTGGAATGGGTTACCTAGGGAGGTGGTGGAATCTCCATCCTTAGAGGTTTTTAAGGTTAGGCTTGACAAAGCCCTGGCTGGGATTATTTAGTTGGGGATTAGGTCTTGCTTTGAGCAGGGGGTTGGAATAGATGACCTCCTGAGGTCCCTTCCAACCCTACGATTCTATGAATCTATGGTTTTATGGCACGTGTGAGGCAACTTGGGCACCCAACTATTGTTGATTGCTCAGAGGAGAGCATATATTAATGAGACCAGAACACTAATGTCTGACTAAAAGGTATCAGCAAATTTAAGGACTTCAGGTCTCATAAACATTTCCTGGCCTCCACCTGATGAATAAATTCCAATAAAAAGGAGAGATTAGAGCAGGGCAACAATTAGCCAGATTTGTTTATATGACTAAACAGTTCTCAGAAATATTAGTTAACCCTGCCTAACTAACACGTAAATACAGTATATGTTATAGTACGGTTATTTTCTTACATATTTAAATGTCATTATTTTAGTTAAAAAATAATTCCAGTGTAAAGGACATAGCATCATCTGCACTTTCAGTTTGTGATCTGTGACTGAAACCAAATACCATATTGTCCCTTTTGGATAATGAAATTTTTATTATGCCAAAGAGGTACAGGTGATATGTAATGTGGGGGAAGGGGGTACTATTTTTAAATTAAATGTCAAATTGGGTTAGTTATGGAAAATGAAAAGGCTTCATGAGGAACCTGCCATTTGGATCCATTTTTACAGCTCTCTAGAGATGCCTACTTGGTCTTTCAATCAGGTGTGGAAATGTGCCATTTCCATTTTAGCAATCACCTTGTTTTTATTAGATAAATGCTGAGACTCCAGATGGCCTAGCAGTACACTTCAAAAGACTAATATCTTATCAGCCTCGAATGTGGTCTCCCATCACCCAAAGTGGTAGAAACTGTGTGTGAGATCAGAGACTTTGAACTTGTGCATGGGAGAGGTCACTATTAAATTATTAGAGAGCAGCATCAACAGCTTTTTGAAAATAGCCTTGTACTCATCTCCTCCTGGCCAGAGATGCTGATGTGCACAATTGGCAGGTTCTGAGACTGTCCTAAATGTGTATGATGGCATGACTGTGACACTCACAGTATACTGGCTTCCTGCTTTTGAAGCACACCATGAGCTCCACATAGTACTCCTATGGGGACAGATTCTGCAAAAGGGCTGAATGAGCTCAATGGCCATTAAAGCTAATTACAATTGAGAGTGCTCAGCATTTTGCAGGAGGCATGCACCATTTGACACTATTGGGCCCATTATTCACAGATTTAGGTAAAGGGAGAAATGTAACCGCATTATTAAATAAATCAGTTAACTGCTAATTACTCCCTTCTTCCTCCTAATGCTTGGCTTCTAAGGCGCCTGCCAGTAGGACTGTGATATTTATGGTAGTTTGGTTTCTTGTTCCTAAAGTCTTCCATCAACTCTATCCTGATCTATTATGAGCCAAAGACTAATGCTTAATGGTACATTTAGAGTTCTTGATCTGATTAACGGTGTCTGTGATAGAACTGAGAACTGTAGCTCTGAGACACAAGGTACCAAATGTTGTTTTCACCTAATTATTACCACATAAAAGAATAGGTCAGCCATTCTGGGATGCTATTTTCAAAGCTGAAGCATTTGTATATTATAATAATATGAAAATCATTAAACTTTTTATCAGGTCCCCACTATTTTAACTCCAAAGGTACGAGGAATAACTATAACTGAGAAGTCAACAGTTTTGTGTTCACTTCCAACTTTGTCTTCTACCTTGGGAATGCACATAATTTACAATGCATTCTTAATTACTTTCATCTTCTTACTTTTACCAATAGAAAACACTTCTTGCCTCTGTTTTCTGCACTATAAAGATATACAGTCTCCCTTTAGGCCGCTCCAAAGGTTATATATATTTTTTATTACCAGGACAGGCAGTCAATGGTGCTCTCTTACTATTAGTTCACAGAAAACTTCAAATTATCCAATAATAGGACTTGGCATTTATATATCACTTTTTGTGTTCTCAGTCTTTTACACAGAGCAGGTTTCGTTTTAAGCATGTCTTTTTGATAGCTCTATTCCCCTGTGCCATTGAGAACTGCCAAGTGGTGGAGAGCTTGCATTAATAAGATAAGTTCTTGCCAGGTGTTTCTGATTCAAGGAGGTCAGGAGCTGGGCCTTTATATGTGTTTTATAATGGCATAATGCATATGTGTTGTATACTATTTTTCTTAAGTATGCACAAAGTACAGGCTTCAGATGCATATATGGTACTATATGTCTGTAAAAACTATAAGTTTAATCAAGTGCATCCAGGTGTACTTGAATATCCATCATTGTGATATAATACCTCTTATTAAAATAATATTTTTCTTGTTTTAAAAAGGAAATTTAATGCAAGGAACTAATTTAATGCAATGTGGAGGCTGACATTTAAATTGCACAAGTCAGGAAATTCTGGTTTGCATAGCAGTCATGGCTTGGGCACATTGCATATTTGGTCCAAAAGCTCAAATAAATCAATGGGAGGTGGGTTTCTTTATTGATTTCAGTGGACTTTGGATCAGGCCCTTTCTGTCTTTTGTAGCGTGGAACCCCTGTAGGGTTTGGCTGGGATCCATGGCCACGGAGACCTAATGGAATTCTGGCTAGGCCTTCTACCTCAGAGGCAGCCACATGAGGTTTCTGTGGCTGCCTTCTACCCAATGGCAACCCCCCTGAATCTATCATATATGGGTGTTGAGTAGGCACTGACTATGCAAAACAGCTTGAGACCTCTGTGGTTCACCACCTTCACAGATACATTTTGAAAATATGAAATGTAATCCTTTACCTTGGCCTCAGTTGTTATAAGCATCATTGTTTTACCTTGGTCCCTTTTTTTGTTTGTTTTTTCCCTGTTGGGGGGAGAGAGAGAGAGAGAGAGAGTGTGTGTGCATGTGCCCATGTATTGTTCTGACCACTGATAATGACATTTTATTAGTATGGGGAGAAATTTCCTTAGTGCAGAGGCCTTAAGTTGGAGAGGAGGGCTATCAGCCTGGCCAGGCTATCAGCCTGAGGTGAATTTCACCCAGGCTGTATATGACTATGGAGAATATTGAATTAGCCATGAGTTTAATATCTTGTTTTTATGTGTATGTGAGATTATCTAAGCATAGTTCATTAATTAAATTAGGTGTGTAGTCTGGACTGGAGATGACCGAGTCTTCTTCTTCAACCCTACAATGCAGCTGTCAGTATGGGAGAAACCAGTGGATCTAAAGAATCGTGGTGATATTAATAGAATCATTGAAGATCCACCTCATAAACGCAAGCTGGAAACTTCAGCAAGTAACTAAAGCTGTGATTATTTGCATCTATTTAAACTTAAATGCTAAATGAAACTTGATTGTTAAATATAGTAAGTAAAAATTATCAGAATGATGATTTTCCTGTTGGATTTTGTGTAAAGTATTTTGTTAACAGTGATGCTGCTTACAAAATCTTTATTTACACTGAAATTCTAACATTTGTACTGGAGTTCTCTCATTATTAGCAAGGAAGTAAAAATAGATGGCTTCTTATGTTGAAAGAATCTTTGATTTAAAAAATAACACCTTCGAAGACTTTGTCTTTACCTTTAATGCACTCATAATTCCAAAACATACCTTAGGAATGTGTTAGGATAGCATGATTTCTGCAAATATCTTATTGACCATTCTACCAAAAGCAGTTGTACAGTAATAAAGGATTATTTACCCAGCTGCAAGAAAATAATCCCAAAAGTAAATCTCTGAGGACTGCTGAAAGGTTTGGCGGACATGTGAGTACCACAATCCAAAAATGGCTTTGCCAATCAACCCTCAAGCACTGTAGATTTCAGAATGACATTCTTGGTGTTGACTGAAGAGAGAACTTGCTTTGCAGTAGTGCATGTTAAGTGTTTCAAATGTATTTTTTTTAAAAGATCACTTCTTGGAGAACAATGATTTGCCATCTGGTCTGCCATGAAGAAAGTCAATTTGATGAACTAATTTCCCCTGCCCATCTCTATCCCATCCCACCCACTTCTTTCAGCTTTAGTGCTCACAGCTCACTCACTGTATTTCTAATCTACCACCTCCTATTTAATTGCTCACTCAGCCGCCAGTGGTGCAGCAATTACTTACATTAGTGGCCGCTTATAGGAGTAGTCCCCACTGAGACAACTCATGTCAGTATTTGCTCAGTAACATGAGCTAGGCCCTCAATCTCCCCCTTTACCAGTTATTTAGCCTTATAAAAGTAAATACTGCTCCTTAAAAACCTGCTTTGCCAGCTGATGCCTGTCTGCCCTGGGCTATTACTGGTTTCCACACCATTTAGTGTTGCTTTTTGCGCTGTGTGATCATTCTTGGCTGCAGCTATTGTGAGGGAGTTGGGCACAACGCAGACCTCAGCTGTTTCCCTCTTCTTCCCTCTCCCCAGTGTGGTAATAGAAAGACTAGAGCCACGCTGTCTGGACATTAGCACTGGGTGAACAACAACTTTTCTACCCTTGTTAGGAAAAGGTCTACATGCAGACCAATTATTTGACGCACTGTTCATATTTAATTAGCTGATTGCATTGGGGGATCATCACCACCAGCACATATTGGATTGAATAATGTATTTCATAGTATAGTTACACTTGCGAAGCTCCTTTAATCCATGTCTATACTTAGTGGTGAGGTCCATGAAGAAGAAAAATAAACTTAAAAATTATTTTTGAAAATCTAATATATTGTAACTAAGCGAAAACAATCCCCACATTTCCCATGAAGGTACATCAAATGAGATTTATTTTTCATCTATGATGAAAGTAAAAAGACCGTAAATTTTAAAGGGCATAGTGTATATTGTTGATCTGCAAACAATTCCCAATGGACTACTCCTAAATAGGAGTTGTAAGGATGAACTGAAGATATGAAAGGCTGTTCTTGCAAGCTGATATAAGTAAGTAATAGTCAGGACCTTGCTGTAAATGTTTGATAGAAAAAAATCCATAGACGGTAACTATAGGGATGTGTTAGTCTTTAAGGTGCCACTGGACTCCTCATTGTTACTATAGGGGATGTATTTATTTATCACTTGGCATCATTTAAGAGATGAGTTTCTTGCCTTTACAGGTATAAATTCAATTTTAAAAGAGACTTGGAACAAAATCAAAGCTTTCTTCATATGAAGCAGATAACTTTCTGTTAAACACAGTGACCAAAGGCTTCAAGACCAAATCTTCTGAAGTTCTGGTTCAGAAGCACAATGCAACATAAGTTTTGTTTAGCATCAGCAATAAAGTGTAGGGCATTCTGGAGGATTAATTAATGACTGGGTAGGTGGGGATGATAACCCAAGACAAAACTGAGGGCCATTATTCATAGCCTATCATTAATCCTCAAAACATCTTAGTGCCAATGCCATTGTTGGTATGTGTTATTTAAGAAATTCCTTTTCTGTTGTGTGTCCTATACTTTACATGCTATTGTGTGTGTGTCACATTATGCCTTGACTATTGTGTCAGGTTATTCTGGTGAATTATAGCTGGATTTTCATTGTTGCTAATAATTTGCAGCTTCCATTGATATAAATGGGATTTGTATGAGTATTTCAGAAAATCAGCTTATACTTAGAGTATATTAGCTGATGAGGTCAAATAAATTATTTGCAGCATAACAATTAACTGAAAATCTTGAGTAAATAAATAAACCAAATAAGCTACACATTTGTGAGATAGTTCCCAAATGTACTTGGTTTAGTTGCTGTTGAGTTTAATTAAAATTTTTAAATCAAAGGCATATAAAAATGTGAACAAGAATAATTATTTTCAGAGTATCATAGGTTATCAGTACATCACTGAATGAAAAGATCAAGTGCATTTGTAATTCAGGAATGACATTTAGACATTTATCAATTATTCCACCTTTGTTAAAATTAGTTCTTATAGAGATTTATGAAGGTGTCATGATTCTTTACTAATGGGTTCATACTGGGCCATTTCTCTCAATCCAAAGGTGGGCAAAATTTCCATTGTCTTTGAAATATATGGGAGGAGTTGGAGTATGAACATGGTAAGGAATATATGATTTAATACAATATACTCAGCTGCTTAGAGATTGAAGACCTCATTCTCCACTCCTCAGTACCAGCTTTACATTAGTGCCACTCAGTTGTCTTGAATGGAGTTACACCAGCATCACACCACTGTAACATAATGGAGAAGCTGGAATTATATCAATTTAGGTAGTGTCAGGATCCTGGGCGAAGGTAAGCAAAGTTAGTGGCAGGAGCTTGGGTTTCCAGAATTGAAGCCAAGGATCAGAGCCAGGATCAGGGTCAAGAGTCAAGCTGAGGGTCAAGCCATAGTCAGAGTCAGGAATCAGGCTGAGGGTCAGTATCAGGTATTGGGATTCCAGGGATCAATCAGGAGTTATAATCTATCTCAGAGCTGAGACCAATACCAGGAGTTCAGGAACAGAGAGTCAGGGCAGGCAGCTAGCTAGATAGGGATCCACATTGTTGCCTAAATGCATCCTGATACTTCCCCTGAGTTTATATCAGGACAATGAGCCAATCAGGGATTGCTAAGACCACTGTCAGTCAGACCACTGAAGGCTAAACTTCCCAGGGTGTTGAACCTCTGGATTGTGGGTGACAGGAAGTGAGCAGGTTACAGCTGGGTAGCAATGTGGGGCTGTTGTTTGCCTGGTAGCCCTGCAGACATGTGTTCAACTCCTACTGATCTTTACAGGCAAAGTACAAATCATTAATAGCAAAGCTTATGGCCAATTTATAGACTTTAACTTTTTCAGATCAGACAATACATATAAGAGGGCATATCCTTGACCTGTCATTTCTTGTAAGTAAGAGTCTCTGCTGTAACTCATTTTGACCATAGCACTATTTTGTTGGCGCTGTGTATCATTACTCCACTGTATCATATTGTGATCAGATACCAACCATGATATCCCTTTCTCTTTTCAAAGATTTTTGAGGATTTTTGTCATCTTATTTCTATAGGCAATGACATTTTCATATATTGGAATGGTGTGTTCAGAAACATGTCTCTACTTCAATTTGTATATCCAAAGTCATAAAACCACCCAGATCATTAGAATATGTAAATGAACTAGAAAAATGATCACCCAGTGGAATGCCAGGAAAGGCTACTGAGGTTATGAGCAATAATATTTAGCTTTTTTAAAAGAGTGTATTGGATACAAGGCAGTATGGGGCATCTACTATTTGGTCTAAAATTCTGATATCAATAAAATCAAACTTTTTTATGGATGAAATTGTACCAGTATCCCTTCTTTGTTGTCCATTCCTACCTTAAAAAAACTAAACAAGAGATAAGTCTTACAGGTCCCATACACCAGGGCAAAAGCAATATCACCATAAATGTCCATCTAATGTCCATTTCCACTCCATAGTAATCATCTGAGTAGTCCAGTGGTTGCCAGAAAGGGAGCAGTTGACTAAAAGTCCCACAGACTAATGACGCAAGGTTAAGTTATTACCAACTTATTATTGAAACATGTACTTTTAAAAAGTTGGTTGGAATGAAACTTGCACCAGGGATTCAGTAGAGTTGTTGTCATTGTCCTTCCACACAGAACAGGCTACAGAGGTGGAAACTGAAGAATGGAACTTGGCACATATAGGAAACCAAGAAAATAAAACCATGGCCTGAGGCCAATGCCTTCCCTAACCCCCATTTGTTTCCAGCCAAAGGCTGTGCTCTTGGCTTACTCCTTCTCATTCAGCCACTAGCAAGAGAGATTGAAACCATATTGATAGAACTAGATATAAGAATTCTTGTCACAGAGAAAACACTCCAGGCAGTTTGGGATGAGAGGAGGACCCATATCGAAGGATTTTTCAATCTCTTTTGACAACACTGCCTGTGGTGCCCCATAATATGGAAATCAGGCTTTGGGATTTTTTTTTAGCTGAATAGAAAGGCAGTTTTTATGCACAGAGAACTGTTTTCTGTTTCATATTTAGCTCTTATATTTGGACAGGAGCCATATTCAAAAACAAATATGAATTGATCCACCCTCTTTCCTCAAGAATTCAGCAAGAAATTTGGTTTCATTAATATTCAGGCAAAAATATTAGTACAGGTCTATTAAATAGATGTGTAAAACATTGTCTCAGACCAGTGGAATCTATTTATTAAGTTTACTTATAAATTAAATTATTTTTATAAAATAATGAGTGATTTTTCTTTGTCGTCATGGAATCCTTAACCAACTTAACACTAGTAATGTGGTGATATTTTTTCAGAATTAATGAACTAGTTAGAATTAAGCTTGACAGTCCATCAGATTTAGTGTAGCACACCTTCTTAATACTATACAGAGTGATTATAATCAAGTAATATTGTTTCTCAAGTTATAAATCCATTATTCGATTTTTTTTCCCTCTGGTCCC
Organism: Mauremys reevesii; assembly: GCF_016161935.1. Taxonomy (NCBI): domain Eukaryota; kingdom Metazoa; phylum Chordata; order Testudines; family Geoemydidae; genus Mauremys; species Mauremys reevesii. Next base: position 25,710,566 of record NC_052629.1, on the reverse strand, counting down.
TCATCTCCCAAGAATATGATCCTGCAGTTGGGCCCAACAATAGTACCATACTTGATTTTTATTTCCTTGTGGGAGATCTTGGATAGTTTCTGTCTTGTGTTGCAAAGTTTGCCACTTAAAATTTGCAGAGGTGGTGTTTACTTTAAACATTTTGGGACAGATTTTGCACAACTTACTCAAGCAAGTAGTCCCATTGCAGTTAACAGGATAACTCAAGTGAGTAAGACAAGCAGGACGATAGGAGAGTTTGAGATGAGGCTGTGCATCAGAAACAACATAAAAATACTGATACTTTCTAATTTGATTTCAGATTTTTTTGATTTTTTTCTTTCTAAAATGCATACAGTAACTATACACTATAAGAACATAAAAATGACTATTCTGGGTGAGATGAATGGTCCATCCAACCCAGTATCCTGTCTTCTCTCTTATATGCCCCCTCACCTCAATTGTCTCTTTTTTAAGCTGAACAGTCATCTTTTTAATCTCTCTTCATATGGAAGCAGTTTCATACCTTAATCATTTTTGTTGCCCTTCTCTGTACCTTTTCCATTTCTAATATACATTTTTTGAGATGTGGCAACGAGAACTGCACACAGTATCAAAGGTGGATTTATATAGTGGCATTATGATATTTACTGCCTTAATATCGATCCCTTCCCTAATGGTTCCTAATATTCTGTTAGCTTTTTTGACCTCTGCTAGATTTACAGTTTATATCTGTTTCATAGCAACGATTAACAGAGAGATGGCTTTCTTTAGAGAACTAGATGGGGTCTTATAACTGTTTTTCAGTCGATTTTATATATCCAACTTTCAGTTGCTTCAGAACTACGCATATTCTTTGGACTGTCGTTGATCAATATTTTCCTTGCCCTATTCAGATGTAGAGTGGAATAATCTTACTACTTCAGACAGGACTCATATTCTTTCTACTTGCTTTCCCTACCTTCTTTATTCAAGAAACATGGTCTCACATTGAGATTAATAACAGTTGCAGTATGTATCTTCTAGTCAACTCTGAGAGGGCTATCTGTGGTGTGATAAAGTGTTTTGTAGATATTCAGTCTAAGATGTTTGCTAACGTGTTGAAGCTTAACTCAGATAAGAGACAATTGATTTTTATTTGGCATAGATGCCTGCTGAGCATGGCTTTTTTTTACTAGAGGTGCCATTTTGTAGAAATAGGATTGTGCTTGCCCAATCAGCCCTGTACCTCAGGTCATTTTTAACTTGAATTCTCTTTGAAAGCAACATCAAGTACACTGTTAAAAGATTACATATTACTCTCTTAGGAATTTATTAAAGTTAAGATCACTGCTGTCTCAGCAGGATGAATAGCTCCTGATTAATGGCTTTAAAATAGCAAGACTGTATTATTTTACTCTATCTTCTGAGTCCCTAAATTGTTTTCTATGTAGGCTTCTCTATAGAAGAATTTAGTAGCTATGGATAACTATGTCCATGCATTGTACTGATACTGAAAACACTACTTAGATTCATCACCATATATCAAAGTATATTCATGATACTTGTGCTGATGTATTTATAAGTATTATATAGGCCATAGCCTTTTTATTTTAAAGTGCCATTCATTTTTGCTTCCCCTGAATTTACTCTGTAGTCAGCAGAGTTTAAATAATTTTAACCTGGTATATATTTCCTTTTGTTAGGGTCTCTGCTCCTAACCTCCAGCCTCAGAGTTTCTGAGGCTTTTTTATATTACTGTAGTTCTCCCTTATGCTATAGTTTGGTTTATGTTCTGTTCATTGAAACACAATTAATATTCCTTAAAACAAGGAGACAAAAACAATTTAGACTAGACTTTGCTCCCTTTGAAGTAAAATGCCAAATTCCAGTTGGCGTCAATATAAGGAGGATTTGACCCATAATGTAAATTTAGTATTAAGCACAAATACAAAGGACTTATTGGTTTAAAATAATTTAATAATATATATTGTTAAATATAGTTTAAGAAATCATACTAATATTTATATGTTAATTAGTGTAGGCTTCAGAGGTAAAATCCTGACTCGCTGAAGTTAAAGTTTTGCCACTGACTTCAGTGGCGGTAGGATTATACTCTAAGGGCTTGTCTACACTACCGTGCGGGGTAGTTCTAAGATATGCAAATTCAGCCAAGTGAATAGCATAGCTGAAGTCGATGTACTTAGATCTACTTACTGTGGTGTCTCCACTGCAGTAAGTCAACAACTGATGCTCTCCCATCGACTCCGCTTGTGCTTCTCATTCTGGTGGAGTACTGGAGTCGACAGGAGAGCGCTCAGCGGTCGATTTATCACATCTATACTAGATAGGTAAATCGACCCCTGCTGGATTGATCTCTGCCCGCCGATCTGACGGGTAGTGTAGACAAGCCCTAAGGGTGAATGTAAGGCTGTTGATCTGGAAATCTGGATTCAGATCTATTTTTAAAGTCACAAATGAAATTGTGTTTTTTTCATCTCATCATAGTGATCTGTGTTCATATCACACAATTTCAGGATTTGCAGTCTGCTGCAGAGAGGCTCAGGGTTGGTCTTTCTGTTGTTTAAATATACTAGGAGCTCAGCACATATAGGATGATATTTTCCCCAGTAAACTGCTTAAAACTCCAAAAATCAACCTAGGCATTGAGTGAAAATAAATTCTGGTAGCCAGTGCATTTGAATTCAGAGCACTGTTACGGTGGAGATTGTAATTTGTATGTGAAAAAAACAATGAAGTACTTGAAATTGTAAAAATAGATGTCCTCTTAATAACCTTCACATTCATTATGAATTACAACCTCATCTCAAAGCCCTCTTTGGGAGAGTATCCAGGCCAAAGTAGGTTTTTGTACATTGTGAGTTTGAGAGTCCACAATATCTGCTTATCTTTGCTTCCATACCCACACAGTGTGTCAGATTTAACAAGAAAGCAGCATTATGTTTCAGTAAATGGGAATGAGAAATAGGAAAAAGGAAGCAGTTGTGATGGAAGTGAGCATTCTCAAATCATTCACCCTGTCAGGATTGAAATAACAATGTAACATAAACATCTTTGTGGTTATGTTTTTCAGTTTATCAGCCAAATGTGATATTTAAACAATCACAAATGTACAGTGAGAAGCCCTTCACAGCAAAAATAAGAAAAGTGTCATTTTTTGGTATTTATCCCTCTGTTTTGATGATCTCACCTATGCGGATTTTATAAAGTATCTTGTAAAGCTAAGAAAAATCATTGCAGAAATTAGCCAATATTATGAGTATCAGAACAAAAGGACAAGTGAAGGGAGACTTCTAAGACTTTTATTTTCATGTAGATAGTAACTGTCTAATAATTCCAATTTTATGCATTTCTTTTTAGCAGATAAAAGTGATAGTTCTTGTCCAGAGGAAGTAAGTGATGACCATAGCACCAAAACCAAGAGAAATAAGTAAGTTTTATTCTTTCTTAATTCATATGTTCTGTAGAGAAGCCAAAGTCTACTATGGATATGGCACTAAGAAGAAACTAATTTATGCCATCTGCATGCATCATCGGTGACAGCAATCCTCAAGGTGTCTATTCCTTTGTTCGCACCCCTTGTGCTTCAGAAGAGCCATTTTCCATACATACCATCTATTCGTTTTCTAACTGGAAATTGTTTACATCAGAACAAATAAATGTTTAAATTAAGCTTTCAAGAAAGATGATGCCTGTTAAAAACATTAGATGAAATCCTGACTCTGCTGAAATCAATAGGAGTTTTGCCATTGAATTCCATTGGGCCAGGATTTCACTCAATGAGTCAAATTTTCTGCTGGTTTAACTGGGCAAAACTCAATCAAAGCTGTGCCTGTTTAACCAGCAGAGAATTTGGTCCCTAAATTATATTTCAAGATGTTTCTGCTACGTGTTGTTGGATTTGTCTCTCATTACGAGTCTTCATCCAATATCCTTTTGCACATGCCATACCAGAACAGGACAAAAATAGTTCCTTGCAAAAAATAAAATAAAATAGGGAATAAATGCATTCTGGAGGATGGTTAGTGAGGAATTATTTCCTACCCCAAACAGTAGTTATTTGCAACACTGCTGGTTCTGTATAAGATGACATAAGGATTGCCTGCATAATAGAGTCTGTATAGATGTCAACTGATATGCTTTGGGCCAATTTTGAACAGTGGAGACAAAGTGTTTCTACATTTCCAAGATGAACATTGTGGGGCTAATTATCTTTCCATTTATGCCGCTTTTCTACCACTGTAGTTTTACTGACTTCATTGGAGTTCCTCTTGATTATACCTGCCCTTATAGAGGTCAGTGTCAGTTTTGCTTCTTCAACAGGTCATAGTTTCATTATATCAGTGTAAGTGGATATTTTCAACATTTGAGTAAGATGGGGTTTTTAAAAGACAGGGTGGGAAAGTGTTAAAACCTCTGACTGTTAATATGCCCAAACCAAAAGTTCCAAGAACTCCTGACACAGAGTGTTCTTTAGTAATCTCAAGAAAACCATATTTATTCCATTCCTGTGTGCTGATCATAAAACATTGCTACCCAGAATGTCATGAGGTCAAACAGTGACTCCTCCACTGCCTACTTGTGAATAGAGATTATTTGTCCCATGTTGGTTGGATTGCCATTACTTATTCATCTTTTAAAAGGTGACTCTTTTATGGTCTCTTATCTTCTTTACATTCAAAAGGGCACTGTCAAAATTGAGAGACCCCAAATTTGACCTACCTTTTTGTCTATATTTTCCTTGCAAAGTCCATGAAATATATATTTTTGTTTTAAATAAATACATAAATGTCATTCAGGTTGAGGCAGTCAAATGCAGCCCCACACTGGGGGGCCCAGGCCTCTGAATTGTCGCACAGCCCTCTGCACCCAATGCACTAGGGCAGCATGTCTGTACTGCTTGCATAAATATAGCTCCTCTAGCTTATCTCCTCCATCACAGCTCTCATGGTGCAGCCAGTACAGAGACCACTTCCACCACAAACACAGAGTGAGCAAGGACCAGGGAAGCTCCAGTGTGATGAATAATTGCTGTAGAGTGCTTTATATTGGCTATCCACACCACAAATGAATTTTGCCTGTAGTGAATTGTACATAAAGGATGACAAGTTATCTTTTTTTTTCTTTACTCTGAGGGTAATTTGATTCACAAGCAAAAGAGACTGCTTTCAGAAATAAATGTACATAGCAGTAGAAGTCAAAATAGCACCTAGTAAAAGTGCATTACATACTGTCTATAAAATACACTGCCTAAACATTGAATTTTGAGTTTGATAGCAAGGTTTTCTCACTCTTACCTGAAACAATATACTGCACAAGTGTAACAAATAGTGCAATTTTTATTATATTTGAAATTTGCGACAAGATATACACCTATCTTAAAAGACACTGAGAGCCCCACAATTAAACCTATCTTCAAATTTTCCACTTTTTAAAAATAACCGTCCTGATGAGGAATGGTTGCTTTACTCTCACAAGGAATAAATCAAAGACATTATTTACATGATTCATATAAGTAAACAGAATAATATTTGGCTAAAAAATTTAATAGTCCTTCAAACTTCATTGCTGTGATCCCAATCCCTCAATGATTTGACCTCCCTAATGTGTTGATATCTCAGTCATAGCAAACATGCACAAATTACTATATGGTTTAAGCAGTATCCTTTTTAATTTTACTTTATTTCTAGTAACATATAAGGAATTCTTGACATGGTTGAATTATCCTACAAGAAAATCAGTACTTACATGGATTTTTAGAAAGCTAATATTTCAACAGTTACTCTAAAGACATTTAGTCTAAATATATATTTTAAATATATCAACATTTGGACTGTAGCTGCAGATCTATGACATAGAAATTCTTTGAATGCTTCAGTTTTTAAAGAAATAAACTGCAGTTTTTCATAGAATGGAGTTTATCTTCCTTTCTTAGTTCTATTTCTCTCTTTTATATTAGTTTTTTTAATTAATTAGATACATGGGAGACTGGTCCAGATGAGTTTCCTGTAGTACTAGTCATTGTTCTGGTGTTCTGTGTACCCCACTGATGATAGAAAGCCCATCAAATGTTCCTTCTGTATATTTCTAGTCTCTCCAGATAATTGCTCCAACAAGTAAATTTATGTATCCTCAAGCTGATACCTGATAATTGTTGCTTCTGCAGCAGTAGGAACCAGTGAAAAGCCAGCAGCTCCTGGAACTGAAATACAGCTGCTTAAGTGCAATGGGTTCCTTATGCCAGCATATTTATGTGTACAAGATGTTCTGTAGCTGAAATTAGAATTTATTTTAAAATGATGGCACATAGCCTGCCCTATAGTAAGAGATGGGGCAGAAATACTTCGCTTCAGAGACAGCATAAGGATGCATTCTCAAGGCAGCAGAATGCCTCCTATAAATTTCTTACTTAGAAGGCTGTAGCATATTCTCCATCCCTAATTCTATGAACACAGCCAGCTTCACTGGCTTGTGGGCAATGGCAACAGAGTCATGGCTCCACCTACTCCCCGTTTCCTTTGGGCTGTGTGTGCCATCAGGGTAGTACGGTGGGAGCTGTCCCTGTTCACTTGAGCACAAGGGCAAGAATTGTGGCTGGCATGCTTTTGGGCTGCTCATAGTATTTGTTCATGGTCTCCCTCCCTCACATTGTGGGCCCACATAAGGGCCAGGTGGAATCTGTATTGATAAAGGTATAGTACAGTTATTCCCCCTTTAAAAGTTTGTTGAATATTTTGAAATAGTTAACACTCCTAACTAGCTCTCCTGCCATAATACTGGGGTTATGAATGAGATTCTTAGGGGTTGGAGGTCAAGACATGTTTATGCCATTGGAAAGTCCTTCTACCTATATTTATAGTAAGGCCTCAGATATAAACTGTTATTAGAAGCATGAGGATATTACTGTTCATTATTTCAGATTCTCATTTGTGCTGTTGGAGAGGGGTGGGCCACAGAACAACCAATTGCAGCGTCTAATCCTGGGTCTAGTTCTATATTGTCTCCAGCCCTGGCATATTTTCCAGTAGTCTCTGGGCTTCTCTAAATATACCAGCTAGCTATAAGCCTGTTATGCCACCCAAGAACAGCATGAGCACAAGAGCCTTTAAGGGTGGGTGATGTTGGAGCCATCTCTACCTTTTCTACCCAATTAAGACTATACACCTTTTCAGCTGCTTGAGTAGCACAAAGAGTCCAGAATGAAGAGGACAATTTGGCTCGGTAGTCTTGGTTCTGCCTTTCATATCTGTGTAAGACTATGGCAACTCATTTGGAGATATTGCCATACAGTTGTAAGTGAGAGGATAATTGGCTCCTAAATAGCTAGTCCTTTCTTGGAACATGTAAGCCCCACCAGGCATTCCTGGCTTGTGGGGTGTGTGATTGGGGGTGCCCTCCCATATGCCCCATAGCCCACTGGTTGGAGCTGATACCTGGGATGTGGGAGGATACCCACAGGTTCAAATACTCACTCTGCCTGATTCAGAGCAGGCATTTGAACTCTGGTCTCCTACTACCTCCCAAGTGAGTGCCCTAACTACTGTCTTATGGGGTATTCTGGGGTGGATGTCTCTCCATTTCTCTTGTTGAGGCTGTTCCACTTTGTATAAAATACTTATTAATTGGAGCAGGAACTTGAACCTGATTCTCCAACAGCCCAGGTGATTGCCCTAACCACTGGGCTATTAGGGGGAGCACTACTACAACAACTTTTTGTTTTGTTTTGTTTTGTTTTTTTGGTGAGAGGGGACAGACCTGACTTAGGTGCTTACCTCCAGGAGAAGGGTCATGGATGGCTGTGAGTCCCAAGTGGAGATAAGTGCTTTCCTCTAACTCCCTTTGAGGGGTGGAGTTTATGCCATACTTCAGTTCTCCACATTTCCTATGTAGCCTGATCTATATGAGAGTCCCAAGTTATCACTTTGAGGGTAGACAGGTTCTTGTCCCGATATCAGGCCCAGTATTATTAGAATTATTATACAGTTGAGAACCCTGAGGTGCACAGGTGCAACACTCACACTATAGGATCTCTGTTATTTTTACAAATAAATAAGTTATTAATACATTTGGCAAAGTCACACACACACTCTAACTCAGTAAGGTAGATAGATAGAATACAAAAAGTACATCTGAACATCCATACTCACATCATTCCTTGCAGAACAACTTGAAATGTTAGCCATTATCTTCCTCATCACCATCCCCTTCCTCATCTTCACCAGTGGCCATCGATCTGGTCCCTCCCAAGGGTTACATCTCTCTCTCCTACTGCCCACATGTGGGGATGCCACTTTTATAGTATGTTACGCTGACATTACCATGTCTAATACATATTCAGTGGGGGGTTCTTCCCTCTTCCTTATTTGTATTTCTTCCCCTTACTGATGTTAGTGTCCTTTTTCTATAGGTTAGTATATTTATGATTTCACCCCATTATCATATATATAAATTTGTTCCCATGGCACTCTTGCAGTTGGATGATCCATCCAAAACCTTCCTGAAGCTGGTGTGTGTTCATGTTTCTGTGGCTGGCTAAATATCATTATGGACAAAATTCCCTCTTCTCTACTTCCAGTTCCTCAAAATGTAGGGGTTACCTAAGCTTATTTATGCCAATATTCATAGGCCTCAAGCCTCATGCCAACTGCTGAAGCCAATGTCTTACAGGATGCAAGTTCCTTGCAGTACTGATGACTATAATAAAGCAGACTATAATACAAAGCAGTGACTATAATAGAGGTAAGCTAGCCCACCGGGCTACACCTATTTGCTAGCTCAGGCAGCTCCCCACTCAGTATGCTGGCTTCAGTGATTCCTATTCTTAGGCGCTTAACTTTCCCCATGTATTGTATAGGGAGTTGGACTGTGGATTCCGTTAGGTGGCACAGCAACTAAAGTTAGTTTTGCAACACTGAGCCTAACTCTGCTCCAGAGTAACTTGCCCAACCTCACACAGGAAGTCTGGCAGAACAGTTAATTGAACTTGGGAACTCCCAAATACCTTGTGCCCCAACCAATAGACTATCTTTTATGCATCAGACCCCTTGTAGCTACATGTTGTAGGAAATACCTATTCGAAAATTACTACGTCAAATTTGGTTGAGTGTGATAAACATAAACATAATGGTTTGGAAAACCTGCCCTGTTCCTCACTGAATTTTCAGTTATTTTCCATCAGTGAAAGTAAACTTACCTAAGTAAATTATGTTATTCCTTTGACACACAATAAATCATTTGATACAAAGAAAGTCTTATTCTAAAGCTAATATCCACTTTCATCAAAGTTAAACCATAATTCATTATACTTAGAGCACAGCAAGTATACTGTATACTGTATATATATGTTAAAGTTTGCTAATCCTTGTATATTTATGTCTGTTGCCTTTCCTGATTTTCACATGGACAGGTCAGGTGCACATTAGCAGAAATGGTTTATACTTCACACTCTAATTCTCTTCCTTTTATTGTTTTTTGCAATGGTAATATATTTTCAATAGCTGGTTTAAGGCCTGATCCACTGAAGTGAATGGAAAGACACCCATTTTACTGCAATAGACTTTGGATCAAGTCTATTTCATATGTCCTTATTTCATATTTCCAGTCCTGAATCTACACTTACAGTTCAGTAGTTTTGGATTCAACAAGCTATTGTCTGTAAGAAGCCCTCTACCTATTACTATAGTTTAATTTGCATTTAAATACAGTTTAATTATAGTACTTAAAGTATGCAGGCCACATACTTACTCAAGCAACACACTAATTATACTGTATACAAAGGCGGCAAAATCTTTCTTTTCTCCTAAAGAGTCAGATTACTTAGAAACAGGAGTTTATCTGTAATGTCTTCAAATTGCCTATTCTTAATTGCTTAAAAATATGGGGCAATAGTGAGTACATCTACTACATTGTTTCTGTGAGATTGTGTGAAAAATTTTCAGTTCTCATGTGACAGAATGTGCAATGTAATGTGACCTATTCAGTCTCTGGATTACCACATGGCTCCCATTTACTTCAGTGGAAGCTGAAGGCAGCATATGGCTTAATACCTTTATCTGCTTAGAAGATCCAATGCATTTTTTACACTAGATTTTAAAGGCTCTGGGAGTCCAGATTGTAACTCCAAGTGCATGGGTTTAAGATCAGGGTTTTTTAAATACCGACAACCAAATTTGCCTACCAAGTTTGCCTTAAGGCCTTGGTCTACTTTAAAAATTCATCAGCACCATTCATGTCATAGGTTTTAATTGGTCATCTTCAAAACTGAATCCCATCTGCTATCTTGCTGTATTTAGTCAGAATGTAATCCAAAGAGCATATTAAGGTAAATCAGCTGTGATAATTTGGAAAGTGTAGAAATCTAGAAAGATTCATCCCCTATCAGGAATGACAGATTTCACTGTGATTCTTGTCCCCATAGAAAGTTTGTAAAGCCTGGTCTACACTACATGTTTAAACCGGTTTTAGGAGCGTTAAACTGATTTAACGCCACACCCGTCCACACTAAGAGGCCCCTTATATCGATTTTAATGGCTCTTTAAATCGGTTTCTGTACTCCTCCCCGACGAGAGGAGTAGCGCTAATATCGGGATTAACATATCGGAATAGGGTTAGTGTGGCCGCAAATCGACGGTATTGGCCTCCAGGCGGTATCCCACAGTGCACCACTGTGACTGCTCTGGACAGCATTCTGAACTCTGATGCACTGGCCAGATAAACAGGAAAAGCCCCGCAAACTTTTGAAATTCATTTCCTGCTTCCCCAGCGTGGCGAGCTCATCAGCACAGGTGACCACGCACAGCTCATCTGCACAGGTAACAATGCAGTCTCCTGAGAATCGAAAAAGAGCCCCAGCATGGACTGCACGGGAGGTACTGGATCTGATAGCTATATGGGGAGAGGATTCAGTGCTAACAAAACTGCGTTCCAAAAGACGAAATGAAAAAGTATTTGAAAGAATTTCAAGGTCTATGACAGATAAAGGCCACAGCAGGGACTCACTGCAGTGCAGAGTGAAAGTTAAGGAGCTCAGACAAGCCTACCAGAAAACCAAAGAAGCAAACGGAAGGTCCGGTGCAGGGCCAAAAACATGCCACTTCTATGCTGAGCTGCATGCAATTTTAGGGGGCTGCGCCACAAGTACCCCACTCTGTCTGTGGATTCTGAGGTGGGGGTTGTAATCTCTGCCATGGCTGAGGATTATGCGGATGGGGAAGATGATGAAGAAGAGGAGGACGAGCTAGCAGAGAGCACACAGCAATCCGTGAGCCCCAACAGCCAGGAGCTTTTTCTCACCCTGACGGAATTACCCTCCCAAGTCACTACCCCAGACAATGAAGCCATGGAAGGGACCTCTGGTGAGTGTACCTTTGCAAATATCAAACATTGTTTTTTAAGCAAGCGTTTTTTAATGATTGATTTGCCCTGAGGACTTGAGATGCATTCGCAGACAGTATAGTTACTTAGAAAAGTTTGTTAACATGTCTGGGGATTGAGCGGAAATCCTCCAGGGACATCTCGATGAAGCGCTCCTGGAGGTACTCCAGAAGCCTTTGCAGAAGGTTTCTGGGCAAGGCAGCCTTGTTCCGTCCACCATGGTAGGACACTTTACCACGCCATGCATGTAGCAAGTAATCAGGTATTATTGCATGGCAAAGCATAGCTGCGTATGGTCCCGGTGATTGCTGTCATTCAAGAAGCATCCGTTCTTTATCTCGCTGTGTTATCCTCAGCAAAGTGATATCGTTCAGGGTAACCTGGTTGAAAATCAGGAATTTAAGTAAGGGGGATGGCCATTTTCCTACTGGGTTCGTGGACTGCAGCAGCTTAAAAAAAATCCTTTCCTGCACGTAGCCAAGTGGGGGGAGGGGAGGAGTGAAATGCCGATGATCTTTTTCATGCTTGGTCAGCGGGGATCTTCCCAGCTACCAGCCACGCAGTGGTGGGGGGGAAGGGTGGTGATTAGCAGGGAGCTAGCATGGTATTAGCCATGCGTTGCGGGGAGGGGTAAATCACTGCAGAAGCCGAAAGACAGTGGCTTACCATGGCCGCATGCAAGCTGAATTCTGATGCCCGGACCTGTGTCTGTGAGATCTGTAACCCCAGAGCTGCAGGCACTCAGTATTAAGATGAAAAATGCGACTTTGTAGGGAAATCACATGTGCTATGTAAGGTGAATAGTGCTGTTCAGTGTGAAAGAGTATAACCATTGTTCTGTAAAATGTATCTTTTTAAATACTTCTCTCCCTCATGCAGCTGCAAATTTTTCAAGCCTCCCTACTCCATCCCAAAGGCTAGCCCAGATAAGGCGGAGGAAAAAGAAGACACGAGATGAAATGTTCTCGGATATTATGGAAGTTACACACAAGGAAAGAGCTCATCTGAATGAGTGGAAGGAGGTGGTATCAAATTACAGGAAAGATGCCAGTGAACATGAGGACAGGAGGGACACCCGAGATGAGAGGTGGCGGCAGGAAGATCGGCAGGAAAATCAGAGGTGGCAGCAGGAAGATCAGCGGTGGCGGGATGCAACTCTGGGGCTGCTGCGTGATCAAACTGACATGCTCCGGCGTCTGGTGGAGCTTCAGGAATGGCAGCAGGATCACAGAGTGCCGCTGCAGCCCCTGTATAACCACCCTCACCCCTCATCATGTTCCACATCCTCCTCACCCAGATGTGTAAGAACGCGTGGGGGGAGGCTCCGTGCACCCACCCACTCCACCCCCGTGGACAGCCCAACCAGAAGGCTGTCATTAATGTGAAATTATTTTAGTGGCCTTCTCCATCCCTCCTATCCTCCTCCCAAACCACACCCTTACTTCTCTCCCTCTTTTTATAATGAATTAATAAAGAATTCATGATTTTTAAACTATAGTGACTTTATTTGCATAAGTAAGCTGTACTCGAAGGGGGAGGGGGAGTTGCTTACAGGGAATGAGTCAATCAAGGGGGGTGGGTGTTCATCAACAAACACAGCAGTCACACAGTACCCTGACCATTGATGAAGCTCGTTTTCAAAGCTTCTCTGATGCGCACCGCTTCCTGGTGTGCTCTTCTAATCTCCCTGGTGTCTGGCTGCGCGTAATCAGCGGCCAGGTGATTTGCCTCAGCCTCCCACCCCGCCATAAAGGTCTCCCCCTTACTCTCACAGAGATTGTGGAGAACACAGCAAGCAGCAATAACATAGGGGACATTGGTTTGGCTGAGGTCTGAGCGAGTCAGTAATGTGCGCCAGCGCACCTTTAAACGGCCAAATGCACATTCCACCACCATTCTGCTCTTGCTCAGCCTGTAATTGAATAGATCCTGACCACTGTCCAGGCTGCTTGTGTATGGCTTCATGAGCCATGGCATCAAGGGGTAGGCTGGGTCCCCCAGGATAATGACAGGCATTTCAACATCCCCAACTGTTATTTTCTGGTCTGGGAAGTAATTCCCTTGCTGCAGCCGTTTAAACAGAGTAGTGCTTCTGAAGACGCGAGCGTCATGAACCCTCCCTGGCCATCCCACGTGAATGTTGGTGAAACGTCCCTTGTGATCCACCAGTGTTTGCAGCACCATTGAAAAGTACCCCTTCCGGTTTACGTACTGGGTGCCCTGGCGCTCCAGTGCCAAGGTAGGGATATGGGTTCCATCTATCGCCCCCCCACAGTTAGGGAATCCCAGTGCAGCAAAGCCATCCACTATGGCCTGCACGTTTCCCAGAGTCACAACCTTTCGTAGCAGCAGCTTAGTGATTGCTTTGGCTACTTGCATCACAGCAGCCCCCACAGTAGATTTTCCAACTCCAAATTGATTCCCGACTGACGGGTAGCTGTCTGGCGTTGCAAGCTTCCACAGGGCTATCGCCACTCGCTTCTCTACTGTGAGGGCTGCTCTCATCTTGGTATTATGGCGTTTCAGGGCAGGGGCAAGCAAGTCACAAAGTTCCATGAAAGTGCCCTTACGCATGCGAAAGTTTCGCAGCCACTGGGAATCGTCCCACACCTGCAACGCAATGCGGTCCCACCAGTCAGTGCTTGTTTCCCGGTTCCAAAATCGGCGTTCAATGGATAGAATCTGCCCCATTACCATCAGGATCTCCAAAGCAAAGGGGCCCGCGGTTTGAGAGAATTCTGTGTCTACGTCCTCATCACTGTCATCGCCGCGCTGCCGTCTCCGCCTCCTCCTTGCCTCGGTTTGAAGGTCCTGGTTCACCATATACTGCACGAGAGTGCACAGGTGTTTAAAACATCCACGATTGCAGTATTGAGCTGAGCAGGGTCCATGCTTGCTGTGTTATGGCGTCTGCACAGTTCACAAAGCAAAAAAGGCGCGAAACGGTTGTCTGCGGCTTTCAGGGAGGAAGGGATGAGGCTGTACCCAGAACCACCCGCAACAATGATTTTTGCCCCATCAGGCACTGGGAACTCAACCCAGAATTCCAAGGGGCGGGGGAGACTGCGGGAACTATGGGATAGCTACGGAATAGCTACCCACAGTGCAACACTCCAGAAATCGACACTAGTCTCGGACCGTGAACGCACACCACTGAATTAATGTGCTTAGTGTGGCCGCGTGCACTCGATTTTATACAATCTGTTTTACTAAACCGGTTTCTGTAAATTCGGAATAATCCCATAGTGTAGACGTACCCTAATATTCAACTGCAAATCCCAGTACAAATAAGAAACAGAACTCTATGTAAAGAAAAAAAATACTTCCTATCTATTTTGAGATTTCTAGGCTTCAAAAACTGTGATAGGAATAAAGTAGAAAGTAAAATAGACTATTTAAATGTGTGTTTTTAGCTATGAATTTCCATATTTGATTGCATTCTGTCACTACTTTTGTTGCCTTTATTGTAGTTTTTGGTTTGAGAATAAATGAAAAATCCATCTGATTTTAAGGATCATTTTCAATTAACCAAACTAAAGGAGAAACAGTCTCTCCTGCTGTCTTAGCTGATTGAGTAGCATTGTGGGTTTCTATCAGTTTCAGCTTGAAAAAGTTCTGTGTGGATACTATAAATTGGAATGGAAGGTTCATGGATCATATTATGAAATACTATGATTTAGGGAAAATGAAATTTGCTAACACAATATAAAAGTCACAATAATAATATGAAGAGTAACAATTTGATGCCTTTGAAACTGCTAATTTTATTTAGTACAATTTTAGTGTGATTTAAGTACAATGCAATTTTTGATAGAAGGGAGATAATATGCTAGGACTCATATTGCATTACTGACTGATGCAATTTATTAGCTGAAAAGAATATTTTAACTTTTTCCATTTTCAAATTGTGCAAGTTAAAGCACTTTGTATATTATTTCCTCCCTCCCTGACCCGATGTTCAACAGTTTCAAATTTGGATGCAGAAAGTTAGTTATCTTTTCAATGAGAACTGCAGTGCCTCTGATAATCATGTCACCTTTATTAAGGTGCCTTAGTGTAGCATTGAGGTCTGAAAAATTTAGCCAATATTATCACATATTTGGCCCTTATTTTTTAAACATGGGTCAGGATATTGATAAATAGTAGAGATGGGAATAAGACAAAAAAATTGAGTCTAGATCTATACTTCCACAATTCAATTATGGGTGTTCAGGTCCACACTAAAGCCCTGGATTCATCTGCCACTGTAATCCAACTTATTAGCAGAGACCAAAAGTCATTCTATACTCACAGATGTTCAGTGGACTTTGTGACATAAGTTTATGGTTTCACTTTTGTCCATGTGGACAAATATCTGCTTCACAACAAACAAACAAAACTGCTATTGACAGAGCTATTGACAGGTTCAAGCTGACGTTTAGTTTCTAATTAGCCTATCGCTGGAGCTGCTCCTCACAAAGCCAGTGTTAAGGCAGAGCTTGTACTACCAGTGCTGCACTTACACAGTAGAAAAATAGTGAATTTTAGTTTCCAAGTGGTGTGCATTGTTTTGTTGTTTGTTTTGCTTTGTTTTGGAGTTTTTAATGGTAATTTTAGTGATCCCTAGACTAAGTTAAAAATATATGGGGCAGATCCTCAGTAGGTGTAAATTGGTGTAGCTCCACTGGTTCCAAGGGAACTATACATATTTACAGAGCCATCGCTTGAGTACGGCGAATCGGGGCGACCGTTCCAGGCCCCGCACGTTGGGGGACCCTGTGGGCCGGTGCAATTGGTCAGTGCAGTTGGTCCCAGAAGTGACGGATTTGTCACTTCCCGCCCCATGTCCCGTGCCCCCCTACGGACAGCCCTGCATATTTACACCTGATGAAAATCTGTCCATGTATTTTTAATATCTTATTGATATACATTTAAGTAAAAATGTTCATGACTTCATGTTATCTCCTGCAATCAACACAGTCATGCTAAATGTCTGTCATCCTCCAGTGAATCTTGTAAAGCAAAGTGGTAATTATTTCCTTGGAAGCAGCTATTTATTCTAAAATGAAGTCGTCCTGGAAAATTATTATAAATGTCTGTAAAGATTTTTGCACTGATAGAGACACTCATCACTGATGTTTCATTACAGGTTGTGTACATGTAATAATATGTCAAACTGTTTCCCCTAGGAGTGAATTTAAGGAATTCTTGGGAGCTTAAAATAAATATTAGCGTTGATTTTTAAGCTCAAAAGCAATAAGATTATTTTCTCTAGTCACTACTCTGAAATCTTCACTCATTGTCAGACATAATGGAGAATAGTAGTTTTCCCATCACTTGAAGCGCAGTGTAATGTCTCATGTTCAGTCATGTGCTCTGACCACACAGAAATACTTTACTTCAATATACATATTTGTCCTTATCTTCAATGAAGGGTCCTCAAGAACAATTCTATTTTATTAATTAAATGCAAAAGATTAGATTTAGCTAATTAGCTGTCAATATTACATACTTTTTACAAAGAAATCCTGCATTTAAACCTCTTTCCTAAAGTGTTTTCTAGAGAAAGTAGAGGGTTACACAGTGTATTTATTGAACCATTCATATCGTACATTGTTAAAGAACGGAAGATCCCCAGAATGCTGATCAGGAGAAGGTTGAAGTGAAAGAGAAAATTGTGAAAACATCAGCACATCAGATTATTCTTCCTTTAGAAGAACGCATTGCCCATTTCCGAGATATGCTTCTGGAAAGAGGGGTAAGAAACAGGTTTTGTTTATTTGAGTCTTGTAAATTATGGAAATATTATACCTAATCTGAAATCTATAGCAAGCACCTTGGAATTCTAACCCCCAAATTAATTGGAATGGGGTTTTTTTTGCTTGCTTTTTGAGATGCTATGTCACTTTCCTGTAAACGTCTGGCACTGTGGAATGTTTTCATGTTAATGGTATATGAAGGAATCACTATAGAAAAGAGAAATTGGAAAGAATTGTTAAGAAAATTGCCTGCTCTGTAACCTAAAATGAACCAGAGTAAATGGTCTTAACCCAGCATTTTGGCAATAAAATAGTGTTGTTATGAAATTGTGTTGGCCTATAAAAGCTTCCAGCAAAGATACATAGTTTGTCACTGCAATATTTTAAAAAGTGAATGTTTTTCTATAAATACATTTTTATTTTTCCTTACTTTACTTGATCAGTGATGTTCAGAAAATGTTTATTATTTATTTCTTCATTTAGATTTATGTTAGCACTAATGTGTAGGCACTATTGAGAATTTTTTTTTAAAATACACCAAAATTAAAAGATCCGTCAATTCCCACTGATCGATTCAAATACTCAGCAACATCAATATAAGTGAAATTAATCGACCTCACACACAGTCCCTAGAATCCCATATCCAGCCCTGCCCAACACCGATTTCATCCTGAGGCAAAGAGAAAGGTAGGCCTTGGAGGTTGCCCTGAAAGCCAACACTTCACTTTGTTACAAACCTGGGGGAGAAGAGAGTTCCAAAAATCCAGGGTTCTAATAGCGAACACCCCGCCAGCCACGCGCTCTCTCTTCTACTGAAGTGGGGGCTTCAGCTCAGGTGCCTGCACTAAATGCAGCTGCAGTACATACACTTCCTATGTAGTGTTTTGTTAGACACTCGGCAAAGATGAGTGACACAAGCATTAATAGCTCCGTGTTTCCCTCCATGACTATTTGTGATTGTGAGACTGGAGCCACAGGGCACTATGTCGTTTGCTGTTCTCTCTGGTCATAGGAACTCGGCCTGGTTCCAGCTTAATATAGCTGAAGTTTAAAAGGCAGGTGGGACTGGCTGGGCTCAAATCATTTTTTGCCTGAAGCATCAGAGGAAAGCAGCACAGGTTAACACAGCCTGATAACTCACTTTTATGAAGAGAGAAGACCCTGAAAGCACAAGAGCTGAATTACCAGGGACCAGTGAAGCTGGGCAGCAGCATGGATGCAAGGAGCATCTGCACAAGTGCCTCTTGCCTCCTGCAGAATATCCCCTGGAATCCACACAATTCCTGAAAATGGTGCAGGTTTCAGGTGTGGAGACTCAACTCTTGACCATATGCTAGGGCCTTTGGTTGCTGGTTGTAAATTAGACCAGCCTACTTGGATTTATTATTATTAGTTAGTGAAGTAGTTGGAGTTGTCCAGGCCATTTTAATGTTGTATAATCAACATTATGACCGGGTAGATAAAGTGTACATTTAAATTACAGCTAGAATAAATCAGATCTATCAGTCCCATAATCCCCACCACAATCTGAATTACAGATCTGTCTAATATTATGGCCAAAAAATTGCATCCACAAAATTAGGCCCACAGTGTCTCTGCTCTCAATTCAAGTATAAAATCCTGTTGGAATTAACAGACATTATACATATATGCCCCGATCCTGCAAAAAATTATGCACATACATATCTATGTACATGCGTAGTCCCACTCTATTCAGTGGGCTACTCAGATATATATGTGTTATAGAATCAGGGCCTTTAAGCGTCCCTGCATCAAAAGGAGGATAGAGCCCCCAGATATATTTCCTATAGGAAAATATGTGATTTTTAAGCAAAAGCATTTCAAAGTGGTGGCAGATATCTTAACTCCCCCTCTCCCCCCCCAAGTCCGTACGCACGCACGCACACACACACACTGTAGGGTGGGGGGAAGTTTTTAATCAATAATGCACACACTGTGGGGGTGACAGAATTTAAGATATGCATGTCTGCAGTCTAGCGGTAAATTATCTTATTAAGATTTCATTATTTATGCTAAAAATGTACAGAATACTTTAAAATATTACTAAACATTTTTATAGCACCATAAATGTGCAATGATTCAGGTCAAATGTCATGGTCGAAGTTTAAAAGTACCAGCGTTGTTATATGAAAGACATTTTGAAATTGATGTATATTGCTGAAATTCAGATTAACTTGTTAGAACAATCAGAAATTTGCCATTTCTGTTATTACTTAAATATATATTGATTCTACATTGCTTAATGACTGAGGCCCAAGGCACTTACTAAACACTAACTGTCCAGGGCAAGTTGATGGTTAATCCCAGTTGGTTATTACTTCCTCAAGAAACGCAGTGGAGTGAGGTCATTACTGCTGTTTTACACTGATTATTTAAATATCATTTGCCATTTTCCGGCAGTGCCATTGTTTCTTCAGAGATGATTTCTTTGAATAGCACTAGTGCTGCTGCAGGCATTTTTAAGAATACAAAGCACATCAGCCAGTCAAGACTACTGTTTAGCACAGAATATTCTGTTTGTACACCACTGTGTGTGTGTGTGTGTGTGTGTACATATATAAAATATTTATATATGTGTGTGAATAATAGAATGCTAAACATAAATATAGTTTTCAGTTATATGATTTTATTTATTATAGTGTAAAACAATAGCACTACATGTAAGTGTATGGCAAGATTTCCTATGTAAAAGCTCAGTTTCAATGATACGATCTCCTATTTAGGATTAATTTTGTCAGCTCCAGGGCCCAGTCCTGAATATTCTGTACAAAGGCAAAACTTAGAGTGAAGTCAAAGGCAGTTTCGTCTTATTAGGGACTGCAGAACTATACCCCTCCTCATATTAACCATTAGTAAAATACATTTCATTTTCTGCTAGGCTGTGGATGGCGGTTCTGTGTAATCCAGTGCCTCCATTTTTGTAGTTGTCCCCTTGGATGGGAGAAGGCATGTCAAATAAGGCACCGTTATAGACACAAACTAATGCAGTTATAGGTTTACTGGAGAAGAGGGGCCAGATTTTGACACACACTCTAGGAACTCCTGGCAGACACAGAAGTAACTATTCTGGCTCTCTGTCACCCACTGCCAGTCCCCCGGTTGTCATGGCTGTGCTAGAGCATGACTGGAGTGCTCTCAATTCAAGTGACACCTGCAACTGCAGTGGCTGCTAGGTGGCTGATACAATGCAACACAATTTAGAGAGTCTTGAAAATACTCTAAGTTACACCCCCAGTATTCAGAGGATGGAAAGGGGGTGGAAAAACACCTCTGGCCCCCTCATCCTTATATGAGGCATGCTGCTCTGGCTGATTTAACATTATTAATACTATACTAGAGGACATGCATGTTGTTTATGCTTGTGGAGAAGTAATAGAGTTTACAATCCAATGGGATTCAGCTATTAAAGAGTGTCAGGATTGCACACACTTTAAAATGTCAATAACTTTTATGGTAGTATTTAGGCAATAGAGTTCCTATGATCTCTCTCTCACGCACACTCACCCCTGAAATTTCATGCAACAGATAGCCGTAGTTATCACACATCGATGTAACTTTTGCTGCTGATGGTGGCTGGCCTTGGGAACGATACACATGAAGAAGTCAGAGTACTTGGGGTAAGCGGCCCATACATGTGCTTAAATAGATAGGTCCTGCTGTAACTGAGCAGCAGAATTAAAACTATGCTATAATGTACAGTTTCTTCCAAGGCTGCCTTTTCCAGACAGGTCCAGAACAATAACATCACCTGAACTGTATCTCCTACAGGGCAGCCTAGTTAACTATGTCTTGCCACTTTTGCCTGGCCTCACTAACTGGTGTCATGCTGTGGCATTCTTTCTCATTGGTCTGATGAGTCACCAAAAGCTGGGAATCTTTTACTCTTTGCTCTTTTCTGTTCTTATAAATTTTTATATTAAACACACAGCCTTGGAATCTAAGGGTAATAACATGAACTATTTCAACTTCCTTAAACTTCTGAACACACTCTCTAAACTCAATATATTGAATTTAATGAATTTGTTCACTGTGCTTTGAACACTGGTAAAAAGCACAAATGCATTATTAAAAAGCAAAAGCAAACTCAAATCTCTACTTTCTCTTCTTTCTGTGCTAGGGGATAAGGCTGCAGAAGTCATGGTTTGTTCTGGGAGGATTTTCTTGCTTGAATTCTGGATGTCATCAGAGGATCTCTACCTGTCTTCCACTCTGCATGCTCCAGTTCTTTCACAAAGTAGCATGTAACCAGTAGAAAGACCACAGTACAATGTTCGCATGGAGTTTAGTTTATTGTAGTCAGGATATTTACTGTTTCAAATTCATTTCCAAAATGTCCATTACAAACAGTTGGAACAGCATGCAGAGATCTATAGCAGCAACTAAAACAATAATGACTTTAATAGCCCAACTTTTTTTTTTCCTAAAAAAGAGAATTTGTGTATATACTCAGGGGAGATTTAAAAAATACCAAGGATAAAAAGGGAACACAAAATGGTAAATGATAAACCAACCCTAATTCATATGGCATAGACAGACTCCAGACGACAGTTGCAGGAGTAGATCCTCAGAGCTGATTACTCAGAATGGAGAAGTCCTTCACCTGGTCTAATTTGATAGTGAACCACAAGATACAAGGAGACTCTGGAAGTGTTACTCACACTAACATAATGTGGGTGTCTGTCCCCTACAGTGGCTATTCCATATATAGGGGTTTAGGGCTGCTACAGCCTTTGAACTAAGTTACATTGATTCTTAGGCTCAGGCAAGAGAGATTTTTAGAGCCCTGGGTTTTTTTTGCAAATGCAGAATGACATGAAATGAAACCATAATCAATGTATAAAATGAAATAAAACAAAAAACTCACCCTGCAGCTGCAGCTGGTGTCCTGAAGGCCTGGGTCTGGCACCCTGCTCCAGGCTTTGTGACCTCATGAAGAGAGTCTCGGTACTGCTCAGGTTTGACCTGACTGCCCCTCCATCAGGAAAAGGGGGCAGCCAGGCCAAATTTGAGTGAGTACATGGGATCACAGTACCACTCACTCAAATTTGGCTCGGCCTCTATTCTGTCATCATGATGGAGGGGTGGCTCAGCCAAACTGAGCAGCACTGTGACCCCATGCACGAGGTTGCGACACCTGAAACAAGGAACTGGGCCTAGCACCTGTGGGACAGAAGCTGCCACTGTGCAGTGCGTAGGGGGAAGGTTGCTATCCAGGGCCATCAACCCCACACATACACCGTTCTTGTATGCTTAAAATGGATTAAACAAAATAACGTGAAAGTCCCGAAAAATAAAATAAAATATTATAAAAAAATAAAATAAAAAAAAACTTTCCAGGGCTCTAGAGATTTGTGCTTCTAGATTTGTGCTTCTAGATCCAGGGATCCGCATTCAATCTTCACAGATGATGATGACCCCTCCAGGGGCATCACATTACAGAAGGATACAAGGGAGAATAACAGTTTAACTAGCAACATTTAAGTTAACCAATCTTTTTAAATTCTATAAGTTTGCTTGCGATAATTTTGAAACTTTGTGGCTCCCATTGCTTTCTAGTAGCAAAGCCAATTCCTTTAGATCCATTTTGCATAATCAAAAGTTTCCTGGTTGATTGTTAACTATTCTTTTAAAATTATATTTCACATACTTATTTTATTTTTAGTGATTTACTCTTCTCTGTAATTAGATGTAGGAATTTGAAAGCCATGCTAGGGATTTAATGCATATGTATTGAGGATGCTGCATCATAAAAGTTTCTGGGCAAAGGTGAATAAGAAAATAAAAGATCCTCATTTCTAATGTTTTGTCCCCACTGGCCTTATGAATTTAATGATGCTTCTGATATCAGGGACTTGGCTGCAAAGGAAAATGGTTGATTGATAATTGAGCTAATGGCAGCAAAATGAGTCCGCCTGGGGCACTAGAAAGATAATTCTGCACCAAAAGAGGCGGAGTCATTTGCATGCTTGCCTCTGATGGCTTCCTAAAAGAATAACACATTCAGAGTGAGGAACCACAGGGATGTTTCTGAGAACATCAGGAAGTCCTTTTGTTACAATTTATTATTATTATTTAGATTATTCTATCACCTAAAGTGCTGCTGCTTTCCAAAAACAGATGGAGGCACAGTCCCTCCCACGAAGAGTACACAGTCTAAAAAGACAAGGCAGATGCTCCCCATTAGAGTGTTTCTCTCCATTCCATTGATTTGTGTATATACTTGTTTGGATTGAGTTGAGCTTCCATAATATTACTAAATGGCTCTTGAATATTACTAAATGGTTGAATGAAACCCTTTTAAAGTGTGTATCTGTGTGTGTGTGTGTGTGTATATATATATATATAAAATAATGTACTCTAGAGTGAAATGGTTGTTCTGGGGGATCAGTGGGGAACTGGGATGAGCGCAATGCGAGATGGAACTACGGGAACACCTGAAGAAGGGTGGTGGAAGGAAGCGTTATAGTTAAGGATAAGCATTTGTCACAGATTCCATGACTTTCAGAGACCTCTGTGACATTTTGTCCTGCAGCTTCAGCCCTGGAGTGGCAGGGCTGGAGCTCTCAGCCAATAGGGGCCCTGGAGTGCCTTGGGCGGCAAGGGCCTGGAGCTGTCAGCTGCCCTGGCAGTAGATGCTGGAGTCTCCTCTCCCCCACACAGTGGCGTTCATGCTGTCTTCCCCCACCGTGGGCCTCAGGCTTCAGTCATTCCCCATCAGCCTTTTTAGTAAAGGCTATTGTGGCATTTTATAAATTTTTATCCACTTCCCCCCAAGCTGAGCTTACAGTTAGGGTAAATTTGTAGGCCCAATTATTATAACTTTCCTTAGTGCACCTTCTCATAAGCAGCCATAATTGGGCCCTTAATTTTATTTGGATAAAGATGATGATATATATTGCTTTAAATTAACTGAGGTTTGGTTTGATTTGATTTACTGGTGGAGAGTTTTCTGCAGGAGCATTGAGGGGGCTACCTTTTCAGGACAGTGGCTATCTTTTTGTTATATATACAGTGCCTAGCAAATGGAGCCCAGGCCTCTACTCACTACCATTATGCAAATAACTAATGATATCTTAATCCACTAAATCACGTGCATCATTCATTCACTTATTTTTAAAAATGTTCAGTGAAATCTTTTATTGAGGGGAGGGAGAGAAGGCATGTGGAATTTCCTTTTTTTATGCAGTCCTACCTAATGGTTACACTTTATCTTTAGCAATCAGTATTGATAGTCTGGCACTAATCAGATAAATTGTCATTCGGCACACACAGATTAGAATTCAAAACCATCCTTTGCCACTCAATCACAATATATTTTACCAACCTGTTTTCAGAGTGCTCATTAACTATCTGTCTGTTCTCCAGCTTTCAACTGTGCTTGCCCCACACAACATCCACAACAAGAGAGTTTTTAATTGTTGGGGTTTTTTTTTAGTTAAAACCAACCTCTTTCTGTTTTAGGGGCTTATGGTTCTAAACATTTTCACATAAACAGACTGAAACTTCCAGAAAAAATAGAATTAAAGGCTATATTTAAGGAAATATTAGTAGTCAGATGGTCAGATTACACATAAATAAAGATCAAAGGATATATTTAACTAGAGATGAGCAGAGATGGCTAAATAGAGGTGTCTAGTAAGTGAAATTATAAAATAATGTACAGTGAAGGTGAGAAAGTAATTAAAATTAACTCAAGGGATTGAAAAATTACAATCATTTCCCCTGTTTATTTGCTCATATATGTTTGCTTCCTTATATTTGTCCTGTCGGGTACAATATTTTCCCACACAAGTTCAAGAAAGCCTTCTATCAGACTGCTATCTTGTTTGTTTGAGTTGACAAGTCTCTGAAATGGTACTCTCACTTTTATGTTGGTTTTCTTCATCCAGTTTTCCCTTTAACTTTGATTCTTCATTTTATTTCCCTCCAAAAACATTCTACTCCAGTCACCTTTTAGTGAATATTTTGCCAGGGGAATCAATGCAATTAAACAGTGTTTTGGAAATTGGAACACTTCTTTATTACAGAACCTTCTAGTAATATTGTCTAAAGCAAAGGCATTCATGTACTTCTTCAGGTCTCAGCATTTTCTACATGGGAAAAAGAATTACACAAAATAGTATTTGACCCACGCTACCTTCTGCTAAACTCTGAAGAACGTAAACAGGTGAGTTCAAAAGAGAATTGGTAATGTTTGCTATCTGTCTATCCAGTATCTTATTGGTGACACTTACCATTGTAATTGTATGCCTCCCAAATTAAAAAATAAACAGGAGTAACCTCCCTTTCTTCCTCTCTGGATTTATAATGTTAACTACAGTTAAGGATTTTAAAAAAATTGTGAATGAGATTGAGTCTAGGCGCTGTTCTTGTGAAAGTCCTGTCTCTTGTACTCACAAGTCTCCATGTTGATCAACTCATAGAACATAGCTGTCACTGTTGGCCAAGATTGTAGAGACAGATAGATGGGCACTCATATAGCTAGGACCAATCCCCAAAATAGCTTTGAAAATCAGGGAGGGTGGACAATAGAGTGATGTTTCTACAGTGATTTGTGTTACTTTAGCAGATGGACTGATGCACTTTGTACCAGCTAAAACTTTCTCAGGGTGTTTGGCTTTATTCATTGAGATATGTTGCAGTAGTCAGCCCTGGAGTTAATGGATGAATGGAATTGGGATGGATAGGTCTGTGTCTGATAGGATGAGCACAGTTTTCTAGCAAGCTGTGAATGGAAGTGGATTTTTTTTTTGTAATCATGGTTATTTGGGTATCCAAAAGGACTCCAAGGCTCAAACCAACCTAACAAACTGAGGGCAACTGCCCCCAATAATAGGAATGTTATGAAGAAGGTCTGTTCTCCAAAATCTTCCATCTTATCATTACCTCGGTCACTCTGGGTTTAGCTCTCAAGCAGATGCTCATCATCCAAGAGCTTGGGGAAGCTGGGATATGGTCGTGTTAACTTTTGTCATACAAGAGATATAGAACTGGGTGTTGTCCTTGTATTGCTGATGCTTCCGCCAATATTTTCTCCATTGTTCCCCAAATGGCTTCATATAGTTATTGAATGGGATGATGAAAAGCACTAAACTTTGTGGGACTCTATAGGGAGGAACAGTTGCCTGTGATACAGAGTACATATGGAAAACTTAAAGAAACACATACAGTAATACTCTTTTCTCTTTAATATTAAAAATATATTAACATACCCTTTCCATGTAATCCCTTTCCAAATGTTATTTTTCCTTAAATGTTTGATTGTGAAAATATGAGAGAAACATTTAGAATGGGAGCTTAGTAACTGATCAAGGAGACAGGATGACATAGCAAGAAGACTTTGTATTTCCTTCAGTGACTCAACAAGGGCACAATGTAGACCTTGCTCAATCAATCAGGCTTTATTGCTTCTTTCTTTCTATCAAGCGTATGCATGATACAATAAAAAACCATAACGAATACACATAATAAAAACATATCATACAGGCTTTAGCTTGAAGTTTTGCTGACATGGGCCTCATTTATGGGATATATTAAATACTCAAGGGAAATGATTATGAAAAGCAAGGACTTGGCATAACTATATAGAGAAGATCAAAGTCATGCTAATGCTGGTACTGAGACAGAAAATAATTCAAGCTTAAAATCAATGTAGAAGTGGAAAATAATTAGACGTCGTGTTAAAAAGCATAGAGAAGGTGAAGAGAGAGCGAGCCCTGGATTTTCTGAGCCAGCAGTCGAATGAACCAGTCTGGGAACTATTTTTAAATGTGCATATACTAAAAACTAATCCATGCATTTTTGAGGACCTTTACCTAAAATAGTTCATTGTAAGTAAAGATCAATCAAAATAGAGATTTCCAATTTTAGATGACTTGCTGGATAGAAATATTGAACTGTGAGCCAGGTGCCATGGGTCTAACATATTTTAGTAGGTGGTTTGAATACTGGAATTATAGACACTTAGATGTTGTGGCCTCCGACTGGAGGCAATTACACTTATTTAGCCATCATTCTCTTTTATTTCAAGTGACCTGAGCGGGAGGGTGGCCTTGGACAAGATTAGATGACCGACTTAATGAATCATCATATATTAGTTTCAATATGGCTAAAATTAATAAGAAACATTATTTCCCCTATCATCAGATGCATGGAAAATTTTGCCTTGTCTGACGCTGACTCCAGGGCCTTATTTCAGGTTAAACTATCAGAGTGTGGGGGAGAAAAATCATCTCTGCTGTAAATCTGTAAGTTTTTGGCATTAGGTAGATGCATGCCTATGCAGTTTTGGAGTTATCTGAATTAATCCATGTTGTGGAGACTCTATGATGAGTTTGTGAAGAACACATACAAATTAAATAACGGAATCAGTGTCCACATGATGGCTTTTTATACAATAAATAATTGATGCGGCCTCCTTCGTTTGGTCTCAGACAAAGAGGAAGCTTGAAAAGTGTAGGTTAATTTTGCCCACAACCAGAAAGGGCAGGAACCCATTTTAGCTGCAGGTGTCTGAAAGACCAGGGTCTCTTGACTTGATTTTTTGCTAGTGTTAGTTTGATCGTGATGTGAACTCTGGTTTTTATGTTTTTGTGTAGCTTCTTGGTGCTGTCTGAGGAATGGAATGATCTTTTATGGAATGCTACATGTTTTGTCTGTTTACTTATCAGTATTTCCCAAGGGGTTCCTACCTCTCAGTGGAAAGACAGCATCATACATTAGAGTATGGGGAAACCTATGGCAAGAAATAGTGATGTGCGAAGGAGATATTGTATTAGATAATGAGCGATCTATTAATTTTTATTTATTAAGATCACCAAGTGTCAATTTAGACACTCCTTTTCTGTAACACTAACAAAGAGGTTGCTTAAAAATTCCATTATTCATTGGAATTCTCTGTTGATAGAGGAGAGATTGAACACTCTATTGTATTTTTTCCCTTATACAGTTGAGATTTGGACAAGTATAATTACTGTGTAAGCAGTATGATCGGAGTGCCTTCCACTGGAACCCCAAGAGGCAAACTATATATTCTTTGACAAGCTCTCTCATACGTTAGTACTTCTAGAAAACAATTATGATTGCTAGCCCAGCACTTCTGCAGTCGATAGAACTAAATGATAATGGCTTTGCCAATATTGAAGGTGAAAGCATGGTGGTAACACTAGCAAAGGCAACATCAACTGGTTTTATGTATTTCATTTGTTCCTATCATGCACTTATTTAGCCAAAATGTAAGAACACTTACAATCAATTAATCTGCATTTTTGGCTTGAGTGTTCTGGTCCCTCTTTCTTATACCACTTTTGCATGTACACTTTACCAGATCTATTTCTTCCCTTAACTGTGCATCGGATAAGAATCCATGTTACTACATACCAGTTTCATTTCAGTTTCATAGAGTAGACCGAATGATTTTTCACTTTATCTTTCATGAAATGTAGATTTGCACAGATGCATCATTCATGAGTGAACGGAAACTCCTTAGTACCCAGACTAGGTTTGTGTACTTTTTACAGTGCAAACAAGAAATTGGCAGATAAAGAGAAATGAGAGTGTTTTGATAAACAGCTCCTTTTGTTCCACCATTTCAGTGTTAAACAATTGTAAATATTTGTAAGCAAAATATTTAATTTTTATTGTGCCTACACAGCTCTTTCTTTTTCAAGCACAATTCACAGAGATATTTAGGTGCCTAAAGATGCAGATGGGCATCTTGAGGGATTTTTAAAATAATCTAGGTGCCTGCATCCCACTGATCTCACATAGGCATTATTGGCTTCATATACATGTGTACAGTGCATCAAGCTGAGCTGAAGGATCATTCAATCTTTCTTTATGTAACTTCCAGAAATTGCTATCTGAGCACCATAGACAGTTTTCTGGTCCACAGTCAGGAATTCAAGCAATTCAGGGAAAATGCATACTTCAAACCAAATAAATACAATGTGAATCTTATGAATATTTAGCTGTGAGCATGACGAGTGATCTACACCTATGACAAGAAGTTCTGATTAAGGTTGCACTTTGTGTTTGGATGTAGACACTAACTGCCTAAATTGGCACCTCCAACCCATTATGCAGATAAAGCATTGCAGTTGTGAAAGTCTGTAACCCTTAGATCAAGCAGGTACACCCCAATGTGTTTGTTAATAAATACTTCTATATTTGTCTCCCTTTTAAAAAAAAAGATATTTGAGCAGTTTGTCAAGACCAGAATAAGAGACGAGTACAAGGAAAAGAAAAATAAATTATTGCAAGCCAAAGAAGAATTTAAAAAACTTCTGGAGGAATCCAAACTGTCACCAAGGTATGGAGCTACTTTGTGAAACAATTAATACTTATTGTCTCTTATTAATGAAAACAAAAAATAGTAACATTAGGTTATGATTGTTATTCTTGGCGTCCAGTAAAATTTCAATGTCAATTTTTGTAGAAAAAAATTACATTGCAAATTGAGTCCTGTGGGTGGGATAAAGTCATTGGCTTATCCTTGTTTTACTGTTGCCCTAAACACTAAGGTTATCTTATGCTTTCTTTCTCAATAATACTTTGTAGTACCTTGTGACATCACTGGGAAGACAAGTATACCACAAGAGGAGGAGTAGCTTAGTGGTTTGAGCATTGGCTTACTAAACCCAGGGTTGTGAGTTCAATCCTTGAGGGGACCACTTAGGAATCTGGGGCAAAATCAGTACTTGGGCTTGTTAGTGAAGGCAGGGGGCTGGATTTGATGACCTTTCAGGGTCCCTTCCAGTTCTAAGAAAGAGGTGTGTATATATGAAAGTGTCTTTAATGTAAAATCACTAAGCATTTTCCATTTGTCTGGTTTTTGACAAAAAAGAAATTACATTTGCTAAAGAAGTTATCATTAATGCTGTGCCTGTGCATCTCAATGAGATTTTAAGTTGCTATTGCTTGTTTCTTCAAAGCCTTTTCAAGTAATAGGGTCAAGAACTATATATAAGAAATGAAATTCTTATGATACTCCTTTTTCATTGTAAATCATGTAGATAAATATTTTTTTCTTTATTTTTTGACTTTGGGTAAATCATTAGAAATAAAGAAGAAATTACAGTTCTGTTACTAAAAATTGAAATCAATTACATGGCACTGTGTGCTCACATACAAAAAGAAGTAAACCTTTTTTCAAATTTTATTGAAGTAATAAGTAAAAATATTGCTTTGACAATGAGACTAAGAATACTCCGGGCTAATGTGGCAGCTAATAATTGCTCAAGCAGTTGTGTTCTGGTTTGCAAGAACAAAACCACTTTGGGTGTAATTGTAATATTCGTGGCCTACCGGAGTATATAGGATTTTACACTTTCTCAGGTTGCCCTATTCATCTGTGACACCCAAACTGCAGTAATAATCTCACCCTTTAAATTATCCTTGATCAGTCTCTAGTATTATCAAATAGAGAACGGATAATTTCCAAGATGAACATACAAATCTGTGTACTATCAACAGCACACAGTTAGTGAACAACCGTCATTGCCAACATTCATATGGGAATGAATAGTAACTAAAATAAAGAAGGAGGCAGCAAGCTAGCCCCAACGTTGACAAAATAAACCAATTAGAGTGTAAAGCAACCAAGTATTGTCACAATAGACACAGAAGAGCCCATAGCAAACCAATCTCCATTATTCCCAAAATTCATTCTAGAGATGATCCTAAACCATCTCTAGATATAACCCCCCTTGTACTTTCTGGATCCAAATGTCACAACTCCACACACACACACACGCACACACACACACACACATTCTATGTTTATAAATTTTCAATAATATCCAAGTGCTGCATGGATGCATTAAGACAAAACTCTGGATCTTATTCCAACTAAACTTTTGTGACATTTAGATCTTTTATTTTGTTTAATACCAATTATCTGAAGATCTCAAAGCACTTCACAAAGGAGTGTATCACAATCCAAATTGTACAAATGAAGAGATTGAGGCACAGAGAGGATAAATAACTTTGTGCAAGGTCACACAGCAAGTTAATGGCAGAATTAGAGATAGATCCCAATATTGCTTTTTCAGTTTGGGCCCATCTCCAGTTCACATCACATTCTGTATACCAGCTCCTACATATTATAATTACTTTTCTCCAATATTCTGTTACCTCTGTAGTTTTCCAGGACTTATCAAAATAATTTGAGTGTAACTTAAAATAAACAACAACAACAAAAGGGAAATATCAAGTTAGACATCCAGGAAAAGAAAATAACATATTAATGACCTTTGAGTGAGTCAGAATGCCAATGTTTTATTATATTCTATAACTAATTAACATATTTCCTGACTTTGCTATTGGCGATTTCTGAGCAGAAACTTACTGACACATCATATGACTTTGTTCAGCCAAACGTCTATTTATCCAGGTGCTTACCATGCTCAACACCATAATATCCGAGTCAAATATAATCCAGGAGCTTTGTTCTCATATATAGCAATCACATTTGAAAATACTGGGCCTGATCATGCCGTCCTTAGGCAAATTTCCTGTGGCTTATTAGAAGAGATCAAACTACAGTTCTTTCTTCAGGTATCATATACCATGTGTTGCTGACAAATATTTTTTGCTATTAGTTAGCCATCGTAGTATTTTCTGTTATGATGCTGAATAATCATGGAAAAGCCGAGGATAAGCCTCTCTAAAAATATCATTCAGCAACAAAGAGTATTACCTAGCTAGAGTAGTAAATAAAAAACATATTTTAGCAACCACAATGTCCATGATTCTATATCACCAGGGTAAAAAAATCAATAAATATACAGTATGTGAATATAAGAATAATGATTAGTGCAGACAACTCAAGCTAGTCATGGAGCAAAGCTGATTTTGACCTTGGTGTTGCCTCTTCTCTCACAGTGGTGACACTGACCTTCTTGACAAATAGTTTCAGGAAGAACAATCTTGGTACTTTTAAGAGCAGTATGAAAAGTAAGATGTAAAACTAAGGACTAAATAATCTGATAATATATTCAAAAGTGCAAAGCTTTAAATGATGCCTTGCTCATGTATGACTTTTTTCTGCAGATCAACATTTAAAGAGTTTGCAGAGAAATATGGCAGAGATCAGCGGTTTCGACTTGTTCAGAAGAAAAAAGACCAAGAGCATTTTTTCAACCAGTTCATTCTTATTCTTAAAAAGAGGGACAAAGAAAACAGAATAAGGCTACGGAAAATGAGATAAGAATTCTTGAAATCTGCAATAAACACACAAGTTAATACTGTGACTGCCATAGAAAATGAAATGAAGAAACAGCATTTTTTGTCTTTTTCTGATTCAAGTTCCAACAGTTTAAAGAAGAACCAGATATCCCTGAGAAATATCTTTTCATACTGAGGTTCAGTGAACACAAGTTAAATTTGTTCAGGTTCCTCTGCAGGAACCTGCAGGATATTTAGTTCTCAGAGAATTAATGTTTCATATTGAAGCTCTCTTTTGTACAACATTCATAGTTTGATGCATTTCTAATTGCCATGATATGTCAATCTCTTAATTGTTTTAATTATGCAAATTACTTGTAATATACACAAATTATAAATTCAATGCAGATTTGTAATTAAGCAGAAAACAGATGTCATCCATTACAATTTCAAGATATGTTCATCATTTAAGGGAATTATCTAAATCTATTTTTTGGCAACTTTATGCATTAACATAAATTGTTTAGAAGTACAGTGGTATTGAGGAATTCATCACTCAATGTTCATACGTCTATGTCTAGTTTTCTGAGTAGTAGTAATAGGGTATTAATTGTTAATCATAGTGATGAGTGTGTAAATCTTGGCATAAGTTTCATAGAAAAATTTATAACTTTCAAATATGGCTTTGGAATTACTTTGAATGGTGCTTTCAGGCACACAGATTACGGCAACACTTCCCCATCAAAGTTACTATAAAGAAGCTATCTTATAAAACTATCATATTAATATTTGAGTTATTTTTATTGTATGTGAAGATTTCGCATAAGCCTTTTCTCATCATCTTTGTATAAACAAATATTTTAACTTTTTAAATTAATAAATATTTTAAGCCAATTCATTTTTATTTTTTAGTCTCTAGCATTAGAATTCAGACAGTATTTGGTTTGAGAGCTACTATATGTATGAGGAACACGTTGCTGTTGCCCTTGATTTTTATGTAAATTTTTACTAATGTCAACTGGAGTTATGAGAGCATTGAGGACCAAACAGATCCCACAATAACAATAAATTATATAAAGCATCTAGTGTAAATCAGTATAGTTCCACTGAAGTCAATAGAGCTAGCCCAATTTATACCAGCTGAGGAGTAAACTGTCCTGTGTCTTCTTTCCATATTCCATGCAGTTTCTGAGCTTATTTTTGTTAAGATCTAATGTAAATACTTTAGAGTCGGTCTGGATGCTTTTCAGATTTTCTGTTTTCTGCTTGAAATTTGCCATTTCTTCCAAGTAAAGTTAAGTTTTCCATAGGTATTTCTCATATATTTCTTACAATTTAAGAAAATAAAAACTTATTAAATTTAAATAATTATCCCCAAAGAATTCAAAATGAAGAATGGGCTTAAATTGCAGCAAGGGAGGTTTTTAGGTTGGGCATTTGGGAAAATTCCCCAACAGTCAGGGTAGTTAAGCACAGGAACAAATTGCCAAGGGAGGTTATGGAATCTCAGGTCACTGGAGGTTTTTAAAAACACCTGTCAGAAATGGTCTAGTTATTACTTAGTCTGGCCTTGAGTGCAGAGGGCTGGACTAGATGATTTATTGAGGCACCTTCCAGTCCACTACTTTTATGATTCTATGAACCATTAAAATGAAGTGTGTATTGTATAGCACTCCAAGTGGCCAACTTGTAAACCAAAAATGTTAATGTCCTGCTGTTCTGCTGCTTCTTTTGGGTATATATATTTTTTCATCTTTGTTCATTATTTAAACTCTGTTCCAATTTGATTTAAGTAATATATCTGATGAATCACATGAAATGGAGCAACATGACAACATAGAGAGGACCTAATTTTACATCCATTGAATGGCAAAATTCCCATTTATTTCATAGACAGCAGGATCAGGTCCCAAAATTCATATTGGCAATGGTGTGAAATCATGTTGTTCTATTAGTATCAATATATTACAAAGATTCTGTCATTTTATGTAATGCAAATAACTGATTTTTCAGTTTGGTGGCCAAACTGAAAAATTGGGGAAAAAATTGTTTTGACTTGAACAAAATATCAAAACATTTTTTTTGAGGGTTTGTAATTTCTTTAAATGTTTGAATGAAATTCTGAAATATGTCTTTCTGAACAAAAAAGGTGGAACATTTCCAAAAGGCAGAAATGAGCTGTCAACATTTTTTTAAATTGACAATTTGCCATAATCAACCCAAATTTATGAATTGTTTCAATCAAATATGTCTTTTTTTCATGGAAAAAATTGTCCACACAAAAAATTTCAGCCAGTTCTAATTTTTATGTGCATTTTGTATTCATTAAAGTGCCAGACTGATACTTCAGGATAAAGTGAGCTAGAGTTTAGAAGGACAGAGGGAATCTTTTGTGTGATTCATCACAGATATACCAATTATAATAAATGGCCAATGTGCCTACACATGCAGCTTGGAAGTTTTATGACACCCCCCACTCTACAAGCTTTGCTTTGATGGTTATCTGGATGTCACTATCAGAATTCACTGATGTGTTTCTAGCTATGTGTAGCTCAGAGATATGTATGAAGTATCTTGCTTAGACAGGTGCAGTTCACTTACTGTAAATATGGTGTGACTGGTGAGTGCAGACCACTAAAAGTGCATGGGTCTTTCAAAAGAAGGAAGTTCTTCCAGGTTAAATGAATGGAAGACTTGTTAAACTCATGAAGTCTTACTCCAGTGAGAGAAGACCACTCAATTTCCAGTGATTTGTCCTGTATTGCTTTAAGTTTTAAATATATTTGTCTCTCTAAATCAGAAGAAAGGCTAGTCACCTTTATATCTAAGTAAAATAATTTCTTGGTTTTTTTTTTATTTAATCCCTTGCATTGTTGGAAACCATTAATACAACACCATTGTTATAACTAGTGCATGAGACTTGTCTGATTCTCTTAGTGTAGCAGAGTGAAATGCAAAAAGTAAGCACCCTAAATGGTGATATGTAACTTCAATTTTAATAATACTTTCAACAATAATAATCTAAAGGCCAAATTCTGCTCTGTTCTGCCATTCTAAATCTAGAGAAACTTCACTGAAATCAGTGCAGATGGTCCAGATTTAATTGAGCAGAATGTGTCATATTACAACAGAATTTAGCATATTAGATAGTAGTAGTAACGCATGTAATATGAGGTATTTACCTTGACAGTTCCCTTCAAGATTATACATGTTGACATGCTCTTATCCAAAATCATATATTGCTGCTTATCTTCTGTCACCTTGCCATGATGCTCCTAAACCTAATCTGAATTTATTTTTAAAAAATCACAAATAATGACATCTGCTCTCCCTTATATCTTGCTCCCATAGACAAAAGTTCAAAAAACATAAAATGACTTTGTCAGTTGAGTCTGTCATATTTCTTTTTATGCTTTCCTACACAAACAAACTTCAAAAGATTTACCAGTGTCAGAATTCTCCTCAAGAAATAGGCAAAGACAACATTCAACATTTCATCTCCTTCGGGAGCACAAAATGAAACAGAGCTAAGTAATGAACATATATTAGGAGACTACTGGAAAACATCAATTGTGTGTGTGTGTATATATCTATATCTATCTATTTATCTATATATGTATATATAGATAGATATACACACATACAAAGACTGTAATGAAAATAAGATACAAACTGATGGACAGTGGGATGCTATATTTGTTCTCCACCTTATTCTTTTGTATGGCTTAAAACCAGCAATGTTAGATGTCCAAGTCCAGATTGTCAATCCAATTGATTACTTCAAGTGATACAGAGTGGATGTCAGAGATACAGCTGGGATATGATCATTGATTGATGAGGTGTTCCATAGGTAGAAGTCTATTTCTGCAGTCACAGATAGGATTGTATCCGTCCCCATTTATGAAGAAGGTAGGTGCTTCTGCCATGTGAGATGTGGATGCTGTTCAAGGTGGACCATATTTCCCATGGGAATGAAAAGCCACTGGATTGTTTGGCCTTTAATGAGGTATTAGTTGGAAATATTGGTGTCCTTCCATCTTGCTTGCCATTAATCTTTGGGGGGAAATCCAAGTCTTCAAGCTCTTATGCTACAAGTCAAAGATTTTCTGAATTTGATTCATAAGCTTGGTGTATTATTTAGGTCTTCATATTTTGGAAGAGCATCTATTAGAAATAGTTTATTCCCCTGATTACAAATGAGTGTTCAGGCATGTTTGCTCATCTGTCTTTGAATCCGGACTTCCCTTTTGAACAGTTAGGATAGATATGCCACTGCCAACCTTGTATATATGTTCTATACATGACAGGCCATAATGCGATATGTGCAATTTTTCAGATGTTGGGAGCATTTGCCTCCAAATCATGTGCCTCAGAACATCAGCTGAGGTATGTGTATACTGCAACTCAAAACTCAAAACTAGTTCTTTACAGTTCTGAATAGTTGTATATAGATACAGGAGCATGGATAATGATTTTCATATATTTCAGGCCAGAAGAAACCATTACAATCAATTTTATTCATGTACCATTTTTGCCATATTTGTAATTAAACAAAACATTGATATATTTACAAATATAATATTTATTATTCATGCATAATATGCCAGAGAAACTCCCTTTAATAAAACTTTATAGTACAGTCTCATCTTGATTTGTGGGTTTTTTTGCATGTACAGAATCATCTTGTGGATTGAGATAATATAGAATATAGAGTATCCATGAATATATTTGAAAGCATTTCTTTTTATTGTTTAGATTCATGTCACTTTAATAAATGTTAATGCGCTATGAGCTGCAGGACCCTGAAGATCTCATAAGTGTCATTTTTCCCTTTCTTCTCTGCGAAGTTTTAAAAGTTTCACAACTTTTCTCTGATCTAGAGTATTTCTCCAAATGCTAGCATTTCCACTACAATGCTGATTCCAGTCATTGCAGAAATGTGCCAAGTGTGACTGACTGATTTCACATCCAATCCAATCGGTTGGTGGGTCAAGTGAGGGAATTTGTGCAACTGTGGAATTTGTGCAACTCATGTTAGCACCGTGGTGGATACTGACAGCGTTTGGTACTACAGTGTGGGTTTGACTGGCCCCCCAATGGGTGTACATTGAGAATATTCCCTATGGCAAATCCAGCAGCTTCTTAGGCAAAGAGGGTGCTGACATTTGAATTTCTAGCTAGTGAACCCATGCCCCTGCAAAGTCTTCAAACAAGTTTGACTGTAGCAGGGCCCAAGAATCTGTCCACAGTGATAATTTCATGGAAATTTTGGAAATCACAGGAACCATGGCAGCCAAAGTCTGACTTTGACACATTACCAACACCCAGTGGCTGCAAGGGAAGGGTGGATTCAGAGATTCAGCAGGACTCAGTTATGGAAAAGTTCCCTCTTATAATTTCAACTCAGTTGCAGAGTATCTGCCGTGGTTTTCAGAAGGATAATGCTGTGGAGAAGAACAGATTTCACATTCCTTAGATTGCCTTTGGAAGAAACATGCACATATAGTTCAACAATGTTGATGCAACCAGTTCCACAATGTTGTCAGACAGATTTCCCATTTCTTTTAGGAATCCTTTATATCTGGCTTGGAGATACAACTGCTGACCTTTTCCTTCTTTCAGCTGGATAATCAAGGAGTGAGTTATGGATTATCTGTCACTGAGATATTGGCTCAGATTTACCCAAGAATCACTATCAGAAAGTAGCAGCCCAGCCAGATTGCTCAAATTATTTGGTTACTAATTTATGTGCTTCATCATGTGATTCTCAATGTATCACAGGTGTCATGGCACTTGACCTGTAAGCGTATGTCTACACTGCAATAAAACACGCATGGCTGGCGCAGGTCAGATGATTCAGGTCTCTGAGGCTTGGCCTGCGGGGCTATAAAATCCCAGCGTAGAGGTGCACACTCAGGCTGCAGCCCAGGATCTGGGACCCACCCCCCTTACAGAGTCCCAGAGCCCAGGCTCCAGCCCACGCCTGAACATCTACACTGCAATTTTATAGCCCAGCAGCTTGAGCCTGCGAGCTGAGTCAGCTGACACATGCCATAGGCATATATTACACTTGCATTTTAGGGTAAGCTTTAAGGAGTGGCGTTGACAAGGTGCAACACTGCTATTAATGAGCAGCGGAGAGTGGTCAGAGAAATCTTACCCTCTCCTGCTCGTTGAGCATCAGTCTAAAAATAAGAGGCATATGTTAAGGACCTTTCCTCTTTTTGATTGCTGGTAAATGAAGCAAGCAGTGCTCAACTTATGAGCTCAGGGAGGGTGCAAATAGGCAGACCACTGTCAAGCATGCTGAAATTACACAGTACCACCCCTAGGACAAGAGGAAACAGAGGCAGGTGTTAATACGGGTAGTACACTAGTGACAGTTAGTGGCAAAGATTTCACTGGCTTCAAAGAATGAGGTTCCTGATGTAGATACTTCAGGTGGGGCTGCCAATCCCATGGTGCATTCCCATATTCTTGAAAACTGAAACTAGAAGAAATTTGAACTGGTTTAGAATGTACAAAACCTAAATGATTTGAAAGCAGATTTTGTGGATTGATTTTCTTTTTCAGTGTGGAAGACAAGACAACACTGGTGGACACGAGAGAAAAGAAAGAACAGGAAAAGCTGAAAGTTCCTAGTGCTTCAAAAGATTGGGTAGCAGCCCAGTAGCATCCTACCTTTGCAGAAAAATCAGAGCTAAAGAAAAATGACTTAAGTTGGGCCCTCCACAAGGCTTTCCCTTTGCTAAGTCCACCAAATATCCTGAGAGGAAGGAGTGTTTCATTATCATCCAAACCACACAGAAGCTTAACACAGAGAGCTGTGAAGTGCAAGCCAGATGATGCAATAGGGAGTGAAACTAAAAATATTTATTGATCATTTACCTTTATTGAGAAAGGGGATAAGGATGAACAATGACATTCTTCAAGTGTGATGTGATGAAGCAGAGGAAACTGCCAGTCAGCACAGCAAGGGTTAAAGAGAGCTTCTGAGCCCAGCTAGCCCTGCCTCCTTGTACCTGCATCCAATGCTAGGCCTGGAAGGGGGGAGAGAAAAAGAGAGCCTGACTCAGTTTGGGGCTGACTGGTGAAGAGGCAGGAGCTAGCTGCCTCCCTACCTGAGGGGAAGGAGCACTAGCTTGTCAGGCAAGGCAGCCAGCCGGGAGTGAACACTGTCTCCCCAGCTCATGGAGGCTGTGGAGGAGACCTAGGAGCATCCAGCACCTGAGGTACCTGACTGAGTGAACCCCAGAGCCATTGAGGGGCTCAGCCTCACTGACTTGTGAGTGCCATGCCCGAAGGAGCCTGGGACTGTGGCAAGGTGCCACCCAAGAGAGGACCACATGGAAAGCAAGCTGCCCAGCAAATTGGAGCAGAGGGGACATGCCCCAAACTGAACAGACTGGTAAGAAGTAGTCCAGGGCAGTGGATTTTGAATCCTTGCTGGAAGAGGCCTCCCCTGTTCAGGGGTTGATGTACATGGAGACCTGGCCTGGAACATGGTAGAGAGGGAGGGCCTGGGTCTCCCTACTCCCTTAAAGACTGAGGCTCCTCAACCAAGCAGGAGGCTGAGAGCCATGCCTCTAACCACTAGACTGCTTAGCCCTCTAGTCCACCTGTTACATTTGATGAGCATTCCATTCCAGAAAGGAATATAATACATACATAATTAACAATATATGTGCATGTTTCTACTAAGGGTACAGAGGCCCAGATAAAGCATGGAAACTTTCCTAAGAAACCTGTCCCTTTAGAAGAATCCAAGCCAATCTATCTATGACCAAGGCTGGTAAGCCAGCTTCAGAGCTTATTGATTGCCCAGGTGGCTTAATTGGTAGGTGATTATCTGACTTTTAATGAGAAGGCAGACAAAACTTATGTTTGAAGGGAGTGGAAAGGTGATCAGTTGAGAAAGCAGGGATCCTGGACAGAGTAGACCCCAGAGAGAGAACAAAGGGATAACATCCCAGGCCAGCTGTGAGATGGACTGGTGAGATCTGAACCTCAGCTCTGGGTGGCAAAACTGAAAAGGCTTTAGGTAAAGATAACCACAGGATGCAGAGGAGGACTGAGGGGTTCTTTATGTAGCAGAAACTGATGGATGGGAAAGTACTCTTTCTCTGAAGAGAGAAACTGGGAGTTTCTTTACTGTGGGAAAATGTAAAGGCTATGCAAGAAAATCTAAAGGCTATGCAACTCCTAAGCTAGCAGTGGGACCTGGGACCTGAGTTGAAGGTCTTTGCCTGTTTGGCATGTTTTTTCTGTTGATTAAAATAGGCATTTTTTGATACAAGAGTGTTTTGGATTTATTTACAGACTCAGGGTGGAGAAGTTGAGGCAGAATCTGTAGTTTCACAACTGGCCACGTGAACAAACAGAATGTAGTGATTTTGCAATCAGTAAGAAAGAATACATAGGCGACAATCGAGTACTTGGGATTCTAGCCAAGAATCATGCAGCTTTAATGTTGGGGCAAACTCTGCAACATGTAGTGCAGCTGGAACAGCAGTAGCTTGCAATAGTAAAGATGCAAATCATCCAGTACAAACATCATGAAAAAAGTACATGATACTTCATGGTTAAGGTTAAGATTTTGTCACGGTTATTTTTTAGTAAAAGTCATGGACAGTTCATGGGCAATAAACAAAATTCACAGAAGCCTGTGACCTGTCTGTGATTTTTACTAAAAATAATGAGTGAGTGGAGGAGGGGCTGATGGGGGACAACTGAAGCCTGAGCTCTGCAGGGAGTGGTGGGAGGAAGGAATGAGAGCCCAAACCCTGCTTTGGGGGGAGGGGTTCCAGCATCCACCACCTGCAGCACTCCGGGCCCCCCGCTGCCTGTGATGGCTCAGAGCTCAGGGTCCCCACTGGCTGGCAGCTCCAGCCCCACCGCCCTGGGGCTGAAGCTGCAGCGTAAAATGTCACAGAGGTCTCGGAAAGTCACAGAATCCATGACCTCTGGACAAACTCTTATCCTTATTCATGGTGTAAGAAATAATAGAGGAAAAAAAGTCCACAGGATCTTCCTTCTGACAAACCACTGTAGGTCCATATGCTTCAGAAGCTGAGGAAACACTAGTGCATCCTCGCTGCTCCTCTATTTCCCCCACCTAGTCCTCTCTACTCTATGCATCCTGCACCAAACACCTACTTCTCCACCTCATAGCTCCATTCCCATCTCATGTCTCCAAGCTTTCCTAGGGCTCATAGAAGGGTCAGAACATAAGGCCTGCAGGGCTTGTGAGAGGTACAGACAATCTTCGACTTTACGATGTTCAACTTATAACTTACAGTACTTATGATGTTTCTGAATTGACACCCTGATTTGACTTACAATAATTGGTTTCGATTTTACAACACTTGGTCCCACAATGGAGTGGATTGCGGTTCTGAGTTACGACATTTCGACTTTCAACGCAATTTTCAGGAACCAACTGTGTTGTAAGTCTGAGGACTGCTTGTATTTAGCTCTTCATGGTCATAACCCATAGGCCTCGACCCCAGGTTCACAGGAGCAGACATGCTTCAACCCTCCACTTAGCAGCCTGCTGATGACTGCTGACCCAGGACCAATGAAGCCCAGCCCTAGTTTCAAGCGCTGCCCATGGCATCCCATTGGCGGAGTCTCAGGGCAGGCAATTGGCCCATTAGCCCTTCTTAA
Organism: Mauremys reevesii; assembly: GCF_016161935.1. NCBI lineage: Eukaryota > Metazoa > Chordata > Testudines > Geoemydidae > Mauremys > Mauremys reevesii. Next base: position 25,668,615 of record NC_052629.1, on the reverse strand, counting down.
GCCAGCAACAGGAACAGGAAGGTGCCTGAACAACTGAGATCCACCCTGCTCCTGCTCTTCCCACCCCTTACTCCTCTGCTGGCTTGACTTCTTGGCATTCTCACCTGGCATGGCTCCTGACCTCTGACTCGTGGTTTTGAACTCCAGTTTGTCTCCTGCGTCTGATCACCTGGTATCCTGACTCAGCTGACTCACGACTCCTGACTGTACACTCTGCCTCTGACCACTACGACTGGCTGCCCATAACCCAGCTTTGACAACCACAGGGCTGGTGAACATATCCAGGTGGAGTTCTATTCTTTTGCATCCCCTAAGCATAAACACTAAAAATTAAGGAAGTCATACGCTAAGGTAACATTAAGGTGTAACACAATACCAAAAGCATGAATTCATTGCCATGGCAATACCAAGCACACCAACATATTTAATTCCACTCTCTTTCAATTCAACAGTGCTACCAAACTCAACACAAACACAAAGAACTGCAAATCATATTGCGTTAAAGCAACTAGATTATTTCGCTGTGTGTTTTAGTTTCCTAAATAATGTAGTTTGTTTATATTGGGTTAACATGAAATGAATGAAAAGCAAAGAATGGGGTGAACATTTTACTTTTTTTCCCCTTGAACTTTCAGGGGTCCATAGATATCAAGAGAAATGATGTTGCTAATGAATTCTGACAAATATGGTCAAAGTGAAAATACACAAAGGTCAGAGCCCCTGGAAGTCAATTTGTAGTATGGTTTCCATTTCTGCTTTTTGCTATCCAATAAGGTTAAAAATTACCAGATGGAAGCTTCTTGGTCAAAGAAACAGTTGCAAAATCATACTATTCTTACTATCCAGTTTTTCCTTTTTTAAAAGTACGGGACCTCATTTTGATTTCTTCACTTGGCTTTACTTTGGTAAACATTACTTTCACCTGGAGTCTTTGGGGAACAAATTTTGATGTTGTTTGCCTTCCCACATAATGATCAAATCTCAAAACATAAATGAAGAGAAGTCAAGGAAATGAAAACAAATAGTTGCAACATTCCCAAGAAACTACAAATTTAATTTTCTAGAGATGTTTTTGGTTTGTTTCTGTAGGCAATTTAACTTGATTTATCTTCCCAACCATCAATGAAATCTCTTTATATTGTATTTCTTCATCACTATTTTTGAAGTCTAGAATTGTTGCTTCTCTACATGCTTTTCATAACGAATACATTTCTGGCAAGTTGATTTTTATATGAGCCATTTCATAACCTACCTGTTTCTCATATGTTTATTCTTCCTTTTTCTTGTCCTGACTAATGACATTTAATAATGAATTCATGCATAGAAGAAATCAACAAAAATACATCCTCTCACAAATAAAAAAAAGAGGGGTTGATCCCCGCTCCCCAAACTCTGTGTGTGTTTATTAGGTGAATGTTTAATTAAGTCAATAGTATTTAATCCTTGAGGACCTATGTTAAAATTTCTTAGTTACAATTGAAATTATTATGAAAAGCTCAGTTGAACCCTCATAAGTCCTATTGATTTTGAATGAAACAGAGAAAGAAATACTGACCCATTGATAAAAGGTTTAGAAAACCTGACTTATGGGGAAAGGTTAAAAAGCTGGGCATGTTTAGTCTTGAGAAAAGAAGACTAAGGGGAGACTTGATAACAGTCTTCAAATATGTTAAGGGCTGTTATAAAAAGAAAGGTGATCAATTATTCTCCATGCCCACTGAAGATAAGACAAAAACTAACAGGCTTAATCTGAAGCAAGGGAAATTTAGGTTAGATATTAGGAATAACTTTCTAACTATAAGCATAGTTCACACTGGAATAGGCTTTCAAAGGCAGCAATGGAATCCCTGTCATTGGACACTGTTAAGAATAGGTTAGACACATATCTGTCAGGCATGGTCTCTATTTACTTGATCCTGCCTCAAAATGAGGGGCTGGAGTAGATGACCTCAAGAGGTCCCTTCCAGTCCTACGTTTCTAAGATTCTATGAAGTCAATAGCAAAGCTCCCCTTAACTTCAATGTAGCCAGGATTTCACCCCTTGGCTCTTATCTGTCTGTCACTTTTGGGTATTGAAAATTTTACCCTTTATGGGTGATATTTGTAGAAGTGCTCATTGTTGGGCTAACTCTGTTCCTACTGAAGAAGGTAGGTGGGGAGCAGTGCTATTGACTTCAGTGGGAATAGAGATAGGGCTACAACAAGCACTGTTGAAAATCCCACCCTATATGTTTTAAAATAAACCAGTCTTGTGTTGGATTTATATTCTATCACTTCTCTCTTTTTTTTTGGCTCAGATCAATTACAGTGTAATTTAAATTCCCATATCGTAATTCTGAATGTAGGAACTGCACTTAATTCTTCCTAGAATTTAGTTTACTCTGACTAGTCTTTATACTATATAGACATGAACCATCCCCAGTGACCAAAATGACCCTAAAGATACAATTAAGTTGGTCATACAAGATAGACCATCTTCTTCAAATACTTACCTAAAGCCACCCTTCTTGCTCATCATCCGATTAGCATAAGCTGCTGCTGCTATCACATCAGATCTGAATGCTCTAAATAATATGAAATACTAGAAGGGGAAGAAGGAAATGGAGATAAACACAGTGATAAATACTAATGAACTCAGCAGCATATTGAAGGTGCAGCAATCAGGTCTACAAACTGAAAAAATTCTTTTGCTGCATCCTTAGATACAGTTTTACCAGCTGAAGCAAAATGTCTTTTGTAGATGTTTGTTCTTTTCCTGCATTCAAGGAAAAAGCTTTTAATCAAAACACAGCAGTCTTCCTAGCTTGGAACAAGTACTGCATCAGAAATAAGAATATACTTAACTTTAAAGAACATCAGCAGTAAAGACACTGTACATCTGAAAAGGCTCTGATTGTAAAACCAGGCAGCTGTGTCTCTCAGAATCTGTTTTGTTTGTATTAAAAATAATTTCTCATAAGCTGTGATTTTTTTTCTCCCAGAAAAGAAAATACTGCATTAATAATGCAGTGTGTACATTACAGTCAACTAGAGGTTTAAATTTCAAAATTGCATAGATCTTCTTACAAATTGCAACATTATGTATGTATTTTTAAACAAAAGCTGTGAATAGCTTCCAAATAATAAGCAGGCTAGTTAGAAGTGTTCTTTCCCAAACCTCACGGTGCTTTTCACAATATAAACTACAGTTTAAAAAGCAGATTGCTAGTTACTGTAGCTGTTGTTAGACACAAAAGAATAAAAAGAACATAGCTTGTTGTCAGAATTACAGAGTGACTATGATTGCAGGAAAATAAGTGCTGAAATTATGAAGTGAAAATGAAAAGAAAAAAACTATAATTTCTGTGTGAGGTAAAGTAGGTTGAACATGAAAAAAATAGGAGCAGAACTCTGGAGAGGAAGGCACAACCTTCCATTAACCTTCCCTCTAAATTTAAATCATCTAGCAGTAGATATATGTACAAGCAAGAGACTACAACATATCAGGAAACCTATTCTGGGTGTCTCATATAATGAAAACAAATTTTAGTTTGCTTCGGTATATAATTTGGATTCCCAAAGAAGCCAAAATCAAAAATAGGATTGAGCCTGGAAATAATTCACAAGCACAGCTCTTAATTAAGATGGGGTTTCGTTTGGAGATATTTCTGAAAACACATTAGGCATTAGTTTTCTCAAAAAAACCCAACATTACTCTAGAAGTTCAAAGTTAAGGTGACACTATAAACACTTTGGAACATGTGAAAATTGGTGGTACAATGAAAATGCATTTATTAAGATCCAAACATTAAGATCCAAACATCTTTAACTGTGCCTTCCTTTCATCACCAACCTTCTATCCTGTACATCCATCACAATTTGCATGTAAAATAGAAATATTTCAATGAAGAGTTTGATAAGGACTTTAAGCTCATCTCCTGTGCCTGTGGGCAGCTTAAATTACTGTATTGCATACTTTGCTTGTGCACTCAAAAGTTTGACTTTGTATGGACTGGACATGGCTAATATGAAAGACTGATCCCTTAACCATCCTACAACATTGAAAATCATTTTTAAAAAGTTCATAAGCTGCTCAGGAACAGTCCTCTCTCTCTTTCTCATCTGCTTCCCCCACTGTGGGGAAAGGGCATGTAAAGTGGATTTAGTGGCTTTCTCTGGAGAGTGCTCTCTGTACAGCTAAATGGATCCTACCACTCCCGTTACCACCCAGGTGGCTGTCTCCTTCCTGCTCTCCCTAGAGTGCCCCCCAAAACCCTCTCATGTTGTTTCATGTTGTCACTTCTCCCATTATATATACTGTATTTGGACAGTCCATGAAGACTAGGTAAAGGTAGCACTGGTGCCAGACAGAGTTATATGTTCCACTAGCCCCATAAGGTATACACAAGCCACTTTTAACAAATACATTTCAACAACAAAGTTCCCATACCTAGTCAATGGCACCAGTTCTTTCTAAGACCAACAGATTCAACAATTGCAGAGTTTCCTTGCCAAGACATTTTGGAAATATGGTGAACCAAAAAAAAACCCACTCCACAGTCCACACCTATATAAACATCAAAAAAGGTAGGTCATAGGATTTCTTTTTAATCTCCTGGATATCTTGTCTGAGATACTTCATGCTTGGCTGAAAAATTCTAGATTGGCACAAAATCACCCCTTGAAATTTCAAACAAATTTATTTAGTTTGGTCAAAATTAGAAGATTTAGGGCACCATAATTGGATTTATGATAAGCCAGTTTCATCCTTAACGATGGAAAACATATTTCTCTCCATAATTTCATTAATACCTGAATGTCATTAATATTTTTTCAGAATAGTAACAAATAGTATGAGCTTTAAATTTTTGGTGGTACAATGAAAATGCATTTATTTCTCTACAATTACCTTTCAAAACCCATTATAGTCAGAAAGGAGATTAAAGACATTTATTTAATCCATATTTTTATAAGTGGCCTTAGGTGAAATATTGGTTTTAATTAAAATAAGGTATTTACAGACTGTTACAGATCGCTGTTCTCTTCACTTTGCTTATTTAATACTTTCCAGTGAGAATATATATTTGATTTCTATTAATGTTCTGCTCAGCATTTTGTGGTAAATAACAACACAAAGTTGATTTTGTTACTGTGTTGTTTAGGTAGCAAAGTCCACAAGTTGTGTGATGGTCTGAGTGGTCTGTTGGGCACATACTTTGGAGTACGTACCGTGTCTAAACACACAGCTGAGTCATTCCACATGAATTAGTTATAGTATCAGAATTGGCCATTATTTAAATTTATGGAGTACATGTTCCATATTGTGTCTTGGCTACAAATTAAGAATTGTTAGTTGGTATTTTTTGGACAGAAAAACTACATTTTAACCTTTTTGTACAGAAACCAACAAGAAGGGCAAGTGGTAAGAGCTAAGTGCTTTTGCAAGGCAGTTGTTCAGCACAGGGTCTCTGTCACTTACAATGTAAAGTAACTCAGTGTTATTGACCTAAAAGCACAGTTAATTCTTTATTTTGGAAAAGCGTAGGTGAGTCTTGGTTGGGTGACTAATAAATTACCCATGTTGATGAGCAATAAAAGGTTTCAGTAAAGCTGAACTGATCATTAATGTGTTTCTGACATTTAGACAAGCCAAGTGCAGAATAAAGCACTGACAGGGCCTTCAGCTTTTCAAATTTGAGAATTAAGGATGACAGATGCAATCTACAGCTAACATTTTTGTCAGTGCCAAATTGCACAAATGTTATCTACTTAAAATTATTAAATATTTTAAATATCTAACATTTCTTTATGCTGAAAAGCTCCAATGTGGTTACTTTAAATGAAAAGTATTTGATTGGATGTCAATTTGTAAAATTATTATTTCATAGATCTTTGTTGTCTCAAGTGGCTACTGTAGAGATAAATTACTGTATTATTTTTAAATTACTATTTTTGTTTTAATAAAAAAGTACTTCACTACGTACCATGAATTGTTTTGTGTTCAAAAATGCAAGCTATATTTCTAACAACAGAATTAATGGCACACCATTTCTTAGGACATTGATCTAAGATATTCACCTAAACTAAGTAAGGACAATGTTTTGTTAGGTTTTGCTGTCTTTTTTTTAATTCTTTCGTGATTTTTCAAGAAAAATACAAAAAAGCACAAACAAAAACAAAACCAATACAATTAGCAAGATATGTGAGGGCCAGATTGTGGCACATCCTCTGTGCCCTGACCTCCCTTGCACCAGATGCCCATACTATGGGTGGTAGTGCTGAGGGAAAAGCAAGTTCCATAGAACTGTTACATCCCACCTACATGTGAGAGGAGTGTGGATGAGAAGGGCTGATGGTATATCGCTTCCACCTCCAGAGCAGGGGGAAATGGAAGGCAGATTGTGACTCTTGTTATTCACAAGAAGCTAATTTATTTGCTAAATGTAGTTCATGGACTTTTTGGAGAGGGGTAGATCTTTGTATTCCAAGCTGTTGAAAGACATTTGCATACAGGGTCTGATCCAAGGCCTTTTGAAGACAACAGGAATCTGTCATTGACTTCAGTTGGCATTGAAGCAAGCCCATATTGTAGCAGTAATTTGTTTTCTTTTCTTTTCTTTAGCGTCAAGAAAAAAATATAGGACAGGATACCCAGCTCTTACTATGGTTAACTAAACTTGATTTTCACAGGCATTCAACTGTCCAATAAACTCCCTTTTATGATTTTGTTCTGGAAAATTCTCACAGGTAATGAATGATGTGTACTTCTGCCGTATTTCTTCCCAGTCTTCTATCTATTTGTATTATAGTAGCACATAGACGCCAATGCCTCATCCTACTGGGCAATGCACAAACATATAGCAAGATAGGCTGTAAATTCTTCTGGGCAGGGCTTAAGTGTATGTCTACACCAGAGCTGGAGGTATAATTTCCAGTGTGAGTAGACATGGTCAAAATCTAAAAGAAATGTTTCAAAATTAACAGAACACAATGTTTTGATCAACCCAAACCATGAGTGAGTGAAGTTTGTTTGTTTGTTTGTGGGGGGCATGTTATGATTATTATTTTCAATTCCCAATAATTTTAAGAATTCAACTTTTTATCCTGATTTGAACTTTTTGAAATCTCAATTTGTTTTTGTAGAATGGAAAAGCCATTTACCACCGGAAGCCTTACCAGCCAGAAGGACAAGAACATGTTCCTAGCTATTATTTTGTTTCTTAAGATGGCATTTCTCTCCACTGGTCAAATATTTGTCCTGCCATATTGGTGGAAGATCTTATCTCCCAGTTTGAGCTGTAATAATCTGGGAATGTACATTCAGGAAGAGGCAAATTCAGCTTGTTACATTACTTTATTAGTTCAGACCTCCAGCTGAGGCATAGATTGCATAAACAAAATGCCTGTGGATCTATGGGTTACAAAGGTTACAGAAGTCTCCACTGGTCACAATGTAGCTATTTAAACCTATGCATAGTAGAGATAAAGCTCTTCCAAATCAGAATCCTTGTGTTCCACATGGTGCAAAGGATTAAACAGGTAAAAACAGAGTGAAGAATTGGGCCCTGTGTGTCAGCATAACCCATGAGAGAATTTACTTCTGCCGCTGCCCTCTCATATGATGACCTCACTCATACCAGTAAAAATCCATCCATTCAGTTAGTAGATAATTCAATTTTTTCATGACTCTAATGGTAGAAGCAGATGATTTTGCCCATGCATTAATTTCTATAAATTACCTTTTATTCTGGCTGCGGGTAGCAAGGCACCAGATGAATATACATTATTTATCCGAAATGGACTTAGCTGTTATTGTGAATAATAGCAATTACAAAATTAGGCATGTGTTCACAGAGTGTTGTGTGTATATATAGTTACAGTCCTTGGTACCTGACACCCATATAACAGCAAACAAGTGGTTCGTATTATATAATATAATCATTAGCCACACTTTCAAAACTAAAAGAAATAACAGCCACCTTTGGTTGAAGTTATCCATTTTTATGATATTCCCTAGCTAGAATCATTTAGCACCCTTGACGGTGCTAAACACCGTCAAGGGTATACTATATAAAATAAAAATAGCGCTAATACTGTACTGTACTTGTTGGATGACATTTTTAATGAAAAATATACTGAGATATGTATATATAAACCCAACTCACCATGCACACAATGTGCCTTATGTTACCACAGCTATGTTTTCAGGGGAGATTTACCACAAATGCAGTAGCGGAGCTGGGGGCAATAGGTCACTGGTGGTGCCACCTGCAGTTAAGCCTATTGGCTAGCATGTTGTCATGCCTGCTGCACCCTTTGCCCCTGTACTGCAGCCCTTATCCCAGCCAGGTGCAGAGAAGGGCTGGAGATTGTTCAAGAAGGGCTGGAGATTGGGGCGGAAAGGGCTGGAGATTGTTCAAGATCTTCATTAATGATCTGGAAGATGGCATGGATTGCACCCTCAGCAAGTCTGCAGATGACACTAAATTGGGAGGAGTGGTAGATACACTGGAGGGTAGGAATAGGATACAGAGGGACCTAGACAAATTAGAGGATTGGGCCAAAAGAAATCTGATGAGGTTCAACAAGGACAAGTGCAGAATCCTGCACTTAGGAAGAATCCCATGCACTGCTACAGAGTAGAGACCGAGTGGCTAGGCAGCAGTTCTGCAGAAAAGGACGTAGGGGTAATGGTGGACGAGAAGCTGGATATGAGTCAACAGTGTGCCCGTGTTGCCAAGAAAGCGAATGGCATTTTGGGCTGTATAAGTAGGGGCATTGCCAGCAGATCAAGGGACGTGATCACGCCCCTTTATTTGTCGTTGGTGAGGCCTCATCTGGAGTACTGTGTCCAGTTTTGGACCCCACACTACAAGAAGGATCTGGAAAAATTGGAAGGAGTCCAGCGGAGGGCAACAAAAATGATTAGGCTGCTGGAGCACATTTCTTATGAGGAGAGGCTGAGGGAACTGGGATTATTTAGTCTGCAGAAGAGAAGAATGAGGGGGGGGTTGATAGCTGCTTTCAACTACCTGAAAGGGGGTTCCAAAGAGGATGGATCTAGACTGTTCTCAGTGGTACCACCTGATAGAACAAAGAGTAATGGTTTCAAGTTGCAGTAGGGGAGGTTTAGGTTAGATATTAGGAAAAACTTTTTCACTAGGAGGATGGTGAAGCACTGGAATGGGTTACCTACGGAGGTGGTAGAATCTCCTTCCTTAGAGGTGTTTAAGGTCAGGCTTGACAAAGCCCTGGCTAGGATGATTTAGTTGGGGATTAGGTCCTGCTTTGAGCAGGGGGTTGGACTAGATAACCTCCTGAGGTCCCTTCCAACCCTGATAGTCTATGATTCTATGGTGTCACAGCGCTATATGACCTCATGTGCCATGACACAATGCCTGGAGTGGGAGACGGGCACAGCCCCACAGAAGACACGACTGCTGGATGAGTGTGGGGCTGGTTTGCTTTCCACACCCTGTGAAAATTGGTGTCATACACCTCCTTTTGTCAGTTCCTAATATGCTTGAAAAGGCACCATACACAAAGTCCCCCAGGCGGTATGGGGAGTTGCCCCCTTCCTCCCCCTCCACCACTAACCAAATGGGGCAGGAGTCTGCTCTATTTCCTCCTCTTTCTGTATACTGATGCTACATGTTATGAATTTCCCCCCTAATTACTAGATGATTATTGGTAATAGCTGTGCCAGTGAAAACAAGTAGAACACAATTGCTTCTGCAGTGCCACCCTTGTCAACTGATAGTTCTACTTGGGGTTAGTGGACAGGGTGGCAAAACAGTTGCATGTGGTTGTATCTGCCCCGTCTCTTCCCTCTCCCCTCCCCATCCTGCAATTCTGACTACTATGATAGAACGTAATTTCAGTGACTACTAAATGGATTCAGTGACTACTAAAAAAACACAGTAAAAGCAGTGATATTTCAACTGCAGATCTGTTAAAAAGTAACTTTACTTCAAAACAAAAAGCACAATGAAAGCTAGTATGTTAAAGCAAATGGGGAACACAATGTGTGTCACTGAGAGTGGATTTGGATTCACCTGGCTAGCCTCAGCTCAGCTCAGCTAAGTTAGCTAGTGCTCTCTCTCTCTCTCTGTATTGGCACAGGTGTAGCTGCAGACAGGGAAAAGTTAAAGGGTGGGGTTCCCTAATCTATCAGGCCCAGCTGTTGGGTATATCTGGGGAAGGAAGGGAGCAGTAGGACTCTGATAGAGGAGAGACTAGGTTTAAGGAAAGGTGAAATCTGTGCTTTTGCTTGACTGTTAGTAGGGGAGATATTTTATTTTAACAGGCTTAGTTTTAATTCACTCTTTGATCTGAATTACTCACTTTGATTTTTGTAGAAAATCTTCTAGTAAAACTGCACTCATAAAAATAAATATGCTAGTTTGTAGGACAAATCCACTATTGCCTCACTACATTCCTATACAAATCAGGAATAATGTGTGAATTAATTAAATAAATAGCAAGCCACTGCTATCGTGGGATTTTGCTATTTGTAACTTTACAGTATTTGAGTGATTGCCAAGTACTGAAACTAAACTCATTTGTTCATATCTACTATTTTCCATTCATTATCTGTGAGGTATTGTCATTTATCCAATCATAAAGTACACACAATACCAGGTCAAATAGTCTGGTAATAATAGAAGTAATTAGCTTAGTTTGCAGCAAGGGAGAGTTGTTAGATATTAGGAAAACACTTTCTAACTTGAAAATAGATTAGCTAGGTAACCTGTTTCAGTGCTTGTTTGTAGAATCTCCATCGCTGGAAGCGTGTTTTTTTTTTTTTTTTAAACAACAGGTTAGACAAACATCTGTGAAGGATGATATCTAGATATACTTAATACTGCCTCACAGTGGGGGATGGATTAGATGACCTCCAGAGGTCCTGTCCGGACCTACATTCTTATGATTCTATAAGAACTCCTCCTGGTCTGAAAGTATTTGTCCAAAATATTTAGTGAATACTTTCAAATACTGAATATATTCACAGCTAACAGGACTAGTTTATGAATAATTTACAAACACAAAATCATTGAGATTTGTGTTGATTAATATTTGACTAGCTCTAATATATTCTTAATTCTGTACCTCTCCTTGCTTCTAACCAGAGCGATCACTGGTACCTCGTTCTCCTATTTCAAGTATATTTTCATTCCAGTAGCTCAACAGTGAAGCCTCTGCTTTTTTCCCATTACTAACACATAGTGGATGTAGCTGCATTGCAAAAAGCACCCACATAACCCCAAGAGGTCATTTTTATTAGTAGCATCCACTCATGGGGCAGAAGAGGGCATCATCTATTGGCTTCTAGGACTGTGATTCAGTGACAGCCCATATGCTGGCACATAGCCTCTAGCAGATGTAATGCTATAGTTATCACAGACAGACTGAGCGAGCCAGAGGAAAAAAAAAACTAGAAAGGAACAGCAATAGCTTTATTACAGTGGAAAGCAAGTGAGTGGATCATAATTCCCCGGCAGTAATTGGTAACTCAGGATATGGTTCCTGGAAAATAAAAATACACAAGTAAAAAGTGCTGTGTTTTTGAAGGCACACTATAACAGATACCCAATCAACTCCTGAAGTGAAGCTCACAATATTTAATTAAGTTGGAAGGAATCTAAGGGACTTATGCTTCTGTGTTCAGTAACAGCAAGAAAGGGGAATGCAAGCAGCAGAGTCCAAAGCAGCAGCTTTTGTGAGTGAATCATGGGAGCCAGAGGGTGAGCCAGGTGCCCATTCCTATACAGAATTGTGTGTGTACAAAAGACAAGTAACCTTCTCAGGCAGTGGTCAAGACAAGACTGTGCTGATGAAAACAGAAAAGCACATTCCTGCTACATGGCAAGACTAAGCAGATTGTTTGTTCTTAACTCTTTTTCTGCACCACTTAATATCAACAGTTATCAAAACTAAAAGCAGATTGGCTAAATATGGAACAAATAAATGTACATATAACAACCACAAACTTACCCCACACGAAAAGCTTCTGAAATGTTTCTCTTTTCTATTAAATAATTGCTTATGATAGCACCATTGGCAAGAAGCTTACATGGAAATTAGTGAAAAACTAAACTGTTTTTTTCCTCCCTCCCAACCCCCTGATTTTTTGAAAGTAAGGTCTACTTTTTCAAAAGCAACCAGTGATTTTGAGATTCTGACATAAGGGACTGATTTTTTACCAAGGACTGCCCTCTGAACATTGGACACACTTAAGGCATCTCTTGATGAACATCCAGAAACTGAGGCACCCAATTCACCTGTCTCTTTTTAAAATCAGCACCAACTATGCATATTTTTTCTACCAAATTATTTTATATATATTTAGCAAAGTATTTCATAAACCAAGGTAAAAGTCTGTTGCCAGTCCTACAAAATGGAATCTATAATAGGATAATATAGCCACAAGTTAACTGGATTTTTCTGGAATTCCTGTACTAAGGAAAAAAACCCTAAGGTTTAAGAACTATTTCATGTTGATGACTGCAGAATAATAATCTCACGTACTTCAGATTGGCTAAGGAGTGGGGAAAGGCAAAATCAGAGCATTATGTTCTCTTGAATATATGATGGGAGACAGTGTAGAGTGCATTAACCACTAAGACAATCAGCCCCTCACCCTTAGACTTTTTAGAATAGTTGTACTGGAAAAGGCTGTAGCTGCTCCAAGAGGCATAGCAGCTTTAAAAAAAACCAAAAACCACAGCCATACTCAAATACAGTGGTTTGTGTTCAGAGAATAAGCTTACAAATGATTATTATCTTTTTGCTCTTGATGTAGCAGCTGCCAGACACCGGCACAAGGCAGTCCCTGGAGGAGTTATACCCTACTTATAAAATTCAAGTGGTTTAGTAAGAATTGCAGCTGTTGAAGACTTAGGTTTGCCACTAAACTGGTTCATTCACCTGTAAGAACAACTTAAGATGCTGCAATTCATTCAAAAAGGTTAATAACATATGCCAATGTAGGTTCTGCATTTTTTGTTGGGTAGCTAGTTAGGTCTTAGGCACAACTGCCATAGTGAAATAAACACTCACAAATGTCAGAGTTCCTGTCCTCCAGAAGGGAAAATACAAAATATGTTAAGATCAAGGAAGACACACATGCTGGACTGCAAGTCAGTCTAAAACCATTTCACAAGGTAGCCACAAGATATGTACACAACATATTAGCTTGTGACCACAGTTTTGTCAGTGTAATGCAGCTGAAAATGAACACTAATACATTGGGAATCAGATGATTTACCAAGAGTAGCAGAAATGTTGACATTACCTCTATCATTTTTCCCCACCAGAAATGTTCCTTAACTATTAGATAAGGCAGTGTACGATGAAGCAGTTAGCACAATGTGGCAACACAAGAATACATGACCCAGTGCACTGAATTGATGAGATGAGCAAAAGAAATGCTTACATTCTTTTGGTAGTGTTTCCAGCGTCATCACAAAAAAGCCCTGATTCTCACATTGCTGATGCCACCCTTAGCCTCATTACCTTGGGCAATGTATTGCTAGCATGGGAAGGGGCAATATGAAATCTGTAAAAAGGTCTGCTACTGCTTCTTGGTGCTGACTCCTTTCTCTCATTCTTATCTTGTGCCTCACCATTTTCCAGGTTCCCATTTGGCCAGGACTAGAAATATATACACACATACAGCTGCTCTGGCAGGGTTCTGGTGAGATCTGAAATACAGAGCATACTGAGTGCCACTAGAGGGCTTCCCAGCTATTTACGGGATACTCCCCAATTCCTATGCACTATAACTAAAATAGGTATTTTCATGGCATCTGTAGTCTGACTAGAAGCAGGAAATATCAGCAAACACCAGACTATTCAAGAAATATCCAGCCAAATTTTACAGACACAAAAGATTTAGATGACAATCTAAACTCCTGGGTTTCTTACCGAGACTAAATTCAAAGACAAACTTTCTATGCAAACACGTCAAGGACCGGATCCATTCCCAGGTGTACAACGGAGCTCCAGCAGAAAGTCCATTAGGAAGGAAGATTGGTAAAGTAGCTGCAAGTACTCATCCGGGCTGAGAGAAGCAATAGAGCCCATAAGTGGGACACTCTGTCTTGGGAAGGGTATAATACCTGAGGATCTCCAAGGGGGATTTAAATCTGCCCTGCTCTGTTGGAATGCCCAAGAGAGGGCAGCAGCAGCAATACTAACTGTCCTCTATGAGGGCATAGTATTCCTCACTACATGGAGAGGTGCAAATTGTGGCTCCAGCTGGCATGTGTTTTGAACAGTTGATATACGGAAGATAAAATAAAATAGAATATACTGAATAAGAAAAACTAGAGACTTCATTGCAAATGTCAATTCAGTCTTAACTATAGTAGCCCTATTGTCTGTAATAACTTGTAATATTTGCATGACCCTTTAACACCATTAATATAAATATTCAAAATCTATTTTAGTTCAATCTGCACAATAATCTAACCTGCTCTGCAAAACTGCAGGTTCTTTAGTCTTTGGAAGGCATCCCGCTGAGCTGGAATTCCCTGAAGGCAGATTTCCCTTGGCTGCTGAATTACATGCATTAACCCTGGCAACCGTCCATATCTCCCTTATCATCCACAATTAAGCACACATTGGCTCCAAACTGGCACATAAAGGCTGAAGCTTCATGTATCAAAGAAAATAATTTTGAGGATTCCAACAGTAATCATTACACCATAATTGCATTAGGAACTGGGTATGACTAGTGTTAACCTACAAATCTAGTTCGCATCTGTGAGTTGGGTCAAACTTTTACACCCCAAACACAGAAAATAGTATTCCACAACTAACTGCCATTACAAATCCTCATCAGACCAACCCCAACAAACTTACCTTCTCAGCACATCACATCCCTTGACCACAGAATTGAAGTAATATCAACGTAGGCTGAGATTCTCAAAGGGGCCTAAACGTTGTGTATTCAACTCCCCTGGATCTCTGGAAATCCCAGTCAGAATGTTATGGGATGGAGGGATATTGCCCAATTGCTACCTAGAAAAGAGAAAAAAAACCTTGATCAGGAACATTACAGCTTCTACCTGCTCTTCACCCAATTAATCAATTCAAGGATAATAAGTTAGCATGAGTTCCTTGAGGGTGAATTATAGCCCAGTTGGCAGCAGATATCTTATCTCCTCAGAGAGTGGGAAAGAGCAACAAACCACACAGAGAGAGATCTGAAAGGTTGATAGGTTGAAAGGATCCAGATAAGGCTATGGCCTAATTTGTTTTCATGGTTGGATTGGAAGCTGGAAACTCTGTCCTTAGCATTGAATTTACCAAAGTGTCTTTTTCTTTTTCTGATTTGGACATTGCATATTTATTCACCCTAGTCTTGGGGTTCAATTTTAAACATTTCAGCCAAACTATAGGTAATAAAAGATGTGACAGTGAAAGTAAACCCTGTCAGATTACATTCGGGTGGTTTTGAGCACCTGGAACTCCATAGAAAAACTAGACATGATCACTATGTAAACCAACCAGCTCAGACATATAAAAGTACTCAATAGACAAGCCTCCCAATGGCAAGACCTATCACAGCATGCAGAGTTGGGGCCATCATGGAATAGCCACAAAGATTCATTATTTCCAGCTTGGATTTCAAGTCAAATCCAGGAGGCGGGGAGGGCGGGGGGGAAGGAGAGACAGATCTTTGGTAAGCTGGCTAACTGTTATTTACTCATGCAGACTGTGCTATGTCCCTTGCCGCACAATTCTGACAGTGCTGAGTTCTTCCTTAAACTAGAGGCTCTGTCTGCTATGCTATACTGAGCATTTCCCTTCAAACAGGGAGCTCGTCCCAAATATGCAGATACCTCTATAGCTTACCTGATCCAGCTAAGAAAATACCTAACCAACTCACTGCATCAAAGAATTGTAAAGCCATCTTGGAGCAACTTAAGACAATCACAAATTAAAGCTTACTTTTCTGAATTCAGGCAAAGGGATCAGAAAACACCCCAGGCCTCCCCTTCTGTGGTATTGAGACCTGTACCTTTTAAGTGGTTTAGCTTCTCAGTCATGAAGTCTGGGGGAGGGGTGCTGCAGAAGCCCATGTTCTGCTATGCTGAGGCAGCTGGGAACTGCGTCCCTGAATCAAAATGATCTTTTTCATTCACCTTGGATCCAGAGTTATTACTGTACCACACCTTTCACATTATTTAATGATGGGAGGAGTCTGTGGTCATTAACTAGATAATAGGAACTGTGGAAAAGGGAGTCATGAAAAACTGACTATTTTTCTCTTTAATTGAGAGCAATATCCACATTTAGTTAGAGATCATGGGCAGATTCTCTTCTGCCCACAGCCCTGCTCGGCACAGGATTAGGGGCATCAAGGAGTTTGTCTGGCTCCTGGATTCTGAGGATCAGCTTTAGCTTGCATTCAGCTTCTTCCATTCCTCTCTAATTTGTGCTACTGACTTAAAATCCTTAAACCGTACCGCAGTGGAGCACAGCTGTATCAGAGCTGAGTTCTGCCACACCGCTTTCTCAACTCTCCCTGCACCTATATGCCCCTTCCTGCTTGCAACATGCCATTTATACTGAGTGAGGGCAGGACACAGGGTCAGGATACAGATCTGTCACCTGTGTGCTAATGGGAGTACCCCCTCCTACAGGGGAATTTTCTTCTGGTGATGTGTGGGCAGTTTCTGGCCCCTTTGTGCCTCCTGAGTTGTGCAAAGGGGCTGGATCTCAATAGACAATCTGGTCTTTAGTCGTCTCAACATTTCTGTTTACTTTTCTATTATCACAGTATGTTTCTGAATATAACATTTATATTTTCTAAAACATGGACGGTTTTATCTCTCTTCAAATTATGACAGCAATAAAAACTTTTGTTCAGTAAAATACAGTTGGAAAATAATAAAAAGAATGCAGCCATGACTAGTTTTCATTTTTGCCTCCCTCCTGCAGTAGTAGAATCACTGGAGCACAACTAAATACTAAAAGAATCAGGTGCCAAGCTTTGAAAGCTATTCTTAAGGGAGTGCATGTAATTCTTGGCTTCACAGACAGCTGTTCACACTGCCAGTATTATCTCTGGATCAATAGCATGGTTGCAGCAGGATATTGGCTGGGATACCTTGTCCTTAGAGCTAGACACGGGTTTAATTTTTTCCTAATTAATTTGTCTACCATAAACATGTAGGCAAATAATTACCTTTATGAATTTAATGAGCAATCTCTAGATTAGGCTTTTAAGGAACAAGAAAGCTTTTATAGCTCATTAAATAAATCCACACAACAACTTACATATGGATTGTGCTTCACTTTTGCTTTGTATAATCTAGCTCTTTATTGTTGAGTTTCTATAGAGGAGTATTCATCAGCAGTTTGCTATTCCATCAGACATTTCTGAAATTATTCTTCAGTAATTTTTAAAAATGAATTGCTATTGAACAGATCTCGCTGAGTATTAACCATTTGCTATTCCAGAGGGATTAATTAGATATGATTTGTCATAAGATATACGATATTGCTACTCTTGATTGGACTAGTGTGCAACTATTTTTGGCATTAATACTCAGATGAATGAATTTAAAATGTTTGCTGCTAATATTCACATATACAGGGCCGGCTCTACGGTTTTCACCGCCCCAAGCAGCGCACCGAATTGCCACCGGCAGTGGCGGGGGCAGTCCATGTGCCCTTAGGGCAGCAGGCGCGTTTCCGTGGCAGCAGCAATTCGGCAGCAGCTTCTATGTTTAGCTGAAGCCGCCACGGACAGCTAAATATAGAAGCTGCTGCCAAATTGCTGCCACCGCGAAAACGCACCTGCCGCCCTAAGGGCACACGGACTGCGCCCGCCGTCCGCAGCGGCAATTCGGCGCGCTGCTTGGGGGCAAAAGAACAGGGACTGCCGCCCCTTGCAGATTGCAACTTTTAAATTTACTTATCTTTAGTATTAATTCACACAGCTCTAGCAATTCTAGTGACCTTTGTTACCCATGGTTCATTAGGAGTGAATCTGAGGTGAGTGCTTTCTTGTGCAAAGCTTTCTGATATTGAAAAGAGCTTGAGCTTGAGGTGTCAGGTCAAATTTCTGATTACTTTTTGATTGGGTCATGTTCTGTGAACATAAGCAAGTGTAAAGTAAATTATCATTGTTCAATAATAGGATCAGGGATATATTGTGAGAGAATTACATCTATCTTAGGTATTGCTATGTCCCCCATTACCATTGTATCTGAGTGCCTTGTATTTATCCTCACAGCACCTCAGTGAGATGATGAAGTGATTTTCATTCCATTTTACAAATGGGGACTGGGGCTAAGTGACTTGCAAGGCTAAGTGACTTGCCTGAGGTCACACACAAAGTCTGTGGCAGAGTAAGGAACTGAACCTGTTTCTCTTCAGTTCTAAGTTAACACTCTAAGAGCTGGCTCATCCTCCCTTTCCACACTACTGTCTGTTTATTTAATTTTATTTTACTTTGCCAGCCCTCGCTCCATATGCACAGCTGCTCAAATGTCTGGAAGCCCTAGAAAGCTGGTTTGCTGTCACCACAGCTTATCATAATTGTGTCATTGTTACCTTTTGGATCCACCTGTTGCCTCTACTCTGTACACTCGTTAGTACAAGAACTCTCTCTTTTACTGTGCCTAATACCATGGGCCTGGAGTCATTTAGTGCAACCAGAAATACAAATAATAATAAGCAGGACTTGAAAATAAGTAATTCCTATAAGAGAGAGATAAAAAAGCTCCCAGAAAATATGGGCAATAATTAAGAAGTTGATTGTTTCAGGGACAATACAAATTTCTCATTGATCAGAATTCATTTAGCAATCCAGTGTACTAATACATATGTAAAATCAACCATTTCTAACAACTCCTCTTTCTTTTATATTTTCTGATTAAAAGGGAAACATTCAATGAACACAGACTTTAAAGGGGTAATTAAACAGAGCTCAGGAAATAATAAACCCATTTAATGAGCCAGGCCTTCGAAGGCTTGCTATTTAAGCTACTTTTGTTGTTGGAGAAAAAAAGAGTTTTGTCCAAAGAGCTGCTTAATATTATTAAATCAATGAGTTTGTAATGCCAATGTGATTACATGGCAGATTATAATGTAAATTGGGTACATCTTATTTGTATATCTGCAATTTAAAACAAATATTTTACTGAAAAAAAATCTCACTGGTATCTTCTTTGTGGGACAGGTTCTCATTTCACATTTGGTGTAAATCAGGAATAACTAACCTGAAAGTTTACACAGGTGCAAATTAGACCAGAATCTAGTTTCTTGGTTTATTGGTGCCATTCTAAACAAACATAACTAATTGGAATTTTTGGCAGTTTGATTATTTTAGTAAACATTTTCTGTGTGCTTTTTAATGTTTTTAATATTTGACCAACAATGAGCATCTAGTAGAAAAGTTCCTGGCCAGATAGAGGAGTTGATAGTCTTAACCCAGCCAGTTACAAGATGTGAAGAAATGCCCTACAAGAAATGCCTTTACTGCTATTACAACCTGTGAAAATATTAAAATATAAAGGGGGGAAATGGTTTTTCATGTGTTTAAAATGTCTAGTTTGAACTGTGCATTGCTGTAGATATTATATTATTAATTTGTTAATATTTTATGTTAAAGATCAGTGCAGTAGCTAATAAGAAAACAGACCTTCTTGGCCTTACATTAACTTTATAATATTTGATGTGAATGCCTTCTGAGTTCTGAGCTCACAGTGCTAGGGCTGAGCTACTGGGAAAGAATTCAGAGTTCACTGTGCCACCTGCTGGCTGTTCAATTGTCTCCCGGACCAGAACAGGAAGAGCCTTAGCTATTGAGTGGCAACTGTCCAAATCTACACCCAGTCTTCAAAAGAGGGACTCTTACTCAATGAGCCAGAAACTCTTACCTGTTAGGCTTGAGTTGCTGCATTAAGTTTACTAACACAAGGATCCTGCCATTCCCAGCAAAACTGTTTCTCAGCCTTGGAAGCAGGATGGAGGAAGGAAGCTAGAAAGCAGCTGAGTAGAGAGACCTATTCCATATATAAGGTGAGCGAACACTGCTGGGTGCACACTGAGATCCCTCTCACTTACAGGGTTCCATTGTGTCCTATGGCCATATATCCCTACCTAAAATTGCCACTGGTGGCTGCCAAACCATCCCTTCTCCCAGCAGGGGTTTTAGTCATACAGGGTACTCTGCATCGCCTATTGTGGTCACCAACTTCAGCAGGATTTCAAAATGCCAAAGCTTGGGACTAGCTGAGCACCTTGCAACTCACGGACACTTTGACAGAATTCTGCATCTGCTTTAGGATTAAGTTCTAGACACAAAAAGCAAACTGGTTCATTTTAGCACTTTTCCCATAGGGCTCTTGGATCTATTATTTTCTGCTGCTCTATCAGAGGATGAACATAAAGCTATTTCCACATAATTGTCCTAGAAAAGAGACACATCATTTATTCTAAACAAAACAAAACAAAACAAAACAAAAAGCCACAGTTCCAGCCAATTTACTACAAGGGAAAGATGACTTTAGTTTTAGAAAGGTGTCTTTCCAGAGCTGATTTCTGTGCTGTGTGGATCTCCACATTAATTTACTATGCAGAGTGCCATCTACCTGGACAAGAGATTTCTTATTTTAAGTTCAATAGATTTGCTTTATCCTGCTTTCGCGCTAATAATGATTTCAAATTTTAAACGTTTGTTTTCTTTTTACTTGAGATATTGTCCTGTGGGAACCTTAAGCTGGTACTGAACCATGACTATTGCTTACTGTACAACACTTACTTAGTTCACTTGGCCTCCTCCCCCTTCTTCTGTGTCTGGTTCTTCTTTTTACATAAGACTTCAAGCTATCTGGGGCAGGGACTTGTTGCTTAAAGTCTGCTTAGCACAAAAGGCTTCTGATCCCTGACTGGAGTCTCTAGGTGCCTCTGTAATTTCAAGTAATACATTTAGGTTTTGCTGTAAACTTCTAGTTGGGGCAGATTATACATAATATAAAGTGTTTTTATAATCCCCCTTGCTGTCTCACAACCTTCCCTCCACACCAGTTTTGAAGTCCTGCCGTTTTTTTCAGTAGGGCAGGAGCTTTTGGTGTCATTTTCACTTGTTTTTCATTTTACAAGCTAATGAAGCTCCTGGGACAAAATCCCATGGGTGGGCCTAGTTCTCTGTAGCTCATTGATCCACATTAGTTTATATTATCAGAGCACCCAGACACTGTGAATGGCAGTATCCATATCTCATGGGGTATTGTGTGTAGTTTCCATCATGAACACCTATGTGGCAGTTTAAGCTGATTGCATCGTCTGGCTTAATAATGAGTTTCCTTCTTAACAGACTAGAAGGTGAGCAGGGTAGAAATGCTCAAGAAGACAAAACATCCGGAGATGCACATAAAAAGGAAGTGGCTACATATGAAGAAGTATGAGTCTTTCTGGCTAGCTGACCTGAACCACTGAGAGGCCACACTCTGGGTTAGACCCAGCTCTACTCACTGATGGGGTACTGTACGGTTGGCTGGACTGACAATGGAACTTGTGTGTGAATAAACCCACTTTTGTCTTTCTCTGCATCTAGTTAGTCTGAATGTTAGAACATCAGACCACTAATATGTGAGATACTGTTTCTTTGGGTAAGAGCATGAATAGCAAAGTAAATAACTACATCTTCCCAGGATAGTTGGCACAACCAACTCCCACACTGACAGATGGGGAAAATATACCCTTGGGCTAGACAAGGACTTTGTAGCACTTTCATCATTTACAAATTTTGGATCAATCACCTATAATAATCCCCCCCTTTTATTGATCTCATGCCACTTAGCGATTCAAATATTTCATTAACATCTGTATTTTTTCCAATCAAATGTATGCCTTTCCAATTTAACATCATCCCCAGAGTCTTTTACTTCTAAGTTAATTTTAACAAATTGATGTTTATGTTCCTCAGCAGTACATTACATGAGTATGCCATTTGCCCATGCAAGAGCCTTTTAAATAATTTGTAGAAAACCTAGATATTTTCCTGGTGTACCTTAAATATACCCTTAAAACTAGCATTGTCTCAATGAGAAACAACTGACTTGGTTAAAACTCAGCAGTTTTCTTCAATGGGAATTGGTGGGAAAAAAATTCTTAGCTTTCCATCTGAGTGCTTTTGTAAACCTGAGTTTCCCTTCCATGTCTATTCATCCTCTTGCTTTAAGTTTTCCTTGGCATCACTTAAGCTTTGATATCATGTTTTGAACAAACCCAAGACTTGAAAGTGAAACTCCTCTGAAACCATAGATTTCTACCTGGTTTTGGAAAGAGCAAAATATGCATTAATATGACATAAAACCATAAACTAACCTAGGTTTGGTGAAAACAAGGTTTACATTCACCAAAAGCAGGGCTAGGATACACCAAGGAGGTTTGTGAACCTGAAAAAGTTTAAACGAAGACTGATTGAATTTTGGGATTATAACAAGATTTGAGACAAAGTTTTGAATGGTTTGTGTTTCATTCTGTGAACATTCTGCACACCTAGAACATATAGTGTGTATATGTTTGACAAAGTTTGACAATTTTTTTCTAGTGTGAACTGTATATTGATTGCATAATCCCTGGCTCTGAAATTTCCCAGCAATTCCTGTACTGTTTTCATACTCGTCATTTAAAGATATTAATTAAATATAACCATGGCAAATTAACTGCTTTATAGTTGCTTCAATATTACATGCACATCCAAAGAAATTCAACACAACCATCACTGAAGCTCATTCTGTATCAGTTATAATGTCCAGCAAAACCTTCAAATTGCAACAAATGTAAAACACCTTCCAGAATGAGCACTTCTAAATTAGCATATTCTAGTCATTATCACAGTGATATTTGAATCTGCATATTCTAAACTGTACATTAGTGCTTGATCACAAAAGGACAGTCTGTCATTTAACTTGTTGCCATTTTTCCTGTCCAGGCTGTCCTATAACATCCTATTGACAAATGAATGTCCTTGACTTTTACAGGTTAATCATATAGGGTTTTCAGTTATCTGTGTCAAGAATAAACGGTGAAATTCTATACAAGACCCTTGAACCCAACCATTACAGGCTTTTCTATGTTTTCTAATTTCACCGAATCACTCTTATCTGTAGATACTCAAACGCTGACTGTTCTTATCTCTTAATCTTAACTATTTGACAACTCCACAACCATACTTACTGTGATGCTGTCATCCACTTTGAGATTCTGTGCAACTCATCTTGCTGCACTACATTATATAAAAAAAAACCCCACCAACTAAAATTATCTTCCTCTCCCAACCTGTCATTCTCTTGTTTTCATCCCTACACTGGCTTCCCCTCTCTTTTCACAAGCTACCTGTGCTAGCATCTTCAAAGCTTTTTACAGTTCCTCCCCATCCTACATCTCCATGCTTATGTAGGATATGTATGCATATAGTCATTTAGACATTGAGTATAAACTTTAATTGGTTATATTTTAATATGCTTATGTTAGGGTATTTAATAAGTAGCTTTGACTCAGCTTGACTCTGAGCCTTGATAGAAGGAAATAACCTTTCATCCAGTATCCCAGATGTGGTGATAGTTCTGCAAAGTCCTATTTTGTTTGAGGCATTGGCCATCTTGGAGGAGTATAGGCATGAGATGTTTGAATGGGTAAGAAACTACTTTTGTATTTTTGTTCTTTTGTATGTCAAAGGACAAGGCACAATAAGTTATGACCAGGAAGATGACAGGTGCCAGTATTCAAGTGGTCATTGAAGAGTGTCAGCTGTTCACCTAAACACAATGGGCTGAGATCATCTTAAATCAGCACCTCCTTTTATTCCTTCAGTGTTGCTTATTCACAAAGGACACAGGCACATGGAAAAGACTAAGAAACTGTACTCTAAAAGAACTCCAAAAGTGGACCAAGAATCAGTGCAGTAGGGGTGAGTAACCTAAAATTCCCTGATTCAATCCAAAAATCACAGGGAAGTTCTGTGGAATGATACCACCCTGACTTTTCCCCATAAAAGGCCAGGAAAACAAGGGAGAAGTGTGCTCCTGTCAAGTCACCGCAACAGCAGCACAATGTCTGAGGCTGTTACTTCCTCTCCCAAGGAAAGCAGGGAAAAAGACGTTGCAGACCAGCCATCTGATCCAAGAATGACACCCACAAGCATGACAATATCTCAGCCAGAAGACATGGCTTTATTCCCCAAACTACAGTTCCTGGCTGATTCTGAACCACTACAGGTTAAACAAATCTGAAGAAAGATGCTTTTTCTTTTTGTCTCCTTAACAGGACATCCGAACACCTGTGCAGGGATACCTGCCAGGAAAGGTCTCTGTGTGTGTGCAATAGCATGTGCATATAAACACATAGTGTAAATTACCATTGAGTAACCTATGTTCAAAGCAAAGCTTATCACAGCTCTCTAAGAGTCACCTGGGATACATAAGCTTTAAACCTTAACTGCTCTTTCTACAAGGAAAAGAACCTGATGTCATTACATTGAGGTCAATGGAGTGTTGTTCTTTCAGTTTGTTAATTGACTCCATAGAATAATTCTATTTAGACATACGTGAAGGACCAAATTAATACATCATATAACTACTGGGATTGCCTCAAGGATGAATTTGACTCAATATGTTTAGCAATGTCTATGACTACTATTTGTATTACAGTAGTGTCTAAAGGCCCCAACTAAGAGTGGAGGCCCCATTGTGCTAGATGTTACAAAGTTGTACCAGTTGCCCTACATTGTTCTAGGTATTGTATTAAGTAACCCCTAAAGTCCCTGCCCTGAAGAGCTTGCTATCTAAATAAGTAGACAAGTCAGACATAGAGGGGGTTAAAGAAATACTATTATGCCCATTTTACAACTGGAGAGCAGAGGCCCAGAGAAATTAAGTGACTTGCCCAAAGTCACAAAAGGCAGTCTGTGTCAGAGACAGAAACTGTATTCAAATCTCCTGAATTCCAGTCCAGTGCTTTCACCACAACATTTCTCTTTCCTCTCATAGGCAATGAATTTAACAGTTGCCTGATCAAAAGATCCTGGTGCTAACCAAACCCAAACAAATTTGCACATATGCCTGGGTGTTATCAGCCACCCCACATTTTCCTTGCGTCTCTTTTTAAGGCATATATTATCTTCACCTAATCATACAATAAAGGAGGTTTATATTTCAGGTGGGTCACTTTGCAGTATATTCCTCTGTGCTACCCACTCTTACCCTATTAGTTCATACATTCCTTCCTTTTACTAAATGTTTTGCTGCTATGACACCATAACACCAATAGCTAAAGTCAGTGGTGCAAATCAACTTGCTTAGGTCAGTTTACTGTTTCATTAGGTAACTCAGTGTAACTGGTTTTTATTCTAATATTTTGTTACTAAGGGCTGGTCCACACTAAGAAGCGGGGTCGAACTAGGGTACGCAAATTCAGCTATGTGAATAGCGTAGCTGAATTCGAAGTACCCTAGTTTGAACTACTCACCCGTCCAGACGCCGCGGAATCCAAGTCCGCGGCTCCAAGGTCGACTCCGCCACCGCCGTTTGCAGTGGTGGAGTACCGGAGTCGACCGCGGCGCTTCCGGAGTTCGAACTATCGCGTCCAGATTAGACGCAATAGTTCGAACTCCGAGAAGTCGAACTCACCGCGTCGACCCGGCTGGTAAGTGTAGACTAGCCCTAAGGGTACATCTACACAGCAAAAAAAAGACCCATAGTAGTAAGTCTCAGAGCCCGCGTGAACTGACTTGGGCTTGTGGGGCTCACACTACTAGCAATGTAGCTGTTCGGTCTTGGGCTGGAGCCTGGGCTCTGGACCTCAGCAAGTGGGACGGGTCTCAGAGGAAGACTCCAGCCCCAGCCCTAATGTCAACACTACTATTCTTAGCCCCAGTCCCAAGCTGTGATAAATGAAGGGGAGGGGGTAACTCCCTTTTATGGACACCCAGCCAGCTAGTAGCTATAAAATCCTTCTTAGTAGCTGTTCTTTAATTGCTCTACCTGTAAAGGGTTAAAACATCTCACTGCTATGCATAGGTAAAAGGAAGTGAGTGGGCACCTGGGCAAAAGAGCCAATGGGAAGGCTAGAACTTTTTAAAATTAAGAAAAAAAAACCTCCCCTCTTGTCTGTCTGTCTGTTGTTCTCCCAGGGAGAGGCGGACAGGACAGAGTTATGCTGTAAGAAGCTTGGGGCCAAGTATGAAAAATCCTCAGTATCATATCTAGAAACTACTAATTTGAAACCCCAGATATGTAAGTAGATCAGGAAATGTCTAGGAAGACACAATTAGGTTTATCTCTTTATTTCTTTATGGCTGGTGGACTCCTCTGTGCTAATCCCAAGGGCTTTAGTTTTGCTCATAACCTTTAAGCGGGACCCCAAGAAAGCTATTATTGGTGACTAATCCTTGTAGTTATTCTTTTAAAATCTAGCATTAGCCTGAGTTTCCAGATGTTTTCTTTCTTTTTTTAAAATAAAATTTACCTTTTTTTAAGAACAGAATGGATATTTGTGTCCTAAGAGGTTTGTTGTTGTGTTTGTTAATTAGGGGGCTGCACAGCTGATTTCCTTTTTTTTTCTTCTTTGGCTCTTCAGAGGGAGGGGGGTGAAGGGGCTTGGGGGGGGACAGGAAGGGGAGTGCAAGTGCACCTTGGGCTCTCAAGAAAGAGTTTTGTTGGGTGGTGGGTGGTGGTCATCCATGGGGAGGAAAAAAAAAAAAAAACCTTGAAGTTTAAGTTGAGCCTGATTGACCAGTATTGATTTTTTTTTTAGAATCCTGCTCCCACCCTGTGCACTTGCAGTTGAAGTGCCAGAGTGGGCCCCTGACACAAGCCTGTCAGTTGTTGTTTTGGGTTGTGTTTTGTTTTTTTTTTTTTTTTTTTTTTTTTTTTTTTTTTTCTAGATGAATTTTAAAATTAAAATTAATCTTCCAACAAAATTTCTTCATTTTGTTCTATTCATTCATCACCAATGCTGAGCTCTCTGAGGTAGACTATCCGGCTACTCTTTATATCCATATATATATGAACCATCTCTTCATCTCTTTCCATCTGTGTCTCTTTTCCACCTGAAAAAAATTCTAATTAAAACAAACAAAAAATTTAAACTTAAACTATCTTATAAGCATAATACTATATAATTAATATATTATAATATAAATGTATTAGGATAAACTTATTATATTAGTGTTTACATATTTGTTGACATAAGAAAGGGTAGAGAATGTGGAATTCAAAAAATGTCAAATCAGAACTTTCAAATCTTTTTTGAAATGGTTCCAGGTCAAAGTGAAAGCCAGTGGGGGCCTTTTTCAGGTTAATGTTTGGATTCATACAAACTCTTAGAACAGCAGCTATTCTCATGAGATTTCCAGCATTTAGGGCTAAAACCGTTTGACAATAGCTCATAAGATTTCAGTACTATTGAATCCAAACCCTAGATTTGATTTATCCACAAATGTTGAACCTTATGATTCAGATCAGATTTAGGCTAACATCATCTCATCAGTCCGTCTCTAATAAGTACATCAATATCTTCCCAAAGAGCACCATGATACTCAAACTGTACAATTAATTTACATTAGCTCTATAAATTCATCTGCTGTGTTAAACCCCAGAAGTGGCTGCATTTCATCTGAGGCCCATATATAACTATTTTAAGTAGTATCCTCTCAGGATAAAAGCCTGTTGAAAGTCTAAAGTTTCAAAAGAAGAATAAATCTTTTCTCCATACATAATACAATTACAAATTCTTAGAGCTATAACCCAAATATTAAAGCTCAGCAGGATGACAAAGACAACTGATTATTCCATAAGCTATAAATATTGTACAAATCTCCTGTTTTGCAAATGACAAACCAATAATCAAGGCTATTTTATGGAGCATTGCAGAGACTGGGTGGACCTATCAGTCAAGAATAATAGAGTGTTAAAAAACTGTGCGACCTCCAACTTGCAGCAGATCTCAGCTACATGTTAGTGAAAGGAATGGGAGTGATTATTCTGTAGACTAAATATACTCTCAAATTCCCTAACATTTTCTGCAGTATTTCTCATCTCTGCTTGGACTGCTAGATCATATTGCTCATGATCATTCTAAATATAATAAGATGGAGTTTCAATAGCACTATGCATTGTAAAAAAACTTTTGCATATCATTTTGATGGTCATCATGAGTATAGGCAGTCAAATAATGTTCATCTGATGATTAATTTGGTCAATATTTTGATATTTTACAAATGGATTTATTCAGTATAACTATACTAAATTATTTACCCTGCTAACACACTTGGCTGATATTTCCACAAGTATAGTCAAATAATTAATCTGGTTTACACAGATATCTTTGGATAAATAATTTTAATGCTTATAGATAAGTATTTTTACATTCTGCTTCTTGTTCTGGTCATGGAGATGTCAATTAGTGAGCTGAATTTTCAGTACAAAGGTCATATCTTACCTTCACTTGGCAGGTCAGTGACCATTGGCCAATCTCAGGTTCTGTTTCATGGCTGGTTTTGGAGGGTGTTTTATGGTGGAAAAAAGACCTGGGAAATGTTGGATGTGCCACATTTGTTCAGAGACTAAACACCAAACAAGAGGCTGTGAAGAAAATAAAGCAATATTTATCCCATGATATTCTTGCCAACAAGTTAAAAAGTATGGATTGGATAAAGAGACTATAAGATGGATAGAAAGCTGGCTAGATTGTCAGGCTTAACGGGTAGTGATCAACGGCTCCATGTCTAGTTGGCAGCCGGTATCAAGCAGAGTGCCCCAGGGGTCGGTCCTGGGGCTGGTTTTGTTCAACATTTTTATTAATGATCTGGATGATGGGATGAATTGCACCCTCAGCAAGTTCACAAATGACACTAACCTCGGGGGAGAGGTAGATATGCTGGAGGAATAGGGTCCAGTGTGACCTAGACAAATTGGAGGATTGGGCCAAAAGAAATCTGATGAGGTTCAACAAAGACAAGTGCAGAGTCCTGCACTTAGGAAGACAGAATCCCATGCACTGCTACAGGCTGAGGACCAACTGGCTAAGCAACCGTTCTGCAGAAAAGGACCTGCAGATTACAGTGGACGAGAAGCTGGATATGAGTCAGCAGTGTGCCCTTGTTGCCAAGAAGGCCAAGGGCATTTGGGGCTGTATTAGTACAAGCATTGCCAGCAGATCTAGGGAAGTGATTATTCCCCTATATTCGGCACTGGTGAGGCCACATCTGGAGTATTGCATCCAGTTTTGATCCTCACACTACAGAAAGGATGTGGACAAATTGGGGACAGTCCAGCGGAGGGCAATGAAAAGTATTAGGGGGCTTGGGCACATGACTTATGAGGAGAGGCTGAGGGAACTGGGGTTATTTAGTCTGCAGAAGAGAAGAGTGAGGGGGGATTTGATAGCAGCCTTCAACTACCTGAAGGGGGGCTCCAAAGAGGATGGAGCTAGGTTGTTCTCAGTGGTGGCAGATGACAGAACAGGAAGCAATGGTCTCAAGTTGCAGTGGGGGAGGTCTAGGTTGGATATTAGGAAACATTATTTCACTAGAAGGGTGGTGAAGCACTGGAATGGGTTACCTAGGGAGGTGGTGGAATCTCCATCCTTAGAGGTTTTTAAGGCCCGGCTTGACAAAGCCCTGGCTGGGATGATTTAGTTGGTGTTGGTCCTGCTATGAGCAGAGGGTTGGACTAGATGACTTCCTGAGGTCTCTTCCAACCCTAATAGTCTATGATTCTATGAACTGCATACACAGCTGTGAAAAGCATAGCTAGCCAATGGATATAAACAGGGAACTAATAGATGAACTGTCCATGCTTATGAAAATGGGGGTAAAACAGCAATTCATCTAACCTCTTCCTCTTAACAGTCTCCCTCTGAAGAGATGTATAAAGTTATATACAGAGAACAGAGGGCCCAGCTCTTCCCTTTGCTGAGCTTCTTGAATTCCTTTATAGACTTCCTCCTGTGAGCCGTGCAGATAACAAGGCCAAACACTCATGCAAAAGATGTGCAGGGTGAGGAGGATTAGGATGGAGAAACTTGGGTCTACATTGATCAGGAGGAGATGCTTGAAATCCAGAAAGCAAAAAAGAATTGTGGCCTTATAGAGAATAGAAGATTCAGAGGCATGAGGCATGAGGTTTCGTCTTCTTCTCATTCTTCTCACTTCTTCATTTGCATCTGAGACCACCATTCACCACGCATATGAAACGCCTGTTAGTCTATAAGATAGTTACAGATCTTTTTGCTTATCTTGAAATCCAGAATGTATTAGTTGAGCAGGGACTGCCCTGAGTATTGGGCAATAGTTTGTGACATACAGACTGACTCTTTTCTTTAACTTTCCATTGTAGCTGTCCTGCAGGAGCCAATTCAAAGAAGATTGGATTTCATTATATCATATAAAAATGCTCATTTTTGCGAAGCATCACTATAAAATTATTTTTAGCAGAAAACAAATGCTTGTTCCGCCTGGCTGTGTGGCTAAGCTAAATCCCAGAAAAGTAACAGATTATGTTTCATGTAAGCAGTTTTCTTAATCTTATGGGTGCTTTCAGGCTTTAATCTCTGTTGTGAGGATCACAGAGAGCTATTGTATTAACTCTGGTGTTGCTGATCTGGTTATGCTATAGACTTCCTAATAGAAATCCTGTATTTCCTTTCCCTGTAGATCAAAACTTTCTTATTACATTTTTGTAGCACAGTTCATCCATAAAAGAGAACAGGTCTGGGCTTCCCTTGTCAGCTGATTGGAGTATATTTAGAACTAATTTGATTCCCTCCATTCCATTTGTGGCTCAGCAATCAGGGTCCCTTAAACAACTTCAGAGTGATGACAGATTGTGCCAAACTATTCTACTTCAGTTTTTAAACTTTGCTCCTCACCCATGTTATCTACACACCAATACAGGCCATTCACTCATTTTGAAGTCCACTCAACTTTCCTGGGTGGTTAACTCAGTAAAAAACCCTCAGTTTTAATTTCCTTTGATGAGAAAGTGCTCCAGATTTAATCAAGTTTTAAATTCACTTACTGTAAGTGATACTTCACAGCACAAGAAGTTGAGGGGGATGGCAGCACTGGGACTTTATTAAACAGCATGGGTTTATCATTGTATTTGTGCTCTTTGATATTTTTAGGCAGTAAAAGTAAGTAGTCAAGAAAACACCTTAAACAAATTCTAATTCTTTGGGGTGGTGCAGGGGAGAATAAAAAAGAAAAAGAAAAAACTTCAACGCACCAGGAACGAAGAACAAAAGGCAAAGGAAGAAAAATCTCAGGAAATGCAAAGAAGTGCTTCCACTCAGGCTCAAAGGCAGCTTCTTCCCTAGGGGATAGTTTTTAAGCATTTGATTTAAAGAAGATGGTGAAAATACAACAATAGAAAAAAAGCAGCAATAAAAATACCTGAAGGATGCAAGAAAATAATGTTCTCAGTAAATGCTGTGGGAAGAAGAAACAAATATACATGCAAAAAGGCATTTGAAACTAAGAGCTACTATGTAAAATATAATAGATGACAACTGTATTATTGCTATGGTATCTGATACTTTTGTTCAGGGTGCATTTTGTCTCAGCATCATATGATTAAACACAGTGATTAAAGCAGATCTAAACAGAAAGGGAAACTCAGTCATTTTGGTGGCAGTTTATCAGTATGGCATCAGAAGTCACACATAGTGAAGTGACATTGCGGTATTTTGTGCAATGGGACATGACACTTGAAAGAAAACTAAGGTCAGGTCTACACTAGGAACATATATTGGTATAGCTACATCTTTCAGGGGATGTGAAAAATCCAACCTCCTGAGAGATATAGCTGTGCCTACTTAACCCCAAGTGTAGACAGCACAAGGCTGACTGAAGAATTCTTTCATCAAGCTAGCTACTACCTCTGGGGATGGGGGAATGGGGCCAGGGACAGTGTGGAGAAGAAAGGGGATGGAGTGGGAAGAGGAAGGGGAATGGGACGGGGGGAAGAGAAGGAGATGACTCAGAGTACTGTCACCCAGGGGAGCGCTACCTCCTCGCTTCTGGGTGTCTGTCTGGAGAAATGTGGGGGCACATCTCTTCCCACTAGCCACTGCTATGTGTCACCTCCAGGGGGGATGAGCAGGCTCCAGGCTGCAGTGTGCCCTGGGCTGCCTGCAGCAGACAGCGACTGCCTCCCCATTCCCTACTGGCCACTTTCAGACCCTAATGTAAGTGAGACCAAATTAATGGCTAATGTTTTGACTTAAATTAGAAAAATAAAATGTTCTTCATAGACATTTTCCAGTGTTCAAATGAAAGGTAGTATATTGATTTGAATCACATTGCTGTCAGATAACATACTAAACCTTTTATTTTTTTTGGTAGATATACAGATAGTATATATATTGCATGGATGTGACCCGCATAACACAGAGAGAGAGCTGCATGTGTGACCCACAATGGTAAATAGGTTGAGAACAACTGACCTAGGTGGAGCTACATTAAGGTGGCTGTATAACTGGCTGGAAAACCATTTCCAGAGAGTAGTTATCCGTGGTTCACAGTCAAACTGGAAGGACATATCAAGTTGGGTCCAGCGGGGATCAATTCTGGGTCTGGATCTGTTCAATACCTTCAACAATGATTTAGATAATGGAATAGAGAGTACAAGCTGAGAGGGGTTGCAGGTGCTTTGGAGGATAGGATTAAAAGTCAGCATAACCTGGAGAAATGGTCTGAAGAAAATAGGATAAAATTCAATAAGGACAAATGCAAAGTACTCTACTTTGCACACATACAAATGGGAAATGACTGCCTAGGAAGGAGTACTGCAGAAATGGATCTGGGGGTCACAGAAGATCATGAGCTAAAAATGAGTCAACAGTGTAACACTGTTGCAAAAAAAAGCAAACATAATTCTGGGATGCATTAGCACTAATGTTGTAAGTAAGATAAGAGAAGTAATTCTTCCACTCTACTCTGTGCTGATTAGGCCTCAGTTGGAGAATTGTGTCCAGTTCAGGAAAGATGTGGACAAATTGGAGAAAGTCCAGAGAAGGGCAACAAAAATTAAGGGTCTAGAAAACATGACCTATGAGGGAAGAGTGAAAAAAAACTTGGTTTGTTTACTCTGGAGAAGAGAAGACTCAGGGAGGACATGATAACTGTTTTCAAGTACATAAAAGATTGTTACAAGGAGAAGGAAGAAAAATTGTTTTCTTTAACCTCTGAGGGTAGAACAAGAATTAATGGGCTTAAATTGCAGCAAGGGCAGTTTAGGTTAGACATTAGAAAAAATGTCCTAACTATCAGGGTGGTTAAGCACTGGAATAAATTGCATAAGGAGGTTGTGGAATCTCCATCATTGGATATTTTTAAGATCAGGTTAGACAAACACCTGTCAGGGAGGGTGTAGATAATGCTTAGTCCTGCCTTGAGTACAAGAGATTGGACTAGGTGACCTCTCGAGGTCCATTCCAGTCCTACAATTCCATGATTGGGCCAAGCTCCCAGCTGGCATAAATCCATTGATTTCAACTTCTGTAATAATCCCACCACATTGATAAAAACCACACAGGCCCATATCTTTTATTTTTTTATCTACTCTTCAGTCATGAATGCAAAATTGTGACAAAACAAAAACAACAAAGGAGCCTGGTAAATGTGTTTATCTGGAGGCGGAGAAAGGGGGTTACGTGTAGGTCCTCGTGTCACACTGTGGAAGCATGATGTATACTGGGAACAGAATGACTTTTTTTAACATGTTGGTAAACTTTGAAATATATGCTTCCTGAGTTATTCCTTGGGGACATAGTGAAATATGCCTTGAAAGGATTAGCTTCACAATACCAAATCTACTTACATTTAAGCTAAAAAATCCCCATGAAACTATTCCAAGTCAGGCTTTTAATTCTTCTGTCACAGAAACACACTGTAACAACATTACCTGAAAATACTGACAAAAACCTGAGAATGGATCTTTTTATTCAGAGGCGTATAACTAGTATGTATGGGCCAAATGTTTCCCCCGCATCCACTCTGTGCATAGAAGACTTTAATCACACTGTAGCTTCCATGGTTGCATGCTCACTGGGTCAAGCTATAAAGCCTTCGTGCCAAGCAGAGTACACAACTCTGTACCACCTACATGCTGTGCTGCTCTTCTCTCTGATGCCTCTCTCTGCAACAGCATGGAGGATGAATTTATGGGTGAGGGGACAGTAGAGCTGCCATAGAATATAAAGGGTTGGAAGGGACCTCAGAGGGCATCTAATCCAACCCCCTGCTCAAAGCAAGAGCAGTCCCCAAATAAATCATCCCAGCCAGGGCTTTGTTGAGCCTGACTTTAAAACCCGCTAAGGAAGGAGATTCCACCACCTCCCTAGGTAACCCATTCCAGTGCTTCACCACCCTCCTAGTGAAAGAGTTTTTCCTAATATCCAACCTAAACCTCCCCCACTGCAACTTGAGACCATTACTCTTTGGGTACGTCTACACTACGGGACTATTCCGAATTTGCATAAACCGGTTTTGTAAAACAGATTTTATAAAATCGAGTGTGCGTGGCCACACTAAACACATTAAATCGGTGGTGTGCGTCCACGGTCCGAGGCTAGCGTCAATTTCTGGAGCATTGCACTGTGGGTAGCTACTCCGTAGCTATCCCATAGTTCCCGCAGCCTCCCCCGCCTCCCCTCCCCCGCCCCTTTGAATTTCCGGGTTGAGAAATTCATTGTCGCGGGTGGTTCTGGGTAAATGTCGTCAGTCACTCCTTCTGCTGGGAAAGCAACGGCAGACAAGCATTTCATGCCTTTTTTCCCTGGATTGCCCTGGCAGATGCCATAGCATGGCAATCATGGAGCCTGTGTAGCCTTTTGTGACTGTCACCGTATGTGGACTAGATGCCGCTCACAGAGGCGATTCAGCAGCGCTACACAGCAGCATGCTTTTGCTTTTGCATGATAGCAGGGATGGTTATCAGCCATATTGCACCATCTACCATACCATAAATTGGTAATAAGATGATTGTGGCTACCAGTCCTTTTGCACTGTTCCATTTGCTGCTGTCATAAGTGCCCCTGGCTGCTCTTAGCCAGGGGCGCAAAAGCCAAAATTGGGAATGACTCCCTGAGTCAATCCCTCCTTTTTGGTATCTAAAAATAGAATCAGTCCTGCCTAGAATATGGGCAAGTCCCCTAGAATATGGGCAAGTCCCCTAGTCCTGCCTAGAATATGGGCAAGTGTACTAGAGAACCACTGTATCAGAGAACCAGAGAGCACAGCTGCTCTGTGTCAGATCCTGCAGAAATTATGAGCTGTATTCTATTCACAGGGGGTGCTCCTGCAACAACCCCACCTGTTGATTCCGTTCTTCCCTCAGCCTTCCTGGGCTACCATAGCATTGTCCCCCCACTTGTGTGATGAAGTAATAAAGAATGCAGGAATAAGACACAGTGATTTGTTAGTGAGATATGAGTGGAAGGCAGCCTCCAGCTGCTATGATAGTCCAGACAGGACAGTAAGGAGTGTGTAGGAGAGGAGCCCAGCATCCCTCTGCTAGTTCAGGGGCACTTGAATCTTTTCTTTACACATGAAGGGTGGGGCTGATGGAGCTCAGCCCCCTGTTTCTATGACGATGATGGTTATCAGCCATATTGCACCATCTACCATGAAAAATTAGGACCAGGCACCCTTGATCGACCTAACAGATGCTGGTCATCATGGTTACCAGTCCTTTTGCACTGCCCCTTTTGCCAATAGGCTGATGATGAGGACGGGTACCAGTCTTATTGCACCATCAGCCACCCATGGCGGGGCGAAGCAAGGATGTTGGTGTTGAGTGCTGCAGCATCGGGTCTATCTGCAGCATTCAGTAAAGATAGGGTGACATGTTAAAGAGTCAAGAGAGGATTGTTTTCCCTTTCACTTCTGGGGTGGGTAGGGGGGTGTGTAAATTGCCGAGCTATGCCCTGACCCACCGCGGACACTGTGTTTGACCCTAGAAGCATTTGGAGCTCAGCCAAGAATGCAAATACTTTTCGGAGACTGCAGGAACTGTGGGATAGCTTGAGTCCTCCAGTCCATGAGCGTCCATTTGATTCTTGGGCTTTCCGTTACGTTTGTCACGCAGCAGTGCGCTGAGCCCCTGCTATGGCGTCTGTCTGGAGATTTTTTAAAAATGATTTTGAATTTCGTCTTCTGTAACGGAGCGCTGATAGAACAGATTTGCCTGCCCTTACAGCGATCACATCCGCATGGTCCATGCGGGAGCTCTTTCTTTATTTTGATTTTTAACTGCATCGCCACCCGTGCTGATCGGAGCTCCACGCTGGGCAAACAGGAAATATTCAAAAGTTCGCGGGGCTTTTCCTGTCTACCTGGCCACTGCATCCGAGCTCAGATTGCTGTCCAGAGCGGTCAGTGGTGCACTGTGGGATAGCTCCCGGAGGCCAATACCGTCGATCAGCGTCCACACTAACCATAATCCGATATGTTAATACCGATGCTAGCGTTACTCCTCTCGTTAATGAGGAGTACAGAAACTGGTTTAAAGAGCCATTAAAATCGATATATGGTGCCTCCTAGTGTGGACGGTTGTGGCGTTAAATCGGTTTTACGCTCGTAAAACCGATTTAAACACCTAGTGTAGACCAGGCCTTTGTTCTGTCACCTGCTACCACTGAGAACAGTCTAGATCCATCCTCTTTGGAACCCCCTTTCAGGTAGTTGGAAGCAGCTATCAAATCCCCCCTCATTCTTCTCTTCTCTTCTGCAGACTAAACAATTCCAGTTCCCTCAGCATCTCCTCATAAGTCATTTGCTCCAGCCCCCTAATCATTTTTGTTGCCCTCCACTGGACTCCTTCCAATTTTTCCACATCCTTCTTGTAGTGGGGGCCCAAAACTGGACACACTACTCCAGATGAGGCCTCACCAATGTAAAATAGAGGGGAATGATCATGTCCCTCGATCTTCTGGCAATGCCCCTACTTATACAGCCCAAAATGCCATTAGCCTTCTTGGCAACACGGGCACACTGTCGACTCATGTCCAGCTTCTCGTCCACAGTAACCCCTAGGTCCTTTTCTGCAGAACTGTTGCTTAGTCAGTCGGTCCTCAGCCTGTAGCAGTGCATGGGATTCTTCCTTCTGGGAGATGACCTTATTCAGGAAGACAGAGGCAAAAAAAAAATCACTAAGTACATTAGCTTTGTCCACATCCTCTGTCACTAGGTTGCCTCCCTCATTCAGTAAGGGGCCCACACTTTCCTTGACTTTATTCTTGTTGTGAAGAAACCCTTCTTGTTAAGAGTAACATCTCTTGCTAGCTGCAACTCAAAGTGTTATTTGGCCTCCCTGATTTCACTCCTGCATGCCTGAGCAATATTTTTATACTCCTCCCTGGTCATTTGTCCAATCTTCCACTTCTTGTAAGCTTCTTTTATGTGTTTAAGATCAGAAGGGATTTCACTGTTATGCCAAGCTGGTCACCTGCCATATTTACTACACATTTTCTACACATCGGGATGGTTTGTTCCTGCAGCCTCAATAAGGATTCTTTAAAATTCAGCCAGCTCTCCTGGACTCCTTTCCCCCTCATGTTATTCTCCCAGGGGATCCTGCCCATCAGTTCCCTGAGGGAGTCAAAGTCTGCTTTTCTGAAGTCCAGGGTCTGTATTTTGCTGCTCTCCTTTCTTCCTTGTTTCAGGATCCTGAACTTGACCATCTCATGGTCACTGCCTCCCAGGTTCCCATCCACTTTTGCTTCCCCTACTAATTCTTTCCTGTTTCTGAGCAGCATATCAAGAAGAGCTCTGTCCCTAATTGGTTCCTCCAGCACTTGCACCAGGAAATTGTTCCTACACTTTCCAAAAACTTCCTGGATTGTCTGTGCACTGCTGTATTGCTCTTCCAGAAGATATTAGGGTGATTGAAGTCTCCCACATGAACCAGGGCCTGCGATCTAGTAACTTCTGTTAGTTACTGGAAGAAAACCTTGTCCACCTCATCTCTCTAGTCTGGTGGTCTATAGCAGACTTCCACCACAACATCACCCTTGTTGCTCACGCTTCTAAACTTAATCCAGAGACTCATTTTTTTCTGTAGTTTCTTACCAGAGCTCTGAGCAGTCATACTGCTCTTACATAAAATGCAACTCCACCACCTTCCTAAACAGTTTATATCCATTCATGACAGTACTCCAGTCATGTGAGTTATTCCACCAAGTCTCTGTTATTCCAATCACATCATAATTCCTTGACTGTGCCAGGAGTTCCAGTTCTCCCTGCTTGTTTCCCAGGCTTCTTGCATTTGTGTATAGGCATTTAAGATAACTTGCTGATCGTCCTGCTTTTTCTGTATGAGGCAGGAGTCCTCCACTCTTGCACTCTCCTGCTCGTGCTTCCTCCCGGTATCCCACTTCCCCACTTACCTCAGGGCTTTGGTCTCCTTCCCCTGGTGAACCTAGTTTAAAGCCCTCCTCACTAGGTTAGCCAGCCTGCTTGTGAAGATGCTCTTCCCTCTCCATTAGATGGAGCCCATCTCTGCCTAGCAGTCCTCCTTCTTGGAACACCATCTCATGGTCAAAGAATCCAAAGCCTTCTCTCCTACACCATCTGTGTAGCAATTCATTGACTTCCACGATTCGATGGTCTCTACCCAGACCTTTTCCTTCAACAAGGAGTATGGACGAGAACACCACTTGCACCTCAAACTCCTTTATCCTTCTTCCCGGAGCCACATAGTCTGCAGTGATCTGTTCAAGGTCATTCTTGGCAGTATCATTGGTGCCCACATGGAGAAGAAGGAAGGAGTAGCAATCCAAGGGCTTGATGAGTCTTGGCAGTCTCTCCGTCACATCGTGAATCCTAGCTCCTGGCAAGCAGCACCCTTCTCGGTTTTCCCTGTAGGGATGGCAGATAGATGACTCAGTCCCCCTGAGGAGGGAGTCCCCAACCACCACCACCCACCTCCTTTAATGCAGATCTTCTCAAGCAAGAACCTCACTGGAACTACTGAGATTTGTAGTAGCCACAAAGTGACTTTGTTACCATTCTGCAGCCTGTACAGAGGATTCCATTCCCCTCCTGACCTTCTATAGCTCATCTGTGCACAGCCTGTTAGACTGACTGAGTACAAGGCACAGGATTTGGGCCATAATTTACAATGCATGACAAAATACTCATTCCCAAGGAATATAGGCGCTACCATAAGTGTGCAAACCACTTAGGATTTGCTAAGATATTTGTAAGGCTAATTCCTGTACAACGTGGTAAATGGATAATATAAGCAAAATGATGAACAGGACATAGGAATTGCCTAGCAGATCAGCCCAGTGGTCCATCTAATCCTGACAGTGGCTAGTAACTTTCTTCAAAGGAGTATAACAGAATGGGCAATCATTCAGTAACATTTCAATGCAGGAGTGGGAGAGAGACTGCCCCAGGGAAATGAGAAGAAAGAGGAAGAAGAGGGGGAAACTAGAGGGCAGAAAAGGTAGAGGAAGAAGATGGAAGAAAGCAGGAGCAAGGAGGAGGAGGGAGGCTTAAGGGACCTCATAAAGCCTTGTCAATGCACTGTTGCATATGTGACTGATACTACTATAACACTGTAAATCTGCAATATTTTAATATGTAAATATTGTTCAATTTAAAAAAACAAAAAAACCTTTTGGGAAGGCCATATTGATTTGGTACCACAAGCAAAATTCTTATATGGGCAAACTCCCACTGAAGTCTCTCTAGTGCTATGAATTAAGTACATGACACACTGTTGAAATCAACTTTGATGTGAGAAATCAGAATCAGAAATCATATTTTGAAATGAGTGAACTACTAAATGCTGAAAGAGAGGTTTCTAAGGGGAAAAGATCACACACATCTAAACTATTAAGGCACCACCAGATACTGGCAAAAATTGTATTACACGGACAGCATCATATGCACTAGACCTGTCTAGTACTGTACAGTCATACTGTTTCTTTTTTACTGTACTATACAATAATCATGTAAAATTGCTTTAAAATTACTTTAACAATGTTATGATTCCTTCTGGCACATGAGTATCTACATTTTCACCAAGAGACCTTACAAGAATTCACCTAAAATAAAGGTTGGCAGAGCATTGGCTGATGGTCGATGGAAAACTGGCTGGTCTTATGGTGCCATAAGAATGGCCATACTGGGTCAGACGAATGGTCCCTCTAGCCCTGTATCATGTCTTCTGACAGTGTCCAAAGCCTGGTGCTTCTGAGGGAATGAAAAGAGCAGGCAATCATTGCGTGATCTATCCTCTGTCATCCAGTCCCAGCTTCTGGCAATCAGAGGCTTGGGACACCCAGAACATGGGGTTGCATCCCTGTTATAGTTTTGGCCTTCACAATATCCCTTGGCAACGTGTTCCACAGGTTGACTGTGTGTTGTGTGAAGAAGCACTTCCTTTTGTTTGTGTTAAACCTACTGCCTATTAATTGGTTGTGTTATATGCAGGAATAAGTAACACTTCCTTATTCATTTTCTACATACCTGTGATGGAGCCCCTGCCCCACACTGGGCTCTAAGGGGTTAATAAAGCCATAGGGAGGCTGCACAGGAGGCAGCCAATCAGAGAAAGGCTGAAGGGAGAAGCCAATCAAGGCCAAGCAGGCCCATATAAAAAGGGAGCTGATGGGCAGAGAAAGGTAGTTCTCTGCTGGAGTCTATGGAGGAAGGACTGTGACCCTGGAGGGCTGAGAGATCTACCAGCACCCTGGACAGAGCAGTGCTGCTAGCAGGGACTAGGAGAGTGAGAGACAGCTCCTGGCTTGCTGCTGGAGCTTGCATGTTAAAGCCATGAGGCAAGGGCAAAGAGGATGCTGGGGCCATGAGGAAGTGGCCAGACAATTTGCTGCAGTAGTCACAAAGGGAAGTGGCTGAACAGTGGGATTGCAGGTACCCTAGAATAGGGCAGCACAGTGCATGACATGGCTGGAGGGTTGTGTTGCTGAAGAGGATGCTGCAGTCCTTGGAGAGATGTGGGTCCTAGAGAAGGAGTGGTGAAAGCGAGGCACAACCTGAAGAGGGTGCATTAACATGCAAAGCTAATTCCCATGACAGCCAGCAGGAGGCACCAGAGTGGTGAGTGAATCCTATTACTGCACCATTCATGATTTTATAGACCTCTGTCATATCCCTTCTTAATAGTTGCTTTTCCAAGCTGAAAAGTCTGGGTCTTTTTAATCTCTCCTCATATGGAAGCTATTCTATTCCCTTAATCATTGTGTTGTCCTTCTCTGTATCTTTTCCAATTCTAATATCTTTTATTGAGATGGGGTGACCAGAACTGCACACAGTATTCAAGATGTTGGCATACCATAGATTTATATAGTGGCATAATTTCTTATTAGCTATCCCTTTTCTAATTATTCCTAACATGCTGTTAGCTTTAACTTCTTGTCAGCTTTACTACCCTTTTCCAGCTGCTAAATTTAATAACTATACCTAAATGTATAGTAGGGGCCTTATCAGCTGCTATTAATGTAGCACCATTGATTTGACAAGCTGATCTGGCTCTAAACATTTTCTTGATATTACTTTCTCTTAAGTAATAAAAACTACATTAAAATAATGCAAAGGTTTCAAAAGTCAAGCATTCAAAATTTAGGAATCACCAGAGGAGCACTGAAAGCACTGGAGAGACAAACCAGTAGCACAGACAGTGTGTTCAGTAGCATAGTGCAGAAGCAATTACAGGAAATGGTCTTCTCAGCACCTGAAGCCCTTGGTTGGAGAATGCTCAGTGCAGGCAGAATCTTCAGAGAATTTAGCAGCTATAATCTAAGTCTGAGCATGTACAAATAAGATTTCCAGATGCTCATAACTTGGCTAAATTTGGATAGATTTTTCACAGCAATGGCAAAAGGCACATCCTTGACACCAGGGCAACGGCAATCTTCAAGTCCCTGCTCCAATGCACTGAGGCACTCAATCAATTCCCTGCCTCAGGCATTGGTGCACCATAGTCCCTCCTTTTCTCTGCATGTTTGTGGCAGGGCAATGACTCACCAGCACAGCACCTCCTGCTGGTCATCCAGAGAATTAGCTCTTTCCAGCCCAGAGCGCCCTCTGCAGGCTGGTGTCTGGCCTACTGCTGGCCCCATGTCCTGCACAGACCCCGGTGCCCTTTGCCCAGGGGTTCTACCCACTGCAGTACCCCATCACTCTGGGTTTCCCCTCCCAGGGGAACCCCCAACCCTCTATCCCCACCTTGCCTCAGGGGCTATTGCCAGTCTCACCAGCAGTCTGTAAACCACTCATCACTGGCAAGGGAGATTGGACCAGCTGCCTCTACCTATTCCTGGGCTGCCCCTCTGAAGCACTAGTACCATTTGTGGGCCCTTGACTAGGCCTACAGCCTTGAGTTTGCTAGGCTGAAGCTCCCTCTGCCCTTCCCCAGCACTGCTCCACCTCTGGTACCCTGCTCAGCTTCCAGGCAGCCAGGTCCTTCTCTCTCACATAAGCTAGAGACAGTGAGCTCCTCTCCTGAGCTCCTGGCTCACAGCCCTTTTATAGGGCCAGCTGTGGCCTGATTGGGGTGTGGCTGCTGCTGTGGCTGTTTCCCCAATCAGCCTAGCCTTTCCTCCTGGCCTAGCCCCCTCCAAGGGCTGTCTCTTAACGCCTTCTTAGCCAGAGCCTGGTGACTGCCCCACTACAATGTTACACATAATAATTTAGTTTCCTGTGGGCTACAATACTTCACTCTAATGTTGGGGTTAATGTGCCAGTACAGGGTGGTGTTGGTGGCGTGTGAGAACCAGGAGGTTAGACTACATCCAGAAGGGACATCAGATCTTCTAATCTCTGACTTTAACAATGTATTTTTCCCTAACATTGTTTTGTGAAACAGCTGTACTGTTTTTGCAGAAAATCTTCCAAAATAGTCAGCCTGAGGCAGACACCTGGCAGGGGACATTTCAGCTAAAGTTTTGTAATGTTATAAGTAACCAAAAAAAATGTGTATAATGAAAAGGGTCAGGCAAGCTTAATTATAGACAATTCTAACCTGAATGAGCAATAGCTGTAGTTGCCATAGGGAAGTTAGGTAATTCTGAAAGGGAGAGGAGAGGAGGTGGTCTACACGAATATGAATAGAAGGGGAGGACATGAGACAGTTTCTCTATTCATATGTTGTCCATGCTGTGGGGAAACATGAGAACTTCTGAACTCAAGTCATTTAGTGCCTGCTTTTCTGAAAGTGGTCTCATTTTGTTTGTGTATAATGCAGTAGGTGCAAACACCGTAACAGGGGCTTTTCACAAACACTGTGCACATCCATATGATAGATGGTCTGTAATGTTTGTCCACTCACTGTGTATGGGGAGATCTTGGCACTACTACTGCTTTTTGCTGAAACTAGCCAAGCTAGCAGACCATAAGTGGGCTTATGCAGCAGCCTTAGCATGTCTGAGTCAGGAGGGGAGGGGGTTTGGGTGCCACAGAAGCTACAATGAAAGTATATATCTTAAATCAGTCCATTTGTCACTCACAATTCCTAATTCAAAATAGGTAAAATAAATATAGAATGAAGGAAGCAGTTAATTTGCAGTAGATAAGTTACAAAGATATTTTTACAGACAAAATACAGTCACTGGGACCTACTTACCAAGAGGGCTCTTGAGCTGGAAAAACTCACAGGGCATATGTTTCTGATCTCTTACATCAGTTTAACACAATTGACTTTAATAAGCTATTCCTGACTTATATAGGTATAAATGAGATCCACATCAGGTCCATACTTTCTGGTTAGAAGATGTGGATCATACTGAATATTAAGATAAAATAAAAGGAGGGTGGACCTATCCCCATAAGGAAACTGGTACAAATACAGGATTCACAAAAGCAAAACATGTTGGTTTTCTCTAACAATTTTAAATGTAATATTGAAGTATCCATAGATCTCTCTGAAAAAAGGGTTTACTACCCAGATATTTCCAGAAGAATCAGTTAATAAAGTGAGTAGACCTGGTCAAATATGGACAAAAAGTCCACCAAAAATGTCGTCATTTGCTAAACAATATATTGAAAAAATAGTATTTGCCCAGTCACAGAATTGACTGAACACTGCTGCTAAAAAAAAAAATCACTGAATAAATTATTTGATGAACACTGGTAGAATTTTGTCAAATGTATTATCAAAATGGCATCTGTTCTGCTTCTCTCCACAACATACAAAGAACTATGTGTAAATTGCATGTCTCCTCAAAAGAGAGGGATTTTAAACTTTCGTCACTCAATTCCACTTGCAATGATAAATCTCGGACTACAGGTGTTTGTCTTGGAAATCTTGCATCACACTTGTAGGAGGGGAAAAACAGCTGAAAGAACTGGAACAAGTTATTTTGTCTCTTTTGTTCGAGGGTTTGCAC
Source organism: Mauremys reevesii (assembly GCF_016161935.1). Classification (NCBI taxonomy): domain Eukaryota; kingdom Metazoa; phylum Chordata; order Testudines; family Geoemydidae; genus Mauremys; species Mauremys reevesii. The sequence goes on along the minus strand of NC_052629.1, from coordinate 25,624,251 downwards.
ACTGTTTGTGACATACATTTGCAAGCTTGGTAGTCTTAATGAATTTCCAACTGCTTCAGGTAGTAATGTCAAAGTAGAGTAGTGGCCAATCTGTACTTGGCTGACCCTTGCTAGTGGTATCATATCTCTGTCATCTCAAGATTAGATTATTTTATATGCACTTTACATGCAGGGCTGGATTCAGACTATAGACCAGTGTCTGGCACCCTGGCTCCTGGAGTCATGTGATTACATCAGATGCTTAGCTTTCCTATATTAAAAGTAAGTTCTAAAAGTTTATGAAAGAAACCTTCAAAATATGAACTGTCTGTAACTGAAGCAGTGCCATTTGCCTGAATCTACAAACAGCCTGAAACAACAATTCTGAATGACGTGAACTATCCCAATGATGTCAATTGACGGTTAATGCCAACATCCACTGTTCCAGAGCCCTGCCAACACCATCCCAAGAAAGGACTCTGGTGGGAGAAGAGTGCAGCAAATTTGGTTTGCCCACCTAAATACAGCTAGATACAGCCTGACTTCTGGGATAAGTAGTAGATGCCAGGGAGGACTCTGTAGCCCACCTACTTCTCAAAAGGAGAGAAGGGGCCCTTGCTGCCACTTCTTGGGGTTGCGGGGGAGGGAGGGAAGGAACTGTTCCCAGATGCTGTTTGTTTTATTTTGTTGTGGACGGGATTTGCAAATATTTATGTAGCAATAAGGACCAAATAATTCCTTTACATTATGTACTTTAGTAACATGCATCAAAGTCAAAATCTGCCTCTATATATCTCAACAGTTAATTTATCCCCCTTACTGTGAAAATTCATTTATTATCTCTCATCTATCTCACTTTGGCAGGGACTGTCCCAAGATTTGCCCATGTGTTTCAGGTAATTGCAATTCTGGCCAATACATGAGGATTGTGGCAGCAGTGAAGGAAGAACCAGGTGGTGGTTTTGTGCTCAGATCACAGCTGGGCCTCTCAGTTTCTCAGCAGCCTACTAATCACCTCTTGCTGACTGCTGCATCTTCAGTAGCCACTTTCAGTTTCTGGCTTTTTTTCTCAGTGGGAGAGTCCCACTGAATCTATGAAATAGTAGTAGCACCGACAATGGGACAGGAAGCCCATTTTCCAAGCACAAAATGAAGCCCCCAAAATAGAGGTAAAGGTAATTTAACTGAGCATTTTTATGCTAACAATGAAATATCAAGACAAAGTAAACTAGCACAAGAGAGACTGTATTTGTCTAAAGGGTTTATAGTGCCACCTGTCACCATAGTAACTGAGTTTTATGGTGTAATTATCGCTTCGGAGTGGCTTTCATTCCATTTTGGTCTATTTGGCAGGGTGCAGAGAAATGAGTTCTTTGCTGAAGTCTCTCACAGCTCATACCAACACATCTAAAAGTGCTGAAGCACTGAAGCAAGAATCCTAAGCATGGCTGTGATCATTTAACAAGTTCTGCAGCAGGTCAACCTCTTACTTCAGCAGGGCCCTAAGTGGCCATAGGGATCCGCCCAGGCAGAAATCATTGCATGATCGGGGTCCTATGGACTCATAACAGGAATGTACGTAAAATGGCATTCACTGGTCAGCCAAAGAGGTAGGATGTAAGATTTGCGGGTTAATACAGGAGCCACTGATATATCTAAATGGAATGACTTCTCGTTGTTATTGACCGTACACGGTTTTTAAGCTGTTATTGTTGGTTGGTTGCATTTTGATAAAACCTCACAATAGTAATTATAGAAAATGTACGTGGACTTGCCATCTTTAATAAAATAAAGCAATTGGACATTATGGCTTCACAGGAAGCAGGGGTTTCTTTCCTGTCAATTCTCACTTTTTGTGGGATAATATATTTCCCAAAATTTTGGCTTCTTGCAAATGTTTATAGACCAAAATACCTTTGTTCCAGAAAAGCACAGCCATGCATGTTCAAGATACATTGTATTTTTGCTACATTCACCCAAACTGTCCTTTTTTTTGTTTTGTTTTGTAAGCAAAGGAATGCAAGAGAACTATTACCACAATTTAAAAATGTGTACACAGGAAAACATAGCTCCACTGTGTGCATTAAAAACTTACTACTACAGCTGTTCAAAAAGGTACTCTTGCTTTTTTGATAGTTTTGAAAAAAGAGGAGGATGTTAACACCAGAAATAAAGTAACAACATATATTTAAAAAAAAATTGCAAAAATCACAATCAAACTGAAACCATATTGCGATGACAAAGATTATAAATTTCATAAATGGAAATACATTGTAAAATTATTATGTGACCTCCTATTTCTCAAAGACTTGCATTATAATATTCTTTTCCATGAAGAGTTCTTGGTAGATTGCAAACACCAAAGGTGAACAGGATTTTACTTCTATGAACTGCTGAAATGGAATTCAAAAAAGAATCATTCAGTTCTGTATGCTACTTGAAGCAGAAAATTCAAGAAGTGCATTGCATTTCTTTAGCCTTTTAACAATATTTCTTAGGGTTTTTTAAAGCTCAAATTACTTGCTTGGGAGCATTATTGTTAATTCTAAAAACTATAAAATAGGCTGGTAATTAATCAGCAAAATATACTTTACCTGTAATTGGGGAATTGATCCAAAAGACAGTCATGGTAAAAAAAAAAAAAAAAAAAAAAAACTGACTGCCCTCTGCTATCAAAGTCATCCATTCCAAAACAGTGTAATCAAGAATGACAACAGTAAAAGAAGTATATAGTTGTTAACGGCAAAGGCAGTAGCAATACTGATTAACATATATACGGTATAGCTTGCACATGCAATATTTCATCTGCAATGGTAAACTGTAAAAATTAACTCATTTGTGTGGCTGTAATAGTTTTAAAAGCAATATCATAAGCAATATTGTATTGCTTACTTATATCATTCAAGGATGTTTAGCTTTTGAACATAAGCCTTCTAATACTTGCACCTCCATTCCTAGCCCAGCTGCTGTGAATGTTTTTATGCATTCTTTTATGTGGGAGAGAATGAATTTCAGATTAATTGATAGAATGATATGACAGGTTTTTGTCTAGAACCCTGATGGATGGTACATAAGGTGTGTGTGTTTCAGAACTACTACAATTGTAGTTCCCTTTTCCAGTAAACTATAATATGATCTCAAGTTGAATATTTAAGATGCCAAGTAAAATTAAACAGCTAGGGCTGTAATTTTTTTTCAAGGATGTAAAACTCACCTATAAGCAAGGAAATTATTCTAGGCCAAGGTAAAAGTTCTCAGAGTTGCACAATGAGAAAGAACTTTGAGAAATGAATGTCCATTTCACCCTGATCTCAAGAATGCTACAATCTTGCCATATCAGCTTTGTGCATGTTAGCTGATTTATCAAAATATATGGTGCTTGCCATCTATTGAAGTCAAGCAACCTGTAGACAGAATAAGGACAATATTAGAACTAGTTTATGAACTTCTCTTGTTTTTCTCTTGAATAAAATGGTAGGAAGCCTTTATTCTAGTCTTTGACTCTCCTTGGAATTCCTGTGACACTTGATTCCTCTGAGCATCAATTTCTTGATCTGTCAAAGGTGATTGCTAATGACGTACCTATTCATTCAAAGGAGGCTAAATTTATTCATGGTTTGAAAAGTACTTTGCAGTCCTCAGATGACTGGTATCAAATAAATATAAACAAATTGTTATTTTACATTGAATTTTTGCATCCCATTATATTGGGCCAGGATCTCTGGTCTTCAGAGGGAATTCACCCCACAAGAGGAAAAGTGGTTGTCTTGGGTATACCAGCAAGAGTAAGCATAGCCCTGCTAGTGGAGGATGTACTGAGGACCTGATCCTGCAAATATTTATACATCCATTCAGTCCTACTGAGTCCAATTAAATTATGCACATGCAAGAAGTTAAGCATGTACATAAGCATTTGCAAGAATGAGGCTTCTCTGAATAAAGTTGTTTCTAAATTCCCTGGGCTCCTCTTATTTTTTCCCTACTGCTTGATATTACCTCAGAAGGTCCTGCTAACAGAATCCCTCTTCTCTTCTGTATGCCAGCCTTATCCCCCACTATATCTTGTTTTCTAAACTTAGGGGGAGATTTTTAAAGTCACAATGGGGAATTAGACACCCATCTTCCACCTTGGCCTTTGAAAATCTCCCCCTTAGGTGGTTTAGTCCCCATTCATAGTGGTAACTCTGAGCCTTTTAATTGTGCTTGTTGCCCTATGATGTGTTCAAAGCTTTCCTTTTAGTAGGACACCTAAAGGTGTGCACAATAGCCCGGAGTTGCTTTTAATGATGGATGCAGTGTGGTTTTGCTCTCATTTCCCACTATGTATTCAAAGATCCTGTTAGTTTTCCTGACTGCCACCTAGAATTACACTTTGCTTCAGATCTCAGCTAAACTATCTTAAATCCTTCTGCTGCTTATTTGCTGTATAGGAATGTTGAAAATGTAGTCAGTATTCCAACTCTGACACAATCCACACCACTTTTTATTTTCCACTCATTTAACTACAGAAAAATAATTCTGTATTGTTACTCGTCTTTCCACTTTTCTGATTGTTTGTGTTTGAACAAACATAAAACACTATGTTGGCCAAATCCACCACTGATTCATACCCCACTCTGACAGAGTGTACCTGGCCTTTTGTGGCCCCCTGCTGGAGGCCCTGTGGTCCTACTACACCCCACTCCATGAAGGAGCAGCAGAGGTGTATCCTCCAGACCTTCCTAGAGAGGTCTTGTGGAAGCAGCCAATTAGAGCCCAGCAGGATTGATAAAAGGAGCTGCAGGGATTGAGCAGGTCAGTTCTTGGCTGGCAGCAGAAGGGGGAGTGCTAATCAAAGCTGTTTGACTGGTTGCATTTCCTTAAGCTGGGAGAAGGAGGACCTGAACTCTAGCCCTAAAGGTAAGGGAGAAAGATAAAGGGGACAGGCAGGAAGTGGCTCAGGGAATGCAGCAGGAATTAATTAAGGGTAACAGTATGTGGCTGCTGATTGTGGGCCCTGGGTTGGAATCTGGAGTACTGGATTGGGCCCTGGTTTCCCTCACTGGCAAAGTGGCCTAAGCCTGGTGAAGGGGACAAAATTTCTTGAATGCCCAAGTGAAGGGCTGGATTTAAAGAGCCCAGAGGTGAGACTAAAGACCCTGGTGGGGGCAGACAGTTTGGTGAACTCTTTGCTACCCAGGAAGGAGGCCACTTTTGATTATGTGACTCGGTGAGAGGGCTGAGCCACTGAAGACCTGCCAAGCAAGGCTGACAACCTACAGGGTGTGCTAGGGGCAGGAAGAAGCCTGCAGTATGAGATGCAGCAGCAGAAGGTGCTCAAAAAGTGAGTCCTACCCTCACAACTATGAATTCCCTTTAACACAGGAATTGCTCTACCACACGAGACTAGCAGTCCACCTGGTTCATTATTCTGGCTCTGTCAAAGAACAGTACCAGATACTTCTGAAAAGGGAAGACACTTCAGAGTAGACAATTACCTATGAATTGTCTAAAAAATTACCCTGATATGACCACTTTGTGGTTGGTTTAGGCCTGATCCATAGTCCTTATTTTTCTAAATTCTATGCAATGTAAATATAGATTAATCATTTGTTGATAATGAGAACATCATTTTTGTTTCCTGCTAAGCCCTGAGCCTCAATGATATCTTGTTACCATGAATTCCTAAGGTCAGTTGTGCATTGTGTAAAAATGGTGTATGCATTTCATTGACTGTCCCATTGTTCTGTATTATGCTATGTTTAGGAGCACCTGTCTTTACCTTCTCTTTACCATTTATTATTTTGCATATCTTTAGGATATCCCATTTTATTCATCTCTTCTAAACAAAACTGTTCTCTTTTTTTATTTATTTTTTTAATTTCTCAGGTCTCCAATGATTGTCACCTATTTCTGCCCAACCTCTTTGAAACAATGACCAAAACTGAATATAGTATTCCAGATAAAGTCATACAGTTGGTCTCTGTAAGGACATTACAATATTTATAATACTCTAATGTTGTCTTCTATTCCCTTTTTTTAAACACCCTAACACTTAAAAAAATTTGGTGATCAACACTATACATTGACCAGATGTTTTCACTGAGGCCGTTACAAATTCCTGGGTGTTTACTGCTCATGTAGAATGCCTCATTGTGTATAGATCCAGATTATTCCTTACTTTGCATTTGAAAACAGTGAATTTCATCTGCTATTATGCTACCAACTGCTTTTGCTTTGTTACATACCGCCAACGTTCTTTAGATTTCATAAGCTTTGACTGATTTAAATTTGTCATTGTCAGTTTTTCCCACCTCACTGTCCAACACCTAATCCAGAACATAAAGAACTTCAATCCTAAATATAGAACATTTCACTGCCCATTGTTTACCTCTTATAATCTTGAAAATTGATTCCCAAACCTTGTTTTCTGTCTCTTACTGAATATCTAATTCACGATAGAACTATCAAGCCTGCAGCTTTCTTGGATTTTAATCATAAGGCTTCTGAAAACCTAGTTAGACTTAATGGTATGTTTCTTAGTGTAAGGTAACGCCCCACCAGTCTATAGGCACTTCTCCTCTTGCTGGTGAGCTGTATCTGCTGCCTTTGCTTACTCATTCATATTACTCAGTATACATAGTCAAGAACACTAGCATTGCCTGATTTTAATACCTTTGAACTTGTTCCTTCTTGTATGACTAGTTCATTTATTTTTTTTGCTTTCTCCTAGAAAATGTATTGCAGACTGCAACATGGTTTTACCACATTTCCCTGCTGAATACTAACTTTTTTTTAATGCTTGGGGAATCTAAAGCTTGTAAAATAAGCCAAATGGGATTCCTGAAAATATAGTGCATCACCTTGAAGGTTATGAGGGCCATCAGCAAAGGCTTCACTTGGCTTGGGCATGAAAAATATCTCAGTTGTTTTTAATTACATTTTATTTTGAAGTTTTATGACTTAAACTTCCAGTGATTAGCCTTGACTTATTATAGAGTGCTGCAAAATGACCATGAATATTCATGCAAAAGCTGTCAGTAGAGCCTGAAGTTCTATAAGCTGTTCTATAACGAACAGCTTATTGGGTTACATGAGGAGGTTGGTTGGCAGCTTCAGTCTGGTTACTAATATACACGCGTCTGTATTTAAAAACTGATCACAACTTGCACCCTTGTTAGCAGCCTTAGCAGGGAGACCAGGGACTGAATAACCTCAGAAGCTTATGTGCCTCACCAGCAGTGATGAGAAGGTAATATGAAGTACATTGCACTGCCCTAAGCTAAAATACTTCTGTTAACAAAGTTTCCACTTTTGTCAAAATGGCACCTTTCTGAACCACTGTGCTTTGAAAAGCAAAGTTTGGTATCTTCTTATTACTCAGCCATGTCTATTAAAATGAGTTATTAACCCTATCTTTAAAATAGTTTCGGAATCTCATGGGATGTGAAGAGTGAGTTGTGGTCAATAGATGTAAAAACTGCAAAATCTTTCATTGGATTCTGTTAGATTCTGTACTTATAGCAGTCTCAAAAGAATGTCTTGATTTTTATTTTAGATTCATAGAGAATAAAGAGGCTTTCCAGACCTATTGAAATTAGGAAACATCTACTAGATGTCTTTCATCATTCATAGATAAAAATTGTTAAACCTTTCATAACATACCAGTATGTATCCTCCAGAGTCAGACAGATAGAGTCTAAGATAATAGAACCATTTTATCCCCTTTATAGACTATTCATTGCAGCTGGGCATATTAGCAATTGAGTTCTGCTGCACAATATTTCAAAGGACTGGATTATCCTTTCCATTCCTGTAAATAAAAGGGCAGTAATATTGAACAGATTTGGTCTGAGCAGGATAGAAAAAAAATGAATTGTTGGCTGTGTAACATCTTCCTTTTTCCAGAACCCTGTGACAGTTCCTCCATTGGAGTTTAGGCCCTTTAATTTTTGTAGGAAGGGCCTGGGATTCCTTTTTTTTTTTTCCCCTTCCCCCTCCAGAGATTATGGCTATTTTAGTAGGAAATCTAAGTAGATGGTACCAGAAGCACCATTTGCTTAGGATGTGTGCTTGCCTTTCATAAGGGTGTGTGAAGTAGGGCAAGGATGTTGGAGGTAGATTGTACAGCATGGGTATCTGGTGAATAGCAACAAGAAGGAAGTTCTGCTTCTCAGCCCTGTCTACACTAGCACAGTAAGTCAACCTAAGTTATGCTACTCCAGCTATGTGAATAACACAATGTAGCTTAGGTCAACTTACCACAGTGTCTACACCACACTACATTGACAGGAGACATTCTCCCATCAACTTACCTTACTCTTCTCATTCTGGTGGAGTACCAGAGTCGACCAGAGAGTGCTCTGCCATTGATTTAGTGGGTCTTCACCAGACCTACTAAATCAAACCTCTTCTCCCACCCCCCCACTCCCCCCGTGCATCAATCACAGCAGTGTTGATCTCTGGTAAGTTTAGACATGGCCTCAGAAGGCAGGGGTGATCAGTGGAGTACTGTACATGCACAGCTGACCCACCATGGACCTGAAACTTCATTTATCCATAGATCCTTAGGGTTGGAAGGTTCTTAAATTTTTCTCCAAGAAGACTAGAAGGAAACTTGTATATTTTCCTGGGGCTGTCTGGTTTTTGGTTCTCAATTCCCTCCTGCAGGATATTCCTCCCTGCCTCCGACAACTAACTTTAAGGCAACATGGAATAAATCACAAAGCTATTAGATGGTGTATCTGAAGATGTATATTTTTGGAGAGCATAGCTTTGTGCAAGTGCATAGCCATGAAATATGTCAGTGTCACTGGCCTGCCAGTGACCAATCACTATTTTTAAAAACTGATATTCTGTTAACTGAAAGTTCTTCGGGTCTTTTTTTATAATATTCTTTGTAACACATTTCCATGGCATTCTCGCCATATCATCTTAGTAACTGTTCAGTATTAGGCACTGCATCAGTAAACACTTGCTCACGAGAATACTCTCATTGATTTGAGTGGAGCTACTCACATGAATGCAGTTATACATGCAAAAGTTTGCAGGATTGGAATCTTTATGAGATATAAATACAGTCACTCCACTAGCTTTAGTCTCAACCAACAGCTCATATCATCACATTCTAATAAGGGTGGGAGGATCCTCCGGTGAGACCTTGATCCCCCACTCCCAGCCCTCTGCCCATATGTACAAGGGTTGAGTGGTGTAAAGAGGGTCTAAAACTCGCCGATCCAGCTGCAAGAAAACTACCCTGGCACAGGAAGTGAGGAAGACAACCATAGATTTTCCTCAGAAGCATGCCAGGGTAGGACTGGCCAGTAGAAATGGTGTGGCAACTGCAGAGGGGGTGGAGCCAAAACCTATAGTGGTGCTGGGCTGCACTGCTGGCCATAGATGGTGACAGGATAAAATAACTGGGGGAGCCCTCCGTTATTGTGTGAATTATGAGGAAAGCCACTCTGGCCACTGGAGCAGTGCAGAATCTGAAGGTTGCAAAAGCACTCCCCAGGCTAAGAGTTCTTACCCTTTGGGTAGCTATATTAAGAGTGTAAAGAATCAAGACTAAATGTTTATGGAAACTTCAATTAATTGTGATATCATGACCCTAAGAGCACTCCAGTGTCAGATGGCAAGGGACTCCCTGGTATGTAGCAGTGAATTTCATCTGGCTTGACTAGCCTAGTGCACCCCAACTCACTGTATCTAAAATGCCTTATGTAAGGTATCCTATGTGAACGAGTGACACTGATCATTAATTTTGTGAAATGGACGTATTAACCCTACATGAAGGATTATGGATACTCAATATTATGCTTTAAAGTCAGTGACCAAACAAAGGGAGAGAAACAGGTTTTCTGCCACCTATCTACATGTCTCCTATGTAAATTAAGCATGGTGGAATCAAAATAACGCAAGCCCCCTCCACCTGCTGATTTGCATGTAAATTGGAAGTTCCCAGGAAGGGAAGAACTGCGTGAGGTCATTCTGACTGGGGGCAGGAGGGACGGTGAGTTTGGGAAGATATAAGGAGAGAGAAGAAGCTGTCTTGGGATCTGTCACTAGACTGACACAACAAACCAGAGAGCTCATGCAAACTGAGAAAGATGGGTCCTTCATCTGAGAGGGTTGAAGTTTCTGGGAACTGAATATAGGTGACAAACATGCTGAGGCAAAGGTATCTTCACCTAGGAAGATAAGGGAAACCAGCACCTGTGGTGGTCCTTACTGAGAGTGTCAATCATGGCTGGAAAGAAAGAGGAAAGTTCCAGGAAAGGGCTGGCCATTTCAGGGCAGATGGCTTTGGGGGAGTTCGGAGTGTGTTGGGGTCACCTGGCTGGTGAAGATCAGAGTGACTGCTGGAGTCAGAGTTGCTGAACCAGGCTGCTCAACACACAAGCATTCACTGAGTATATGCTGACAGGGAGTTACAGCAGCAAAGCATTTTAAGGTACTCAAGGTTACAGAATAAACAGCTACAAACCTCACACTGGTGTGAATTGCACCCCAGAATGTGACAGATTAATTAGTATTCTCTAGCAACATGTTTTATATATATAAATTTGAAAAGCTTGAAACTTAAACTGCCGAATCTAAAACACGATCTAGTTTTCTATTTATTATATATATTTAGCAGTATATTTTTGAAACAAGTTCAGTGATGTGTAATGGTATCTAACACATCTCTCCAGTGTTAATTTTTATGGACTCATTAGAGGCTTTCAATTTAACAACTTGCACTGTCTTGGGAGTTATTCTAAGATCTTGAATAGAGCTGATATATTGCAAGCCTATTATCTTATTCAGTGATCAAATTTCTTGACCGGGGTTTATAATCTATGCTTTTATATTGTGATCCATATTGGAATAAGAGTTTTTTCTTCTGCAGTCATAACTGACTTGGTAAGTGTTATTGATGCTCAAAGTACTCATCTGTATCCAGATGACAGAGGTCGTTATGCCTGTGGGTAAGTTTTGAATAGAGATTCATCTGCTCTGCAAAAAAGAGTGCACTTCCACAAAATTTATAAAAACATGACTAATGACTCGAACTTAAAAGTTTCTAAGACTAATCCATGTTGCTCATAGGAGATTCCAGAATCCCTCAGTATAGGAGACAAAAGGAATAAAAGCTGTTACTACTTTTTTATTTGGGGCTGAACCTTTTGACTTGACTGACTGCAAAAGATATCCAAGTTTCATATATGCATTCAGGCAGTGAATCCCAAAGTTTCTTCCAAACTGGCTGCAGTTAACAAGCTAGCCATTGCTTAACTGAGACTGGGCAGGATGAGCAGCTGGTCTTTAGAACACGTTGGAAAAGATATAATGAGCTGGCCCTTCCGGTTGCTTTGGAGAAACAGAGCGCATTGCTGTCCTCTCTATATGCCACTGAAATGGCACTAATCTGTCACTAGAAAACAGGTTGTTGGCTGTTTTTTTTTTCTGGTGTCCAGAATGAATTGGCTTGTATATCTGCTGGAAGAGTAAGTCCTGATGAGATGTTATAAGACAGGGATATTGCAAAATAACTCCCTGTGGTATCTTTCAAATTCAGAAAGCAAATATTTGTATATTCAGTGGATAATGCAGTCAAAGAGGAATATTTTATGCATGTCATAATCCCATCTGGTAAAGTTCAAAAGAAAATTTGTGATAAGGTGATTGTTCTCTGAAAATATTGTCAGTCTTTTGTGACAATGATCAGCTTGCTTACAGATGTTTTAATGAAGAGTGGAGAGTTTGGAAAAAGCCCACGAGATAAGTAACACTTTTTTAAAGCTCTCCAAGTCTGTGACCCTGCTGAGAATTTTAATTAAAGTTATGGGAGAAATCTCCCTGTTGGGGAGGCAGGGGCAAAAAGGGAGGCACTTAAATGTGTTGTATTTGTTCTGGATCCACTCTTGCTGGATAGTCCCAGTCAGACCAAAACAAGCAAGCAAAATCTATGAATGTTGACAGCTTTTAATCTTTTCATACTGAGGCGAGTAGCTTAATGGCAATGAGTTTAGAGGTTTGCTACCCAGAGTTTGATTTCTGATAACTAGGACCTAAATGAACTGCTTTTCATGTGGCCCATGTGAGTAAAAAGAGCCCATGAAATGAGATTTTCAATATCTCTGAAGATGTTTTCACATGAATGTCCACTGGAAATTATGTTCACTTCCACTATGAAAAATGTAGTTCTGCTCTGTTGCTGACAGCTTAAGAACTTTATACAGGATATCTGATTTGAATAATTGCCCTCATTTAGGTTTCTGAAAGTTTTACTCATTTCTAGTGAACGGAGAAAATGGTGATATAGGACATCTAAAGACTGTTAAAAATGAGGGGGGGTTGTTTTGTTTTTCTCATGTGAAATGCATAATGGCCTCAGTCCTGATGCTAATAGACTGGTGTCTTGCTATAAACAAGCAAGAATGTAATTGTCAGTGTAGGCTTGTTGGATTCCTCAGCACAAAGGCCAGGAATGGAAACAGAGCTTAAGACTATAGAATTATACTTCCAAAACAAGATGGAGGCACGCTTGCAGAGACATGGGAGGATGGTACTGATGCCAGCTATGTGACTCATACTCTTATATGATTAAAAGGAGGGCTTCAGTCCACCATGTTGTCAGTCATGTTTAGAGATGGGTAATTACAACAAACAAGTATTCATGAATATACTTGCAAATAAATCTGTCAGTTCTCTACTTGTAACTCCTCTTATTCACTTAGTCATGATTGGTTGAATGTGTGAGGGTTTTGGGGGGGTGAAAGGGGGGAAAATGGATCTTGATTTCAGGGGAATTCAGAGTCAGGCTGTTCCAATGGCTTGTGATATGAGACAGACATCTGCAAGATTTCTGGATCTTGGTTTGCAATGTTAACACTCTCTTCCCCAAAGTCAAAAGTCTTTCCCCAATGATTCTTAATGTGTTTTTATTTTTTGCAGAAACCAAAGTACTTGAATCTGATCATATTGTTTTTTATATTGTTATAACTCCAGTGACTTCAGTAGAGTTAAATCTCACACTGTGTATATAAAGAGTAAGTAAATATAGACAACCATCCTCCTATCTCTTGATACTTTTTAATTTGACAGTTGAATTCTATTTTCTGGTACATACTCACAATGTTCATTGATGGTTTTTCTAAGAAAGGACAAACATTACAATACAGTAATCAGAAGTTCTCAATAGAAAAGAGGACAGCTATATTTACCAGCTCTTTATATATTGTTCCAAAAAGTCTCATCTTCCTTTTGCAACTTTCAAATGTTCATCTCTTCCCTTTGTGACTTTCATGTGGATTAATATTTTTTTTAAAAAGTTCTGAAGCATTATCACCAACCTTTCAAATATCAGATTTGCTTCATTAGTCTATGGATAGCTTGTCTTCCCCTAAATAATGCCATGTTCTGTATGGAGCAATCTTGCACTGCTGAGAAACTACAAAAATAATGGATTTTTTTTACCATTCTTGATATTGCTGTATTATGCTCCAGAACTTCTCTAGCTATAATGTAAATGACAAAACAGATTTTTGTTTGTTTTTTTTTTCAGCCTGCCTGAGTACAACATAGCCTTTCTTTGAATGACAGTTTTGACTAGTATCATAATAACTGTTTCCTCAAACAAGCACTATAAGTTATGGAACCATACTTTATCATTCTTTAGATAAAGATATCTATTATTAAACTGTTCTCTTTTCTATCCTCTTTCAAGATTCCTGATGAATTAATAATTACAAAACATTACATTTGCTCATACATCTTTTCTTGTAGTGATGACAATGAACATAGAATTTCCATTAATGTCTTTTTTTTTCTATTGAACAATATACATATGTTGTCTGTAGTAGAGTTCATGAGTCCAAACTTAATTCTTAATCTGAATGTCTGCACTATATTAATATTTTTCTCACCTCTTCCTCTTTTCAGAGGGTTCAAATGTATGTTTGAAAAAGGGACCTGTCAAAGGTACCAATCCTGCAAACCTTTACTCAGATAAGCAGTTCTACCAAAGGCCTTGCATAAATAAAACCCACTCATGGGAATAAGGGGTTATAGGATCACGTCTAAAGATTGTACTGAGCTCCAATGGACCAGTTAGTTTACTATATATTAAATATGAGTTTTATATCACTTTAAGAAGTCTTGGCATGGCAAATGTCACTTTTCCTACAAAAAAAAAGTGACAACTTTTGCATCATACCTTTTCAGTGAGGGCTGCAGAGACATTGATGGCATGAAGTGAAGCATTCATCTGGTAAATGCAGGGCCAAACTATGATTAACCCTTTCACAAAGGCACAGGGGTGGGATGACTCAAAGTATCACTTAATCTGCACAATGGTAAATCATCATGGCAGTCCTTGTGCTTAATGTGGGCTGTGGGAAATGTACTGCACAAATTTCTCTATTAGAGAGATGCCAGAATATTGAAGTTGCATTTTTTTTTAAAGTGTGCTCCACAGTTCCATCCAGATGCTCCGATGTGTTCAATATGGTGATCATTTATCTTTTTGACTTGCCCACATACTGTGCACTTAATTACAAATTAACACACAAAATTGACCAAAATGATAACTTGTATTTAGAAATGGAACATGAATCAGTGATTCAATTTAAATAGTGTTTAATTTGTAACGAAAGATGCCAGGGCTCGAGCAACTTTTTTTTTAAACATTCATAACTGATGCAGCAAGCCCAGAGGTGCCAGGGCTATGAACTGCTAAGCCTAGAGCTGCTGAGGCTCAGCTCTGGCACAAATTAGGCACTGAAATTGAGCTATCCATAAGTTGTGTAGAGAAATGATCATATGACCAACTTTTAAAATTGTTTTTACATACAGAAACATCTGTGACTAAACTGTCAAATTATATCTAGTCACAGATTGTAGGCAGGTACACCACTGTACACCATCACAAACCTGCATTTTGAACAGCCATGTACATATGGTACAAAAAATATATAGGGAGAAGTTGCTGGAAAAAACAGTATCGTTCCCTATAGTCCCTCTAGTGAATGCCCAAATTGCCATTAAAATAGTCATTAAGCCAAAATCTCTTCTGGTTCAAAATAGCATTGAATCCTCTATTTAATTTAAAATTATTTGCATTTTTCCCAGTTAAGACATAACTTGTTCTGAGGATCTTATTGAAAAAAACTATAAGTACAAAGTGTAAAACATTTCTATGAAAAATACTGCACATAATCCAATGAACACATTTTACCTGTCGGAGAGGAAACTAAGGATGATTGACTTCAACTCTTTGGAAAACTTGGTTCAGACTGAACAATTCACTTAAGTCTTTCTTTAAAAGTGTAAACAGGCCTAATGTTCAGGTCAGGATCTTCTCCCACCCTGCTGTACATCATGAGTAACTCCACAGAAGCCAAAATGAGAGGAGAATCAGACCCCATGAATGCACTCACTGGTACAGCCAGAGTGCCACTGGAGAAACAGAATAGTTGAATGGTAGCCCATTGGAACAGCAGTAGAAAATGGAGAGTTGCAAAAGAACAGGGTTCCAGGATAACTGAGCCTACTGGGAATGGGAAATTCTAGAAAAATGATAGCAAAAGCTGTAACAACTCTAACACCCTGTAATGTTATGCTGTCAGATCTCACTATATAAGGTCTTGCCGGATCAATACTTGATGCAAACTTGCAAGGAAAATTTTTCTTCCCTCTTTGGGTCACTGGTTCAGTATTGATAATGTGTATTAGACAGAACTGGGGACTAGTCCCAGGACTGATGAGTAATCAGTTTCTACTTTATGATCTGCCTCCTCAACCTTGTGTTGTGCTTATTTACAGCATGGATTCTCAGTTGCACCAATTACCAAAAAAAAAATTTAGTTACCCACTTCCCCAAATAATCCATGGAGCATTTGCTGGTCATCTCTGAAGAGTTGTCTCTAGTATTTCTTTCCAGCTGTGAAATTGCATTAAGAATTATTCTCACAACCTCCTGTTAGGTAGGGAACGGGAAGTGTTATCCTCCTCTAACAGATAGAAAAGTTAAGCACATTCCCTTCTGTGGTAAAACCAGTGAGCTTCTGGGGAGAAAATTTGAGAGGATCTCCTCTGTGCCTTCTCCACAACTTATGTCAGGTGGGAGTTGTTTCACACACAATAAGCACCAGCTCTCTGTAACCTGGTGTCTCCTCAGGGATTCACATCTGGCCAAAACTATCCAGACAGAGACTTTGTCTCTCCTCAGAAGCTCTGACTACTATCTTGGTGATTCAGTGGCACTTTCATGGACAGGCTAAGATAATTCAGCTGGATTTGTGTTATCTGGGAAGTGTCTGTGGGACCAGAGGGTGAATACTTTGTGTCCCCCCTCCCCTCCTCAGTCTATCAAGTCTGTGTTTCTATAGCATGCAGCTTTGACTCCTAAAATGACCTACAGGAGATCAAAGTAGGGTAGCTTGGGGGGGTGAGGAGTGGGGGGAAGTGCCATGGAGATGACTGCCTCTCCTTGAAAGAGGACAGATAGCTGTTTGTCTGAATCTGGGTGAAAGAGTCTTGAGAGACTGTGACTTATCTAGGATGATAAGGAAGTCTGTGCAGAGCCAGAAACAGAACTCAGATTCCTCAGTGCCTCTCCCTGTACCTATTTCGATGTCAGGAGAGGGGACAGAGCAGTGTGGCTTTTTCAAAGCTTCTCTGCTTTCCTGCTCCTCACCAACCCTCTTGCTTCGGCTAAGGCCCTCTTCTCATCTTGTCTCCAACAAGACTGCTACGTTAACTGGACCAATGGGTGAGCAGCAGTTATGAGAGCAAGGGATGAGTGAGAGGGAAAGCAACATAGCAGCTAGACAAATTGGGGAAGAGGAAGGGAGGTAGCAGCTATTGGGGATGGGTTTGGGGACGGGGAAGGGATGGGCAATAGAATCCACCATGGAGAGTAGACAGTACCAAAGGAGGAGTCGGATGGGACTAGCAATAGTGACTGCAGCTTGAAGAGTTCCTTCATTCTTTCCCCTCCTCTGGTCCCTGAAGCTTTGCCTTTAAATCTGTTCATGTCTTTTTACTTCTCCTCTCTCCCTGGTAAGTATCTGGATTGGCCTTTTTCCCCTCTTATTTCTTTATTAACTTTAAATCAATTCTCAAACTTAGAGTGGTTTTAAAAAATCAAGAGCAGTTTTCATCAGGGTTTTTATTTAAAAAAAGGTCTGGAAAAAATGGTAGAGCGAACACGATAGCTACAGTACATCTGCAAATGAATAATGAATTCAGCTTGTTTGGCATGAGACCAGACAACAGTGTATGAATCAATGGAATGCTGCAGGGCTCTGTCAAGACCAGTCTAATGATTAGCAGTCATATTGTGTGAGGAAAGTTTAGACCCATTATCTGTGGTAAATACTTTTCCAGTCATGCAGAGCAATAGATTTTTATAACTCCAGGTTGAAAGTTGAAGATTGAATTTGATATTTGTTATATTGTGACATTATGAAATGACTACTAGGACAGAGACTAGAATAAAGAGTCAAAAGTATAAGCAGAACAAACTCCATTTGTACTTAGTTTGCACATTTTATAGTAAGCATCTAATGGGGGTTAGACTAGATGACCCTTCCAGTCCCTTCTGACTCTGTGGTTCTACAATTGCTGAATTGGATTAGAAAATGTTTTGTACTTATGGACATGAGGTTGTCAAAGGGGGTCTATTAGCTCAAGATCTATGTGCACTACCATCCTGATCCATACTATGGATCCCCACCTCTGTCATCAACCCTCTTTCATGTGTGCATAAGACTTCCCAAGCTCCTATTTTTTTCCTTCAGCCTCATTACAGACAGAAGTAGTTTATTATCTCAGAAACTGAAATGACAAAATGACCCCAATGAGCAAGCCATGATGGGAAGGTTTGTGCAGCTCAGACACTCCTTGGAATGTTGGAAGAGCGTCTGATGAAGAGCCCAACTCTCCAATTGGGGAACCAATAAGAAACTACTACAAGGCTTTTAAACAGTTGCCGATCACTTTTTTTGTGTTTCCTGGTGTAGACTATAGGCCAAATTCAAAGGTTTGTTTAAACTCCTTCTTCCAAATCCCTCAACATAAATTGCACCAATTGACACTTGGATTCCTTTAAATTCACCCCCATTTATTGAGGTATAACTCTCATAATTGGCTCACTGAATCTCAAGGATTATAAACTGGTATAATTTACATGCCTAGTAACATGGACAGAGAGCTATATCAGGAAAAGCAGCTAACCGGAGGTAAATAGGTGGAAGTTGTTAGTGAGTGACCTACTTCAAGTTACACCTATTATCTCCCTGTTTTTTGTTGTTGGTTGTTTATACCCCTTTCTCAGAGTGTAAATTACACCATCTTAGATTGTTGGTGGCTCCTCAATGTGGATTTGTGTTTTTGAAGACCTCCTATCATAAGTAGGAATTAAAAATAAGAATGTTCTTGTCATATTTAGTAGTGGAAAAAACTAAAGTTGGGGGCACAATGAGCCTGATTTGCAGAAAAAAACCCTGAGAGAGGAAGCCATCATACTGTTGAACAGATGGAGATTTCTCTGTAGCTGGAGGGGAAAGGACTAAGTGCAGTGATATTTAAAGATTCATTTCCTGAACCCAGAGAATTTTTGTAAACTGCTTCCAGACTCTTACCCTGAAAGCATAGCTGTCACTGGCTCATTGTCTATGGTGTGAGAAACAGCATGGACACATGTTGGAATCCTTCTGTTATCTCCAGGGGACAATGTCATGTAGAGCAACTGTCCCTAGGCTCCATCCACTCTCCAAAATCTGGGTGGTCCTAGTGATGCACAGACTTTGCTTTCAAGAGAACAAGGAACAATGTGATTTTTGCCTTTGCTCCTCTCCTCAAAGTTTCAGGGCTGGTCCTGCCAATCACCTCCATGTTTATAGGACTAACTTTGTTCCTTTGAAGCAGAAATAAAGTAATTATTTCACAGAGATGTATTTCACTACCACAGAATATGAATAAAGAAAACAACTCAAATTAAAAAAATCAAAACCTTTCAGCAGTAGTTGAGACAAATGCCTGGACAACTCAGAGTATTAACTAGTAATAGAAGAGGTTTTCTGTTGCCTTGTGAAGTTGAGAGGGAACAGGCATGGGGGAAAAAAAATCAAGCGTTAGCATTTCCTCTGGAAGTTAATCTAGCCATCACCTTCCCATTAGAGGTGCTACATATAAAGTTTAGGAGTGCCAGACATCTGGGTTTCGAGTGGAACTCCCGGTTGAAAAGGAACCCTGGTAACTCTGGTTGACACCACTGACCGGGCTGTTAAAAGTCTTGTCGGTGGCGCACTGGGGGCCCGGGACTAAGACAGGCTCCCTTCATGCTCTAGCTCCATGCGGCTCCTGGAAGTGGCCACCAGGTCCTTGTGGTCCATAGGCACGGGTGGCCAGGGAGGATCCGTGCACTACCCCTGCCCTGAGTGCCTGTTCCACAGCTCCCATTGGCCATGTACCCTGACCAATGGGAGCTGTGGGGGTGAGGGCAGCTTGCAGATCCTCCCTGGTTGCCCATGCACCTAGGAGCTTCAGGGACCTGGTGGCCAAATACTGGGAGCCACGGTAAGCGCCACCAGGACCCCTGACACCCTGGCCCAGTCTTGAGCCCACTCCTGCACTCAAACTCCCTCCTGGAACCCTCACCCTCTCCTTCACCCCAGCCCTGAGTTTCCTCTTGTACCTAAACTCTCTCTCAGAGCCTGGACCTCCCGCAATACCCTGCCCCAGCCTGGAGCCCCCTATTTCACCTCAGCCTCACCCCAGAGTCCTCACCCCCTTCCCACATGCCAATCCCCTGCCTCAGCCTGAAACCCTCTCCCACCCCCTGAAATCCTCATTTATGGCCCCACCCAGATCCCTCTCCCACACCCCAAACCCTTCATCCCTGGCTGCACCCTAGGAACCTCAACCCCTTCCCACACCCCTGCCCCAGCCGAATGAAAGTGAGTGAAGTGGTGGAGAGTGAGTGATGGCCAGAGGGAGGTTGGAGAGTGGGGGGGGGGCTCAGAAAAGGAGCAGGGCAAGGTCATGGCCTCGGGGCAGGAGTGGGCGAGGGGGAGGGGCAGAGGTGTTTGATTTTGTGTGAGCAGAAAGTTGGCAAACCTGATAATTATATGTTTAACCTGGCCAGACACCTTACAAAATTCTGATTTCTAGTTTCATCCAATTTTTATTTAAAGACTGCTAGTGATGAAGAAACCTCCATATCCTTCGATAAATTACATCGAACCAATAATTAGTTACCTTCATTGTTAAACTTCTGAAGAAAGTTAACACAATGCACCATGGAAGTTAGAAATTCAATGTGGCAGGGATATTTTGTATTCAATTGAAGAAAACTCTTCACCATTCACCTGTGATGGATTGCACCTCTTTAAGGTGCCATCTGATGTACTGGGATGCCACTGAGGCCACCTGTTCCACCGGACTGGACCCCCATTACCCTTTCTTGCTGAGCCAAGCTCTTAAGCCTCCCCTAGCACCCACACAGCTGCAGAAAGACAGACAGTGAGGTCAGCCTTGGGAAGACTTAGCTTAAGGGACTAGCCTCAGCACTCAGGTGCCCACCTCCCTTGGAGTAAAGACCCAAAGGTATATTGTCTTGCACTGTATAGACAAATCTCCACAGTGCAAGCTCATAAAATTTGCCCTCTCAATATGAAGAGACATGCACAGCATCTTTCCCCCACCCCCAACCCCCCCACACATATGGATTTCACAAACTGGGTTGTGTTATAAACAAGAAATACATGTATTAACTACAAAAGACATGTTTTAAGTGATTATAAATGATAGCAAACAGAACAAAGCAGATTACTAAGCAAATAAAACAAAACTTGCAAACAGGTTACAAAATGTAATTTCTCACCCTAAATTTTGAATTAGGGAAGATGCAGAGTTTCTGTAGCTTAGACTTCCAGTTATCTCTTCTTACAGACTGGACCCCTGTCTCAGTCTGGACTCACCCCAGCCTTTCCCGTTAGGTACTTTCAGCAGTCTTTCTTCTTGGGTAGGTAGTGGATGAGCGTCCAGATTAACCCCCTCCCCAGCCTTAAAAAGAATGTTCCTAAAATGGGAAACCTTTGATTAATCCCCATGCCCTTATAGAGGAAAAATACCAGCAGTGTCCAAGGTGGTATTTTTTATCAGGTGATCTTACCATCTGACCTGGTAGTGTCACAGCTAAATCCCAGGACGCCTCTCAGGAAGGAGAGAGATTTCACAGTCTTATTGGTTCTTCGTGATGGCTGGTTGTCTGGTGGGTGTCTCAAATACATACATACATACATACACACACACACACACACACACACACACACGTAATTGTTAAATAGTCAATATTCCTAACTTTAGATACAGAAATGCATACAAATTGGATAATCACATTCAGTAAATTATAACCTTTCCAATGATACCGTACATGAGCCAACTTACATAAAGTATATCTTAGTTATGGACCATATTTCTATGAAGAATATGGGGTGTAACGTCACATCAGCACTCTGAACCTTTGCGCACACGCAGTCCTCAAATCCTCTCTGCACATATATTCTGAATATTTTTATATCATTCTTGGATTACTAATATGGTGTTTGTTTTTAGCTGGTATGCTATCATGGAACTGATTTTAAATTAAATGTAAAAGAATTTCAGAGTTGTCTGTCTGAATTAGTTATTCAGAAATATTGATCACCTCTGTGGTGTTTGGATAAATAATAAAAACAACTAATCATCCTAATCCTGCTATTCTGTTTACCATCAAAAAGTGCAGTATTTCACTTTATATAGGCCAAATCCTGCTCTTGCAAACAGCTACACATGGGAGTAGTCCTTTCTTTCATGCTTGTCCCGGAGAATAAATTGTAGATCCTGCTCTGCTGAAAGGAATGGCAGTTTTGCTGCTATTCTCAATGGCAGCAGGATTGGGCCTTAAGAAGGGGCCATTCATGGCTATGTCAAGTCAAGCCAAGTCTCGAATGGAAAAAAGTTTAGTCGAGTATTTACCTGGTAAAAAATATAGTGCTGTTCCAAGTATCCAAGAAATTAGGACTCTATTGTTGATTAAAAACTCTGCTATATCTGCACAGAATAATACACTACTTTTAGCTTTAAAAAAAAAATGAAGAACCCATTCGCAAATGTGTAGTTAATTTTGGATTTCCATACCACTAACTGACCATAGTTGCCGTTTATGTGTTGTAATTGTTTGCAATGTCAAGATGTGTTTTATAGTAATGTTTCATGTGAAATGAAACGCTAGCCCTAAAGGAGAATATGAGTTTGGCAGTATCCTTGGGATTCCTACTCCCTAGGCAATTAGCATGAGAAGAGGATGGACCAGGAAACATTTGCTTTCTACAATGCACTTGAAATTAACTTTACGGGTGCCTCTGGAAACAAGCACTTTGCAGACTCGAAAGCCAGCAAGCAAGTCTAAATTTTATGGATTTTTTTCCCATTAAAATAGGTTAAAAGGCCTAATTGCTTTCCCTTGAAGAGAAATGAGCTTCTGTTGGTTACTTAGCAACAAGTGACAGTTTGCCTTTTTCTTTTTTATTCAGATAATTCAGTACAAACTTTGCAAGAACACTATTCAATTCATATTTATATTCTTCATAAAACAAACTTTCCGATATTTTTTTGCTAGGCTTTAAAAAAAACCTGCTTAAAATAAACCCTAATAACTATAATATATTTACTTTCCTTCTAGCATGATAATATACATAAAAATGAGGGCAGGAAGAATATTTTGCTATTCATTCCATTTGTACTAACAGAGGAAATAGCAGGTTCCCTGCTGCACTGAAATTAGAAATAAGTCTAATAGTTTCCAAGCTTTCCCTCTAAATATGAAAATGATCAGAGGCCTGTGATGCTGGTATGGAAATATCATTATATATTACAATAGTAACAATGCTGCCTGTAGCATGGCCACCCACCAGCTTCCAACATCTCGTTCCCTGGTATGTGGACCCACCAATCCCATGTAAAACCCTGTGGAGGAGCAACATTCAACCGCTGCTATGCCACGAGGAGGTAAAGTATCTTCTACTACGTAAAGTCAGGAGCATTTCAGATTTAAATCCCCATTCGGAGTGGGTATGCACACATATATGACATGAAATTAATTTTTTTGTAGGCCTTTGGTATTCTTGAGAAATTCAAAAGATTTTTGTTTTGTTTCTGGATTGGCCAAGAACGCATCTATTTTTCGATATTTTTTTTTTTTGGTCTTGATTACCAAACCAAAAAACTGGTTATTTTGCAGAGCTCCAGTGCTGAGCAACTCCTGCAGATTCTGAGCATCTTCACTTCCAGCAGTTGTAGGACTGAGACAATGGCCCTCACCCAAAGCCCATTGGGAGTCTTTCTCTTGACTTTCATGGGCTTTTGATCAGTCCTTATCAATGTATGGCTTTTTATCCATTTCTCAAATGTATGTAGTGGCACTGAATGCAGAGGACATGCAAATAGTTTTTATGGTAATACTTTACTTCATTATGAGCAGTTCTGACGTACTAGACTATGAACCTGACCAATTGATGTGCATTGCACCTTGCTAAGAGCTATTCTGACAGAAATTGAAACAACAAAGTACATTTTTAAATTATTACTTTATGGTAAAGTAGTAAATTAAAAATGGTTTCCCTTCCTCAATCCTATATTTGAAGTTTGTAATAAAATATGTAGTCAGATGTTGGCATGTAGCTGTAAGCAGTAATTTTTTGTTTGTTTTTAATGAATATCCTACACCTGACAATTGTACTGCCATTTGCTGGATTTGCAGAACAATGAATATATGCCCTAGGAGGGCAGCACAGATCACAGAAAATGAACTATAACTAGATCTGAA
Source organism: Mauremys reevesii (assembly GCF_016161935.1). Classification (NCBI taxonomy): domain Eukaryota; kingdom Metazoa; phylum Chordata; order Testudines; family Geoemydidae; genus Mauremys; species Mauremys reevesii. Next base: position 25,600,436 of record NC_052629.1, on the reverse strand, counting down.
CATTCATATATCAAAATAGTCTCCATGTAAAAACATGGGGTGCTTTTTTTAACATGCTGAAATAAAAACACGGTGCAGAGTGAAATTACTTTGATCTCAAAAGTAAAATAAAAAAAATACTGAAAATGATGAAATAATACAGTTAAGATAAATGGAAGTAATAAAATTGAATACATTATTCGGATGTCCTTGATTTAATAGGAAATATATCCACCTATGTGGGGAAAAATAATTTAAAATACATGATTAATCTGTGGAACTCACTGCCACTACATATTATGGAGACAGACATGCTGAGACCAGTCCTGTAAGATGCTGAATACTCTCAACCACTAGCATTTTCAATAGTTTGCAGGCTCACTATCTTTCAGTCACTAATTTGTTTCACCAATATCACTTATTTAATCCAGGCATAGGTCAAATTTTAAAATCAGATTGGAGAAGAGAGTTTCTCCTCCAACTTTAAAGAAATGGTATCTAGAGTTCAGAATATCCCAGGTAACTGCTTGAGAAATAAGGACTATCCAGGTCATTCTTGCTAAACAAACAGGAATTGTAGTTTGCAGCATGTTGTATCTTTCTGGAAATTATCTTTAATAACCAAGAGAGCTAAGATCAACTTTAGTGACAGTAAATGGAAAAAAACTATCTGACTTGTTTATCAGATATGGTATCTGAAAACATCTTAGCATCTTGTGAAGTGGATGAAATGCAGAATACATTCAGTCCTGGAATTAAATGTTAATGAACTGACTTCTTTTTACAGTCACACTCTTAAAATAAATAAATTAAATAAAAAGCTTGATGATTTTCTTCCTGCTCAGCTGTGTTCTTTTACATCTTATCCTTGGCTCCCAAGGTTTCCTTTTGATGTGAAACTCAACAAGCCTACTATAGATGTCAGAGTCTTGAAAGAGAGAAATTACTTTCTGAAATACATGCTATGTTTCTAAAAGATGTCATTGCTGATATATTGAAAAATCAGGTGATTGCTTCTTGTGTAAAAAGACTTACCGTACTTTTTCAAAATATCATCTAACTCTATAAGGAGATGAACCTCCAGAGCTGTTCACTTGATTTCACCACTTGTATATTATTTATTAATCAAGTCATATGAATGGATTCACTGCTGGAAAGACATTGGACATGTCTGTTTCACCAGTGAAGAGATGGCAAAATACATTTTAAATTAAGCACATTAGGAAGGGAGCAAACATGAAAACTGAAGCCCAAACTGCATTTACTACTGGCTTGGTCTAAAGTTTTCCATAGACTTCAGTGGTCTTTGGCTCAGGCCCCAAATGACAAAGTTTTTTGACTGTGCAAGAGGACACAGTTTTACAGAATGCAGTTTCCCAGTGAACAGTAGAAAGGAAGCAATCTAGCAATTATTACTTTTTTACAAAACAAAAATGTTCTTTGTTGTTGGCAGGTCACTGGGAACATCCCCAAAGGGTGAGAGAAGATATACAATTAAAATTATAATTGTGGAGGTTGCATAGCACACTTGTTTGCCCACTTCAAAGATGACATTTTAAAATATTTTTTGCCATAACCTTGCTTTGTGTACGCCAGTGTGCTTTTCATTACAGACTTTTACATGCACTTACTATTATAGTATCCTACTACAAAGGGGAAGAAAGGAAAACGTTTGCAACTCTTATGGAGCACTCCTGCTATGTACAGAAAGTACAGGTCATATTGAAGAGATGAAAGTCTGTGCACGTTGACTAGAGCTGGGCAAAATTGTTTGAATGAATAATGTATTCACTGAAAAATGCAGTTTGAACCAAACCAAAATTGTGACCTGAATGACAGATTTTATATGAATTTGCCAAATACCTTAGGCCAAAAACATTTTTTAAGGACATTTAGATGATGTGCACAAAATGGGGATGAGGAAGAGCCCCCCCCCCACCCTGTAACCTTTAGCCCAATTGTAAGGGCATTCACTGGGAATGTAGGAGACCCTCTGGAGCAGGGATTTCAATGCAACTCTAGTTGCCTCCATGTTCTTATTCCAAATCTACCTGGCATTCTTTGAAACAATCAAGTAACAGAAGAGTTTATCTGATATATTGGACATCAACTGGAAAAAGTGAAAAAGCATTTGTAAGAAGAAAACAATTATCAACAATAGCATGGAGGGTGCTGCATCTTTTTTGTCAAAAAATAAAAAAAAATCTAAATATGTGGGAAAATACTATGAAGCTTTGATGAAAATCTTCATAGTTAACTTCCGTGTTTATTTGGTGCCTTTATAAATGATCTGAGAATCGTATTCTGGTGAAAAGTCTTCAGTTACACACTTTCTTTAAACTGCAGACCACTTCAATCATCTCTCTAACTCAACCTTTTGCACTCCTGACTGTATAGAAGAACTACTCGAATTATTTCATTCCTTTTCTTCAGGCCTTGAAAAGGGAAAGCAATGAATTCAGAGGCACTCTTGAATTCCTGCATTTCCACAAAAAAAGCTACTTAGTCAGTTACCAGAGCATGCATTTTAATTGTGCTATTTGAGGTTTCAAATTCCTTTGTCACATTAAGTTTGTAAGGGAGCTCACCACCATTCTTTGTTAATATGGAAATAATTGGCACTCTTCTGGATTAATATTTTTATTAGCACGTTTAGTGCTTCTGAAAGGTAATCCTTTGACCCTGGTGGAAACATAAAGCTCTGTTTAGCCAGACAAAGATACTACACAAGGAGTTTAATGGAAGCTTCCTTATGTTGTTGTTTCCATTTCAGCGGCATCTAAGTTCCCATCTGAGATTGGGGCCCCATTATGGTAGGCACCATATACACGCATTAAGAGACAATCCCTGCCCTGAAGAGCTTGTAATCTAAATAGACAAGGATGATGTGCAGTTGGAGAGTAACAGAGGCCCAGAGAGGTGACATGCCCTAGGTCAGAGAACATGTCTAGGCCAGTGTAAGAATTGGGATTATAACTCAATGCACCTGACTCTCTATCCAGTGCCTTACATGAAAATGTGTCTGGGTTGGATCACAGAAACCGCCTTGGGGCTGCCAACTGATGTGCCAAGACTACTTCTGCCCCTGCTTTCCCTGCCCTCCCAGCTTGGGACTTCAGTGCCCTTCCTGGTTTGAGCCAGACTTGCTAGCCTCCTGCAAACCCAGACCCAAGTCTGAACCACATCCTCTAACAGCTGTAAGCTTAAACTGAAACCAGTTTAAGAAGTGTTCCTGTCTTTAACACTCAGATGTCCAACTCTCAATGGGGTCCAAACCCCAAACAAATCCATTTTACCCTGTATAAGCATAAATTGTTTGCCCTCTATAACTGAGAGAGAGGTATGCACAGTTGTTCTCCCCCCCACCCAGGTATTAATACATACTCTGGGTTAATTAATAAGTAAAAAGTGATTTTATTAAATACAGCAAGTAGGATTTAAGTGGTTCCAAGTAATGGCAGACAGAACAAAGTGAATTACCAAGCAAAATAAAATAGAACTCATAAGTCTATGTCTAATACAGTAAGAAGACTGAATACGGATAAAAGCCTCACCCTCAGAGGAATTCCAGTAAGCTTCCTTTTACAGACTAGTCTCCTTCTAGTCTGGGTCCAGAAATCATTCATGCCCCCTGTAGTTACTGTCCTTTGTTCCAGTTTCTGTCAGGTATCCTTGGGGGTGGAGAGGCTATCTCTTTAGCCAGCTGAAGACAAAATGGAGGGGTGTCTCAGGGGTTTAAATAGACTTTCTCTTGTTGATAGAGACCCCCTCCTCTCTCCTATGCAAAGTCCAGCTCCAAGATGAGTTTTGGAGTCACATGGGCAAGTCACATGTCCATGCATGACTCAGTGTTTACAGGCAGCAGCCATTGTTTACATGCTACCCTGAATGTCCTCAGGTAGACTTCTTAGGTGGATTGGAGCTTTCCAAGATTCATTGTCCTTTGTGTTTCTTGATTGGACAATTAATTTGCACATGCCTTTCCCAAGCAGCTGACCAAATGGTATACTAAGGCTGTGGCTACACTTAACACTTCAAAGCGCTGCCGCGGCAGCGCTTTGAAGTGCTAAGTGTAGTCAAAGCGCCAGCGCTGGGAGAGAGCTCTCCCAGCGCTGTCCGTACTCCACCTCCCTGTGGGGAATAACGGACAGCGCTGGGAGCCGGGCTCCCAGCGCTGGGGCTTTGACCACACTGGCGCTTTGCAGTGCCGCAATTTGCAGCGCTGGAGAGGGTGTTTTTTCACACCCTGCTGCAGCGCTGCAAATTTGTAAGTGTAGCCAAGCCCTAAGGCTACTTAGAAATCAAGCAAGTACATAGCCAATATTCATGCATCTTGTGAAGGGATTGTTTCTAATAGCGCACAAGCTCGCACTGTTCTAAAGTGGGAACAAAATCAAATGCTTTATTATTTATCTGATGCCTTTCATGTACATTGACACCATGCAATTGTAACACAAAATATTGAATAATTTATTGTGATGCCCACTTACTCAGAGTTTGATAACTTTTCTTTCCTGATTTTTTTAATGATCTCTTTGTAAATTGATCATTTAAAAAATTCTCATTTCTTATAAAATTCCTCTAATATTTTCAAAGCTTTAAAAATGATATTCATCATCAGCTCCATTCCTCAATTTCAGTTTAACCTATTAAGTATGGCAAGAGCATGAATGTTTATTATACCTTAAAGTCTCCTTCGTTTTTACCATAATACCATAATAATTTTATTTCAGAGTTTCAAAACTTAGTTGGTTGCATTGATATTTCTAATTATTTTTTCTGTAAAGTAATCAGACTTTTTTCTAGCGTATGCGTGTATTTATCTTTTGCCTTGAGAACACATTGCTAATGTCATTTTATGCTGATAAAAACTTAGATTTGCTGTACTGTCACAGATGCTGTAGTTAGGATTCTTTATTAGCTAACCTCATTCAAATGTAACCTTAGGTCACTTTCAATCAGCTATGTCTTAACCTGAGTAAAAATGAAACTTGGAGCTAATGCCACAATTATTTGAAAGACTTCTTTAAAACTGGAAAATTTTACTATCACACCTTAATGGGTTGTTAGTATTCTGAGATTCTCATCATTTGTCTATACCTCTTAATCAAAAAGTACATTTTCCTACTCTTGGTTTTTAGTGAATTTATTTTGCACTCTCAAAAAAACATTTCTTTCAATGCCACCCAAAAGTTGAGAGAGTGATCCAGATCCTCAGTTGTAAATTGGCATAAATCTGTTAAATGGTGGTGTACCTGTAAGTAAATTAAAGGTTTGGATTAATTTTTACCACCCACCACTGAAATACCCTTTCTGTTGTTGTTCAGTCATTCAGAGAAGTATTCTCACTTAAAGCTGACAGCCTCATGAAAGCCATACCTGTGAATGTAAATGATATGAATCTTTGGGGGTACTCACCGTTAGCCACAAGGCCTAGATCTACAAAGTGACTAAGGCATTTTGGTGCTCCGTGGCACAATGCCCAGCCTTTAGGCACCCACAAAATCGCAGGAACAACAAGCCATGCTGACATATCCCAGCTGAGGATCTGACTCACACATACTTGTATCCTCAGTTGTGTGCTCTTAACTTTGAGATATTTGACACTTTGCACCTCTTTCCTCTGCCACCCTTTGGCAATCTTTTAAGCTATTTTAAACTATTCGAGGTTGGGACTATCCTTTCAGTGGCATTGGAACAATTTTTATAGTGGGGGTGTTGAAAGTCATTGACTAAAACTGTTAACCCTGCATATGATGCAAACCACTTCAGCATTGGGGGTGCTGCTGCACCTGCAGCATCCCTAGTTCCAGCACCCCTAGGTCTCTTACTATGTGTTTGTACAGTTCCTACTACAAGAGCTCTTAGGCATTACTAGGGTGACCAGACAGCAAATGTGAAAAATTAGGAGGGGGGGGGGGCAATAGGTGCCTATATAAGAAAAAGACCCAAACATAGGGACTGTCCCTATAAAATCGGGACATCTGGTCATCCTAGGCATTACTGTAATGCTAATAATAATAATTTCATTAATAAATTAATATTGCCAGAGGCTCTAACCTAACCTTCCACTTTGCAGCAGTGGTATTTTCTGTCTCTTTGTTTAGTTTCATTGCACATAGTATAACACTGACTCAGACAAAGAAACTAGGAATTACATGACTGCATAATGGGTGACTATGTCTTACGTATGTCCCTGACTCCTCTTAATTATGAGCTCATCAATTACTCCTTTACTTTTCCCTTTCTTTACACGCTTCCTCTTTCCACAGTCCCAGTAACCTTCACTGTCCCATCTATAACTGAAAGAATGAAGAGTAAATACCCTCTGCCGTTGTAGTGTAAAATAATATAAGTGGTGAAACAGCTCATTAAGACTTGGAAACTTTGGACATTTCAAAGTATTGTTAACAGAAAAATTAGATAATAGGGATATTTGTTTATAGTTTAATACAACTTTTGGAAGACTCGTTTCTTTAAAAGGTAAATGACACTTGTGTGTGACCTTTGATCAACACACACATGAAAACAAGAGACGTTTGCAGTGTAGAGCATCTGAGAAATCTGAGCTTGCCAGATGTTTAAACAAGTTGTCAAAGAAAAAAAGTTTAGCAAAACTTAGGGGCCTAAGACATTGTATTTTTGTGGATAATACAAGTAATATGATCAAACTGAAGGAACTTCCTGTGAGGAGACAAAAAAGGACATGTTTATCTTTTGGCAAAAAAAACCAACTGTATTTCTCTATGGTTTTGCTTACTCTGAACATCCAGAAATCTGTCAAAATGTTGAATTGACTGTAAGGGCATGCTAATATTTGACACAGACAATATCTCATGTATAAAGAAAATTCTCCAGGAGTTTCCAGAAGAACTCAAAACACATCAGTTGCTTAGAAGACATCGGAATTTGTCATCTGTGCTTTCAAAAATCTTAAGGTTAATCTTATGGTTAACCCTCGTGAGCTTTAGGATTGGATTGTTGTTTATAACATGCCCATTAAGCATGTCTCTAGGATACATTTAAGATATGGGAAGAAGCAAAGATTCTTATTAGTAAAGAATCAGGACACAAAGGTTCTGGTTTGATTTGGACAAAATAGTAAATGTATACCTTAAACATCTATATAGTTGTCAATTACATGCCCCAGAAAATGTCAGTTTGGGCTTCTGCAAGACTTCTGCCCATTTTAAGGCAGCTCTTGCTCATAGACTTTAAGGTCAGAAGGGACCATTATGATCATCTAGTCTGACCTCCTGCACAATACAGGCCACAGAATCTCACCCACCCACTCCTGTAACAAACCCCTAACGTATATCTGAGTTACTGAAGTTCTCAAATTGTGGTTTGAAGACCTCAAGCTGCAGAGAATCCTCCAGCAAGTGACCCGTGCCCCATGCTGCAGAGGAAGGCGAAAAACCTCTAGGGCCTCTGCCAATCTGCCCTGGAGGAAAATTCCTTCCTGACTCCAAATATGGTGATCAGTTAAACCCTGAGCATATGGGCAAGACTCACCGGACAGCACCCAGGAAATAATTCTCTGTTGTAACTCAGATCCCACCCCATCTAACATCCCATCACAGACCACTGGGCATACTTACCTGCTGATAATCAAAGATCAATTGCCAAAATTAGGCTATCCCATCATACCATTCTCTCCATAAACTTATCAAGCTTAGTCTTAAAGCCAGATATGTCTTTTGCCCCCACTACTCCCATTGGAAGGCTGTTCCAGAATTTCACTCTTCTAATGGTTAGAAACCTTTGTCTAATTTCAAGTCTAAACTTCCTAGTGTCCAGTTTATATCCATTTGTTCTTGTGTCCACATTCGTACTAGGCTTAAATAATTCCTCTCCCTCCCTAATATTTATCCCTCTGATATATTTATAAAGAGCAATCATATCTCCCCTCAGCTGCCTTTTGTACCATCTCTCATTCAGTGAGGAGCACGTAGCTGCTATCATTAACAATTTATTATGATTTTCCATAGTTTAATGATATTCCAAACCATCTGGGAAGGGTATTTTGAAGCCTTTTATTTCCTAATTATAAGATGTTGAAGTCAAAGATGGCTTACTGAAAGATACTATTTTTCATGTTCCTTCTTAAAGTGGCCCTGCTCTGGTGTGGCCAGTGACCATATAGGTGATGTCAGCGTCAGATCATTACCATAGCTTTGGGTATCTCATCCTCCATCTGTACAGTGGCTTTCTCCATAATCAGGGACCCACCCAAGCAGGATAGATAGCAATATATTTACAACTAAACAGCTGATGTGATGGTGACAGGCTGGTTTCAACAAATCTGTTCAAACATTTCATTAGATTTTTAAATCAGTGAAAATCTGTAGCAAAATGAACCAAAATATTTAGTTTCTTTTGTCCTCCACCCTCCCCTTTTTGCTTTTTCTCTTTTTTGTGTGTGACAAATTCTTTTTAGTTTAAAAAATATTAAAAACTGAAACATTTTGACAGAAGCAAAATTTTGATACTGTCTAAAAGCCACTTTTTGTCAAAAAAAAGTTTACCATTAAAAATTTTCAACCAACTCTAATATGAAGTCTATGTAAGTCTAAATATTATTAAGTAAACATTACTTTAGTCAGCTAATATAAAAGAGCATAATATGTTGATGTGTATTGCCAAGCATGTCGTTTAAAGGGTACAAGTGTTCTGATGTGTTTATGGTACATAAGAAAATGAAACATTTTGGATGATTCTTCAGTTTATAAAATTCCACAGATTGAAAAATTATTCAGATGATTTGAAACACTGGGGAGTTGACATTTGAGAACACTGGAGAAATTCACTCCTGCTGGAGCTTCTTTGACCTCAGTGGAGTTACACCAGAGATGAATATGGCCCAGTATGTACACTTTTATGCAGAAAATGGAGTACGAGTCATATTTCTATGTCTTAGACCCTCCAATATGCCTATGGAAAATGATATGAAAGCCTATAATTAAACTCAGTCAATTTGTTAGTACAATCTTTCAAAAAGCTAGTGTCATAAACAGATAATTAAGGGTTAATGCCTCTTTTACCTGTAAAGGGTTAAGAAGTTCACCTAGCCTAGCTGACACCTGACCAGAGGAACCAATGGGGGAACAAGATGTTTCAAAAGGAAGGAGGGAAGTTTTCCTTTGTTTAGAGTTTCAGTTTCAGCCGGAGTGAAAAAGATCAAGGAAGCAGCCTCTTATTAGAGTAGTAAGTTTTAGAAAGGGATAAATAGGTTTATGTTTATTTTCTTTGTAACTTGTCTTGGTACCATTAAGGGAATTATCAAATTTGGGTATTCTTGTGCATATTAAGATTTTTGCCCAGGGGAACATCCTGTGTTTTGAATCTGTTGTCTGTGAGAGTACCTGGTATGCTAATCTCTCCCAGAGGGTTTTCTTTTACCTTTTTTTTCTTTAATTCAAAGCCTTTTTCTTAATACCTGATTGATTTTTTCCTTGTTTTTAGATCCAAGGGGGTTGGATCTGGATCCACCAGGAGTTGGTGGGAGAAAGGAGGGGGGATGGTTAATTTCCCCTTGTTTTAAGATCCAAGGGGTTTGGATCTGTGTTCACCAGGAAATTGGTGAAGTCTCTCAAGACTACCCAGGGAAGAAAAGTAATGCTTGTGAGTGGTGGCAGCGATACCAGATCTAAGCTGGTAATTAAGCTTAGAAGTGTCCATGCAGGTCCCCACATCTGTACCCTAAAGTTCAGAGTGAGTAAGGAACCCTGACAGCTAGCACTTGTGAAATAGTGCAGTAACACTGGTATTATATCATGTATGAGGCAAAAACCAAGACAAAAGGTATTTGATCTATTTAGCTTTTTCTCTGTTAAATTTCCTGTCAGAGACCAGGAATATCAACCTTGGTAAGTGTGTGGCCACGATACAAAGCATATTTTGCATACATCTAAGCATCTGATGCTATCAGATAATGAGGAGGCAACCCACAGCAATATATAAAATTATAAAATAGCTGTCTCTGTGTCTCAGGTTGCTCATTTTCCCATCATTCAGGCAACTGCTCTGAATAATAAATTCCATGGCCACTGCACAAAAATGTAGAAATATAGTAAAAGCAGAGCAATTTGCAGATCAACTGGTGATGATAAAATTAAAATTGTGATCACCAGGAGCAATATGTTCCCTATTCCAGTCCTTATAACACAGAACAACTATTACTTTTCATTGTTTGTTCTTTTATATATGTATAAATGAACCTATTAAAAATCTAATCATGCTTGATATTTTTCTCTCATGTTTCATAATTTTATTTGAAATCACATATCCACAAAAATGTGTTGTGTTCATTAAGATGGCATACATGGGCCAAAGAGATAAAGGTGTTAATGTAACCCTGTCAATGTCTTGCATTAAATATCATTAAACAACATTTGAGATTTCAGCCTGCTTAGTACCGTGGCAGACATTATTAAAAATCTTTTTTCCTTTTTATTAAAGATATAGAAAAGAAGGGAAAACAGTTTGAGCGTTTGAAACATAAAGCATTAAGTAAGACTTTCATTTTGACAGCTCTTGTTCTCTTCAGCTGTAAAGAGCCCTTAGAAGGAGGAAAAAACTTGTTTGACAGCCTCTTTACATGGTAACTGGTCTTTTGGGTGAAAAGAGAAAAAGTAAGTTGAGATGGGCTGGAGTTGTTAAAGTCTGATCCCATTTCCTAGGGGGGGAAAACACACACACACGATGGGAGAGAAAATAACAGCAAAGATTGAAAATGCAGCTGCTGTCTCTAGTGTTGACGCTTGCTTGCAACCTCACTGCTGGAAAAACACAGACATGGCACATAGTCTTATTGGCCACTCTAAGACCAGGGCATTGCTTTTAGTTGCCTTTCTGGTCACAAGCTTACATCAGTGTTGCAAAATATGCAGTTTTGGCCAATTAAGCCAGACTTTTTAGATAGAAGACAAAAAGAGGGGGACAGGAAACAAGAAATGAAGTGGGGAATGTAATAGGACACCCAAGGAGCAGTGGGAGGACAAAGTCTCACATCCCATATGGTGTTCAGGATTTAGACTGAGCTGTTGGAGATGGTGATGTCATCTATGACGCTCTATCTGGCCCAGTCTGGTCAGGGCATGTCTCAGGATTAGGACAAAGGTCAGACAGTGTTACAATTTATCTTGGGGTTCCAGGAGTCACAGTGGAATTTATGGTGAAAGTAATGATGGTAGAGTTTCAGTCAGCAATGTTTCCATTCACCTACTCCAATTTTCACTCAAGTCTCTTTCTGAGGATTCTGGAAAGGGAGAATAGCCCATCCTCTCATTATTTTGTCACTAATTAGGCTTAATTTCCAACACACCAATTTTGGTCCATTAATTTCCAGTCCCATACTTCCTTTATTTATGAGGCATGGTTTTAGTCCTTGAATTATCAACACTCCTTTTTGTTTGGACAAATTAAATTTGTCTCCCTGTTGCAACTTTTCCTATCTATCTACATATTGTTATAGGTTATTGTGACACTTTATGAACTCGTATGTACTTTCCCATAGTTAGGCTCATAAGTGGGGTAGGCCTACCAGGCCACAAATATTATACCAAATGTTAACTCATACACTGCTGGTATGTACATTCTGAACTATCTGAGCATACAAGCCAAAATACAGTTTAACCAGAAGTTTCTTTTCATGTGCAAATCAAAATATGTATTAACAATATGCAGCAGCATCACCTTAATGTACAGTATGTTTTGTTTTATGCACTATTCATTTTTTTTGGCCTAGCGAATCTTTAAGCTAAAAATGTTCATTAAGACAGACTCCTCCTAGAATGTTGTTTCTGTCGGTGGGTGGGTGAGTGTCTCTCTTGCAGGGGCAGGAGTTGGGGTTATGTTAGAGATTTGTACTGTACATCAGTAGATTAATATCATTCTTAGGATCTACTACACTATTACACCTTAAAGAAATGGTACTGTCCGTGAAGTACAACAGTATATCATCTGTCAACTATGATCAGTGTGGCTCTGATAACATATGAGTGGAGTACATTGTCAGAGTGCTGAGACTCTGATACATTATATATTAACATGGTCCGAATTGGCAGCATTTTGTTTGGAGAACAGAAACAGTCAATGTGCTAGTTTATTACCCCAGATGTCTAACAAAATTTTCAAAGAGTTGGATAGGGAAGAGTAGTATAAGACCTTGTGGACTTTCCAAAGTGTTTACTTATGTCAGGCTCAACTCTACATTCCTTGCATATTCACATACTTGAAGATCCTTTGTGCATTTCTGAACTTTATTTATTCCTAACACATTTTGAGGAATTACCCCAAAGGGAACAATTCTTGCTCCTTACTTATGTAAGTGGTCCAGTTGAAGCAAGTGGGATCACTTGCAAGGTTGGAATCCTCAACTAGGAACTGGTAGCCAGAGGAAATATTTCACATAGGAAATCAGAATTCCTGTTCTTCACTCATTTAAAAAAAAAGAAAAAAAAAGAAAAGCAATACATTTTTTTTCATTTCTTAAATGAATGCTGTTCATAAAAACAAGGAAAAACTTGCATTCCATAAGGAAAGCTATATATTCTACAGTGGATCCATTGTCAACTCAGATAGCATAACCACCTATCTATCCAGTGGCATATCTTAAAATGAGTCATGGTTCAGTACTTGATGATGTGCGCAGTATAATGTTTGGATGGAGGTATGGCTAAGCATCCATCCAAAATTATGAATTTACTATAGCAGTATACCTGATTCTTATTAAGAAAAAATAAGTAAACTCATTCTGCATAATTTCAAATTCCTTTGAATATTGTGTGTTTGAGAGTTTGACTCCAACTTGAATTTCATCTATGTGTAAAAATCATGGTGGGGTAAGGGTTAGGAGGCCAGAGAGAAGAGGAGATATATCCAATTAAAAATAAATATGCACATAATCCATACTCAGGATATTCAGATTCCAGATTTCCAAAGATGACTAATGATTTCCTTAAAAGGGCAACATTTCCAGTAGATGGGTGCTAAAAAGGTTCTGATACAAGCCCAGAGACATTTATAATAATCTAAAACCCTCTCCCTATCTTGCAGAAGAGGGGAATTTGATTGTATCAGCAGGGGAATGGCAAACTCGTGGGAGGAGGAGTGTGGGAGAGAGATTAAATGCTCAGGCATGCTAAAGCCTAGCCCCTCTTCTTCTTTTTCCTTTATGCCACTTTTCCTGAGGGTCATGGCAGAAGCATGGAGAGTAGGAGAGGACTGGACTTCTTTTTCCTTTGTAACAGGTTCCAGCTCCTCCTGGGGGATTCCCCAGCATTTCCAGGCCACCCAGTTGATATTAAACCCTCCAATGTGTCCTGGGTTTGCATCGGGGCCTCTGCCCAGTGAGATGTGCCTGGTACAGTTCAAACAGAAGACTCCCAGGAGGCATTGTTATCAGGTACCAGATTACCTCCGGTGACTCCTCTCGCTCTGCAGGAGTAGCAGCTGTACTCCTAGGCCCTCCCATATAGCCGAGCTCCTCACCCTGTCTCAGAGAGTAAGCCCAGCCACCCTGCGGAGAAACCTCATTTCTGCTGATTGTACCTGTGATCTCGTCCTTTCGGTCGTTACCCAAAGTTCATGACCATAGGTGAGGATGCGGATGTAGAGTGACCCGTAAACCGAGAGCTTTGTCCAAGAACACAGCTCCTGCTTCACCACCATGGATTGGTACAGTGCCCGCATCCCTGCTGCTGCACCAGTCCGCCAGTCAATCTCACGCTCCTGCTTACCATCACTCGTGAACAAGGCCCCTAGATACTTGAACTCTTCCACTAAGAGCAGCTGTTCCCCCCCCTCACCTGGAGAGAGCAGTCCACTTTCTTCCAGGAGAAGAACATAACCTCTGATTTGGAGGTGCTGATTCCCAGCCCAGCTGCTTCACACTCAGTGGCGAAATGTTTGAGAGTGTGTTGGAGATCGCAGTCTGAAGAAACAAGAAGGACATCATCATCTGCAAACAGCATAGATGCCACCTCTGAGTCCCTGTACCAGATTCACTCCACTGCTCGGCTGTGCATTGATAGCCTGGGCATGAAAATTATGAACAGGAGTGGGGACAAGCTTGGTAGAGTTTAACGCCCACCTGGAACAAACTTGACTTAATGCTAAGAATACGAGCACAACTCACTCCAAGAATAGAGGGGACTTGATAGCATGTAAAAGCGGCACCAGCACCTCATACTCCAGCAGCACTTCCTGCAAGACATCTCAGGGAACACGGTCATATGCCTTCTCCAGAGCTACAAAACAAAGGTAGGCCAGATTAGCAAACTCCCAGACCCCTCGAGTATCTGTGACTGAGGAAAGAACTGATCCATTGTTCCATTGCCGGGATGGAATCCATATTGTTCCTCCTGAATCTGAGGTTCAACTAACTGATGTAATCTCCTCTCCAGCATTGTGGCATAGGCTTTGCCAGGAAGGCCGAGGAGTGTGATCTTTCTATAATTGGAGCACACCTCCTGGTCTTCTTTCTTAAAGATTGGGACCAACATCCCAGTTTGCCAATCCAAAGGTACTGCACCCGCCTTCCACGCAACATTGATGAGGCGTGTTAACCACAACACCACAACATGTCCAGTGCTTACATCTCTGAGTGAATCTCATCCACCCCTGCTGCCTTACCTCTATGAAGGTACCACTTTATCACCATATTGACCTCAGCATCAGAAATAGATCCGATGTCACCAGAGATTTCTGGTGCTTCCTCCTGGAAGGGGTGTGTGTCCATTGGGTTGAGGAGTTCCTCAAAGTGCTCCTTCCACCTCTCAATGATTTCTTCACTCGAGGTTAGCATGTCACCACCCTTGCTGACTACAGCCTGGGCAACCTCACGCCAACCCTTCCTAAGGTGACAAATAGTTTGCCAGAGCATCTTTTGAGGCTGCCTGGTACTCATTATCCATGGTCTCTCCAAATTCCTCCAAAGCCTGGGCTTTCACTTCAACGACCACCACAGCCGCAGCCCTCTTAGCCAGCCTCTTAGCTGGTATCTCTCAGCTGTTTCAGGAGCCCGGTTTATGAGTATTGCTCAGAAAGCTTCCTTCTTTGACTTGACAGCTTCACTGGAGTCCACCAGTGGGTCCTAGGGTTGCCACCATGACAGGCAGCAATCGCCTTCAAGCCGCAGCTTTTCATGGCTGCCTCAATGATTGAGGCCCTGAACATGGTTCACTCAGACTCAATGTCCAAGACCTCACCCGAAATGTAGGAGAAGTGCTTCTCCTAGCCCTTCTTTGTACCTCAAAGTACACATGAGGGGAGGAGCTTTTCTGCCTACCCCATGGGGGAGGAGGAATGGAGAGCTGATTACTTCTCATTCCACCTCCCAATTTAAAGCCTTCCCAGCCATCCAGGGACAATCTTGCCACTATTACTAGCCCACCCTGCCTCCCTGTAGTTGAAGTAAATATATCAGATTTCTTCTCATCTAATTGGCATTACTGAAACATGATAGGATGAATCACATTATTAGAATGTTAAATTCACTGGTTATAACCAGCTCAAGAAGGATAGAGTGGGGGAAAAAGTGAGGGTGGCACTCTGCATAGAAACTCCATTACCTGTTTTAGAGTTAGTGATAACTCAAACACAGGCTCTTAAATGCATATGGATCACTATAGTAACTAACAAAACCCAAAAAGAACAGGAGTACTTGTGGCACCTTAAAGACTAACAAATTTATTTTAGCATGAGCTTTCGTGAGCTGCAGCTCACTTCTTCGGATGCATAGAATGGAACACACAGACAGGAGATATTTATACATACAGAGAACATGAAAAGGTGGAAGTATGCATACCAACAGGAAGAGTCTAATCAATTGAGATGAGCTATCATCAGCAGGAGGGAAAAAAAACTTTTTGAAGTGATAATTAAGATGCACCATAGAAGGTGTGAGAACTTAACATAGGGAAATAGATTCAATTAGTGTAATGACCCAACCATTCCCAGTCTCTGTTTAGGCCACAGTTAATTGTATCTAGTTTGCATATTAATTCGAGTTCAGCAGTTTCTCTTTGGAGTCTGTTTTTGAAGTTTTTTTGTTGCAAAATTGCCACCTTCCCAGTTGGAGAATGGGGACTGGCGGGGATCTGTTACAAACAACCAGTTCAAACCAGAGAACAGACTGAGTTATTCTATAACTATTACCTGTCTGTAATGTGTGGAAAGTAAAATGGTGTAGTTATGAAGGACTTCAGTTTGAGAGAGACATACTGCAGAGTTTCTAAAAATTATAGATAAGTTCCTAACACAAAAGGTAGTGCACCTAACATGAGGTAACTACTTTGGATCTCTATTTGGATTAATAAAGATCAATTAATCATTGGACTGGAGATTGGTGGTTGCCTAGAGACTAGTGTTCATGATCTGATTACATTAAATATTGGCAAACAGAGGACTCGTGTTTCAAAGAGGCTAATTACCCTAAATTGGGAGAAATTATAAGCAAAATAAATTGGGAGGAAAATATTAGACAAAAATGTGAATGAAAATTGGAAGTTTTCTTTTTTAAAGAAGAGTTTCTTAGGTGGCCAACAAACCACAAATCCACAATCAAGAAAGATTAGAACTTTGTCCCAAAGCCCATCCTGGTTCAGTAGCAAAAGGAAGGCGGCAAGTAGAAATAAAAAAACCCAACAATTTATAACATGGAAAAAGGGGAAAATAGCTATTGCTATATATTAGAAGTTATGAAATAGAGAAAACCGAAAAGGGAATCTAAGGACATCAGGGGAAAATTCATGGCTTGCAGAGCTAAGGAAATTAAGGAGGAGTTTAATTATATTAGGAACAAAAAAAATCCTATTATTGGCATAGGCCCATTACTAAAAGGAGGTGGTAAAATTATTAATAATGATGCATAAAAGAAAAAAAGTGTTCAATAAATATTTTGTCTGTATTTAAAAGAAATAGAATGGTTTACTAGCATCATATGAAAATGAAGTTCTTTCCAGTCCTTTATTAACTAAGGAGGATGTAACACATCTCTTAAGAAAAACATTTTTAAATTGGCTGGATTGGATAACTTGCACAAGAGTCCTAGAATACTTGGCTGAGGAAATCTCTGGCCCACGGATGTTCATTGTTAATAAATCTTGAAAGGCCAGGAAGTTCCAGAGATTGAAAGAGTGCTAATGATGTGTCAATATTCAAAAAGGGTCAAAAGGTATGACTTAGGTAACTATAGGACAATTAGCCTGACATCAATCCCAGACAAAATAATGAAAAAGCTCATACAGGATTCCATTAGTAAAAAATTAAAGTCTAACACTATAATTAATGCCAGTCTACATGGTTATATAAAAATAGATCTATGTAGATGTAATATGCTTATACTTTTGAAAGGTATTTGACTTAGTACCACAGTACATTCAGATTAAAGAAATTAATGCAATACAATATCAATAGAGTACATGTTAAATAGATTAAACACTTATTCTTCAACATTGAAGAATATTGAAAGGGGATGTTTCTAGTGGGATTGCACAGGGATTAGTACCGGGGCTGATACTATTCAATATTTTCATCGATGATCTGGAAGTAATTGTAAAATCACCACTGAAAAATGTGTGGATGACACTAAGGTTTGTGGAATAATAAAATAGCTGTGAGGACAAGATTGTCATACAGAGGAGCCTGGATCATTTGATGATCTGGGCCTATTCAAACAAAATGAGTTTTAACACAGCCTAGTGCAAAGTTATACATCTAGGGGCAATGACTATAGGCCTACAGAATAGGGGACTGTATCCTGGCAAGCAGTGACTCAGAAGGGTTTTGGGGTCATGGTGGATAAGCAACTGAAAATGAACTCAGTGTGATGCTATGGTAAAAGTCACTAATGTGAGTCTTGCATATATAAACAGGGTAGTAGTGAGTTGGAGTAGAGATGTGATTTTACTTTTGTATCTGGCATGGGTGAGGCCATTACTGGCATACTGCAAGCAGCTCTGCACCCACATTTTAAAAAGGATATTGAAAAATTTGAAAGAGCCACAACAATATTTTAGGCTGGAGAAAATGGCTTAATAAGTGACTCCAAAAAACTTAGTCTATTTATCAAAAAGATTGAATGGTAACTTGATTTACAGTGTGTAAGTACTTTTGTGGGGAGAAAATACTGAGTATTAAGAACTCTTTAATCTAGCACAGAAAGGCAAAATAAGAATCAATGGCTGGAAGCTGATAAATTCTAATTAGAAATTAGTCTAATGCCAATGAAGGCTAAAACAGCCAGCTCCCAGAAATTGCTGGTGGGAATTTTCTTGTAAGAAGGGAAGGCCTTAAGCCTTTGCAGTCTCTATGTACCCTCAAACAAATTTTGAGGGGGAAAAGCAGGAGGATTAAGAAGTGGGCTGAATTCTAGGTGGTGGACTGTTCAGGATTTACTCCAAGTTATATGGTGTGAGGCCATTTACCCCACACTGGACACAATTAAAAGCCTAGTATGTAAAAGAAGTGAGAGATAATGCCCTTCCTCACTGTTAATTTAATAAATTGTGGCCTGCCATTGAAATGCATCCCACTGTCTATGTTTCATTCATCTTCCTGGCATATCACTAGCATGGGTCATTATTTTAGCTTCTGGCACAGCCAGATATCTGAGAATTGTTGAAAAGTGCAACTACTTTGAAAATGGCACACAAAGAAATTTTTAATCTTGCTCAAAAAGCTTGTCTTGCATTCTGTCACCAGTTTGTCTGAGATTGAATCCAATCTCCACATCATACACAGTGAATAAAATATCCTTTAACACCTTTACTGCATCACAGACACTTTTACCATGCAACTGTATAAACATTGATTTATGTGTTTCCAATATTATTGCTTTATATTCCGTGTGAATGTTCCCATTTTCCTTTTAACTTCCTCAGATGCTGTCTATTCATGAATGGTCTCAATCACGCTGGGAAAATCTTGAGGATGTACGGTAGGAAGTGTGATACAGAGATCTGTTATGATTTAATTTCATATGCCTGAGATACTTTCTTTACTTTTTCCCTTGAATTCAGGAGTGGCATTGTGTCTTGCAGTGCCTTATGTGTTAGAATTGGCTCCATATTCTTGGTTCCCTTTTTTTCATTTATTCTGACATCTAATGTCTTTTTCTCTTTTTCTCTTTTCCTTGTATTGCCATTTTTATGTGGCACTCTTTTTAAACATTCACCACAAATACCAGCAAAGAATAATAAAAACAGACTAACATCACAAGAGTTTTCATCCCTCTGTTTGTATTCTCATCATCCTTTTCACTGCTCTTTTTCCATCTCCTGTATAGAATAAATAAGTGATGATTTTCATAGTACCTTTAATCACAAAATCTCTCTCAGAGTCTGATTCAAAGATCATGAAGTCAATGGGAGTCTTTCTATTGACCTTATATGGGTTTTGGATCAGGCCCTAAGTGTTTTTACATTCTAAATGCATATAACCATGAAATGCAGGTATCTTACGTTAACAGATGCAGGTGAGGCCTAGGAACATTGGTTTGTTTTTTTACAGCTAGAAGAGGCAAAGCAAGTTGTAGTTTGAATGTGGACATAACAGGCAATGAGAGGAGGTTCTAAGAAGTTCTACAAATACATTTGGAGCAAGAGAAAGATGAGGGAAAGGGTAGGTCCCCTACTTGGCAGGGAAAGAACACCAATAACAGATATCAAAAAGGCTGAGGTGTTTAATACCAATTTTGTGTCAGTCTTCATGAAAAAGGTTAATTGATATTGACAACAAAGAGGAAGGAACACACGCCAAAATAGGGAAAAGAACAGGTTAAAGAATATTTAGATAAGTTAGATGTCTTCAAGTCATCTGGGCCTGATGACATTCATTTTAGGGTACGTAAAGAACTAGCTGAAGCAATTTTGGAACCATTAGTGAATAACTGATAATTTATGAGGGATGGGTGAGGACTGGAGAAGGACAAACATAGCACCTATCTTTAAAAAGGGGAGCAAAGGAGACCCACGGAATTATAGACCAGTCAACCTAACTTTGATATGAGTGTTTATGCTCCTTTCTATTTTCCTCACTAGGATTTAACTTCCACTTTTTAAAGGATGCCTTTTGGCCTCTCACTGCTTCTTTTACTTTGTTGTTTACTCACAGTGGCTCTTTTTTGGTTTTCTTACTATATTTTTTAATTTGTGGTATACATTAAGTTGAGTCTCTATTATGGTGTCTTTAAAAAGTTTCTTAATTTCTTGTGAGTACTATGATGTTCATCTCTTTTTATAAAGAATGTGTTTGATACCACTAGGTCATAAGTTTGTGCTAGCTGCAGTATGCTTTCTCATTCATCATTTAAGGTTCCATAAGCCCTGGCCACCATGTACTCTACTATACTCATGCCTGTCTCTTCCAAAATGTCTGTTTAAGTCAGTGCCAATAACTATGTCCTCATTTCCTGGAATTTGTTGAAGAGCAGTGTCTAACATTTCCCAGAAACTTGTCTTCTCATCCTTGCCACAGCCAGACTGGGGTGCATATGCTCTAACTAATGTTTAGTAAGCCACATTCAAAAGCCAACTAGCCCCTGGTGCTAATTCTATTTACTGGCACCACTTGTTCCTTTATTTTTATCAAGAGCTATGATTACTCCATTTCTTGAGTTGGAGGCCTCCCAGTAAATCATTCCCCAACCTCTTTGGCCTTCACCCCTTTCAATTTTGTTTCCTGGATACTTGCTATCTGTACTTTCCTCCTCTTCAGTACTATGCTACAGCCAGTTAGTGTGCCAACATTCCAATTTAACAGTCTGCTATTAGTTTCCTGGGCTAGCTTCTTTAACTGCACATGTAAAAAGTTGTACAGTAGCCCTCACTTACTTTCCACAACACTTGGATGGCGGCACTGTGCATCCTTTTTAGAATACCCTTAATTGACTTTATTCATTTGAGGACAATTTTTACAGACGTCTGCCAACCTAACGCCAACCGTCATTTAAATCATCTTCTGTATCAGATGACTGACGGATAGCTAATGTGATGCCAATTTTTAAAAAGGGCTCCAGAATTGATCCTTGCAATTACAGGCCTGTAAGCCTCACTTCAGTACCAGGCAAACTGGTTGAAACTATAATAAAGAACAATATAGTCAGACATATAGATGAACAAATGAGGAAGAGTCAACATAGTTTTAGTGAAGGGAAATCATGCCTCACCAATCTACTAGAATTTGTTGAGGGGGTCAACAAGCATGTGGACCAAAGGGATCCAGTGGATATAGCCTTTGACAAAGTCCCTCACCAAAGGCTCTTATGCAAAGTTAGCTGCCATGGGATAAGAGGGAAGGTCATCTCATGGATTGGTAACTGGTTAAAAGATAGGAAACAAAGGGTAGGTATAAATGGTCAGTTTTCAGAATGGAGAGAGGTAAATAGTGGTGTCCCCTAGGGCTCTGTTCAGGGACCAGTCCTATTCAATATATTCATAAATGATCTGGAAAAAGGAGTAAACAGTGAGGTGGCAAAATTACTAAAGATAGTTAAGTCCCAGACAGATTGTGAAGAGCTACAAAAGGATCTCTCAAAACTGCGTGACTGGGCAACAAAAAGCAGATGTAATTTAATGTTGATAAATGCAAAGTAATGCACATTGGAAAGCATAATCCCAACTACACATATAAAATGATGGGGTCTAAATTAGCTATTACCACTTGAGAAAGAGATCTTGGAATCATTGTGGATAGTTCTCTGACAACATCCACAATGCAGAGGCAGTCAAAAAAGCTAACAGAATGCTGGGAATAATTAAGAAAGGAATAGATAATAGGACAGAAAATATCATGTTGCCTCTATATAAATCCATGGTACACCCACATCTTGAATACTGTGTGCAGATATGGTCGCCCCATCTCAAAAAAGATATACTTGAAATGGAAAAGGTTCAGAAAAGGGCAGCAAAAATTATGAGGGGTATGGAACGGCTTCCATATGAGGAGAGATTAATAAGACTGGGACTTTTCAGCTTGTAAAAGAGATGACAATGGGGAAATATGATTGAGATCTATAAAATCATGACTGGTATAGAGAAAGTAGATAAAGTGTTGTTTACTACTTCTTATAATGCAAGAACTAGGGGTCACCAAATGAAATTAATAGGCAGCAGGTTTAAAACAAACGAAAGGAAGTATTTCTTCATGCAATGCACAGTCAACTTGTGGAACTCCTTGCCAGAGGATGTTGTGAAGGCCAAGACCATACATAACTGGGTTCATAAAAGAACTAGATAAATTCATGGAGGATAAGTCCATCAATGGCTATTAGCCAGGATGGGCAGGAATGGTGTCCCTAGCCTCTGCTTGCCAGAAGCTGGGAATGAGCAACAGGGGATGGATCACTTGATGATTACCTGTTCTCTTCATTTCCTTTGGGGCCCTGGGCACTGGCCACTGTTGGAAGACAGGATACTGGGCTATATAGACTTTTGGTCTGACCCAGTAGGCCCATTCTTATGTTCTTATGTTAAGTACTAGAGACCACTGGAAAATAAAAAACAGCAAGGCGTCTTAGAAATGTTTTTATAATGAAGGTACAGAGAAAATCAGAGGGCAACATGATTCACACCAAAGATAAGGTGGCAAAAACTACAAGCTAACTACAGAGAAGGATTTGAGGGAATTGGTAATGGAGGTCAGCACCACATGTGGAAGGAGTGGGTAAACTGCAGTTTCATAACAAATATATTGGAGAGTGCTAAATAACTTGTGGGTGAATCAAAAGGGAAAGCCTGTATTCAAAAAGAAACTTGTGGTACATTGAAGAAGTATAAGAAGTGATAAAAGATCAGCCCCCCTTTCCCCCCGATCTTTTGAAAACAATGTTTTAAATGAAAAATTTTGATCAACTCTACTCAATTCTTACCTGTGCACTTGGCACTAGATAGAGATGCCCTAGAATAGAGGATTATGACAGAGGAGCTCTGAGCCACTAACAGGGTAACTGAGTGCAGTCCTTTGTACTATCCAATACAGTGAAATAGACTGAGGGGACGATACATTGATGAGCTGGCAAGAATCTTGCATCTAGTGTATGTCATGTTGTATTGAGCAGTTGGCTGTGAGAGAAACTAGTCCCTGGGAACCATCAGGCATGTGTCCCTGTGGCTTGCCTTCAGGACAGCCTCTGCTCTCCTTTTCTCTGAAAGTCAGCTTGTCTACACACTCAAGTAAAGCAGGACTCCAGGCTGTCAGAAAAGATATCCTGAAATAATGGAAAGGGCTGCAGAACTATTGTGTCAGGGCCCTGACTGTGCTTTCTTTCCATCATCCCCATTATGCTTATTCCTGCTCAGTACAGTGTCCTGACAGAGAGCCTATTAGAGGCCAAAGGAATTGTGAATGACCTACCACTCAGGAATGTTAAATGTACCCAGGAGGGAAGTCTCTGCCCAGAGACTACAGCAGCCAGTAGCCCACAGTTCCAGTCTTCTGTGGAAGTCCAACTCAGAGGATCAGAAGAGACACCTGCCCAGAACAGTTAATCATTAAAGACTTTAAAATCCATATGTAGAAATGAGTGTTAACATCTGAGAGCATGTTTTCTCCATATTTGGACATGGGCCCACAAGGAAAGAAAATGGCCTAGACCAGAAAGAGTCACTGTGATCTGCTAGTTATTAGAATTGGTAAATGTGTTATACTCTAAGTCCTGGTCTACACTAAGCTCGGGGTCGAACTAGGGTACGCGAATTCAGCTACGTGAATAACGTAGCTGAATTCGAACTACCCTAGTTCGACTTACTTACCGTCCAGACGCCGCGGAAGTGAACTCCGCGGCTCCAAGGTCGACTCCGGCAACTCCTCCTGCCACGGTGGAGTACCGGAGTTCGAACTAGCGCTTCCGGGGTTCGAACTATCGCGTCTAGATCAGATGCGATAGTTCGAACTCCGAGCAGTCGAATTCGCCGCGTCGACCGTCCCGGTAAGTGTAAAGTGTAAGTGTAAGGAGGCTTAGAGTAACTCCTTTTATTGCTCTTTGTTCTAATTAACCCTTGACTATTACCTTATCTCTGCCAGGCTTAGAGCAAAAGCCCTTTTTTACTTCATATGCTCTTCATGTGAGTGTCATTCTTGGGGGGAACCCAGCACATGTTGAATGTCAAGGCGGGTCTAACCGTTGGAGCATCTACAGCTCTTGCCTTCAGGGTTTGTGGTACAGTTTCTACAGCTACTGACACTACAGCATTTCTGTGGACTACCATGAACATGGGACCAGGTTCAGGGCTATCTGAGACAAGAAGGGGTCAGCTACAATATTTTACTTACCAGGTTAGCATTTGGGAAGATACATCTTTATACAGTGGACACTATTACAATCTTCACCACTCACTTTAATTAAATGTGTGCTATATTTCCTATTGTAAACATAGAGAATACAAAACAAAACAAAACAAAAAAGCCCACAAGCAAACTCACAATATGGTAAAGAATCACTGTGCAATCAACATCCATTTTTAATTACAACCACTGTTTTTGCCTTTTGGTAATTTTCTTCTAGCTTTCCTATATGTGGCTGAGCAATCGAAATAAGCATGACAAATGAAGACTTTTTTTTCACACTTTGTTTTAAAAGTAATGCACTCTGAGAAGTCTCACTGTAGGGCCATGTCTACACTAGTACTTATGTCAACAAAACTTTTGTCACTCACAGATGTGAAAAAACACCCCCCAAGTGACATGTTTTGCCAGCATAAGCGCTAGTATGCACAGACTCTCCCACCGCCACAGCTACCACCACTCTATAACATGGTTTCTTCATGTCAACAGAAGAACTCTCTCCTGTTGGCACAGAGCAACTACATGAACGATTTTACAGAGGCACAGCTGTATCAGTACTGCTGTGCCATTGTAAGACTGCTAGTGTAGACACAGCCTAGTATTACTAGTTTTCTCTCAACTGTAATAGAATTAACAATTGACATTAGTAGTTCTGTATTCTTCAGTGACTTACTGAAAGGTAAATGGCAGATTTTCGAAAATCAGCCACTCATCTGCACCTAAAAAATAGGCATGGCTGGCTTCAAACAAGCAATTACGCATGCAAAACATACATTTGTTCATGTGGGATGGGTGCCTGCAAACTCAAACCAGTACGTGCACATGAATGACTTGCTTTTTTAATGAAAAGGTATATTTGCATGCTCAGTTACCCTTCTGAGCATGTGCAAGAATACTTTGAGATTGAAACTGAAACACAGATCTTTATTAAAAATATAGCCCTTAAACTTCTAAGCGGTGATTTTATGTTAACCACTTTGAGCAAAACCCTGCTTGCCTTACCCACACATGATAGCTCACTGATGTCCATGAAAAGACTCCTCCGAGGAAGGCAAGCCAGATTTGTGTTTTTTATACTTGCTGTATGTGTCCTGAGTTCTACTTTGTAATTCATTATACCATGAAAATTATAAATTTTAAATTTAACTCTGATAGTTTTTATTTTTGTCTAGTGCATATCTATAATATCATGTAATATAACATTTTCTCAGGGAAATATGTTCGCAGTGGATTCATTCTGATTTTTCACCCAGAGAAAATGTATAGCATAGTTCCTGGTTAGAACAGGTTCTCTTAATCCTGGCATGAAAAAAATTATAGACAATTAAAAGATTGGTAAATTTCTAACCTTGATCATAGTTACAATTTCCCCCAAGCCTTTGTCGTCCATATGAAAATTCAGCAAATAAAACTCATGGTTTTAGAGAGAGCTTTTTCTTTTCAGGATCACTTCCACATAAAGAAAGAAAACAATCACAGCTCCATAAGGAAAGGTGATTAGATCACCCATTGTTTTCTTTACAAAGAAAGGGAGACAACATCTCTTGGACTAATTAATCCCACTCTTTACCATAAATGGGGTGTTTATACGTATTTCCCACATGTCATTCATTGACTGTCTGCCCTTTACTACAACTGAGCAGGTAATTATCGAGTAAGGGTAGGAATGCAGCCAGGATTTATAATGCCGCAGAGTAGAGCTGGGCAATTTTTTATTTGTATTTTTTTTGGAATTGCCAGCAAATCGAAAAATCCATTATTCACACTGTACTATGTGGGGGAAGTGTGAAAGCAGGTCCTCCTCTAGTTCAGCCCTCTGCACAATTGCTACCTGCAAGAGTTGTTCCTGTTGTCATCCCCTGCAGCCTTGTCCCTTTTCATTCGAGACGAAGTCACTTCTTGCACCCCTGGTGTGTGAAATTTGTTTTGTTTTTTTGTAAATCCCCAGGCAACCACACTCACTCACCATCACACAAATATTCAATTTAACACTGGTCCACAGTCAGTCACCGTTACCCATGCAGGTAGCCTCACCTAGGCAACCACTGTAATTGCCTCTTGGGAGATGCACTGAAGGTGACACTGGTAGCTTGCAGAATTGGGCACTCTGCAGGGTAGATGAGATTTAACAGTACACACACAAGGAAATGATAGAAAACATTGAAAGGATAAAACTGATTTGATAATCTGCCTTGTTTGGACATAATATATTTGGTAATCAGAGCAACAGTTATATCAGCACAACTTGCCTCGACTTCTAGGCAGAAATTAGCAACCAAAAAAGTGTCTGTGTGACTCACAGACAGACACACACTGCAAGCTCCTTTATAATGTGTAGTGTCTTAAAAAAAATCCTTCACTTTATAAAATTAAAAAAAATATTTACCACTGCTTCATTTAGTCTCCCCTGTATTATGTGTGTTCAGAATGTATCAAACAGATTTTAAAAATTGCTTATTTTTATAGGTGTTTTTTAAAAAATATTTGTTTGTTTTGAAGGCAGGGGAAATTAGTTGAAAAAAAGACCATGCACAGGGAGCTGTTTAATCATTTTTGCTTCATTATTTTGTTTTTCAGACAGCACAGCAAGACCACTGAGGCATTATGACAATCAGCAATAACCAAAGAATGTCTCCATATGTTGTGAATGCACTTTGGGAAGGAGCACTCTTCTCTTGTGTAAAGAATGCTAGATTGCAGACAGTGGGCCAAATTCTGCTCTCACTTATACCAGACTAAATCTATTACTTTCAATTAAGTTATCTTGGATTCACTCCAGTATAAGGGAGAAAAGACTGATTGCCTTCAGACATGTTCTCTAGTTGTAGTGGCATAATGCACAGTACTGCACATTATGTTGAATGTTGACCTACGGGAACCAGAAGCTAATAGTAAAGAGAAATGGAAATTTGTGCTGTCTGTGGTTGTGTGATATGGTTGTATTCCATAGAAAAGCAGCATAATTTATTACCCTAGTTTTAATAACATAATTGTTCATTTTAGTATCTGTATTCATTTCAGTATTTTGAATTAATAGTCTTTATATTGTATGAAAAGCTGCCTTTAGTAGTGACTAAAGTAATTACATCTTATTCACACAGATGTTTATGGTAAGCTGCCATTTGCATTGTGTCTCTGAATGCATTTTTCTTTGCAGTGCCAAAAGTATTGGAAGCTTTTTACTTTTGGTAGTATTAGCATAGACAATGTGTGCAGAGAGTATGTACAGCCTAAAATGATACAGGTATAACTGAAATTCTAGTAACTAACTTCAGATAAAATTTATTAATTCATTTATATTCTTCCATGTGTTAAGAATATCTGAATCTATTTGACTGATTTTTACATATCCAAAACTTGGAAATGTGGGAAAAAAGATAAAAATCAATCAGATTACAAGTAATAAGGAAGGAAATATAAATAATGAAAATAAACATTCCCCTATAAGATTTGCAAAAAAAAAAATGATTTCAGGAGGACTAACAAAAGTATATTCTCAAAATATATTTTCTTATCCAGTTCCTCCAGTCAGGAGTAGAATTACTATTGTAGTTAATTCACCAGTAGGTAGCAATGTTAGGACTGGACACTGCATCAATATGTAAATTGAACTCTGTGAAAGGACCGCTGGGATTATCTTGTATAATAATTACTGGCCTTTCTAAAAGGAGCTGCAGGTTATTTTTGATATGTTGAGAATCTATGAGTGGTTTGTGCTCCTTTTGATAAAAGCAGACCAGAAGGTCCCTGATCTAAAGTACTGTATAATTTGAAAGGTCAATCAAGGAGGATTCAGCTAGTAAAAGGAAGTGCTAGTTTGGACCCCTAAGAGGTGTTATTTACTCAGGATCCAATTCTTCCCCTTTTTTCCAAAATGACATTTAACTAAACCTAAGGATTTTTCATCCAACTATTGTATCTGAGTTACTGTGCTGGCTGGGTGAGTGTTTTTTGGTACTCCTGCATCCAACCCCTGTGAATTCTCCCTAATGACAGGAAGGGTCCATATCTCAGGAAGTAATTCTGAGAGGACATTGAAGTTTGTGTGTTTCTCTACATGGGGAGAAAGGGAAATTGTTTGTACCAGCAACAGAAAAGGAGCTGCCTCTTTAACCTCTCTTCTGTTAAACTGAACTCCAGCTAGTGTCATTATTCTGGGAATTCTATATGGCGGTACTAACCTACCAAAAGGAGACCACAAGGGCATGTAACACTTATATTAAGCATAGATAGGGCCATAGCCAGGATGTATAATGCCTGGGAGAAATGCTAAGACTGGGCCTCCAGTGGCCCATCCTTCTGTACCATCCCCATCACCCAGTGATTTCAATGGGACCACTCATAGAGTAAGGTACAGACAATGTGAATAAGGGTGACAGAGTGGACCCTAAGTCTGGAAGTATTTTGACAAAGCTATGTTTGACATGTAAGCATTGTTCCCTATCCAGTAGTAAATTTTGGAAAACTAATTTGTCAGTTGTGTATATGAATACTTTTACTCATAGAGGCTATACTTAATATTTTCAATGTAGCGGCAGTGCTGCCTATCTTGGCACAAAGGTATTTTGTCTGTGGAAAATTCAGTATTTTAAAATACATGACATATCTGGAGGCAAGAAACCAAAAATGCAATGCATTTTGTTTACCTCTTAGTGAATTATATTATTTTCATTAGCACTGGCACACATGCAATTCTTGCTTCCCAGTTAACATTTTTACCTGTCACTCTGCATTATCTGTGGCCTAGGTTCATTAATTTTAAACATATCTACTTCTCACTTGGTAGTAGTGTGACTCACAGTTATATTTTGTAATTCAGAACTTGTTCCACTGATATGACAGTATTTTAGTGTACTGTGCTTTTAATATAGTGCAATGGCAAGTCATAGCTAGCACTTTGTTTCATAACAAATTCATCCTCAGTAAAAAAAAATATTAAGCTAGACTAGAAGCCCTGTAATTACAGATAATGCTGTTTGAAACAAACCAAAATCTACTTGTAGCAGTGTTATTGTTTAAAATATTACTATGGCCAGATACAGCATTGAATAAGTGACTGAAATTTCATGTTACGCTAATTTCTTGGGCTTTACAATTTTAAATTACGTGACTGTACTGGTTCCTGTTTGGTTGGTTGATTGTAAGCATTAAAGGAAAAACCACAGTGGAATAGAAACCAGTAATTCATCACTTGATCAAATGAAAAGCAGAACAAAATTACTAACAATATATTTTTTCAAATACTGTCCATATGAAAATAAACTGTAAATAATCAAACAAGAAACCACTATTATAACCGCCACTTATTTATGTCTACAAAGGAAGGAAGATTGGACCTGTGGGTATATACTCATGCCGTGTCTACCTGTGGTTCAGAGGCCATAACATTTTCCCCCAATATCATCTGTTTATTCCAATGACCATTCATAGACCCCACATCCTGCAACTGATTTTGTGTGGACAGAACTCTTGACTTCAATGGGGTTCCACGTGAGAACACAAGATAGTCATTTTCAGGATCAGAGTCTTCACTAGTAAGTCACAAGAGGACTGGTCGCCATTTTAATGGAAGTTGAGAGTGCTGAGAATTTGGCAGGGCTGGGCCTGCAATGTACAGTCTATTCTGAATCTTCAAATAACATGGTAAAAGCCTATTTCAGTATCTCAGAGATGGACATAGCTGAGCAGAAGGTCACTAGCACTGTCAGCTTGTTTAGCACTGGAGCTCTGTAGGGCTGTCTAAGAGGAAAAACAAGAGTTTGATACAACATCTTGGATTTAATCACTGCTCTGAGGTTAAAGTATAGGGCACAGGGGAACTCAAATACAAAGGAAGAGTGCTGATTTCCTTATAGAGGCCATAGTAAATCTGTTTGCTCATGATGGGGGAAAAAATTAGAACAATATATGCCATATGTGCTTGATGCTTTAAAAGCACGTGTTAACATAATCCCAGGGAAATTGTTCAAGAATTGTGAGATACGCTTCTATAATGCATCTAAAGTGAATGACCCTTTCCATAACTGATTCTACAGGCGAGGGTCACACAGGCTACAGCAAAGATAATCAACATTTATAGTTATAAATAGAAGGTACAGTTAAGTTTGGGATTTGGAGCATAAATGGGTTTCCACATAATAAATCAATATAACTTGATAAATGTACCAAATTATGCAGTGTTAGGAAAATAGTTATGGTTAAAGTCAACTTATTAGATAATTAAGGATTTTGAAATACTGTAATTGACTTCTCTTTCTCTGAAATGTCCATAAATAGCAGCTGCCAGGGATCACAAGGGCATCACAGACATACCACCTTTCCTTCGTCGTTCCTCCTAGCCTGTGGGTTAAGAGGTAATGTGGGAGTCACTATATTGATTCTATGATACCTGAGGACTCCCCAAACAGGAAAGCCTGTGACCGTCCAGCTAAGCCTTGCTATATGTTAGAAACATTGTGTAGTCCAGATGGGAAAATATTTAGCCATGTCTCCATAATCCATGTCATGTAGATCGTAGGTTACAGTGTGTTTTAGAATTTTTCCATGAGTCACTTGTAACAGTAAAACAAAAATTGATTATGGAATAAAGGCCTGGTTACACTAGGACATTATATTGTGTATTTATAGACATTTGTAACATCCCACTGAACTACAATTGCTTCCATTTTAGGTGCTCCAAGCTAATCAATACACCCTTGATTAGTTTGATGTTCTGTTGTGTCGTGTGCTAACAAGAAGTGAAATAACATCACAGAATATCAGTACTAAAATTCTGTTGTAAACAGTATAAAAGATTAAGCTTGTTTTATGAGCTATTGCTTCTAAGTGTGAACTAATATCATATTTAAGAGGCTTGCAAACCATCAGTTTGGGATGCTCTTTGCTTGATTCTTCTGGTTTCTTGAGTAATTTTGGGAGGATTATGAAAAATATATGTCATATAAAATGTTAAGGAATCTCCTAGTTATAATTTGGATAAAGATTAGACGGCTGATGTTAGAGTAGAAAATATATGAAAGGTAGAAATACAGCACAATAATTATTCTTATAAAAAGAACAAAATGATGTTTTTAGTTAGGTCAGGTATTTTCCCCTCTCTTTATATCTATTATGTTTCTGTGTCTAAGTAAGAATAACAGAAAGATGCTACTGTGAAATGCTGGAAAACTAGGATTTTACTGCATGCTTTAATTTTAAATTTCTCTATATCAGTTAAATTCTTAGAAAGAAGTAGACTGTGTGCAGTTCTGGTCTCCCATATTTAAGAAAGATGAATTCAAACTGGAACAGGTGCTGAGAAAGGGCTACTAGCATGATCAGAGGAATGGAGAGCCTGCCTTATGAGAGGAGACTTAAGGAGCTTGGCTTGTTTTGCCTAGTAAAATGAAGGAAAGATGATTGCTTTCTATACATATAACAGAGGAATAAACATCAGGGATGGAGAGGAGTTGTTTAACTAAGAGCCAGTGTTGTCACAAAAACAAATGGATATAAGTAGCCATCAACAAGTTTAGACTTGAAATTAGATGAAGATTTTTAACAATCAGAGGAATGAAGTTCTAGAATAGCTTTCCACAGGGAGTAATGGGGTAAAAGAGTAAATAGACTTGTTCAAACTTTGTATCCTGGGTAAGTAGATCCATAAAATACCTTGTGAATAACATAACTATGTGCAACAAACATTATCTAAAACCAAATCATGATAACCTCTATGCTGGGTTCCTTAGCTAGCACAGAGATGTGGCTATATAGGAACCTAGATCGATAATTCAGTGTTTTATATATAATTGTTTGGTATGAGTTATATAAAAAAGAAGAATATTGGAATCCCTCAGCTCAGTAATGCATAGTATTTAATTAGCCCTTTACATGGCCAAAATATTGCACAAATATTAAATGAATCCCAACACTGCAGTGTGAGTTTGGCAGATACGCATTATTCTCAACATCATTTAGAGATGGGGAAGTGAGCTAGAGGTGCATGGCATTATGATTCACCATGCCAATAGACAATAATAGTATTCCCAGTATGCAGTGTGACTATATTATAAATGTAAAACTTTTATACAATGTTTTATGAAATATTACATGTATATGAAGATAAATGGGTACTGGATACTGCTAATTTAATATGAGTTTGTCAGCATGCTGGACACTGAAAGTTACACAGGACTACAAAATGACAGAGATATCTATGGGGCTGTAGAACTTAATAACGTATCCAGTGTGAGTTTTCAAACCTTCTGATATTTCACACAGTTGACAAAGAATATAGACAGACAGATCCATCTTGTAAGCTCTTTGTAGCAGGGAACATCTTTTTGCTCTGGTTTTTGTACAGTGGCTAGTACAGTGTGGTCCTGGTCCACGACAGATGCTCGTAGATACTACCACAATACAAATAATAAATAAAAAACATAGAAATGTAGAGTTGTAAGGAAACACAAGAAGTCATCAAGACCAGCCCCCAGCATTGAAACAGGACCAAGTAAACCTAGATCATTGCTGGCAGATGTTTGTCCAACATGTTCTTAAAAACTTCCAATGATGGGGATTCCACAACTTCCCTTAAAAGCCTATTCCAGAGCTTAATTACCCTTATAGTTAGCGATATCCATCTAAATCTTCCTTGCTGCTGATTAAGCCAATTACTACTTTTCCTACCTTCAGTGAACATGGAGAACAATTATAGACTCTCAGACTTTAAGGTCAGAAGAGACCATCACGATCATCTAGTCTGACCTCCTATTCATACCTCAACCACTCCTGAAATAGATCCCTAACCTCTGGCTGAGTTACTGAAGTCCTCAAATCATGGTTTAAAGACTTCAAGTTATAGAGAATCCATCATTTACACTAGTTTAAACCTGCAAGTGACCTGAGCCCCATGCTGCAGAGGAAGGCAAAAAAACCCCAGGGTCTCATCCAATCTGACCAGGGGGAAAATTCCTTCCTTATCCCAAATATGGTGATAAGTTAGACCTTGATCCTGTGGACAAGACCTACCAGGCAGATATCTGAGAAAGAATTAGCTGTATTAACTCAGAGCTCTTCCCATCTAGTGTCTCATCTCCAGCAGTTGAGGATTTTTTGTCCTCTTTATAAGAGCGCTTACCATATCTGAAGACTGTTATCAGATCCCATTCCTCTGAGTCGTCTTTTCTCCCCCAGATCCTTTTCTGTGCTATACCACCTAGCCAGTTATTCTTCATTTTGTAGATGTGATACTTCATTCCTAAGTGTAGCAACTTTTCACTTATTTAATTGCATTTAAGCTTATTGATTTCAAACCAATTCTCCAATTTGTCAAGGTTGTTTTGAATTCTAATCCTGTCCTGCAAAGTGCATGCAACCCCTCCCAACTTGGTGTCACCTGCAAATTGTATAAGCATACTCTACACTCCATTATCTAAGTCATTATTAAATATTAATTAGTTTTGGACCCAAGACAGACCCATGCAGCACCCCATGAGATATACCCTCCGAGTTTGATAGCAAACCATTTGTAACTATTCTTTGAGTAGTCTTTCAACTGGTCATGCATCCACTTTCTAGTAATTTCATCTAGACCACCTTTGCCTAATTTGCTTATGAGAATGTCATGTGCAACTGTATTAAAAGTCTTACTAAAACCAAAATCTATCATATCCACTGCTTCCCCACCGTCCAATAAGTGTCAATCCTGTCAAAGAAGGAAACTAGGCTGGTTTGGCATGATTTGTATATATACTGGCTATTCCTTATAACCCTTTTATTCTATAGATGTTCACAAACTGGTTGATTAATAACTTGTTCCAGTATCTTTCCCGGTATCAAAGTTAAGCTGACCGGTCTATAATTACCTGGGTCCTCTTTGTTCCCCTTGTTAAAGATAGGTACTATGTTTGCCTTTCTCCAGTCCTCAGGAACCTCATCCATCCACCCTTCTCAAAGATAATTGTTAATGGTTCTGCAATTGCTTCAGCTAGTTCCTTAAGTACCCTAGGATGATTTTCATGAGGTCCTGCCAACTTGAATACATCTGATTTATCTAAAGATTCTTTAACACATCCTTTCCCTATTTTGGGTTGTGTTCCTTTCCCCTTGTTGTTAATTGTTAATTATTAATTGTGTTGAGTATCAAGTCACCATTAACCTTTTTAGTGAAGACTGTAGCAAAATAGGCATTAGACACTTCAGCCATCTTGATGTCATCTGTTATTAGTTCTCCTTCCCCGGTAACTAGAGGACCTACACTTTCTTTCGTCACTTTCCTTTATAAAACAATATACACTTTATAATAATAATAATAAAGACTAGATTGTGGATCAGACTACAGGCCTATGCAAGGAAGTAAGAACCCCTGTACATGATTGTGTGGGCTATCCTTATCTTGGCTCTCAGTACACAGGGGTAAGCAGGCATTGTGCACCTGGAATTGCCCCCTGGAGCATCTAGGAAAGGGCAGGGTAGGGCGTAGGTAGATTTGTGGCTCCACCTCATCAATGCATAAGACTGCAAAGCTGAGCCTCTGCATGAGGGAGAATTATAATTTGTTGCTTGTATAGGGAAGCAGCAAAATTAGTAATCCTCTGAAGCAAAAGAGAACAGGGAGGGAATCCTAGATCCCTGAGCCAGTTCTTTTCCCTGGGATGCTCTTTGGGCAGCACTGCACCACGCTATGGGTTGTGTCCTTGTTGCACAACCTACTTCTGAACAGGTGAAATTATTGTACAATCCTACATCCAAGTCCCTGGGATAATCTGGAAAGTCAGTTAACCAATTCAGAGGTAAATATGCATTTGAAAAGTGTGTACACCTGATTGTATCTCCCTTGTCCTTTGAGGCCCTATGAGAGCTCTACAAAGACACGGGGGTCTCTGCTAGCAGATTTGGTTGCAGGATTGGGGTCTCAGACTGTAAGGCAGCCACTGTAAAATACATATAAAATAATAATTAGCAATAACTATCAAGAATTTTTCAAACAAAGTAATTTGCATTCTCCAGTTTCCATGAGGAAATTAAGAGTATATTGTACTGTATTCTGTGGTAAAGGTTGTTAGAAAAATATTTTCACTGAAAGGGGTTTTAGACTCTATTTTACATATGATAATTTCCACTATTTTCAGTCTCCTCCATTCAGCAAATATATAACAGAACTGGAGATCAAACAAAGTATATGAATATATTTAAAAACATAGGGAGCCAGTTTAATTAGACATGATTATTATCCTTATTTAATTAATTTGTAAAACCACTGGCAGATATCCGTGTACTGTACTTCATCAATAGCAAAGGGTAGTCACTGAGCATATTTGGAAGTAGTGTAAATAGAATCTTGTATTCTTTTTTATATTTACTGTACCCGATGATAGAATTCCCATTCTTCATCTCAATTCAGAGGTAATAGAACTGCAGTGCAGGGGGCTGCTTTCTGCAAGTCTGAATTAAGTCACAGCTTTTTCAGTGTTTTAAAAATGCATCCATCCTGCAAGAGATGAACTCTACTTCTGAGTTATTGCATTTTGGACATATATAAGGGGGCACGCAAGAGATTTATAAATGCTGGCAAGAGGATTATTCTATAACTCAGGCCACATAAAATATATCCATCAGGGAAGAGAACTTCACACTTGGATGATTTTCTCTCAAGGAACATGTAATGTTTTTCCAGGAGGTAGGCAAAAGAGGAAATAGTGAATGTGGTAGTTTGCAGTAAGTTAAACATCTTTACCATACTCTCAGAAGATATAAGATCATCATCAACTAAAAGTTCTGTCATGTAGTTAATCCTTATCTACACCCCCGATATATTGACCTAGCATTCCCTGGAGCAAAACATGGATTATTCTGGAGTAGTTTCAAAGGAGAGACTAGAATCTGTCTTTAATTTACAGTGAACTTCACATTCTAGTCACAAAGGAACAATTAAATTGGTCATCTCTAAGCATGTCTGGAGGCTTTTGATGACATTTCTCACAAAAGTAAATAAATATTGTGGCTCTTGCTAGAATTGCTGAAAGTCTATTTGTACAGAAATTTGGTGCTTCACAGATATCAAGTTATACTTTTGTCTGGCTATTTTATGCCCTACGCTTTATTCATAATCAGAGCTGATTTCCTGCAGATATAGAAAGGTATTAATTATCACTTGATTTTTTTTATTCATACTGTATCTATGTTGCAAAAAAGCTACATTAATTAAACATTAAGGTTACATGGTTAAACTTCCTTTCCTTTATATTAGTCATTCTTCCCAACCGCTGAATTTGCCTTCCTCTAAAAATCATTCCCTCCCACATTGGGCTCTGTGTAAGGAAGTACATGTACAATAAAGAAAAGGAGGGATTTTTCCTACCCCGGTGTAGTACACAGAAATCGGGAAATATCCCTTCAAAATAGTTTGTAAGCCCTCTTGTGGACCTCACTCTCTTCTGTGTTTCAGAAGCTACCAGAACCCTTCCAGAGCAAAGTGTGTGTGTGTGCACACATGCTATATATACGCTACATATCTAGTTTGTTAACATGATTATTTGAACCTCACTGGGCCTGTGTGGTTCCTTCATATTTCCATGTTGTATAAAGAGCAGAAGTCACAACACTTGGGCAGATAACAATGGTAAGTAGTAACAGAACTTTTCTTTTCAAATATATCTTTAATCATTACAGCCCCCCTGTGAAGTCACAGCTTTTTCAGTGTTTTAAAAATGCATCCTTCCTGCAAGAGATGAACTCTACTTCTGAGTTATTGCATTTGGACATATATACGGGGCACGCAAGAGATTTATAAATACTGGCAAGAGGATTATTCTGTTATCCAATAAGTTAAGCATTAGTATCCCCTTATTACACATAGGGTAAAGGGAGGTAAAATTATTTGCCCAAAGTCACACAGCAAACGTCAAAACCAGAAGTCAAATCTAGGACTTTCTGCTCCACATGGAGGCTTACTCCATGTCAACATAGCCATTCAGCCTTTCTGTATCTCAGTTTTACCATCGGTAAAATAGCTCTTTCCACATTTTCTTTTGTAGATCTTAAAGTCATTGACAAAGGTGAATTGAAAATCCATTTTACAGATGGATAATTGAGGCACATGGAATTTAAGTGACTTAAGTAAGAGTTAGATCTAAGAGCTGAATTCAGGTTGGAGCTGGTCAAAAAATATAATAATTCTTCAAAATACAATCAAAATTTTTCATGAGAAAATTTCAGTGCAATTTTAAATAACTGGAAAAATTTCAACCGTATCTGAGATCTTTCTGCTCAGAGGCCAAGGCATAACCAACCCACTACTCCATAGTATTGCCTCAGTAAGTCTTGCTTTGTTACAGTTTGTCTATCTCAAAATGGGATTAATAATAACACTAAGAATAATAATTCATAGCACTTTTTCATCTGTAAATCTCAAAATAATTGACAATTGTGTGAAATATCAGGAATCTCATTTCAAGATAGAATAAGCTCATCTCTGAAGCAATCATTGTGAGTCATTTAATGCTTTAATTAGTGGATATAGAATGATGCTGTCACATCAGAGACCTGTCATTTATTGGGCCAACTTCTGTTGATGAGAGATACAAGCTTTTGAGCTTACACAGAGCTCTCCTAGGTGGGTGGTGTGAGCCTTCAATAAATGAAGGTTAAAAAGTGCAGAAAGTTTTTTTTCTCACCAGTCAACAGAACATGTGGACACAGATCTCATGACCTCCTGACTCCCAGTTCTGTGCATATTCCCATGGGCAAAGGAGTAGGAACAAGACCCTTTTAATCAGACACTATGTTTCACTGAATCATTTGGAAATTATTCTGATTAGTATGGAGCAAGTTAGAGGATTAAAGAGTTACAGCCTGATTCTGCCACCAATCTCACATTGGCTACATTTACACTTGGAGCTAGGGATATTATCCCCAGGTCATGTAGATACAGTCTTGCTAGTTCTCATCGAGCTAGCACATTAAAAATAGGAGAGTAGTATTATGGGATGGATAAGCCACACACAGGGGAACCAAGTATCTCTGGTCCCAGAAGTCCCTGCCCAGGCACACCTGCTAGGAATGCTCACAGTGGATGCAAACTTCCAGCTCACAATCAGCCAGGGCAGACAAAAGAAGGGAGCAGTCCTCCACTGTTAACTCCTGCGGAGAGGCTGCAGAAATTCCACACCTCCGAGACAAGACCCCACTGCCAAACTGCTGAAGGCCCTGTGGAGATCAGAGACAGCAGGTCCAGATTCATGGAGAAGAGCCTCTAGACCACAGGCAGGGAGAACCCCACCTGCTTGTGGGTGAATAAGAAGTTCCTGTTGTCACTTTGGAGTGGCAGAGGCCATGATAGAAAGTGACCCAGGGAGCAGACTTGGTGGTGGTTGGCCCCAGTCTGGATACCCAGTCTGCCAATCACAGGGCCCCGGGTTGGAATCCGGTCAAGCAGGGAGGTCCCGGGTTCCCCTACTGCCAGCCCCACAGACTTTCACCACGGGGCAATATCATCGCAGACTCTTGCTGCAGGGCAATACTACATAGCTCAGACACTGAAACCCCTTACAAGTAGCCATGTTGAATAGTATTAAATAGTAGAATAGGTGAGCCATAGCACAGGCTAGCCACCCTAAGGCTGTACTCATTTGGTACAGGCAGGTTGATACTAGGGATGACTGGCCCATGCTACCACAGCGACACACTACTATTTTTAGCACACTAGCCTAATGAGAGCTAGCGTGAGCATGTCTATGTGAGCTGGGAATCACATCCCTAGCACCAAGTGTGGACATATGCAATGACAATGCCCTTACTTAGTACATAGTCCATTAAGTAGTATTATGCATGTTTTACAAATATGTAAACTAAAACACAGAGTGATTAAATGATTTGTCCAAGATCACTCCACAGATAGAAATGATGAGCTCTGACTCAGTTTCCTGCTCCTACTATTATTATTTATTTGTATTACTGCTGTGTCTAGAAACTAACTTTGATCAGAGCCCCGTTCTACTTGGCACAGTATGGAGTGAGAGACAGTCCCTGCCTCAAAGACCTTACAATCGAAATAAGCACATGAACTCATTTGAAAAACAGCTGCTATGGCAAAACATAGCACAGTGTACACAGTATAAATACTGCATGTTGTGAGTAGAAGGAGGCAAAACACATACTGAATGTTTAGCATTTACTGTAAATTGTAAGGTATCTCGCCTGAGAATGATGTGTTCCTGCTGCAAGTACTTTAGAAAGGTGGATTGCACGAACTCAGAGCATGTAGAACAACTTTGTTTATCACAGAGCTCTGCATGTGCTTTGTTTAATCAGAAATTTATTATGCAGAGGAGTAATATAGAATGGTTGAGTAATGAATAATGAATGGAGGACTGACATTTTGTAACAATGATAGAAAATAGCTAGGAAGTGTTTATGTAAATTAGGAATTCTGGAGAACTCATCATCATGTGTAGTCAGCAGCCATCAGTAGGCATCAAACCCAAAGATAACAGAAAGATAACATACTCTGAACTAATAAAACAAACATATTTCTTGAATCCTATCTGACCAAGTTCATTTTTGCTAATCTTCTTTATTTGCTAATAAGTCAACCCATCTAGCACCAAGTGTTTTGGGTGCGGAAGAGCTTGATATCTGTACCAGATGGGCAATGTATTTGTGATGATGCTTCCTGAAGCAGTGTGTTAAAATGGATCATGAGGGAGAGTCTCAGAGTGGAGTCTGAAGAGTACTGTTTGTGTGCTGGAGCTACAGTATGATACACACATATTCAACTAAAACAAAAATGATTTTTTAATGATCTTATTCTGACATCTGTGGACAAGTGCAGTTGTTGCTGCATTTTTAAATGTAATTTTTAGAGAGAGGCAACTCTCAAAATATTTACCATTTATTCAAGAAATTCCCTGTTTGAATAAATGTTTGTTGTTGTTTTTTTGCCTCCTTTACAGTTTGCTTTCCATGAATATGCTAGTGATCTATTTACTGGCTGAGGTGTTTGCAGAAACAGAATTTTAAGTGAATATTAGAGTATTCATGGAATCACAATCTTGAACTTTATAAACATGAGTACTCTCACAAGAAACCAGATTCAAAGAGCTAGATTCATCCCGTCTCAAAGAGAAATAATACCACGTGGCCTATGTATCTACTCACCAAGACACATTTCAAACTTTGGACAATTAACATTTGCATTAAAGTGTTCATGAACAACCTGCAAATCAAGAAGTACTCACAGAAATTCTTCAGTAAATCAGACTGGAAAATGAATACATTAGAGGAAATTGTAATCTGACCCCGGATTATTTGTGAACAGAAAGCAATCAAAATATACATTACCAATCCTTTTTTTTTCATCTCTAGCAATTTTTATGTATTGAACAGGTGCAACAGTTGCATCATATTCTAGAAAAAATTACTAATGCCCCAATTCTGCAAAAAATTAAGATTCAAGATTAATTCTCTGCCTATGGGTAGTCCCATTGTCATTCATTATTTGTATTTTGGCAACACCTACACACTCCAGTCAAGGATAAGGGCCCCACTGTGCTTGGCAGTGTTCAAACACAGCACAAAGAGATTTTCACTGCTCAAAGAACTTTTGATTTTGAGAGACAACAGGTTGATGCAACACTAGACTGAGCCCAAGGAAACAATAAGGCTTCAATTGAACTACTCAGTGTGT
This sequence comes from Mauremys reevesii, assembly GCF_016161935.1. Lineage (NCBI taxonomy): Eukaryota > Metazoa > Chordata > Testudines > Geoemydidae > Mauremys > Mauremys reevesii. Next base: position 25,559,506 of record NC_052629.1, on the reverse strand, counting down.
AAAGTTAAGCAAAAGCATCAGTCTTTGTAGGATCAGGGCTGAAACTACCTATACTTACCAGCAACTAGGTTGAATTTTGCCTACTGTATAGCTGAGCTGGTATTTCATATGAGGTCAGGAGGACTTCCTCTTATAATAAAATGCAGCCCTGGCAGAGAAAGTATAATTTATACCATATGCATTAGCAAATAAAGTATCATTAAATGGGGAAAATAAACAATTTTCCTTACCATATGGAATGTGAATACACTTGATACAACCACTGCAGATGCCCTAAAAGCTGTTGTTGCTGGATCTTTTGAAGTGAATTGCAAAAACAGTGAAATGATTTGAATAAATGTGATTTAAATAACAAATTTTAATGAAGATTTCGATCACCTGATTTTTTTAAAATAATTGACTTTAATCTTCTTCACAAAGCCAAATTGGAAAATTTGTGCTAGTGTAACTTCAAATTACAATTTGTAATGAACTATATTTATAAACTGTCTCATTTCAGTGTCACTGATGGTAAGGTATCTTTTAGTTTTACAAGCTTCTGTAGGCCAAAAAATAAAATATTGAAAATATTACAATTATTTTGCTAAAATTCTTTCTAATTAGGATCTTTCTACTCTTCCCTTGTACTCTTAAATTCAGAATCTGTTAAAAACAATGAGATTTTCTTATTCTGTGCATTTAATCTCACACAGTCATTGAATGTTCTATCTTGTACTAATGCAAAATTCTCAGGGACCTATATTTATAGTTTTACAACCTGTAGATTATGTGCTAGAAGACCTCTGATTGGCCAGGAATGTGGTAGTGGAGTCATCAGCCCACATAACTGCATGGCTGTGAAGGGGATGGCCCTTCCCTCTGAATCCTGATTGGTTTGGAAACCCAGCCAGTTTCCATTCTGCTCTGGAGTAGAAACACAGCTCTCTCTAAGTGGAGACAGGCAGAGAATGAACCAGCCTCTGATGGGGCCAGAGAAGAACTGCTGGGGCACTTAGGCTATTTATTAATTGTTAGTGTTTACTGCATTGTATCCTGAAGGTTTAATTGCTGGGAATAATTAACCATATGTGTAGCTCTCCTTCATTGTCTCTTTTATTCATTCAGTGGGTGCCATAAGTGGCAGCTAAGGATCTTGAGATGTGTCTGTGGTTTTGAAGGATATGAGATGTGTCGGTGTTTTTGCAGTTAATCTGACCTGTAGATCCATTCTGCATCTAAAGACAAGTGGTTGGTAATTTTGGGACAACCAAGAAAAGAAGGGTTCCTCGTCACACATATGACTGACTCCTGCAATATGTCTTGACCTATCAAAAGTAAAATTGAGTCAGCATTGCAGGTATGTCTAAAACTCTTCAGAATATTCTCAAAAGCTTAAAAGAACAGGTTTTTTCACATCCAATGCTTTTTCAGAATAATCTGCATTCGATATAGCCTAACATGTACAATACAAAAATATGAACAATGTAATAGTGAAACTTCTTAGCTGATGAAACCTTGATGTGAAATTTTAAGTTCTGCCAGCACTCGAGAAACTAATTAAAATGTCCCTTTTAGCAATTTAAGACTATAATATGAGAACAAGGTAAAGAACTAGCAAGACAAATAACAATTCTCTAAATAAAAAATACCTGATTTTAATCAAAAGTTTCATCCACCTGTTTGCAAAGGATGACAAAAATACACTTTTAAAAAATGATGTATAAAGATGTTCTGAAAGGGTACTTTAAGTTCTGAATTGTTTGGCTGATTTCTGACTTTAGACATCCCGGTTTTTCTTTTCTGGAAGATTTTACATAAAACCGAAGACCACAAATACTAAGGAAGTGGAACCTGAGAGGAGAGGAGTCTCTTGTTTTAATTCAGGCTCCATAACGTTTTGTTTTTTGTTAACATCTACTTCTCTAAAATACTGTAATAAGGAGCAATTAATACCCCTCCCTCTTCAACTAAAAACAAACAAACAAACAAAACCCCTGTGAGTACACATTGGAGTCATCCAAGAAGTAATTGAAAAAGGAAAAAAAAAAGAAAGAGAGAAGATATGACATTTGTGACATATCAAAGGAAAACACAAGTAGAAGAAAAGTTAGGTGTAAGTTATATTTTATTAAAATCTGTTTATTTATAGTTAACTGTTTCTGTAACATCCAACACAATTTATAACACTGTGGTGGTAGGAAACCTAGGCCCTAATTCTTTCGCATGCACACAGACCCGTGCAGTTGCATGGTGCCCCACTGAATTCAATGGAGCTTTGTATGAGCACTGGGGTCTGCATAGGCAGGACAAGTTGCTCAATTGGGACCTAGTCATACATTATTCTCTCCACATAATTTAATGTAGTTAAAAATAACTTTTTCCAAGTCTGTCAGGTTCAAGGATTTCAGCTCAAAACCATTAATATCACTTCACCAATAACCAGTCTGTAAATGTGTCCATCATAAATTGCAAGGTTTTTTTATATTTAATGTGGAAAAAAGTCCAAATTGGCACTATATTAGCCTGCCCTCTTGTGCACACTATCTAGTTTGGGGTGTTAAGACATTTTTACTCCAAACAGCCTGAATTGGAGACTACAGGACTAGAATGGTCTCTACTCCAGGACATAGACTGAATCCTAAGAGTAATTTCAAATTCTAAATTAGTTTCTTTCTTTCAAACAAAGTCAGTCTACTAGCTCTATAGAGTAAGAACATTTCTTTTAACACTTTCTCTCATCCTTGCTTTTTTCTTTTAAAATATCTAATTAAACTTGAAGCGCTCCTGTTCTTTGCTCTTGTGAAAATGCTTGCAGTCTTTCTTTCACTGGGCTTAGTCATAGGTTGAGTATAAGGTACTGAAGGATATAACTGATTATTTCTTGATCATATATTCTCTAAGGTAATTTGCTGAAATGGTTAATCAAAGGCACTCTAAGGTGATGCTTAATTAAAATAAACAGTTATGTGTTAAAGATAAGAGAATTTGAAGTTACTGTCAAAAAGGAGAGTAGTCTTGTGGATCAGTTCTACCCTACCACTGTGGTATATAAGTCAAGTATTATATCTAAAACATAAAAGACACAGAAAAACTATGCAGCCAAGAATGCTAAAAACAAGACACAATGGACTTGAATGTCATGTTTTTCTTTTGGAAAGATGATAAATATAAGTCACTAAATCGAGTTAAACTGAATGATATTTTTAATAATATACAGTAATAGGAGTTGTGTTTTTATTATGTGTACTTAATCCAAATTAAACACCCTTATATACTCTAATATAACACAAACTAATATTGTATTGTAATATGCATTCTAAAATAGAGATGTATGATCAAATTACTTGGGTTTGTCATAATAATGCTATAGTATTTTATATGCCTTAAGTTACACTGACAGACCTTGCCTACGCATCGTGCAGCCTTGATATAGATCAAGTAGTATTGTTGAAGCAGCCAGTATTTACCCTGGCTTGATTAATACTGGGTTTAATAGGGGGACACGTTTTGCTGATGGCCATACAATGCTTCTCAAACTAACATCAGTTAATTGTTTCAGAGTCATACTTGCAAGTTCATTCCAAAAATATTCTGCTGAAAGCTCCTAGGGCTGGCTTGGAGACAGTTGTGAATTGATGTGTTGGTGATAAAGATTCTCTTTGAGTTCATATAAGTTGCAGTTATTTTTTGGATTTACATTCTTGACTGCCAGCTTTTCCCATTTGTTCCATCATTATTTAGCTAAGACTGATATTTCCACCACTTTTACAGGATGGAAAGGTCATCAACTTTTGAAACTGCTCATTTTAACGTGGGATTTTGTTCCCTATCTCGTTGGTAGTGTCACATTGCCCTAGGTGCCACCTTGTGGCAAGGTGTGGCACTGTGAATGAGCCCTGCCTTTCTTTACTCCCAACTCAGCACCAATCAGTTCTCTCGCACAGCTCAGGGGTAATGAGAGGCCAAAATAAATTAATAAAATATGTGCCCTTTAATGGAGACCCAGAGAAGAAGCATTTGGAATTACAGTTCAAAGACCATTACTTCAGGACCCTGTTCAGAGCTCCCAAACTCAGAATCTAAAACAAAGGCTTTGTGCCTGGTCAGGCTAGCCTCCTGGAGCCGGAGAGAGATAATCCCCTCTTGCAAGATGTTCAGCTTCTAGTCAACATGTGGTACCTGTCCACTCCAACAGTAAGAATTCACGAACTGGATGCAGGTAATTTCTAGATCCTTCCTTCAGCCAGCATTTGTGTTTCACATGTTACAGAGAACTATAGACTCATCTCAAGACATTTACATCAATATCTTGTGACTATTACTATTTTTGAAATTTGATCTTGTCAGCATCACGCCTGGTATAACGACCATCCTTGTGTCAGGATCTCTATGTAGACATTGCAGGGTATGTCTAAACTGCAATTAAAGAACCACAGCACAGCCGCAGCTGGTCTGGGTCAGCTGACTCAGGCTTGGGGAGGGGGAGGGTTGGACTGTGGGGCTAAAAAATTGCAGTGTAAATATGTAGGTCTCAGAGCCACGACTTTAGCCTGAGCCTGAACATTTACACTGCAATAAGTGCTGGCTCTGAGACCTGCATATTTACTCTGCAATATTTTAGCCCTGCAGCCCGAGTCCTGCAAGTTCAAGTCAATTGATCCAGGTTCTGAGATTCAATGCTGCAAATGTTTTATTGCTGTGTGGGCATAAGCGTAGACTCATATGATTCTCAACACTAGAAATGGAAACTAAAACACTAAAAAGAAAGTCTTATTAATTACCTGAAATACTCCACTTTAGGTGATTTTTTTTAACAGAGAAATACTCCTCCATCTTTTATATTTCTCTTTCAAGTTTGATCCTGTGTTCTAAAGAGAAAGTATTGTTGTCTCTCATTCTGGGTTGAGAGAATGTATTACTAGAGAGAGCAGATAGCAATGATACTTGATTCTTACATCTATATTATTTCAGTCTCCTGCTCTTCGCTCTTTCTGTAGTCTTTCTATGGGAACAATATTGTTCATATTTCTATTAATTAATGGAAACATTCACTTCCTCTTTTGTGGTGATAATTTCTATGTTTTTAAATGTGTCTTCTTGTAGGTATGTGTAGAGCCAAATTGTGATTTGTTTTGCTATGAAATTATGTATCTAACTGATAAATGATTGTAGTGAATATCTGTACGTTTTTAACTATAATATGTGACAGTCTTGTTTCTTGCAATTTTCTTCTGCTCCATTTTTTTATTGATTGAATATCCTTTTTTTGGTTACAAATAAGGAAAAACTTTATAACTACTGTTAAGCAATGTACAAGCTGCCAAAAGAAGTTGTGGAATTGCCATCATTGGAGATATATGGAGCGAGGATGTCAGCAACCGCAAAGGGTTAGGGATAATGAAAACAATTCTACCCCAAGATTGGGGGCTAGGTTAGATGAGCCACAAGAGGTCACTCACAACCAAAATGAGCCAACGACAATCAGCTCTTCCTTCCACGTGTAACTTTTAGCTGTTCATGGTTTATTTCTAGGATTCCTGCAGCATCGCTCAATCTGTAAAAACATATATCACAACAATCTTATTTTAATATAATAATGTTACTGGAAAGTTTTGGCAGAATAGCTTGTACTATGTTTGGAATACTAGTTAGTAAAATGCCCAAGAATTTAAGCCTCAGTTCAGCAAGGTGGTTTAGTTATGTGCCAACTTTAAGCACATGAATAATCCTAATGATTTTAACTGGAACATTCATGTGCCTACAATTAGTCATGTGCTTAAGTGCCTTGCTGAATCAGGGCTATAATCTAACCCGGATTCAGAATCAGTCTGAAGACCTCTTCATTTTGTGGTAAAGACAACAATAGTGGGTAATGATAACTCTGTACACATGCAATAAACATGGTTGACTGTCTGCTTAAAAGCAGTGACAGAGGCAATTTAATTTGATAAAGTATCTTTCCATTGAATTTTAAAATATACGTATGGTGCTGTTTCTGTGAAAGCCTCAGCATATTTTCTTTACTAATGAAACCCAAATGAGGGTAATTCTGCTTCTTGGATACATCAGACAACATGCTGATTTGCAGAATGGACTGTAGGGTAAGTATGTGAGAATAAAAACAAACCATTTTTGCTATTGCAGATATAAGTATGATCCTCATATATGGAATTATGAGTCCAAACTAAAAAGTCATTCACAACCAAGAATGCAATTTCATCAGCCTTCTGCTTTAATGTGATCCAGTCATTTGAGCTGTACCAAAGTTCTTGTCAGAAATGATGTTAGTGCTCTTTCATTGTGCTCGGTAATTTATTATAGTTAGCAGCCTCATCGCTCTGCTTTCCTAAGAGAGAAATTCTCTCCATGAAATTCATACCTTTGAAGAGAAGGTGGTTTTTTTTTCTTATTGTTTTTTAACGTTACTGGCAGGAATCAGTTCCAGACTTATAAGAGTCCAACAGACTGATCTGTTTTATTGAAACCTAAGTATTCCCCAAAGAATATAATATGCTGTGCCTTTCTTTCTGATCTCACACTGGTGTAGCTGCATTGACTTCAAGGCTGTTAGTCCTGATCCCCAGTGGTATGAAATCAGAATCTCTTGACTATATTAAATTCACCAATTCCAACAATAACAATTAAATCCAGTGACAACACACTGGCTTATTTGCTCTTATACAAAATGCTCCAATTAATAGCAAAACACAGTGTTTTGTAATGGGAAGATCAACAGATGGCAGGATATAGAAACCGTGTCAAGGAAACAGTTTCCAATTCATTACTAAAATGATTTTACACTGTGGTATGGAATTGGTGATTCAACCTTGACAATACAAAATACTTATCTGTGATGTTACAAATGAAAATGTCATGGGTCACAAATGAAAATATAAGAATATTTTAAATTAAGTTCCTCAAAAGCCTTTCTCGATAGGCCCACAATACCAGAAAATACAGTAACCTGCTGATCTGTTGGTAAAAGCTTAGCACTATCAAGTGGGATTCATGTTAAATTTCTGGTCCTTTGTGTTTGGTGTAAAACAGCAGACAATGCAAGTACACTGAGGTCTTGTCAGGGGTTTGACCTGATTCCCACCACTGGTAGCCTTAATTGATGCTTGGATAAGCTACACTGGTACAAATAGCAATAGTTTTGTCACTGTATTGGTGCAGCTACACCAATGGCTTGTCACACTCTGGCTAATTAAGCTATTATCACTTTTTCTTGATCTAAAAGATTGTAGCTGTAACATGGGGTCATAATTGTGAGGGTGAGAGGGCAGAGCAAAATTCTGACTATTCCTGAATTTCCCCACTTCCCAAGGTGGTATGAGGGGAAATACCAGATACCAAGACTTCTATAGAAGTTAAGACATTTTGGCTTGGTAGCGTTTTTCTAAATGAATATTGGGTGTATTAATTCTATGAAGAGTCTTTCCCGAATTTCTGTACATCAAATTGTCCAGGAAGCTAAACCCCCCCATATGAGCTGGGCTAGATACTATTGCCCCTTTTTGAACCAAGCAGCTAGTCGAAGTTCAAGTCTTTGGGGACATTCCAACTCGAAGTAGAGATGGATGGAGTCTGGTATTTACTTTGCTGCAATCCTGTTTATTCACAAAGAGAATATATGTCCTGCTTTTCTGAAGAAACCAAGTACAAAAGGAGCAGTTTCTCAATTTACAACCCCAATCCTCTTTAGCCAACAGACCAAAAAGCACTCTCTAATTTTTTCATGGGTCACATTGTCCTTAGAGGTTGCTAGTTACCTATCTGCCTTTTTTCCCCTCAGCCTGTTTTTCTCTGTTCCCAGTTTCTGTATGTTCTGCATACACACAAACAAAACCACAAATAGCACTCAGCAAAACTCCACCCAATCCAAACTCCTGGATGGGTTCACAACAGGGCTGGCTTCAGGCACCAGCGCACCAAGCAGGTGCTTGGGGCGGCCAATGGGAAGGGGCGACATGTCTGGATCTTCGGCAGCAGGTCCCTCAGTCCCTCTCAGAGTGAAGGACCTGCCTCTGAATTGCCGTGGAATAATGAAGAGGCAGCAGTAGAGCTGCTTCCTAAGTGCCGATCGCGGCTTCTTTTTTTTTTCTTTTCCTGCTTCGGGCGGCAAAAACGCTGGAGCAGGCCCTGGTTCACAACCACCTTAGGGTTAGCCTTAGGTAGAGGGGCTTCTCATTAACTCATCCTGAGAGTCACATTAATTAAAGGATGCTTTCACAACCATCTCAAAGAGATCTGTGATCTAAGTAGTCACCAGTACCTCTCAATGTAACAGTACCAGTAAAAATTACCATATCACCATGTTCCACAATACCCTAAATAGTTTATCTGTCTGTTCACTATATTTTAAAACAACACAGAGCCCAGAATGATTGAGATTCATAATGGATTTTGGAGGAGGGGTTGTTTTTGTTTTGTTTTTTAAATAAGGTGATAAATAACAATGACTAACAAGATACGTCTGAATGGGTTATAGGAAAGTGGCATTATTCTTTTATCTATGTGCTACAGACAAGTCTGCCATCCCCAAATAAGCTTTTATTTGATAAAACCTTCTTGGAGACAGATAGAGACATATGATCTAATACACTGCATGTACTTTCATCTAATTGAAAATAAGCCTTTGCAAATTAGTTCCTTGGTATTTTAGCAGGGATTACATTTGCCTACATCTTTCTGATCTTCATTTCAGAGATTGACAGCAATGAATCTCACACTGATACAAATCTTTACGTTCATCACTCAGTTCTCTGTATTATTGTCATTTTACAGGCAAAAGCAATATCTTCCTCAAAGCAGTCTAATAGCATTGATTTCAGCATTGTACTGTTGATTGTTATTTCAGAATTCTCAGTTATCTCTTTGAAGCTAGCAGCCAGTGCAGATAATTTGAATGTTTCATGTGATAACCTTTACCTAAGATCCATTTAAAAAATGTTTTGTGAATTCCTAAGTGAAATCCCTCTTCTTCTTCTTCTACTGTAAATAAGGCATTTGTTGCAATAATCTTTCTGACAATGATCATGATATATGGTATCAAAAGTGAAAGTATTCTCAGTTATTTGCAGATACTATAGATACGGAAGTAATCCAAAAATGCAGAAAGCTGTAGGCCAGGATAGCAGCATCAGAAGGATGACAAGTATTAGCCAAAAAAAAAAAAATGGGGAGAGAGAGAGAGAAAGCAAAGGACTTTCAGCCTTACATCCCAAAAGCAAATGAGAATGGAATGAGAATGCAGCAATGACTAAATACAGAGCATAATCTACATAACCATCATTGTGCTCACACTCTGGTTTTCCTCTATAAAAAGGACAGAATTCCATTTTATTGGGAATCTGCAGGGTTTCCAAGAAAATGCCCTTGATGCTGTGCTGATTTATATTGGCTACCTGATATAAACAAGCGCCACTGGCACCAGAAAACCTGTCTGCTCCACTGACAGACCAATTGTTGACCAATGCACCCCTAAAATTAGATGGCACTGGCTGAGGCCAGTCTCTACATGTTTACTTCCTATGGAGCAACCATATTTTAAAGCTGCCCTCCCCTCGTGGAACACCTGGGGAAGGCAGGTGATGGCATTATCATGTTATGGACTCTGTCGGTGTAATGGGCTTAAATTTACATCCCTTGTGCCGACAGAGGTGATTTGAGTCCAGTGCCTTTCACTTGTATTTTGAAGTTTCGTATGGAGTTCACCTGTAGTTTACCTACAGAGTGTGGTGTAGACATATAAAACATTCATTATAAGCCTCACATTGCTGCTGGGTAATTTGCCATCCTACATTTCCTGCAGTATCATCACCTGATTCTGTTGAGTTGATTCTGATATTATTTATGCCAATTCAACTTTGGTATAATAGTGTTGACTTCAGTGGGGTTACTCTTTATTTAGGTGAAGGGCAAGGCTAGTACTGTATGTGTGTTTGTGTGGGTCTGTGTGTGTGGTGGGGGAGAGGTGTCCTGCCAAACTTGGGGATTTTCATGGTTGTTAGATGCCCAATTCCAATTGAATTTTAATAGAATTTGGGTGCCTAGCTCTCTTAGGATTCTTTGAAATCCCAGCTCAGTGAAGAGTTTTGCATGTTTTCAGTGCTTTTTACCTGACCAGGGCAAAGCATGCAGGAATTTTACCCACACTTCTCTCATGAACATATTATCAACCTTGATTCTGCATAGCTGTGCTGATTAGACTATTCCTATGTAAATAGTTCTCTTGAGATACACCTTGTAAAAGTATGGTACAGATCATTTTTAAGTGCAAGCTATAAAAAGAGTAACTGAAAAAAAATAACAAGAGCCAAATTCTAAATCTGCTTTGCTACAGTAGCGGATTGAACGATTTGGCACTAAATTCAAATTAGCAGTATTCATAAGACTTACTGTTGGAGAATTATTTTTCTTATTAGTTAACAGTGAGATTCAAGTACTGTTAATTTCCCAATGTTACTCTGAAGTGGCAGAATTTCCTGACTTGAAACTATAGTAGCCCAAATTCACAAGAGCTGCAACCATATGTGGTCTAACTAGACTGCTGGGGGTACACAATGGCCATGGACTTCTTTGTAGGTGCCATTGAAATTTAAACAACATAGGGGAATAAAATCCCAATTTCACTTAAAATAAGTAAAATGTTTTAAAATCTATGCCCTACCCTAGTGGACTAGAAGTAGGTGAAGAGATATTAAAGATATGGGTCAGATCTTCAGCTAATGTACATTGACATAGCTTCAATTACTTTAATGACGCTACGCCAATTTACACCAGATAAGAATCTAGTCCTGTTTATGTTATTTTTGTCAATAAAGGAAAATTGCATTCTGTGTTCTATCTTAACAATGTTAATGTGACAGATTAACTATGGTCTGTCAGTAAATTGATTCATTATTTATTATTTATATTATAATAAAGGAACACGATGTTATGTTTAGCTTTAGGAAAAAATTCAACCCAGCCAGACTGAGGGTATGTCTACACTACGGGATTATTCCAATTTTACATAAACCGGTTTTGTAAAACAGATTGTATAAAGTCAAGTGCACGCAGCCACACTAAGCACATTAATTCGGCGGTGTGCGTCCATGTACCGAGGCTAGCGTCGATTTCCAGAGCATTGCACTGTGGGTAGCTATCCCGTAGCTATCCCATAGTTCCCGCAGTCTCCCCCGCCCATTGGAATTCTGGGTTGAGATCCCAATGCAAAAACAGTGTCGTGGGTGATTCTGGGTAAATGTCGTCACTCAATCCTTCCTCCGTTTTTTTCCCTTTTCTTTCGGGGGGGGGAAGGGTGTAAATTGATGACATATATCCTGAAACACCTGGGAAAATGTTTTTGACCCTTTAGGCATTGGGAGCTCAGCCAAGAATGCAAATGCTTTTCGGAGACTGTGGGATAGCTGGAGTCCTCAGTACCCCCTCCCTCCCTCCATGAGCGTCCATTTGATTCTTTGGCTTTCCATTACTCTTGTCACACAGCACAGTGTTGCGTCCCTGCTGTGGCCTCTGTATATCATAGCCTGGAGATTTTTTTAAATGCTTTGTCATTTCGTCTTCTGTAACGGAGCTCTGATAGAACAGATTTGTCTCCCCATACAGCGATCAGATCCAGTATCTCCTGTATGGTCCATGCTGGAGCTCTTTTTGGATTTGGGACTGCATCGCCACCCGTGCTGATCAGAGCTCCACGCTAGGCAAACAGGAAATGAAATTCAAAAGTTCGCGGGGCTTTTCCTGTCAACCTGGCCAGTGCATCTGAGTTCAGATTGCTGTCCACAGCAGTCACAAAGGTGCACTGTGGGATACCGCCCGAGGCCAATACCGTTGATGTGCGGCCACACTAACCCTAATCTGACATGGCAATACCCATTTCAGCGCTACTCCTCTCGTCGGGGAGGAGTACAAAAACCAGTTTAAAGAGCCCTTTATATCGATATAAAGGGCCTCATTGTGTGGACAGGTGCAGGGTTAAATCGGTTTAACGCTGCTAAATTCAGTTTAAACGTGTAGCGTAGACCAGGCCTGAATTTCCTTCCCTGAGAACAATGAATAGGTCCCATCAGCAATTTGTCAATTTGATGAGTTAAGCTGATAATTACAGAACAATAGGAGAAGTAGTATGCTTAAGAATGGGAAATAGGGAAACTGCCTGAGGAATCAACACTGTCTAGCTCAGATAGGGGCAGGGCTAGACAGATCTTTTTGGGGGGAGAAAAGTGATCTCCCCTGATATGGTAATCAATTCTGTCCTCTGACACTTGGAAAAACAGATTGGGTAAGCGTAAGAAGCCCCCGCCCTTTCTCTGACCATCATGAGGCTGGATTTCTCACAGGAGAGGTCAGAGCCAGGATTTGCTCTCTGAACAAATAAGATCTTTGTTTCTCTTTTGTAGCTGTAGCTAAACTAAGGATACTTCTTATCTGATTTAATTTTAGAGAAGAGCAAATCTAGATCTTTATTTCTGACTCCAAACCTCCATACTTTGATTTAAATCAATTTTATCTCTGTCTCTGTTTTTTTTTTTAATAAATCTTGTTTAAGGAATTCTACTCTTGTGAGGAGAACCCTCCAAACTGAAAGGAGAGATGCTCAAGGTAATGAGCTTATGGGACCTACATTACCTGCCAAGTCTCAATCAAAAAGCTCTGGAGAAGTCAATAGGACAATGGAGAAGACGTGAATTTAAGGGTGATTGGGTCACAGTTACCTACTGAGAAAAATGTGTGTTAGGCTTTAGAATGAAAGATTGGACTAAAAATGCCACCCAGATTTTCAGTCTCCAAACTAGTGTAATAAATTGTAAAGATGTAAATTAGTAGATTATTTTAAAATTAATGACGGACCCCAAAACAAGTATCTCTCTCTAGTATTGCAGAAGGCAGTTGTCTTATAAGGGCTGAGTGGCATATAAGAAAGAAAGTAGAAACAATTTAATTATGCAAGTAGCTAGAAGTGCTAAGGGAAGCCCTTACTTGAGAATGGGCTATTGTCAGGGTGGCAAAGAGTCTTCTTACTTGTGGTTTGTAAGAAAGGATCTGCCCCTTGTTATGTACTGGGGCCTTCAGTGAAGCAGGACTAGTGGGACCGGGATCCTAACTGAGAACATGAAGGAGGAGTGCAATTTTGTGGGCGTCTCAGAGGAGGAGTAGTGTTGTGGGGAGATGAAACATTGATCGTTATTTGTCAGCCAAAATCCTGGTCCCACTGAAGTTGATTATAACAGAACCAGACTTTGGTCCCATATAGAAATACTATCAGTTTTGATATATACACATTGGTTATTCAGGACAATGATGGAGATATGAGGGCTGTGGATGATGGAAGGATGGTAGCTGAGGCTGAAGAGAACTGATGAGTGGAAACAGCTAGCTGAATGGTTTAACTGCTTGTTTTCTTGCATTTGTACAGTTCGTGCAATGAGCTATGGAGTCTGGCAGACTTAACTCAGAATTAATGACGGTTTTGTGAGGGAGTAGTGTAAATATTTTTTCATAGATGTACAGTTAATGGAGATGCATGAATGAGACTGAGGGCAGAAGTTGATCAGCATTGTTTAGTGATCCATATATGTGAATGCTACACAAACACCTTCTCTAGTCAATTCACCTGCAAATGGATTAAAAACATGAATTCCTTAGAAGCTGTGATTATGAATCCTTAATTATACAGGGCTTGATTTGAAATATTACATAGGTGAGAATAAGGTCAGGCAAGAATTGCTAATTTTTTTGAAACTGCCACTTTGAAATGATTTATAATCAGGAATATGCATAAAAATACAGTTAAAATTGAGACCTTTATAAACCAAGAGTGTGTGATTTTGTTAATGATGCCAGTGCTGCAATATTCCAGGTTGTTACACCTAAAAAGCACTTGTCAAATATTCCTGAGATAAGCAATAGTGAAAAAAGAACACTTTGGAGTAAAATAATTTTCCTGAGAATTTTAGACAATTCTAAATAGTTGAATTGCTTTCTACTGCAATGATACCATCTCCATAATAAGCACTGCAGTTTAAATAGAAAATCCACACATTTTTGTCTGATACTATTTCAAGATAGTTCCATAAGAGATCATAAATATATTCCAAAAGAACGAAAGCAAAGGTCCAATAACATGCATAAATTTGATATCAGCAATACTGAAATACTTTTTTCATATCCCTTTTGACAATGACTACCAAAAGTGAGTGTGTCTATTGCCACTTTATAAGATGATTGAAATAAGATTTCCTTTCGAAAGATAATCTGGATAGAGCACTGGAGTGAGACTAAGGTTTTTTGAGTTCTAATCCTGGCTCTGACCTGTACGGTGACTTTAGACAATCACTCCCCACCCCCACACCCCCGGCTCTGCTTCAGTTTCCCCCTCTGTAAAATGGGGATAATCGTCCTGATTTCCTTTGTAACGTGCTCCTGAGATCTAGGGATGAAAAGCACTTATAAGAGCTAGGTATTTTTGTTGTTGTCCCACCATTTTAAACACACACAGAGCAATACAATACCTGAGGAAACAATAGGGTGACCAGATGTCCCGATTTTACAGGAACAGTCCCGATTTTGGGGTCTTTTTCTTATATAAACTCCTACTACCCTCCACCCCCTGTCCTGATTTTTCACACTTGCTGTCTGGTCACCCTAGGAAACAACCAGTTTACAGAACTGAAAAACTTTGAGTGGTATGGCTTTCATGAATAACAACCCGTATCTTATGTTAAGAGGAAAATGGTGATGTGTATAAAATGTTGGTGACGCTAAAAAAGAGTGGCAGAAAGTGGTTAAAAACAATACCCAGAAAGTTCTCTGTTGTAGGTTCCATACATGTAAGTAATCGGAGTAGTATATTGTGTAAGAGCTCAGAGTAGTACATTGTTAGGAAAATAAAAAGTCACAAGAGCTTGTCTCTTCACTGACCTGTGGTAAAATTGAGTTTTCTCCTGCCTTGTTTGGAAATACACAATTCAGAAAAGTAATTTCAGCAGTATTTACAGATGTCAGCTATCTGACTTCCTGCCATTAGTTATCTCAAAAATATGCTTCTACCATTTACTGATGGACTTGGTATTGACACTAACAGCTCTCCACACAACTCCCAATCCTGGTCATGCTGAATGCCTGTAGCTCCCACTGGTATGAATGGGAAAGGCAAGGATTCTCTAACTTACAGTAGGGATCTCAACCTTTACTATACTTTGTACCAGTATTTCATTACAGACATTTTATAAAATGACACTTGAATAAAAGATGAGCTGAGTATAGTCTTTCACCAAAACACACAACATAATTGGGGCGAATGTCAACTTTGGACAAACACATTATATAAAACAATAGATAAGAGTTAAGAAACAGAGAGTTTTCAAAACAAAAATGAAAAAATAAAGAACAATGATAGGCCTAAATAGGGTTAAAATCTCTAAAAGAGAGGGAGAAATAGACAATCATTTAAGACTAAAATGGGGGGGAGGGTAGGAAAAGAGCCAAATGGCTAAGGAGTAATTGGGTGGGGTAAATAAATTTAATAATAATAAAAGTTAGCAAGCCCTGTTGTCCCAGGGCAGCACCAATTAACACTGCCTGATCCTACAAAGCATACTGGTAGGACAGATCACCTGTAGCCACATGGAGCCCCACTGAAGTCCTTTCCTCTGACACGCCTCTTTCTGTATTGCCTGTGGTAGTGGTTTCAAATTGCATCCTATAAATGCAAGGGGAGGTGGTCTGCACAATTGTGAAAGAGAGGTGAAAATCTCTCTCTTAACAAGTGATCCACACTTTAAAAATCTGAGGAAGCCAAGTCTATGTTCTTGGTATGGTAAGGTCTTCAGAGAAAGGTTTATCCTTACATGTTTTTATATGTCCACAAAGTGCCTAGAACAGGACACATCTGGGCAATGTATAAATAATAGAAAATATGATAATAATGTAGTGAATGAAACTGACTTGGAAAGGTCAGAAACAGTTTATACAGTACATACAGAGGTGAAGTTCTAAAAGGATTTGTAATGGAATAGCCTTCTGGCTTTCACTGTTAGGTCACTGGTTCAGCTCCCATCTAGGTTTATAGCATCCATAAGTTATTGTCCAAGGCTCGATGGCCTCCGTGAAATAACTTGATGGTCTCTGTCTACTGCTTACTAGACAGTGCTCAAAGCACAGAAATTCCTGCTACAACTGGCATTAAATTGAATGTTTGTTAGTAGTCTCAGTCGAGAATGCAGCCAAAGATTAGAGGCATAAGACTTCATTAATTTCTCATCCCAAGAGGTTGTCATAAGTTACCCAGGCTGTACCTATTCTGTGGATAAATAGAGGACTTGAAATTCCTGTGTTGTCTTTCTGGCACTTTTCATGAGCACTCAACTCCTAATAGCTTCACACACTCATTTGTCTAAACGTAGTTGAAAAGAAATACTAGAGAAAGGCTCTTTGAATCAGTTGAAAGTCTTTCGTGCCCATGTTGTTTCTTTTGTGTGACCATTCGTCTCTAACTCAGAGATGTGCAACATTATGAAAAATCAACTGTTAACAAAAATTTTGGAGAAATCCATTTTTATGTTAATTGTTTGTTTAGGGCTTTTATACTTGAGAGATTTTTAAGCATTTTGCTAATGCAGTGCTCTGCTCATTTCCCAGTGTTTACATCTGCAGCTCTCTGATAAACCATGAAGGAATGTTCTCATTTCACAAATGTTCAGTTGGTAACATTTAGAAACAAGTAATCATGTGAAGTTTGTTCAGATGGATAGCAATGACACAGTCTCAAAAAAACCAATCTTCCCAACTGGTTTTGAATCTTTTCTAAAAGTATAATTAAAATAGGTGCTCTGCAACACTAAAGTAGTCTTATTTGACATCCTATAACTACTCAGCTGTTCAGGAGTGTCTTAGATTATGGGGGTTGTTGGGTTTTTTTTGAAGGCTCAGCCCATTTTTTCAGTAATGCTATTTTTATCAGAAAAGAACATTAAATTTTTTATGAGCTTACCTGTCAAAGATTTATCTTGATGAATGTGTGTAACTCCTATTAGTGTCAGTGTGTGCAATCATATAATCCTCTTGCATGCAAAAATTTGTTAAAGAGCACTACATACATTGGAACAGCATCAGAAGTGGATCCTAGCTACTTAACTAACCTATTTATGAATTTCTAGAATATCCTACCCTATAGCTTCTTAGCATTATATGGCTGAGATTCTATGCATTGCAGTCTGAGGTGTCATTTACCCATGCTAGATTGGCTAAAAATAGTAGTGTAGCTGTGATGGCACAGGTGTCAGTGCAGGCTATACAAGCATGTGGACCCTGGTACTTAGTCACATCACTAGCCTACGCCGGCACCCTTGACTTCTCATCTACATTGCTATTTTTAAATGTGCAAGAGCAGGCAAAGCTAGCATGCATGGTTCAATCACAACTTGAGTAGCAGTGTAGACCTACTGTAACAAAGGCCTATCTCTGCCCCGGTGCTCTTCTCTGCAGAAATCACACACACTCCACCAGGTGTGCTCGTAGTGACACTTTATTTCAATTTCCCTTCACCAATATCATCACAGCCCCCATGCTCCTGCCTATTTACAGTGTTTGCCAACCTCTTAGAAGGACCTGAGGGGAACAGAGATCTCCCTATTCTGGAGTCTCAGTGTGGCTAGGCTCAGCTAACCCTGTTCTCCTCCCACACACACCCCTTCCTGTGCCTCTTTTATCAGCCCTGGGCAGATGCAACCAATTAAGTTTTTGTCTCATCCAGCCCACCAGCCTAATTAGATCATTACCTCCAATCAGCTTCCCCCGGGCACTAATTAACCTCTAAGTGATCAGAGTGCAGAGTCACCTACTTACTCCCTACACTCTGTCACACCTACTCTCGGAGCTTGCAGTGCATGCAGCATTTAGGTAGCTTTAAACCACTTTCATGTGTTTCCTGTCCTGAACTGTTCCTCTGGCATAATTTAAACAGCACTGAAAGGACCCCTCCCAGTCCCCCCCAATAGAAGTTCTGCACATGTTTTGAGAAAAGAATGGAAGACAGCTTTCCCAAACATTTCAACACCCACAATAACCATTGTCTTCATACACTGGGAGCCTAATTCTGTCCCCAGACACATGCATGCAATAGAATTTCAGGGTTGGAAGGGACCTCAGGAGGTCATCTAGTCCAACCCCCTGCTCAAAGCAGGACCAAGCCCCAGACAGATTTTCACCCCAGTTCCCTAAATGGCTCCCTCAAGGATTGAGCTCACAACCCTGGGTTTAATAGGCCAATGCTCAAACCAATACATCACCTTTGTACTTACACCCATGTATTGGAATGCAGAACTGGACTATAGCCCTGATCCAGCAAAGCACTTAAGCACATGCATGTGATTATTCACATTGGAACAAGGGGATTCTTTGTATGCTTGAAGTTAAATGTGTTTAATTGTCCGGCTGGATTGGGGTTTATCTGAATAAAAGGATTACTCTAACTGGCCCATGAAGTTTTGGAATCACACAGACACCAAATTAAAATAAATGGAAAGCATTATAGAAAAATACTCCTGCTCCTTTGCTTATTGAAGGTACTTTTCTTTCAGCTTGCTGCCCTTCAGGACTCCAGGACCATCAGGCATCCTGGTACCCCTGAGCAATCTCACAGTATAGTATTAACTATATATTATGACAATTTCTGAGAGTTCAGGAAGCTGTGCTGTGATCAGGGGTCAAAATCTTCCCTGGTTCCACGTTAATCAATGCTGTTACACCAGGGTTAAGCTTGGCTCAAAAAGCAGGCTATTTTCTTTGTATGTTGTTTAAAAAAACAATCAAACTCTCTGCAATCCGGGGCACAAATTGTCTTCGTTTTGTGTTATGTACCACTCTAAGCACTTTGGCAGCACTCAACAAATAATAACAAAAGAGAAATTAGTGGACATGGACCTAGGATTAAACATCTAGGCTGTTTACAATCTGTACAGTTGGGAGAGAATATAGCTTTGAACTAAGATGGGTACAAAGGAATCCTGCACAGCATAAATATAGTATATTGCCTTTATAAGCATAAGGTAAAAAGTGGTGAATAGGACAGAAAGTGAAGGAGAAATAGATTCTTCATCAAGGCCAGGTTACTCCTCGCTGATAGGCCTAAAATGAGAGGTAGGCCAAATATAGTATGTCTTTCTGTCGTCAACTATGCTTCCAACTCTCACAACATTTGATGCTTTATTTAAACCCCCAACTCCTGCAAACAGCTGATTATGTGAGGATCTCAGTTCTCATTTTAAAACCCTTTGTGGTTGCAGAGAAAAGCCCCAAAATGTGACCCAAGTGCACTCTGAAGGCTCAGAAACCAGGAAGCAAACAAAAACCACCAAATTTATTTATTTTTTAAAAAATCCCATGGTATTTTAAGTCATTCTTATGTCTTTGGGGGGGCGGGGCTGGTTCACAATTCTTGAACATCTGGGGTTGGCAATACTGTACCAACCTCTTCAAAAGAAAATAAGTGGTGGTGTAGCTGGCTTTTGTTGTTTTGGTTTAGGATGTTTTTGCAGTTATATTTGTATTCGCATATATAATGGTACTTCTGGCATATTTTCTTTAGTGGTTTTTTTCCCTCTAAATTTTCATTGAGTCCATTCACAGACTCCCTCAGTTATATTAATATTTCACTCCTGTGTCAGTGAGGCCTTCTGATTTCTTTATGCGAGTAATGTTCAGATCAACACCTATTTCAACACGCTGTGTTTCAACTTTGCTCTTCAGCTCCACCTCTCTATGACCCACTTTGTATAGTTTAGAAGTAGGTTTATGCTTCAGGGAGAAAAAAAATGCTTCCTTTCTTCTGGTAGAAGTGGTCCTTTGGGTTTAATCCAGCAAAGGTCTCAGTAAAGTTAACAGTTGAACAAATTCAGCTTGATTAGGAACCTTGGAAATGAGTAATTCTGTCTTTGTGTTTGCTATGGAAATAAAATAATGTGCTGCGTATGCAGACTTGTGTTACAAAGCCGGGGCCCCAGTATTCCTCTCTATGTGATTTTAGCACTGAACAATTGTATGTGGGGCACTCTTTACCTTTATATGTATTGGTTAATCCTTTACGTGTGTGTGTGTGTGTGTGTGTGTGTTAATTAGCTCATCTTAAAATAAAAGCTGCCTATCTGTTGGCTTTCTGGAAATAAAAACAACAGCAGGCCTGTGGCCAATCCTCCCCTCAGCAACAGAACAGCCATTCAACAGAAGACATAATAACAAAACATTCCTTCTAGATTCTCACCAGACTGTTCCAGTCCAACACATCCATAGACCACTAACCTCACCACATTCCAGCACCAAAAAATAGGCTTTGCCGTGTACCCAGAAGGTCAATAAAAATATGGTATGTCAGATCAAGTTGAGGAACAAATTCCAATGTCAAGATGCCATCCAGCAGCTTCTTCTCATGTAAACCGAGGGAGCTCAGCACTTTGACTGGTCACAACTCTGGCAGTTACAAATGGGGATGGAGAAGAGCAACAGAAAAAAAAAATAGGACTCTGCAGTCAATGGAGTGGTGAAATAACATTAAAAGTAGGGCTGTCGATTAATTGCAGTTAACTCATGCGATTACTCAAAAAGAATCACAATTAAAAAATTAATTGTGATTAATCACACTGCTAAACCAATTGAATACCAATTGAAATGTATTAAATATTTTTGGAGGTTTTCTACATTTTCAAATATATCAACTTTGATTACAACATAAAATACAAAATGTACAATGCTCACTTTATATTATTTTTATTACAAATATTTGCACTGTAAAAATGATAAACAAAATAGTATTTTTCAATTCACCTCATACAAGTATTGTAGTGCAATCTCTTGATAATGAAAGTGAAACTTACAACTGTAGGTTTTTTTGTTACAAAACTGCACTCAAAAACAAAACAATGTAAAACTTTTGAGCCTACAAGTCCACTCAGTCCTATTTCTTGTTCAGCCAATTGCTAAGAGAAACAAGTTTGTTTACATTTCTGGGAGATAATACTGCCCACTTCTTAATTACAATGCCACCTGAAAGTGAGAACAGGCATTCGCCTGGCACTGTTGTAGCTGATGAGCTAAAGATTTGTAAGTTCATCTTTCAAGATAAAGAGATTGCACTACAGTACTTGTATTAGGTAAATTGAAAAATACTATTTCTTTTGTTTTTTACAGTGCAAATATTTGTAATAAAAATAAAATATAAAGTGAACACTATACACTTTGTATTCTGTGTTGTATTTGAAATTAATATATTAGAAAATGTAGAAAATATCAAAAAATATTTAAATAAATGGTATTTTACTGTTGTTTAACAGTGCGATTAATCACAATTAATTTTTGTAATTGCTTGACAGCCCTAATTAAAAGGTATACATTTATATACTTTGGATAAGCAAGGATTATGAGACTAATCCAATGCCCATTAAAGGAAGTGGAGACTCCTACTGATTTAATTACACTTTGGATCATTCCTTATGTGGGACATTGCATTCTACAAACATTTGTAAGGTGCAAGGCACCAAGGTATGTCAGGATGAAATAAAAGCTAACTAGAGTACAACCTCCACAGAACTGTGAGGAAGGGAAGGAACAATAGAGGTGTCTCTCTTCTACAAATTAAACACAAAATAATTAACAAAAAATACATGGCAGGTCAATTGTCTTGAGCTAAGCCAGCCCATCAAAGATGCTTTTCATTTCAAAGAATGACAATAAGCCTTTTGGAGAGAGAATGGGATTGTCAATATTATATTATCTTCCTTGAGAGAGCTTATAGGGCTTTAGGGTTGTTGTTAAAGAGTAGAAGCCTTTTACTTTTGGATATTAAGGTTTGTTATATTAGTCCATGAAAACACTAATCTGTGTAAGGTTGCTGCTTCCATAACATGCTATTAATAACTCCATGCACTCAAGCTCACACTATCCAGTTGGATTTTTTTGGGTTGTTGGGCTTTTGTTGTTGTTTTTCCTTTGTTGATCTAACTGATTTGTAACTCAATATTTTGCTGGGGATAGTTGGTGGATGGTATTTCTCCAAACTGCAAAGAACCTACTCTTCTCTAGCTCACTTCTACATCGTCATTTAAGTTTATCGGAAAGAAATCTCTTAAATAAAAATTGCTTATTTTCCTTTCTTGCCTCTAGACTCTCAGATACTAACTGTCCAAGACCAACAGACTCGAGTGCAAATTTTGGGTTACAATATTTCATGTCCAATAGTGAATACTAATCTTTGACTATTTTAAACTTTTTTTGCAGGGGGCATCCATAGTGTTGTCACTAAACTTAAAGGTCTGTTTTGGATTCATGTTGGTGGTACATTTGTCCAGTTAGACATACTCTATAATGTTTGTTTGCTGATAGAAAACTTGACAAAATTCCAAAAATTAATATGGTAGAGAAACAAGACAAGAAAGAAAGGGACAAGAGTCTTTTAAAATGTCTGCACATCTGGGAATACAAAAGCCTTAGGATCAAAGCTTTAGCTGGATTCTTCAGACAGATTCAGTGTAGTTCGTTGCCTATTAAACAGGAACCTCAGGCCAAAATAAGATCCTGAATAAGAAACAAACATTTGAAGGTTCACATGTTCCAGTTCTTGAATGTTTTATGACATTCAAATCTGTAACTTCCATCTATTTATTCAGTGTTTGGATTTTTTTTTTTGTTCTCTAACATAAGCCTCAAACAGTTTTCATCTGTTTGACACAAGCTACGAGTGCTGATGATTATTATTTGTGCTAGATGATAGTGATAGTAATGAAATGTTGACAATGCCTTCGGGTAATGCTTTCAAAAGGGCTTTTTAATAAACTGTGAAAACTGTTGTTTCAGCAATTGGAAAATAATTAAGAAGTAATTATGAAAGCAAACAGAAATCTTGAGCACATAGTCAAGCCATTAAAATACACTCTCAGAAATTATTTTATTCACAAACTAAAAAAAAATGCTACATTTAAATAAGGTTATTGTTATCACAAACCAAGAACTTCACTGTTAAAACACTAACTACACATGTCTCCTCAATACATAACCATCATTGATCAAACAATTAAGGATCACTATGGCGGTGCTTAGTGTTATATGGATGTAAAGATATAAGTTCCATTTTTTCCTTAACTGAGCATTTTCTTTCTTTATGAGTTTGTGCTATAGCCTCAGTGACATTTAAAAAGGTTTTTTTATGTGTAGTTCGTTGTATATCTTTGAAATGTATATGTGATAAATGGGGGGAAGGGTAGTGTAACAGATTTATATTACCAATCTGCCTGAGGTGACAGGTGATCAGGCTGAGACCACAGGATCATTAAGGGAGGGGATGAAGGAGCACACCAAGTGTCTAAGTTTTAAAGCTTTATTAATAAAATAACAGCAGAGAGTGCGGGGACTCCCCACGTCACTCAAAGGAAGGAAGAAAGCGTTAGTGCCCGTGCCCTAACCCACTTTCACACTCATATACGCACAACCCAAGGCTGGCCAAGCCTGGGTGTAATGTAAGAAGACGAGGGGGAAGGGTGGACGAGAGTTCTGTCCTGTGCACAGGCCGTCCAGGGTCCGCTGTTGATTTGCTTCAGCTCTCAGGAGAGTTTTAAGTTTTGGGGGCGTTTCATTCAGGCACCTCTGTCCCCTGTGCTCTTTGTACCCATCTGAATCAACTTTCTGTGGCTTCCTCAGTGTTCCCAAAACATACCGGCTTCAGGGATGCAAAAATTGTTTTCCCCCCTCGCTGGCCTTCACTGTCTCACTAGTTTTCACAGCCCCTGCAGTTCTGTTCAGTTGAATCTTCCTTTCTCATGGCTGGTTGGGATTGGAATCCAGGCCCCATCTTTCTTGTCAGGCAGCCGAGAGTCAATTGTGTGCCATGGTCTTGGACTGGAGTCAGCGTCTTATCTTCGGACCTAGCTGGAACATCGAATTAACCCATTCCCTTCTCCCTTCCTCCGTCTATGACTTCTTGTGTTGTACAAAGGAACCTTTCACTCCACACTCACACCTTTAACTCTTCCCAAACTGCCTTGTGATGCCTGCAATAGTGTTAGCAACATACAATGCATCCCCAGGAGACCCTCTGAGGGAGGGGGCCATTGGGTTGTGAAGTAGCTCCCTTTGATGGACACCCAGCCAGCCTATTAGCTGTAAAATCTCCCAGTAGCTGCTCTCTACTTGTTTTACCTGTAAAGGGTTAAAAAGTCTCCCAGATAAAGAAAAAAAATGGACACCTGACCAAAAGAGCCAATAGGAAGGCTATAACTTTTTAAAATTGGGAAAGAAACTTTCCCTTTCTCTGTTGTGTCTTTCCAGGGAAGAGGGGAACAGAGGGCAGCAGGAATGCTGTGTAAAGCTTTGAGCCAGGTATAGGAAACCATCAGATCATACCTAGAATTATTTATGTGAGACCCCCCCCAAATATGTAAGTAAATTAGGAATGTTTAGCTAGATGCAATCAGGTTTATTTCTTTATTTTGGCTTGTGGATCTCCTCTGTGCTAACCCCAGATGCTTTTATTTGATTGTAACCTTTAAACTGAACCCCCAAGAAAGCTATTTTGGGTGCTTAATTTTTGGAATTGCTCTTTTAAAATATAGCAAATGCCTAAGTTCCAGATGTATTTTCTTTCTTTTTGTTTTTAATAAAATTTACCCTTTTTTTAAGAACAGGATTGGATTTTTGGTGTCCTAAGAGGTTTGTGCATGTTGTTTGATTAGCTGGTAGCAACAGCTAATTTCCTTTGTTTTCTTTCTCAGCTCTTCCCCTCCCCCAGGAGGGGAGTTGGTGGGGGGATGAGGTGGTGAAAGGGCTTGAGGGTACCCCACAGGGAGGAATTCCCAAGTGCTCCTTTCTGGGTCCAAGGGATTTTTTTTGCATTTGGGTGGTGGCAGCATTTACCAAGCCAAGGTCAGAGAAAAGCTGTAACCTTGGGAGTTTAATACAAGCCTGGAGTGGCAAGTATTAATTTTTAGAATCCTTGCAGGCCCCTACTTTCTGCATTCAAAGTGCCAGTGTGGGGATTCAGTCTTGACAATATAGAACATAATAGAACTCCTGCCCCTCTTAATTAACATCATGGCTCAAATTCAGAAGTGACATATTATTAATATAAGTTACACCTCAGTAAATAAGATTATATCATCTTCCTGCACCTTTCTCTTGGTTGCTTTTTCTGCTACAACCAAATCCTTGTTCTCTATTGGTGTGTGAATTACACCAGTTTACATTCAATAGATGAGTTCATTCAAATGTTTGTACCATCAGGAACCTGCAACAGGGCCTATCGTGTCAGAAAGTCTCTTTGGAGACCGTATGGAGAGGTTATAGTGGGAGACAATCCTTGGAAATCATCAAATGCTGAAAGTCTACCTGTGACACAAAGACTTCTTGGCAAAGGGTACCCTGTTTTTTGCAAACATTTCTCACCTCAGACTCTGAAATACTCACTACATCACTCATGCCTTAAAGGATATTTGTCCATAAAGAGTAACTTATAAGGTATCTATAGAAAGCTCATAACTTGTCAAGACTCATAATCATTTTGTGAACGATTGGATCCTGGTTCTTGTGAAATCAGCCAGTTCTGCAATGGACTGAACTTTGGGGGGTAAGCCTAATTTATTAGATATTGGAAAGACAATATTAACAATTGGTCAGGGTATGCATTTTATGATTTTATTTTGTGTTCTAACCATAGGTTTCATCATATTCTCGCACTTCTAGTTAAATATTTATTCTCTCCTAAACAAAACTACTTTTGTTTCATTATAAGTGCTCACAAGTTCTGTGTGGTTTACAGAAGAGGTGGTTTAAGTAAAACTGATAAATTGGGGTACTCTGAAGCTTTGGGTGCAGAGGATCTGCAATTTCTATGAGTAGCTAGTATCAGGGGCTGGATATCACAGGGAATGATTCAAAGGGACTCAGGATTGGGATGCACTTATTGTTAACTTTCAAAGTGAAGTTAGGGCTGGCATACCCCAGATGAGAGTACTTGATAGAGTGAAAGGCTGGTGGTGTCAGGGAGCTGACACACCCAACTATCACAAGACAGACACCATTTCACTGGAAGCAGGGGGTAATAAGGTGACTCCCAGTCCTGGATGCCCCAGGAACCATCGTAATACCATTTCTGAAAAGAAAAAATGAAATAACCTCCAACTCTGGGCCTGCTTCTTCTTCTTAAAATATACGGGTCAAAATAAGTTTAAAGATATGAGGTCAGATTCTTCATTTTATTACACCAGTTTCACACCATTGAAGTCAATACAGTCAGACTGGCATAAAAATGATGTGGCACAATGGAGAATCAGGCCTATGTACTGCTTCTGTGTGTGTGTGTATATATATATATATATAGAGAGAGAGAGAGAGAAAGAGATATCTGTTATGAGTATATAGCCATGGAAATATTTCAAACTCCATGAATAGTATAATTAGTCTGTTCTGTTGAATTTTTACTGCATATTACTAAATCAATAAAATGCTATTAAAATACAAGTTGTGCCCAGTTCATGTGCCAATATGCGAGGATATTGCTTGTTAAAAATTCAGAGTTCAAAATGCCCACAGTCACACTTAATTAAAAAAAAATCAATGGCATAACCACTCATAAACCATGTCCATTGTAACTGCTGCTTAGAATAACATTGATTGTAAAGCCACATCTAACCAATGAGTTGCATTATGATTAAAACAGTGATTAATAGAGATTAGAAAGGAGAAATAGAAGTAAAAACTATTTCTGAACATTCATCCTCCAGAAACACGTATCTGAGCCTTTCTTGATAATAATATTCAGCGTTCCAGAAGGCACAACACTCTTGGAATTTCCAATGGCTGCTGGCCATCCATATTTAGAAACTTTCAATTAATAATATTCTGGAAATCTAGAAGAGGATGAGGGCATCCTGATCACGTTTAATAATATTACAGATGTATAGGCACATATTATCTGTCAGTAATTCATGCCAACAGAGAAAGCACCAACTGCAAGGTGTGAAGTGGTCTCAATTCCACAGTTGTCAATGGGAATGGAGAGTCCTCAGCACACTGCAAGATTAGACCCTTAAGTCATCTGACTCTGAAAATGTTAGGCATTTATCTCAGTGTGTCTTGGGGAAAAGTGCACTTTTTATGGATTTTATTAGGTGATTTTGTTGGAATTAGTGAGCTTAAGAGACAGTAAAACAGCTTCAGTTCTCAAGCTACTAAAAAGACATATAACTGGTCCCAGGAGTGATACAGGGAGAGGGAGTGAATGAAACTGATGTTTAATCACTGAGATCTATGGAGTGGTTCTTTTAGTCATTTGTAATTTTAGTCATTTAGGTAATTTCTTCAAACGTGCAGGGGTTACAACAAGAATGAATCATTATGTTTCCTAGTCATTCAGGAGTTGGAAAACTGGACTGTCAGCTAGTCCACAAATAACATGAGTATTTTATTATTTATCCTACTGAAAAAAAAATAGTGAGGTTTCTTAGGCATGGTATACACTTAAGTTTTATCAGCATAGCTGTGTCAGTCAGGGGATGATTTTGTGCTGACATAGGTATGCCAGGAAAAAGACCTTGTGTAGACACAGTAATATCAGTATAAAACTGCTTACACCAGAATACTTTATGCTGGTTCCCCAAAACACGTTATAGTGCTAGAACTATCCCTACACTGGGAGGTTTTGCCAGTTTAACACTACCAGCACAGTTAAACTGGCTAAACTTTCTAATGTTGATCTGCTCTTAGAATGGATATTTTTGCTTCCTGGCTATATAGCAACAGTGTGCAGTGTTTTGTTTGTAGGATGCATCAGAATACAGTATTTTATTTATCTAACATTCATATTGCAACCAAGTCAGAGCTCCATTGTGCTAGACATTGCACAAATGTATAGGAAATGATAATGCTTGTCCCAATGTGGTTCCAGTCTCAGAGACAAACCATAACCAGTGGATGAGACAAAGAATAAGGTATAGACGGCTGGGACATGCAGAGGTGAAAGTAAGCTGGTGCTGTCTGGTACGGCGTACCAGCAAGAGCCGGTACGCTGTGCCAGACCGGACTGGCTTCCCCAGGCTGGCGATTTAAAGGGCCTGGGGTTCCTGGCAGCAGCCGGAGCCCCGGGCCCTTTAAATTGCCACTGGAGCCCCGTTGCCAGAGCCCCAGGGTAGGGGTGGCAGCCCAGAGCTCTGACATATCACCTCTCAACATTTGGCATTGGGCCCATAACATAAACCATAACATCAGGACTAAGTTCAGATGGGAATTGGGGATAGGAGACAGGGACTGTCTGTGCAAGGTGCCTTGGGAGTAAACTGGGATGAGGAGGATGGGACTGGAAGCCAAGTTTGGGGAAGACTGGGGTCTTCTAACCTCAGGTCTATTATTGTCTTGATCTTCATGAATTATGCTGAATTTTTTCAGTACAAAAGTGATCACATATCAAGGGCAGTAATATAAGAAGAAATTTAAATCACAATATTATCAACCAATTTTTCCCTGAGCTGTATGAATCGCACTGCTTTATTGGGAACCAGGCATGCACAGCCAAGAGGACAATTTGACTCTGTAGATATATAGAAATAAATTTTTATTGAGAGAGCAAATCTGCATCAAATTCAATGGATAAAATTGCCAAAAGAATTAGTTGGGTGAATGGTTGTAATACAAAGGGAGAAATATGGTACAGTAAGGGGTTTTTTTTGGTTTGAACTTCTTCCTAATACATGATGGGTGAAACCCTGACCCCGATGAAATCAGTGATAAAATTCTCATTGACTTTAATAGAGCCAGAATTTCACACAGTATTTATATCTTACATCTCTTATTCCTGCAACCGACAGAGTCAGTGTTCCAAATTCTTCCCTGCTGTATCTCCCATTAACTTCAGAGGAGTTGCACATTTTGTGCAGGATTTTTATGAGGAATTATATTTTCTTATAAAAGAAATAAGCATCTGAAGAATCAAGTTTTAAATCTTTTTAAATGAAGTACGTATAAAACCTTTGTATAGTCTTGTCCTTATCTCTTTTGTTAAATTAAATGCAATTTAGTTTATTTGTTAAAAAAAAAGTATTTTGTGCTGATTCATCAGTTTTGCTATCTGTCATGCATTAAAATCCAAATCAGTTCACAGCCTTTCTTTATTTTTCCTTGGTGAATAATTTATGAATGCTATTCTTTGTACAGCATAAGAAAAGACAAAGGCAGCATAATAGACAGGTCTGCCAGAGTATTGGAATAAGCTGCAAAAGAGAAACACAACCAACTATGTACAATATTTCAAACTGAACATATAGCAAGATTAATTTAATGCCATATCTTTTATACACTAAGGGTCCAATTTAATAAAATATATACGCCCAGCATCTTCATGGTGAAATCCTGTGCGGACAGAGCTGTGAACATGATATTTTCCATGATTTCTGCATGCACCTCCACATATGTTTCTTATTGACTCAGATGAAAAGTAAAGGCTCAAACTCCATGTGCAGAACAGAAACCAAATAGCATCCCCGAACAATGTCTCAAGAACTCCACAGCTATTCCCAGTGTCTTTAAGTCAATCCCTCCTGTGTGTTTTGTATAAAAGTTGTTGCAAAATTACTAGAGAAAAATGAGCATAAAATTGATTGATCTTTGAAAATACTGATATAAAAACCACTTAAGCTATAGTAGTTGCATAAATATATATTTTATCTGCTGAGACTGGAACAATGCATATGTGTTTCTACATTTAGGCCAAATTCATCTCTCAGATAAAATGTACCTAGCTTCCATTGTAGGTAGTTTAATTTTTTCTGTACATGCAGTAATCAGTTGGAAGTGTGTGCATGGGTAATCACGTCAACTATTTTTTTGGTTTGATTTTTTTGGACATATACCCAGGTCTGATAATCAGAATATGACAGACATTTAGTAATAAATTATATACGTGTATATGCAAATAACTGTCTGTGTATGGAGATATATATCATAGAATCATAGAATCTCAGGGTTGGAAGGGACCTCAGGAGGTCATCTAGTCCAACCCCCTGCTCAAAGCAGGACCAAACCCAACTAAATCATCCCAGCCAGGGCTTTGTCAAGCCTGACCTTAAAAACCTCTAAGGAAGGAGATTCCACCACCTCCCTAGGTAACCCATTCCAGTGCTTCACCACCCTACTAGTGAAAAAGTTTTTCCTAATGTCCAACCTAAACCTCCCCTACTGCAACTTGAGACCATTACTCCTTGTTCTGTCATCTGCTACCACTGAGAACAGTCTAGATCCATCCTCTTTGGAACCCCCTTTCAGGTAGTTGAAAGCAGCTATCAAATCCCCCCTCATTCTTCTCTTCTGCAGGCTAAACAATCTCAGTTCCCTCAGCCTCTCCTCGTAAGTCATGTGCTCCAGCCCCCTAATCATTTTTGTTGCCCTCCGCTGGACTCTCTCCAATTTATCCACATCCTTCTTGTAGTGTGAGGCCCAAAACTGGACACAGTACTCCAGATGAGGCCTCACCAGTGCTGAATAGAGGGGAATGATCACATCCCTCGATCTGCTGGAAATGCCCCTACTTATACAACCCAAAATGCCATTAGCCTTCTTGGCAACAAGGGCACACTGCTGACTCATATTCAGCTTTTCGTCCACTGTAACCCCTAGGTCCCTTTCTGCAGAACTGCTGCCCAGCCATTCGGTCCCTAGTCTATAGCAGTGCATGGGATTCTTCCGTCCTAAGTGCAGGACTCTGCACTTGTCCTTGTTGAACCTCATCATATTTCTTTTGGCCCAATCCTCTAATTTGTCTAGGTCCCTCTGTATCCTATATATATGCATCCTATATAGTATATCTATACATACACATAACTATGCATAGTTAAAAGCAACAATGTAACTAATATAGTCTAAAGATTTTGGCATAGATCTTTAGTAATAAATTGTCTATATTACATGTGTATGTAGATAAATATTTATATTTATCTGTACACACGCATAATTAAAACAATGCAACTAATGTATTTTAAATCCACTGGCATACATTTTTAGTCTCAGAATTGCAACACCCTTTTTACTTAGGCAGTGAGATCTTAAGGGAAGTAGCTGTCTCTTTGTTATATAGTTTACAGTGCTAAGCACAATAAAACTTTGGCATCTAGGAACTACTGTGATATAAATAATAAAAATCTTACAATAAAATGTGATGAACACTTACGACTCAATAAAGGTTTCTAGAGGGATTGTTGGGATATGGTACACAGTTCAAATATTAATTATTGGATACGTGCTCATGAGCAGCCTCTGATGCACCTCATGTTCCTTGACAATGTTCATGTAGGGGCTATCCCTGCAACTTGGCTACTCCCTCTGTGGTCTTTAATTGTTCTAACACCTCCAGCAGCTGCATCTCTTGTGCTTGAGGACCTCTGGTTGCTACATCATCTCTACTCTTGAATAGAGCTCAGCAAATGATTGATTTTTTCATTTTGGTGGCCAATCTGAAAAATCTGGGGGAGAGAGAAAGACATTAGTTTTGAACTGAAACTGAATATTTTCAGTTTTCTCACGCAAATGAAAAAAAACGTTTGGGTCAAATGAAGCATTTTGAAGGTTAAATCAAAACAATATTTTATTTTGAAAGTATCATTCTGACATGAGATATCAAAACAGTTGATTTTGAAAATGATGAAACAATATGTTTTGACATTTTGGGGGGAGGGACAGTCTTTTTTCATCTGAAGCTATTAACAAAATTCAACACAAATTCATGATGTTTCAGTGCCCCAAAAATGCATTTCAGTGAATCTACTATTCACTAAAAATCTCAACAGTATATGCCAAAGCTCATCCAACACCAGCTGTGCTGGAAGTAGGGCTGTTGGGATGCAGCATCACCCCACCCTGACTTGAAGTGGTTTCCATCCTATACAGGATTTACAGTTTTGTTCAATGGCTTTTATCACACCCTCTATAAAAATTCCCATGCCACTGTACTGCATACTACAAAGCAGAGTTCTTGTACCTTAAGAAGGTCATTTAATTCCCACTAAGAGACAAGAGGTCAAACCTTGAAAATGCTGTTAATGCATTCACTGTACTTGACTCAGTGCAAGGGCATAGAGGCCACAAAAAATAAATGCAGTATAGTACTAAAGAGAAAATTGATCTACAATGGGCTATAACATTGTCTGTTCCATTCCTTTTTCTTAACAAAGTCTTTGTCTGTTGCCAATAATCATATCAAAACTTTTTGCACCTACAGACATTGACAATAAATACTATCTGAGTTAATCCTGGCCTAGGAATGAGCAACCTTTTTCAGAGCTAACAAGGTAAAGGCTTGAGACAAAGGTTTCTAACCAATAGAGGAGTCAAGTTCTGGAACAGCCTTCCAAGGGGAGTAGTGGGGTAAAAGACATATCTGGCTTCAAAACTAAGCTTGATAAGTTTATGGAGAGGATGGTAATTGATCTTTGATATTAGCAAGTAAATATGTCCAATGGTCTGTGATGGAATGTTAGATGGGGTGGGATCTGAGTTACTGCAGAGAATTCTTTCCTGGGTGCTGGCTGGTGAGTCTTGCCCACATGTTCAGGGTTTAACTGATCGCCATATTTGGGGTCAGGAAGGAATTTTCCTCCACGGAAGATTGGTAGAGGTCCTGGAGGTTTTTCGCCTTCCTCTGCAGCGTGGGGTATGGGTCACTTGCTGGAAGATTCTCTGCATCTTGAGATCTTTAAACCACAATTTGAGGACTTCTATAACTCAGACATAGGTTAGGGGTTTGTTACAGGAATGGGTGGGTGAGATTCTGTGGCCTGCATTGTGCAGGAGGTCAGACCAGATTATCATAATGGTCCATTCTGACCTTAAGTCTATGAGATTCAAAGGGTTGCAATCCTGCACCTTATGGAAAAGTCCTACAGAATTTAATAGAAAATCATACTCTTGTTACAGGTTTGTTTTAACTATTCTATAGAATTGAATAGAGAATTAGATCCAGTTCATGAAATGTTTTATTGTTCTCTAGTATATACTATAGGTTTTGAGAAGTGATTTCTATAGTAGTCTATTCATAGTCACATGCACTAAAGCTATCTTCTGGGCCAATTAATGAAGCATTATGGGTAATTAAACTGGCAATTATTTTAGTTGTCTTTAGGTAAACATCCAACAGGTGAACGTTGGTAGAAATAGAACAACGCATTCGCTTCATCTGTGCTCAGCCCCTTTGATGTGTGCTTTCTGCAGATGTTCTAGCAAATAAGTTCACTGGAAAGAAAGTTTGTGGAAACAACAAATTTTGAGCACATTCAGCAAAAGCAAATTTAAACTTGGAAATGAGAGTATTCACACCAGGATGCTGAATTGAAGACTTATGATGAAGAAGTCCAATATTAGAAACACTACTATGAAGCATATGTATTCAATTAAAACTAACCAACCTACCTCATATCTTTGAATATTAGATATTCAATTAATTAAACGGAATAATTAATAATTTTTTTAGGAAATCATAATCTACACACAGACAACTTGCAAAGTTATCTAAATAAATCTCTGGCTATGAATTATCCATTTTGGTCTACCATTGATAAAATTAAAGTTAAAAACAAACATAAGCTTTTATAAAATATATGTTAACATCTCTAACATTCTCTTTGAAGTCATGCTATACAAAGGAAATAGGTTTAAAGAGGTATTCTTTTATCGGCTAAACAAAGATGATATTTTAGCATACCAGACAAATAGAATGCAAGATTTTATCTTTGTGTTAAATATATTTTGACATCTCTGAACATTTTTATACCATACTACTCCTGCCTAAAACATAAATATGAAATGTGGGCTTTTCATTTATTATAAATGAGCCTTCCCATGCATGGCTAGAGATTGAAGGCTCATATTTGAGAAGTTGCTTTTCTCTGTCCTTATGTCTTATTCTTGTTCTAGGTCTCACTCATTTGATGTGCAGAGGTTATTTTGTATGTTTATGTACTGGCTGCCAGGATACTCTGTATTAATCTAGATGTTTTCTCCGTTAAACATTCTGAATTTGAGATATCACCTGTCAGTAACACTGTAAATTTTGTGGCCTCCTATAAAGTGGATTTTAAAGTTTGGATAACTTTTTATTATTTTTTCTGTTTTCATTTCTATCCAACTTAAGATCCCTGTTACTGGTGCAAAGTTGGTCTTAAATTAGCTAGCTATCTGCCCAGCATTCTAGTGAAATCAGTAAAGTTATCAGTTACTCCTGATCCTAAGTGCTTCTTCTGCACTCTTATGAAGTGTTTTCCACACAACCTACTCATGGACTTTGATCTTCCTTGGGTTCCACAACTCTTTTCTCTCCTAAACAGCTTCAGCTTTACTTCTGTGGCTCCTCCTCCCTGTTCAATGCTGTATGTTTCAGGGTTCTTTCCTTGGCTACCTCATCTTTTTCAGATAGACAGATCCCTGGATGACCTCCTTTGCACTCATCGCTTCTACTGCTGTCTTCATACTAATTACTCCCACACAGGGCTGGTTGAAAACACAAACATTGTTTGACAGTAATTTGAAATCACCTCTTCCACCCTTCTTTATCACTCTTGATATCACTCATACACTAATGATAACACTCCTATGATAATACTATCCCTCCAGCTTTTCTTTTTTTTTCTCCTTCCCCTCCCATAACCAGGCTGTCACCAAATGGTATAATTTATTTTCCTGCAACTCTAAAATACACCTCTTCTTTTCTAACTCTGTGGGTAAGATATTTGTTGGTGTTTTGGTCACTTCCCTCTCACCCCTTTGAGGACTGCAATCACCTCCTCTTTGTCTCCCCCACCAGCTCCAGGTTATCTAAACACCTCAGCCAAAACATCACACTTTCCCACCACTTGGCCATGTCGTTCCCCCTCTTTGAATCCCTCTTTTGGCCTCCTCCCACATCAGAGTTCAAGTTGCTGCTGAGCCTCTCTAAAGAGATGCAAATTGTGATGTGTGGGCCTCTTTATGTATACTCATAAATATATATGACAAAGTGCATTTGAAAAAACGGAACTAAAAACACAACTCGTTTCACACTAGCTGTCAGTAGTCCTCAGATGCCAATGACTTTCAGCCATCATTGATCTGGGGCATTCAATTTTCCAACTTACATATTTTTGGGACAAAATTTTGATCCTGTTAATATCACGTCAAAACTTAATTAACTTCAATGAAAGTAGGATTTGGTTTTTCACTTATTAGTGTCTTCTGTTTTATTTTATTAAATGCATAAGTAAATGGCAGGTATTTAAATTGGTAAAATGTTGACTGACTTCTTTTAAAATAAACTTAAAACAATGGTTCCACCTCTGTTGACCTTGCTTAGCACTTCAATTGATGGAAAACAGTGTCTTGTTCTATCTCTGTATTTCCTCCTCCCCCATAGAATTTGCCTTGTCCCTTTCAATAATGGGAACATTTATACTGTCATTTATACAAATTTTTTTGTGAAAACCATGTTTTGTAACACCTCATCATTGCTGAAGTTTAAACCTTACATTACACTAATGAACAGTCTGTGGTGTGTGCAGTTAAGGATGTGCACTTAGGGCTTGATACAAAGTTTATTGAAGTCAATGGAAAAACTCCTGTTGACTTAAATACGATTTGGATTAGGCCTTTAATGTGCAGAAATGTGCATTTATCTCCTGAGCTGCAATGGATGAAGAAGCCACACAATGCTTATGGTCATCATCTGAAAATAAATAACTAGTACCTATACAGCGTGCTTTTAATTCTATCTGACCAGAAAGAACACTATAGTATAATGACACAGCAAGACTGTGCTTTTGTATTTTTTGTGTTACAGCAGCACTAGTTATACTTTGTTCAAAATACTCCTGGATTCTTATTTGTAAAATACAAAAAAGGTCACACTGAAATCAATGTGAGACAATCACTTTTCACTGTTCACTTTTCTAATACAAGTAGTCCTGTTGATAACAGGGCCACCTTTCATTACCTTATTACAGATCTGTACTATGTTGTACTGTGCTTTTATATATGACAAAAGGCCTTCTTGATATTGCATCCTACATGTGGATTTTTTAGTCTGCTCATTTTAGGTGACATAACTATGGTTCTTAAATGCTGTATAATTATCACCATTGTCAATTTGTGATGCTGGGTAGCATAAGTAAGTATAGTAACATGGAAAAGAGTAATGCCAGAACTACCTAGATGAAGGACTGCTACCGATTATTTTTTACCTGAAGTTTCCAGGGTATCTAACTTAATGACCATGACCCAGTAAACTTAATGACCATGACCAAGTAAAGTGCTGAAACAAAAGAGAATTTCTCACTTACCCCTTGGAAAATAAGTAATTTCATTAGTTTGTGGAATACCCAGCAATTGCAATTATGATTATTATTGTAATCTATAATTTGTAATCTGAGTAATCTGTAATTTATTTCCTGGGGACAAAACAACCAAAGTCATTATTTTATGCAGTATCATGAATCTGAAACTGATTGATTGGAAGTGGCCACTTCGCTTGCACATGTACCCAGTTTGTGTGCAGTTGTTCTAATTGCACAAATATATCAGATGCACGTGTTCATGCATTTTTGTCTGATAGTTTGAAAGACAGAGCCATCAGTGTTTCAATATACCTCCTACACCTGTGTTAACAAGTAAATGTTTTCAACCCTTTTTAGTGACAAAACTATGATATTATTTATTAGTTGTAATTACACACAGTGCTTGAATCAGACATCTCTACTATAAAGACTAGTGATAAGATAATGCTATGTTAAAAGTTGTCACAGTTACAGGGCAAGCTGTGTTCCAGATCTCTTTGCAGTCTATCTCGAGTGCACTCCTCAGGTGACAGGCTTGGCTTCCTGCACATGTCTCAAGAGTGGCACTTCATAGTTAACCCTCTCTTGAACTAAATCTCTGGTTTGGAGCCCTCAGTTTCTCATGAGAGGCCCAATGTTATATGACACCTGCTTCTCTCTGGGAGCCTCTGGCCGATGGTGATTTAAAATAACCACAAAACAGCTTTTTCCAAACAAATGTGTTTTATTCATCCCAGGGTACATAATAAGCAGGAAAAAGAGTTAAAACAACAAAAGTCTATGTGCAGATTGTCTCATCTAAAATGTATCCTTTCCTTGCAAGTTTCTGGTAAGTTCCACCAGTCAGGTCCCCTACTACTGGACTAGGGGAAACAGATTGTGCTACTGCTTTGTCTCACTGTGTCTCTTTCAGAATCTTTTCTCCAGCAGCTGCTGCCCACTACACTGCCTCCCACCCCCCACTTCCTTTCTAGGTCAGGTGCTTTAATGGTTTAGTTTTCCTTTATTCCTAGACGAGGGCCTGAGCAAAAATAAACCTGCTAGCATGCATAGAGCACCTGAGCATTTCCCATTTAATACCTTCCTTGTTGTTTTCTTAAGGATCCTTAGTAGTCTCTGTGGAGGTACCGTATATCTGTTGTTATTTTGTTTTCTGCATGATCCCTCCTACCAGCCTCCTTTGATTTAACTCTGTGCAGTCATAAAGAATAATATCAAGCAGGTAAACTGACACACATATGATATTCCAAATTATATTTCTCTCAATCTCCACAAAAATATATACTCAGTGTACAACTGATGATTAAAAATTTTTCCGTTTTCAAATTATTTCAGTTCATACATAAGAAAGTATGGCAGGGTTTGTCAAACAGGGGTGACCGCTTGTGTAGGGAAAGCCCCTGGTGGGCTGGGCTGATGTGTTTATTTGCCCCGTCTGCAGGTCCGTCTGATCGTGGCTCCCACTGGCCGCGGATCACTGCTCCGGGCCAATGGAGGCTTCCTGCAGTGATCCGCAGCCAGTGGGAGCCGCGATCAGATGGACCTGTGGACGGGGCAGGTAAACACACCAACCCGGGCCACCAGGGGCTTTCCCTACACAAGTGGCGACCCCTGTTTGAGAAACCCTGAAGTATTGTGTGTTAAGAGCAGAACCATGGCATTCTTCTGAAAAGTATTATTAACATTAATTTACTTTATTAATTTTTCAGTGTCCATGTAGTAAATGATACTTGCAATTTAATTTCTCATATTTTAATCATGTCAGTCTGAAATATTTTTTCTAACAAACACTTATGGATATGTATAATATATGCAAAATCCGCCTAATATTGTCTTGTAAGAGACAGCAGTCTCTAGAAGTTCTTTCCATTCTGAGAGATGAGTATGAATAAAACCCCCAAATCTGAGCATTTTCCAGCATGAGGAGTCAATGTTCAGACCAGAACTTAACCTTCCCAACACCGGGTTATTTCAATTTTCTCTAATGTAGAGTGATAGTCATAACACTAAACTTATATAACACTTATATCCGCACAATATATGATAAGAATCATTATTCACATTATATAGATGGGGAGACTGAAGCATAGATCATTATAGCAAATTACCAAATTCACACAGCAACTCAATGACAGAGCAGGATATGGAACCCAAGTTCCTTGGCCCCGGCTAGTGCTCAAGCCAATTCACCATGCTGTCTCCAAAAAGAGTTAGGAGTGAGCTGCAATGTCTGATCTCAAACTGTTTCTGTATAAAGTGTAATTCCAGGCTCTTGGTTTGAGTGAATTTTTGTGAGATGTAATTTGTTTTAATATTTAGGTTTCACATTACATTTGTTTTAGTTATCCTGGGAATTACATTAATCGAATTCCTTTGTGTTCACAGTTACTATTTGGAAAAAAATAGAGAAAAGATAGTCCAGATTGGATATTTCACAAATTTAACAATAGCATTAATTGAGCAATATAATCTATACAGAAATACAGTAGGAAGGAATATGCCATAATTTTTTCAACTACTATCAAGGGTCATCAAGGTATAAAAATAAATGCCCATAGGAAAATACAGCAAAACCCCATTCAAAATCAAGCATCTTATAATTTTGAGATTTTTATAACCATAGTTTCTCTGGCAAATAATATTTGAAGAAGATCAGAAATAAAGATTATTTTATTCTATCTAAATTCAAAAGCAATTGAGTCAAAATGAGCTTGGAAAAGATAACATAAAAAGAATTAAAAGACTGATCGTTAAACCAATTTTTTATCTCTATATGTCAGCAGTTGGAGATCTACCATTATGAACATGGACAACAAATAGAGTCATTTACTACTACATGATGCCATTGCACATATCTCATTAGCATTAAAGAGCAGTTGATGTCAACTCAGGGCATACATATTTGCAGATATTCTCATTTAGGAAGAAAACAGAATTAAGTGGAATCAGAACATAACTGAGAAAGTCAGTTCCAGAGCCACAATCATTTAGTATATTACAGAAATGGGAGATATACTGTGATAGAATTTTGCTTGTGGTGATTGCATAAATACCACGCACGATATAAGTGATTGGCAAGGTGAAAGGCTTCCTGAGAGGGCTTTATATTTTCTTTATATGTTGATGTTTTTGCTGCTGTTTTGTTTTAATTATTTCAAATTGAATCCACTTGAAGCTGTCACTGGAAGGAGAGTCATGGCTAGGGTTCATGGCTGACAGATATTTGCAGGAGTGACTCATCTTATCTTACCCTCATCTAGCATTCATATATTTACTCTCCCTATTTAGCAGCTGCTTTTTTATGAATTATTTTAATGTGCAAACTCAAGGTTTCTCCTTATGAGCTCTTGAGAGCTTAGTGGATGTTACCTGAAGATCAGATGCATTCACTTTATGTGTGAAATACATTTGGAGCAAGATACGCTCTCTCCTCTTCCCCGCCCCCACTGTCTCTGCTTTCTTTCATATTATTATTCTGTCAGCTTGAGCTCTGTTAGGGGGCTTTAATAGGGTTCTTAGATTGTTATTTTTGTTTTGTATTTTCAGACAGGTCTCATGAAAGGGGGTCAAGCTGTTTGTGACGAGGCTGTATTAACATTGTACTCCTGTGTATATTGGAAGTTTTAGGCTGACATATGTTTTTTTGCATGTGTACAGAATTGTGTCTCCCTTTCTCACATTAAAACCTCAATAAGATATATATGATCAAGATAAAAATAAAATAGGTGGGTTATTTTGCTAGGGTTTTAATAAATCTAAACATTTTAAAGGTTGTCTTTATCATGGGCTTTCATTTATACACATTGGTTGGATTTAACCTAAAATTTGCTTTGCAGCTGCATGAGAGCTTCAGGCTATTGCTGTGGTGGATGTGCCCGGAATGCAAGAAGGAGCTACTTTGTTATGAAAATTGCCCTAGGGCCATGGTCAAGATGTGCTGCCTGAGAAAATAAGATATCCAGAGGAACTCTCACTGCACCATTTTAGATAATGTTTCTTCTGAAGGGCCTTTGCGACTATGGAGATCATTCTAGGACAATGTTCAGGTGATATTGCCTGGAAAAATACCAAAAAGTAACAACAACATAAAATCTGTGTACTATATTTGTATCAGAAAGCTGTAGAGAGATTTGGCTATGCTGCATGACCTAAGTTTATGTTTAGCTGACTGTTAAATTTATATCAATGTAGTTTGGTTCCCTAGAGGTGTTATAATAGGTAGATAAATATGGCTAGACCCTGAAAATCTTTTTTTTCCAAAAGTAGTCCCACTGACGTCAATAGAACAACTTATATGAGCAAACTGCAGGATCTGGCACTATGGGTTTTGGTTTGAAGAGTGTGCTTTTTCCAGAGTTATCACTTCACATGTGACAAGATTTTACTGGTCTAGTTGGGAGTTTTAAAAAATGGTATAATATGGGCCAAATATAGACCCCAGACCACTAAAGCATTTAAGCATATGTTTAGCTTTAAATACATGAGTAGTTCAACTGAAGTTAAGAAGGAGCTTTCCGTAATTGGGGCCATAATGCATACTAGTATCTGACTTCTGCAAACATTCAGTGTGATTTATAGGAAGTAAAGAATGCAATATCTTTCTGAAATTACAGGGAAATGAAATGTAATTACTTAAATTGGAATTTGCCCCAAAACTGAGGTTAATACTGTAATCTGGAAGAAAGTGCCTTAGGATTTTTTCTAAAAATTGGTCAGGACTTTGGTACTTTATTTTAGATGAGACATAAAATGAAACATTCAATCTTGATTTAAAAGTTGTCAGTGGTGGAGAATCTACCACATACCTCAGTAAATTTCCCAGTGGTTAATTATTAACTGTTAAAATGTTATGCCTTATTTCCAGTCTTAATTTGTCTAGCTTCAACTTCCAGCCATTGGCCCATATTATACCATTCTATGCTAGAGTGAAAAGCCCAATATCACATTTTTTGTTCCCCATGTAGGAACCTATAGACTATGACCGTGTCACCCCTTAACCATGTCTTGTTAGGCTAAATAGATTGAGCTCCTTGAGTCTATCACTATAAGACAGGTTTTCTAAACCTGTAATCATTCTCCTGGCACTT
This sequence comes from Mauremys reevesii, assembly GCF_016161935.1. Lineage (NCBI taxonomy): Eukaryota > Metazoa > Chordata > Testudines > Geoemydidae > Mauremys > Mauremys reevesii. Next base: position 25,518,114 of record NC_052629.1, on the reverse strand, counting down.
CACTGAAACCGCTCCATTTTTATCAACATCCTTCTTGAACTGTACACGAATCCAGCAGCGGTTGCAACAGTGCCAAACACAGAGGTAAAATAACCTATCCACTCCTACTCAAGATTCCAGTGTTTATCATCCCACAATCCCTTTTTGGCCACAGTGTTATACTGGGAGCTCACATTCAGCTAAGTATCCACCATGACCCCCAAATTTTTCTCAGAATCACTGCTGCCCTGGAGAGATTCTCCAATCCTTTAAGTATAGCCTACATTCTTTGTTTCTAAATGTATACATTTACATTTAGCAGTATTAAAATGCATATTGTTTGCTCACATCCAGTTTACCAAGTGATCCAGATCATTCTATATCAGTTACCTATCCTTTCATTTTTTACCACTCTCCTGATTTTTGTGTTGTCTGCAAAATTGATCTGTGGTGATTTTATGTTTTCTTCCACATCATTGATAAAAATGTTAAATAGCATAGGTCCAAAAACAAATCCCTGTGGGACCCGCACTTAAAAACACACCATGCCCCCTTTTACCCAAACAATGTCCTTCCATGCCCCAGCACATTTTATTGGTTTTACTCAGAGGTTTCAAAGTGATTTGGGACCTCTAAATAATGGCTCACAATCTGAAACTTCTTGCTGGTGAAATCAAACACACAGAAACCGTTTGATGAAGTATTGGTAGAGCTTGTCAGTGCTCCAATCAGGAGCATAAGGTACCAGTATTTCTTAAAGAAGCAATATCTAGAAGCCTCTAGAATCATCTCTTGATGTGGACTTCCATATCAATTATCACTCTTCCCCTAATCTTCCTCTTTTGCATTCAGACAAGGAAACCTTTAGGTCTGGCTGCCAATACATGAAGTCCTCAGATTTCCTTAACTTCTTTCTTTCTGATTTTAAGTATGGGAACAGCTCAGGTCTGATTGGATATATTTTGCTGTCATTATATGTCCAAAGGCAAAATAGATTCTCCAAGAATATGGCATAAGCATCTGTCATTGCTTCATAGACCCCTGGGAAAGGATTTCCACCAGTCTCCTCTGCCTTCCCAGCCAGAACTTCAGAATCCTGAGACCAGGAACTGCAAAGGGTGACTTCTCCAGAGACAGCAGCCATTTTGCCTCTCTGTCCCTAATGGGAAAAAGAAGATGAAGACCTTCCCAGCAGCCATTTTGCCTCTCTGTCCCAATGGGAAGTTTTGTTAGAAAATTAGTTGACTATGAAATAGATTTGACAAAGTACAGAGAATATACTGTAGAGTGATCCAACAATGGCAGGGACCAGACTGTGAGACTGAAAATAACGTTTCCATTTATCACATCTGTGATTTTGTTTGATGTCTCATACCAAACCACAAGATATAACAGTGTACAGTACGTAGAGAAATGCAATGTAGTTTGATGCAGGAGAGCTACCTGCTTAAATCCATACACACGTAAGGGCAGGTCTATACTAGAAGCGCTACGTCACTGATGCAGTTGCACCACTGTAGTGCATCTGGTGATGTATGTCTGCCGTCGGTATAATTATTCCACCTCCACGAGAGCAGGAGAGCATCTCCAGCCAACATAGCACAAGTGTGGACAGTGCGTAGGTTGCTGGAACTTGAGTCGCTTGGGGATGTCTTTTTTCATACCGCTGAGTGACACAAATTAGATCAATTTAAGTGGTAGTGTAGACCTGCCCTGAAAAAATAATATACCTGGAAGGTTATATTTTATTGTTGTTCTTTCTTAAAGACAAAACAACTATTATTTGTATTCCATATTTTTTTTACCATATGTCAGCCCCGTAAGATACTGATTTATATATAATTGCTGAGTAACATGATATGACCCAACAAACTTTCAAGTAATTAGAGTTACTCTGCAAATTTCCTTGCATTTTCCCAGTTGCTAGCCTAAAAATTCACTGGAACAGATTTCCTAAACATCAGCAAAGAAAGACTGCTTTAGTCATTTTAAATTTTCATTTCTTATTACAAGGATTTAGTTTGAGCTGTATAGCCTATCACTATAATCCTTACTATAAGAAATGAAAATGTAAAATATTTTAAAATAGTCTCTTTGTTCCTGTTAGGAATATATTCAGTAGACATGCCAGGGTCACAAAAGTAGTTAGATAGATAGCTTTGTGACCCTGGCATGTCTACTGAATATCTGTGTCTAAAAAACCTATGAAGCAGACATTCTGTGGTAGTTCAAAATACATCACTAAAGGCCCTACATGAGCTGGTCAGAAAAACTTTGTCGGAACTATTTTCTGTTAGAAAATGCAGTTCCATCAAAATCAAAATGCTTTGCAAAATTGTATTTATTGCATCAACATTTCATTTTAGAATAAAAATGGAGGAAAAAACATACAACAATGTCAAAAAGCCCCTGTCACCATTTTTGGAATGAAACATTTCATTTTTTTTATTTTGAAACTGTTCAGTTCAAATATTTTCTTGTATATTAAAATATAATATAAAACTAAAATGTTGAAACTGGGGGAGGTTGTGTATTTGGTTGTCATGGTAATAGAATTTTGTGTTGCTATGGCAACTGAGTCAGATTATTAGGGGATAGCCCAGCCTGTTTGGCCGGCTGTTGGTTAGTTGTGTGTGTAGCAATAAATGGCTGCTCCCAGGGTTTACAGCTCTCTGTGTCTCCAGTGATTTCTTCCTAAACAGGGGGGAATTTCCTTCATGGACAATTTCCAAATTTTCAGGCATTTAGTTTCAAGTTGAAACTAAACTAAATTTCAAAATCCTACACGAAACAGATTATCATTCTCTAGCCAGCTCTAGGCCCTACCAAGTCAAAAATAGGTGCCACCTTTTGTGAAATTTAAGCCCAGAAGATAGTAAAGGTATTCTCAATAGGTAATGGCCAAATGTATCCAAACATAAGGCTGAATCTGATGTATAATGCCAATTACAAATTAATTAAACTTATATGCAATAGCTCTGCACAAGAGTTTTCTGTTGTTGGATGGGAGGCCGGAAAGAATTTGAGTTCCTCACCAACCACCAATCACAATGCCAGACACTGACAGCTAGATTCACAAAGAGATTTAAGTGCCCTAAGTGTAAAATTTAGATCTTCAAAAGCCCTGCTTAGCTGCCGCCTTACATAGTAGGCACCTACATTTCCTAGGTGCCTAAATTTCTGCTTGTGCACATGTGCGAAGCCACCTAAATCCCGATGCTGCCAAGCTGTTTGGTGCCTAAAACCTGCTGAGATTTGTGTCACAAACTAGGCATTTTCCCACCTATCCTGCCTGTGTGGCCTGATCCTTTAGGTGTGCTCTAAGGCAGCTTCTGAGCACGTTTCCCAGATAGGGCCCTGCACAAAATAAAGTGGAGGAGGAAGGAGCAGAAAAGCTACTCGGTCAAATCCTCATTTAGATGCCTAACAAGCATAGACATTCAAATCAATGGGAGCTACGTTTGAGGGTCTGAGCCCTAGTAGGATTTTCAAAAGCACTTAGACACCTGACTCCCACTTAAATCAAATTAAAGACCTCCCCCCCAGCACCAGAATTCTTCTCCCCATGTTGGTACATATAGACTGAGATCAAGTCACTTTTTAACATTCTCTTTGATAGATTAAATACATTGCTAAATTGTTCATTGTAAGGCAAGTTTTCTTGACCTCAAACACTTCTTGTTAACGGCCTTAGGAACTGGTTCCAGTTTCTCAACGTCTTTTTTAAGTATGCCAGATATGCCACAAAATGTACATATTTTTCCACTAATGATCTAACCAGTGCTACACCATGTATACAAAGGAATACATGACTGAGAGTGGCAGAATCTCACCATATATAACTGAAGAACTCTTACCGCTTCCTAATGAGATGGTAATTCAAGAGGTGCCAAATAGAGTGTTGACATCTGGAACTATGTCTAAAACAATATTCCAATCATCATACTACTTCTATATTCATGCTGGAGAAATAACTCCTCTTACTGTACATTGGCAGTTTTTCTGATAATGCAACAGTTTTCAAACTTTTACTAGTGTGGTTCACATATTAACAGTGAGTTGTTCTTGGACACTTCACGACAGTGCTGATCACATTCCCTAGGATTAATAACTGCATAACAACCCTGGGACAGCTATAGCAATTGTTTAAAGGGAAAAAACAATAGTTGTGTTATTCCTTTTTGACCCAAGCAGAAAGCCAAAGTTTGGAGCCTGGAAACTTGTATCCATAAGAGGGAGAAATTGATGATGATGTTTTATGTTATTTTGTTTACTTACAAAGAACGTACAAATTCCTGTTCCCTGTACACAGTTACACAGGAAGACTAGAACAGGAGTTGGTTCCTTTGCTCACAGTTCCAAGCCACTTTCAGCCATCACTTGGCTCAAAAGCTCTCACTCTAGGCATTTCTCAGGGTCACACTGTCTGTGCTTGTTCAGGCTGGGTCTGTCTTTCTACTCTCACTCACACAGACACACTACTCAAAACAATACCTAGCAAAGCTCCTCCACCTACATAATTGAAATTCCTAGGTAGCCTCACAAGTGCCTGTGTTTTGGTGCCTGTGTTATTGTTTGTTCCATTTATCCCAAATGAAGGGCAGCTGTGACACTCACTAGTCTCAAAGATGGTCTACCCAACCTACAACCACAGAAATTATTTAATGTATAGTTTAGCATCTTTTAATGTGAAAATAAGGGTGGGAGCCAACAGTTTATGACCCAACAGCTTTCCAGGGACTACCAGGAAGCAGTCTATGTAACACATTTTGAGAGTGGAAATATGAGTCTATCTCAGAAAGCTGTGAACTATCAGTAATATAGATGTCTTCCTTATCTTTGTGTTGACTATATGAGTTTCTGAAGATTCAGCAGGTATTCAGCTCAGTGTCACAAATCTAAGTAAAGGGTGCCAAGTAAGCTGCATCAACCCAGAGGCAGTGTGCCTCAGGGACTTCCCTCTGAGATACAATTTCCTCTCTGCTTCCATCTTCATATAGAGTGGGGAGTAGTCATTTGATGCTGGCTTACACAAACAGCAAACTGCAACACCTGCTGCACCTGCTCAGTTGTGCTAGTCAGGAAATTGAACTATGTCCATTCCTCAGCCCTTCCGGCCAATTCCCAGCCCACCTACTTAGAGTGGCAATGGTGAGCAGGTTGCTACTACTATATGTTCAGACCAAAGGTCCTAGAAGCCCATGCAAGGCTGGTAGCGGGGAATCTTACTACTTCTAACTCTCCCATGTGAGCATGTAGTAGAAGTCACAATCTAGCCCAGTGGTTGTATAAAGGTCTGGTAACATAACATTGAAAAATAGAACACTGAATAATCTCTCTAATATCCCTTACTCACTGGGAAGACCCAACATCCACTAATGAAAAAGGTTACAATGCACTTTCTGATTCACAAGTTAGGAAATAACTCTAATTTGTTTTATTCTCCAGCTGATCCAAAAGCAGATTCGGGCAAGGCAACAGTACTGGTCAATTGTTCTTCTGACACTAATTCCTGCTTCCTGAATTCATGTACTATGAATTCTCCCTTAGCCCTTATTGCTTCTCCTGGAGATAATGGCCTAAAATCTCATTTGCATGCAAATCCCTTTCTGGCAGTGTAAAATGGGTCTAAATGTACTTTACACTGACTTTAATGCTCCTTTTTCTGCCAGAGCCATGTAAAAGGGTTTTAGTATATCTGGGAATCAGGCCCTTGAAAACAAGTTAAATCATATAGAATAAGGTAGGCAATAATGCCTTTCTCTAACCCATCTTAAAGATTGGATCATTATTCTGGAGAGGTATTGGGGGTGGGAGATCTAAAAATCCACAGTAACTGTTTAGCAACTATCTCTCATGCATCTAGCAGGTGTTCTCATAGTATTTCCCATACAGTCTTGCACAATTTTTGCAAGAGTATTTTTAGCCTGCAAAGCTAAGAGGGGAACACAAATGAGAACGAATGATATGATACTGTAAGATCTTTCATTTAATATTCTGGTGGGATTCTGAGTTGCAGAGGAGATTTAAGTGTTAAGACAGTGAAGTGTGGGTGGATGGCCTAAAGGTCCCCAGATCCCCTGGCTTAAATGTATTTTTAGCACCAGGAAAGGTGCACGATATCCCTAACTACAAGCAGTTATAAATACCACATTGAACTTGCTATGGCGCTATTAAATAAATAGAACTGTATATTAGAATATGTGTGTATATAATTGTAATATACGTGAGCAGGATGCTTGTCTTCCTCTGTACCTTTTACAATTCTAATAAAATGTTTTGCCTGCTTTTAAAATTGTCTAATTTATATTCCTATATTCTTGTGCATAACTTGAAGTTAAGGTAAATCAGAATTTTTTAGAACCCTGATGTTATTGTTAATAACTGAGTACATTGTTTCTCCACAGGTCAACCTTTTTAAAATTACACTTATTTATGTTTTTATACTGCTACATGCCTTAATCAGGGTTTCTCAAACAGGGGTCGCCGCTTCCCGCAGCCCCCATTGGCCCGGACCAGTGATCCGTGGCCAGTGGGAGCCGCGATTGGACGGACCTGCAGACAGGGCAGGTAAACACCCTAGCCCAGCCTGCCAGGATCTTTCCCTGCACAAGCAGTGACCCCTGTTTGAGAAACCCTGCGTTACCTGCTTTATATGATAATGAAATTACAGCAGAATATGAAATGGTAGGCCTTAACAATTTGTATTGTCTTATTTCTCATTCTTACTCTGAAATTGCAGTGAATGAGTGCAACCTGAATAATGCACACTTTACCAATCTGCTGAAAACAATTGGCAGTCTTCCTTACCTGCCAGTCAAAGTTTTATGTGAGAATATTGTGATGATGTGTCTCAGATATCATTGATGTATAATATAATACCATACATTTACTAGTGTAGTAGGATGTATTATAAATAATTAAAACTAAACAACCATAAATGAAAAACTACATTTAGAAGGGGGGATGTCTATAATTGCTTTTATTAACAAGATTTTTCTGTATAAGAAGGTGCCTTGAGTGCATTCTTGTCTCTGTCATGAACATCCATGTCTGTCTTAATACTGACACATTGCAGTTATATACTCTGCCATAATTTCACCATTACCATGTGAAATCTTATGCACTTAACCTTAAAGTTTTGCAGTAATAAAACTGTATTTCCAAGATGTAGAATAAAATTAACACCAGGGCACCAAGTCCCATAGCACCAATGATAATTGTTCATGCACCACATTTCATTTCACACCTTTCATAAATATAAAGGGAAAGGTAACAACCTTTATGTATGCAGTAACATAAAATCCCTCCTGGCCAGAGGTACTGAAGCTCAAATAACCTGGTTGGCACCTGACTAAAAGTACCAATAAAGAAAGAAGATACTTTTAAATATGAGGGGGGAGGTTTTGTTTGTTCTCTCTTTGTTGTTCCCTCTCTGGATGGAGAGAGAGACTAGGCAGGTAAAACATGTCCTGAAAACATACCTGAAATGATCCATCTAAGATTTAAAAAATTGTAAGTAAGGGCAAGGAAATTCGTTAGATTAGCTTTTGTTTTAGCGTGTGAATTTTCCCTATGCTAAGAGGGAGTTTTATTCCTGTTTTTTGTAACTTTGTAGCTGAGCCTAGAGGGGAATCCTCTGTGTTTTAAATCTTTTTATTACCCTGTAAAGTTACCTTCCATCCTGATTTTTCAGGTGTGATTCTTTTACTTTTTCTTTAAATAAAGTTATTCCTGTAAGAACCTGATTGATTTTCAGTGTCTTAGAAACAAAGGGTCTAGTTGGTATTCACATTATTCTCAAGTCCTCTCCCCCATCCCCACAGGAAAGGGGGTGAAGGGGCTTGGGGAAATATTTTGAGGGAATAGGGACTCCAAGTAACCCTTTTCCTGAATTTTTGTCTAAATCACTTGGTGGTGGCAGCAATGCCATCCAAGGACAAGGAAAGGATTTGTGCCTTGGGGAAATTTTTAACCTAAGCTGGTAGAAATAAGCTTAGGGGGTCTTTCATGCAGGTCCCCACATCTGTACCCCAGAGTTCAGAGTGGGGAGGGAACCCTGACAATTATAATGGTTTATTTGTGTTTGTTAGATAGTGTTGAGAATTTGAGTGGAAAGGGGGGACTAGCTTTAGATCTTATTTGCCATGAATTTTAAATAAAAGAGGAACAGGGGTGCTTTAATACTACACCTATTTTAGGTATATTTTCTATTTTGAAACAGTCTATCAAACATTTTGGTGAGTTTCACCCCATTTTAAAGGATCTTCATCAGATTTTTTTAACATTAATATAACTGACAAGCTTCTTTAATTGCACACTCAAATGTGTGAAGGTGATAAAATATAAGAATCATGTACACTACCACCTTCTATTTATTCCAACTGAACAAAAATAAAAGAGAAATAAGAAAAGTGACATGATTGAAATGCAGGTTTTTATAACTTTCCAAATATTGTGCAAATTAACATTTCACCATTAAGCAACCTACAAATATGAAGTCAGATGGTGGGATAAACTGGGCCAGAATTATTTCCAGCTCAGATGAAAAGTTTTGAACACAGTTGTGCTGACTCTTTTATCAGTGATGGTTATTAGTATTAATTATTTATAGTACATTTACTTGTTACAGTGCTGTTCATCCTAAAATGCTTTATAAACTATTAGCCTGCTTGTAGGGCAGGAGCAGACCTTAAATATCACTTCACCTGTCACTACAGTGCATCGTTCTCTAGGGTGAAACATGACAGTTGTTTGATATTGCACAGCCACACAACATGATAGTTTTGGTCAGGAAGTGAAGTTATCTTAATGAAGATACAGGGGAGGGATTTAGGTAGTCAGAATGAAATTACTCAAATTTGGCTAAAATACTGATGCTGACAAACCTCCTCTTGCAAAATAAAATGTGACATGGGATCTCTAATGACTTCAAGTCGTCCAGAGCTTATTTTTTCTTTCATTTTAAAGATATCATTTCCAGAATTTTATTATCTTCAAGCACCATGCTGGGCATTGGTTTCATACTGACTCAGAAGGAAAAATGAAAGCTGTTTAGTCACCAACCCCACTGTTCTGAAGCTACTAGTTTTCCCTGATAATTTTCCATGCAAGTATTGACCCTGATGAAATGCTACTGAGGTCCCAGGTCAAGGATTTATGGATGCCACACTTGATTACAGTAATTACTGGGTCATACATTGATAATTAATCATTGCCATATTAACTTCAGATAACATGAATGGTATATTTAACCTCCATACCAAAATAATATTTTTATTGTATTTAATTATTGGTTTAACATTACAAAAATATTTATCATAGGCAAAGTGGAACTGAAAATGAGATAGAGCAGGAGTATGTCACTTAGAAAATTCTACATGAGTAAAGAAAGGAAATTTGTTTTCATTCCTTTTCCCTGATGTGACGTACTTCAACATACTGTAGATACCATTTTCACTGTCATATTTCTTGGAACTATTTGGAAATACCACATCCCATGTGATGGCAGAAGAGGTAATCCGTGCCTTGTGGGTGAGAGTCTGACCTTTAGGGCTGATGTTTGCAATGCATTCCAAGGTCTTTACTATATATTGTTGTTATTGCCTGTAACAGAGTGGCTTGACACAGGGGCTGGGGAGCCTGGGCTAAGCTAACACTGATCCACCTGAAAGGGATCAGGTAATTCCCCCATAAAGAACAACTGAAGTGAAATGAGAGGAAGGGGAGGAGGAGGGGGAGGGAGATATGAGATTAAACAAAATGAAACTAAACTAAACTGCTAGGAGTGAGCAAGCTTCAGCAGAGTCCTAGGGTGTGGAAGTAAGATTCCAGTCAGGAAAGGCTGGGAGTATCATGCTAAATCAAGAGAGATCTTGGAAAAGCTCTCCAGGCAGAGAAACCTGGGAGTAGGAAGAGAAATATTTATTAGTTGGAATTTAATTTTGGACTTTGAGTTTTATTTTGTTATTTTCTGTGAATAAACCCAGACTCCAAGGAAGGGTATTTTGACCCCAGAAAAAGTGTGTGGAGTCTGTGTAAGGGGCCCTGATGAAGAGGAAGCAGAGGCAAGGTTCTGCAGCGTGACTTCCAGCCATGAAGGGGACACCTGGGAGGTGGCCAGCTCATTACATTGCCCCTTTTGACCTGAGTGGTTAGTCAAAGTTTCGGGCCCTCTGGGAGTCTGAGAGTAGAAATTGGTGGTAACAGGTACTTTTATGCAATTCTTTATTTACAAAGAATGTACAAAGTCCTGTGTCTCTGAATGCAGAAGGAATCAAATAGCAGGAAACAGCATCTTTTGCTCAAAGCACCAAGAGTACTCTTCTCAGCCTGCACCCCGGATTGTACCCTTTACCCTCAAGGGTTTCTTCCAAAGTTAGCCACCGAGCTTTCAGATGCTCCTTTTTGCTGTCTCACTCTCCTGTCTTTCTTGTCTGGTCTTAGTTTTTTTTGTGTTCTGCCAACACATGCACACAAGACAGTACTCAGCAAGACCACCTGGCTGGGTTCATGCACGACTTTTGGCTTAGGTGGGGCTTATGCTTACAGTTACGTTAAGTGAAGGGTGAGTTCATACCTATCAATCTCAATCCCATAACTAGATTTCGCCAGCTCATAATATTATTTACTGCTATTTTAACAACAAACAATACATACTCTCCCATTTTCTTTGGTATTTCTTGCATGATATAAACTCATATCTCTGATATGTGGTGCTATTGTTTATTATATTTTGGATAGCATGCTTAAGGATGCAGAAAGAGTAATCTGTGGAAGTCATGCTTATGAAAGTTTACAGAGTGAAGAACTGGCACTGTTCACAGAGTTGGCAGCTGAGTTGTAGAATTTAGCTGTAACTAATTGCTGGCGAAGCTATTGCTCAGATCCAGTTCTTGTTGGCAAAGCCACCTATCTTTTGATATTGTTCCATAAGTCATATGATAGTCTTTGAAGAAATTATGTGCAGTCCCACTGTGGGCTGACACACTATCTTTAAATATCCATACTAATTCTAAAAACGATTATTGTACATGTAAAATCACATTGAATCTGCTCCTTTTTTTCTAACATGTTCTTAGTCCCTGATCCTGCAATAAACTCAGCACAGGTGAGCTCTTTTGGGATCTTGCATATCTTGCATATTGTGATGCCTTAAGATGAATAATAAAATATTTACCAGGTATGTAAGAATTCAGATTAAAAAATCGGGCTCTGAGTCTGAGGGTGAAATTCACTGCTGTGAGGAGGGACAGAATAAAGCTTATGCACTGGTGTGTAAGTGATAATAAACCTTTCCACACATGGGGTGGATTTAATCATATAAGCAGAACTTAATAACACATAGTTCTGTCCTGGAAAACCTTATTTCATTTGAAAATGATTACAAATTATGAGAGGGTTTGATAATCTTTTTTGATAGATTTCTGGATTTTATTTTGTGACATTCAATAAGGAAAAAAAGTCACATAATTACTTCTAAAACACATTGGATATAAGATAATCAAAGAATATTGCTCATGTAACCTGCAGCACCAACTGGGGAGTATAAGTAATTTACAGGAATATGTTTAATTTCTTGAGCATATTTTTCAAGTCACTTAAATTTAGCCCTGTTATTGATGAGTGACAATGCTGTTAGAAGTCTTCAATGTGTGTATGCATGATAAGAATGTTTTACCATGCTGCACAGACTATTAAAAAGGCATATTTATGAGTGATACAGATACATTTTATTTTTTGCTTCTTATTTATATACTGTAGCTAAATGTCTAAAAGTTACCATTGGTTTTCAGATGGTATAAATAATGGTTAAAGCCCATCAGTTGTAGCTAGCTGTTGGTTTACTTCAACAGATGTGTGTCCCAGCCATGGCCTTCATTCACAGAAGAGATAAATTCAGAATCACTTTGAAAGCATTCTGTAGGAAGGGTAGAACCAATACCAGCAACAGAAAGGTGCCCTATTGTAGCTCAGACTATGGAAAGCAAAGATCACTTTAAGAAATGGCTAAACACATAGGTGAGCAAATGAAACTATGTGGTACATTGATCTCACTGATACTGTATTTTATTAGATGTGTTATTCAAACAGTATAAGGTCTGGCCCAATGCAGATCAAAGTCAATATGAATTGGATCAGCGCCATATTGAGGCTTATTATTTGAGTTGATGACTTAAGTAATAATAAGTCACTTGCATTATAGCAGACACCCACAGCCTGATTTTCAGAAGTACTGAGCCTGCCCAGCTTCTGCTGAAGTCAGTGAGAGCTGCAGGAGCTCAGCCGCTCCAAAAAAACCCCAGGCCATTAATTTTAAACATGAGAGACCAAATTCTATTCTCAGTTACACAGGTACAATTTATTTTAGCCCAATGATTGTTAAGTATAGTGGTAATAGAAATAAACCCAATCGAAATCTGAATATGAAACCTCTGCCATAACCTGCAAGGAAGTTCTAATCCAAAAGTAGACCTTCTGGCTCTGGCCCATCTCTGCTTGGTAAATAGTGCTAAAAGTCTGTCTTCTTCAACTGTTTATGGCAATGGCATTATTTTATTCAGTATAATGAATGGGATCCAGGAAAGACCTAGATGGAAGGAGGTTGTAGGAAAAGCAAAACAGTATGGAATTGTGGGAAGCAGTATCACTGTTAAATAAAATATAGGGTGCAAGGTTGATGACTGTGACTGAGCTTTATTAAAATCTGTGTGTACAGCGATTGGCTATGCCGGAAGAAGGACAGGAGGCATTGGATGTTGTTTGAATTAGGCCGCAACTTTTCATAAACATCTAAATCTCACTCCATTCCCCACATGCCCCCACTCTTCCTGCTGTAAGTACTCTGCTGTGTTCCCCCTCCTCTTTCCCAGTCTCACCACCCTGTTGTGAGTGTCACATGCAGACATGGAAACAGAGATGCTGCTGCTGCTAGCCTAGTACAGGTCAAAGAGGGTTTTCCCAGAACTGTCCTGGGTATAAGTACCCCACCCTCCGGTGCATCTTCGGGTTAGCTGGAGGCACAGGAGGGAGGAGAGGACAGCGTCCCTCCATGCCAACCCGATCTGACTATACTGCTTTCTGCTTCTTTACCTGGAACAGGTATCCTTGCGGGGGGAGGGTGTAGACTTAAAGGGGGCAACAAACCCCTTCCTACCAGCCTGCCAGACAAGCCCCCTCCCTGCAATTAAACGGAGCAATGCATCTTTTCTGTCCAGCTGGACAAAGGGCCCCACCACTTAATGCACAGGGAAGACACTGGAAAGGACTGAAAAGGCAGGTGCATGATGAAATCTTAATGACCAGAGGGCAGATTCCTGGAATGGATCGGGGGAGAAATTGGAAGGAAAATTAAGTAATGGCAGGAGGGAAAGAAATCAGATTGGCCTAGGGTGGCAAAAACATGAAACAAAAACAGATAAGGGTGGTGATACTGACAGTTCAGAGATTAACATAAGGCCTAGCACAGGGAGCACAATAAAAGAATGCCAGTGATAGACTGGCAAGGCCCAGAAAGAATTAAAAGGACAGATTAGAGAGTAATGGAGGAGAAAGAGGCCAGGGAAAGGAGGGATAGGATCTGGAGTAGGAAGAAATTGAGGAACAAGAATTTAACAAGATATAAAAAGGGAGTGGACATATATAAGGAAAAAAATAGAGAGTTATGATAATAAATGCTAACAATTTTTGGAAGATTTATAAAATTCATGCTTCAGAACATAAGCAAATCTTTAATAGAAGGAATTAAGATAAGCCTTTTAAGAGGGTAGATTATCCCAGTGCACACTACTGGGTTTCTTGCTCCTTTTGCTGAAGCATCTGGTGCTAGCTACTGCTGGAGACATTATAATGGACTAGATGAAGTGTGATCTGATCAGTGTGGCAATTCCTATGTTCTTAAAAAACATCCCAGAGTGACAAATAGGTGGCAGTGGTTTGGAACAAGGCCCAGAACTCCCCAAAGTAAATAATTCAAGGAAAGATTTTTGCATTTGCCTAGCAATGGCATAACATTCCTGATCTTTTAATAATTTCTTTTCAGATCACCAGCATCTTGAATAATTTCCTGAGGCTCAAATCTGACAGGACAGAAGGGTGAATATATGATCAGTTTTCTCGACAGAAACATTTTCCTATACACCATATTTGATGAAGGCACAAGACTAAAGGAATGTGTACTTAAAAGACCCTTGGTACAGCAACATATATTTCCCTCTCTCATCAGAAACTAGTTAAATATGTATATTGATGCCAGCAAAACATCTTAAATATTTGTCTACAAGACTATAATCCAATGAATTTATTAAGCATCTCCTTTAGTTTTAGGTAAAGCTGTTTTTATGCAAACCAATACTAAAATACAGCTCTCCTACAGCTCAGCTGGGGCTAGACAGAAAATGTAGCAGAAGCAGAATGAGAGCTGGAACGTACTAACTCTCTGATAACGGGACATAGTAAAATGAGTATATGACACTGGGTGAGAGTTATTAGGATTATAATTGATTTATGACTTTTCTGGTGCTGATCTGAGTAAAAGAAGGTATCAAATAATGATAAAGTAAAATAGGTTTATTATGAACCATATTAATAGAAATTGTGAGAGACTTTTGGCATGTAATTTATACTGAATAATTGTTTTCAAACATTTTATGCAGTTGCTTATATCTACAATATTTTTTCAAAGTAAACTTGCACTTTATTAAAATACAATAAGAAGGCTAATGTAAAAGTTTAGGAGCAGATTTTTAAAGGTATTTAGGTTGCTGCACTCAGCATTGCAAGGCGTAAGTCTCATTTTAAAAAGGAACCTAGGCACTTCAGAGCCTAAATCTCAATGACAGGCACTGGGATTTAGGGGGCTGAGTGCCTAAATCCCTTTAGAAAATGAGACTTAGGCTCTTAAATAAATTAGGCAATGCCCACATATCTACACCAGCAACACCATCACAGGACCTAACCAGATCAGCCACAACATCACCGGTTCATTCACCTGCATATCTACCAATGTTATATACGCCATCATGTGCAAGCAGTGCCCCTCTGCTATGTACATTGGCCAAACTGGACAGTTCCTACGTAAAAGGATAAATGGACACAAGTCGGATATTAGGAATGGCAATATACAAAAACCTGTAGGAGAACACTTCAATCTCTCTGGACACACAATAGCAGATTTAAATGTAGCCATCCTGCAGCAAAAAAACTTCAGGACCAGACTTCAAAGAGAAACTGCTGAGCTTCAGTTCATTTGCAAATTTGACGCCATCAGCTCAGGATTAAACAAAAACTGTGAATGACTAGCCAACTACAAAAGCAGTTTCTCCTCCCTTGGTGTTCACACCCCAACTGCTAGAAGAAGGCCTCATCCGCCCTGATTGAACTAACCTCATTATCTCTAGACTGATTCTTGCCTGCATATTTATACCTGCCTCTGGAAATTTCCACTACATGCATCTGACGAAGTGGGTATTCATCCACGAAAGCTTATGCTCCAATACATCTGTTAGTCTATAAAGTGCCACCGGACTCTTTGTGGCTTTTTATAGATCCACACTAACACGGCTATCCCTCTGATACTTAATCTTTTCAATGTATGTTCATGTTTCATGCTTGAACTTTGGCATTTCTGCTACCTTTAGGAGGACCAAAAATGAACAGGATGTATCATTGATTTGTATAACGGCATTATAATATTGTTTTTAGTTCTATTTTCTATCCTGTTTTTTTAAACCTCTTAACATTTCTTTTTGTTTTTCTGACAACTGGTTCATATTGAGCCGAGATTTTCACTGAACTATCCACAAAGATGCCCAGGTCTTCTTCCTGACTTTCAAAGTTAACGTAGAGCCATGTAATGCATAGGAGTAGTCCAAATAACTTCTTCCAGTTTGCATTGCCTTGCATTTGTCGAGGCTGAGTTTCATCTGCCATTGTGCTGTCCTTTCATCTGGCTTTGTTAGATCCTTCTGAAGTTCCTCATTGTCTGCTCTAGCCATGACACACTAAATTAGTTTGGTTTCTATGAATTTTGCTCAATGTCCATGCCTTTCTCCAAATAATTCATAAATATACTATACAACATTATTCAGAATATTGGGTCACACTACAACTGGCCTCATGTCATGTTGAAGATTGCCCATTTATTCCTCTCTTAGCCAATCATCTTAGCCAATTCTTTACTTCTCACCCTATGACTATTCAATTTCCTTAATAGACTTTTGTGCAGGACTTTGTTGATGGCTTTTTTGCAGTTCAAATAAATATATCAACTGGTTTATATCTCCTTTATTCACTTTTTCACACACAGAGAATTCAAATAGATTAGAGAAGCATTATTTTCCTTTGCAGAAGCCATGCTTTTAATCCCACAGTGCCCTTCAGTGGTGAAAAACACTGCAAAGAAAATTCTTAGTTGCCATTTTAGCTTTTTGGTAGTCCAGCAGAAGCCCCCACTTTCATATGACTTGCTGCTCCGGATATTTCTTGGTCTTTATGTCTTTGGACGTTTGCATTTCAGATTTCATCTTAGCCTTCCTAAGAGCCATTTTACCTCCAGAGTTTGTATTCCTTTCTGTTGATTTAACGAGGGATGAATTTCTGTTTTCCATTAGAATATCTGTTTGGCTCAGATGACTTCTTCTATCTTGCTATTTAACAATATTGGGGTTTTTTTCTTACCTTCCTGATTCTTTTCTGAAGGGAACATACATGATTTCTGGGGCCATTACCATTTGCTTGTATAGTCTCCATGCAGAGCCTAAGGGCTTATTTCCTCAGTTTTGATATCAGGGGCTTTTTGCCTAACTTCCTCTACTTTATTTAAATATCTCTTTCTGAAGCTTAATGGCATCTATGCTATATTTTGCTAGAGTATGAGTTCTATGTTCTATCATTTCTACTAATGTAAAGTATATTAATCACCATGGGTATGATATATGTTATGGAAACTGCACACACTTGAAGTTGGAACATTTTAATTGAAAGCATGGACAGAAACAGATTTTCACACATTTTCTGAACAGACTTTTATCTTTCTTCAAGAAAGAGATTTGGGCTTTGTAAAAATAATACGAACAAAAAAATGTGTGCATTTGGGAAGGGGTTAGCATTACAAATTTTGGGTGCTGCAAATCCATACAAGCATGCACTTTGCCATTAGTTAACTCATTATTCAATTTGTCTGCTACTAACTGACTAGGGCTTAAATATGCCAAATGCTAAGAGGTCCAAAGCACCCGTTAGTATTAAGTAATTGCAACTCCTATTGATGAGAGTTGTGGGTGCTCAGTATCTCTCAAGATTTGGTCCATCACAAGCACAATCTTTCTCAAACTGAAGTAAATGGGAGTTTTCCTCACTGTGTCTAAAAATGTTTTCATGTACATTCCCTTGTTGTATGATGACCTCTGCTGCGTGTTTAGGGCATAAGAACCACAAAGTGACAGTGATTAGAAACAATGTGAAGCTGTGACTGGTCAATCTGGTTTCATTGCTCAAGCTGAGTAAAATGGAAAAGGTAATTAAATTAGGGTGACCAGACAGCAAATGTGAAAAATCAGGACGGCGGTGGGGAGTAATAGGAACCTATATAAGGAAAAGACCTGAAAATCACGACTGTCCCTATAAAATTGGGACATCTGGTCACCCTATAATTAAATAAGCAAAAAAATGGAAACAACAAGTTTTTTTTTTTTTTTTTTAATCTTTCATTTTAAACAATTTAAGGTATTATTACAAACACGAGTAAGAGATTTTTGAAAATATTTTGGGTCAGATCCCAGACCTTGTAACTGTCTTGTTTTGCCAGAAGGTTCCTGATTTGGAGAGGGTGGGGGGAAGGATCCTCTGGTTGCAGGCCTTCAAATTCCTAACCACAATAAACCTGCAAGGAAGACTAACCATAGAAATATTGCCTAGAGCATAGTCCCTCAAACCACCCATGGCCATAGGCTTGGAACCAGGGGCAGCTCTATGTATTTCGCCTCCTCAAGCACGGCAGTCAGGTGGCTTTCGGTGGTGCGCTGTGGGAGGTCCACTGGTAATGCAGATTCAGCGGCGCGCCTGCGGGAGGTCTGCCGGTCCTGCGCCTTCGGCGTACCCACCGCCAAATTGCCGCCAAAACCGTGGGACTGGCGGACCTCCCTTAGGCATGCCGCTGAAGGCAGCCTAACTGCCGGCCTCACAGCAACCGGCAGGCTGCCCCCTGCAGCTTGCCGCCCCAGGCATGCGCTTGGTACACTGGTGCCTGGAGCTGCCCCTGCTTGGAACCATGACCAGAGCCACACAAGGCAATGCTCTAGCTAGTCATCCCTGGACACTGGGCCCTGCCAGTGACAAGAAAGCAGCCAGCAGGGCCAGGCTAGTCTCCCATCCAGGGAGCAGCAGTCAGGCCCAAAGCTCCACCAGCCAAGGAGCAAGAAGAAGATAGAATTAGATTTGTTAGGGATCAGCAAAGCAGGGAGATTGTCACCTACTGCGGGCAGGAAGCAGCCAAATCTCTCTCCCGGGCTAGGACAAAAAGCTGCCAGCACCACACACAAGCAACCCAACCCAACCATAGCTCTCTAGCCAGTTCAGTTCATAATTCTTATGTCTCATTCCATGATGCAGCCTTGTCAGCTTTAACTTGTGATCCTCACAACATTTGCCATCATTTATGTAAATAAGGTAATCCATATTAATCACATATGCAGATTGGCTTATTAAGTTACTTGTATAAATTCTACAGACTTCTGAACCTTCAGCTTTTAACAGGTATGAGATCCTCAGTGAATTGGCATAACTTCACTGAAGTCTATGTGTGTGGATGTGGCCCGTGGTTTTAATCTTGACAAAGTCCTTTTAGTAGAAAACATTATTATTTCCCAAGTACTTCCTTGCCTCTCATTTTTGCAATGAAAGGAAACCCAAACCGTCTGCATTAAAATAAACTTTATCTTCAATCTCAAGCTATATTGCTCTCTCAAGAATAATATTGATAAAGATGAAATGGTTTAAAATAAATTCCCCTTGATTGTTATTAAAAAGTCAAGCCATTTAATTGTTTCTGTAGGAAAGCACTGTAAATCATGACACACATATCGCCCTATTTCTGTTCACGATGTATTAGCAAACACAATAATTATATTTTCCTATGAAAATGAATCTCAAATGAATTGTTTTACTTGTTATGATCTGAGAGTGATTCTTCACAAACCTAAATATATGAAATATATGAAGTAATGTTAGGGCTATTTCTTATTCAGAAAACAATTACGTCTTGTTATCACCCTTTTAAGGCCTCAATGTAGAATGCCCTCAACTCCCTCGGACATTAACATGAGTTGAAGGCACTCAGTGCCTCACAGGAGGGTTCTTCAGATTTCATGATCAAGTTCTTAAACCACCATTTGTCTATGTTATAGATAGTTAACTACACAGAACTATACAGAGCCCTTAGCACTACAGGTGCTAAAAGAATAGGATTTGAGAATGCTCAGCACCTTTCAGGATTAGGCCCGTATGTACTTGAAAATTAAACTGTTCCCAATTTATGAAGAGCCAAGAACTGAGCAACCCCCTGAAGCAAACAAATCCATTTTTAGGAGTTGAAAATTAAGCTTATATAGGATATGTGCAGATCACATTTTGAGAAGACAATTGCTTCTCCCTAACATCCTGAAATACTCACATAAGGAGTTTACTAAATACTTACTCTGCAGCATGTTCACACCATAGCTCAAAGTTTATGATGGGAAGGATTTCAGCTATTATGAAAACAAAAATAAATGTGTTCTCTTGATAAGAGCTCTTCTAGTATGAACATGGCTCTTGATAATAAATTATGTACATAATTATAGCAAGAGGGAAAGAGGATGAAGAAAAGATCTAAAGGATTGGAGGAAGGGTATGAAGGCGGGATCCCAACTCTGATACATACTATAAACCACAAAGCTAGGGAATGGCACAAGTCACTTTGCCCAGGTTTCTCCTACAGCGGCATGGGTAAGGGGCTTCATTCTTTAGTCCTTCTAAACTGTGTAGGACAGGGTGCTCTGGTGGTTTCTAATCAAACACTTACAGATTGTAGAATTCAAACACAGTTTGATTTTTAAATTGTGCAAGTGCCTAGATGGCACTTGAATTGGATGACAGATTCCGTCACAAATTAAAATAAATAAATCATTATTGCAATTTTCCCCCAAAACAACAGACTCCAAGGTTTGGAAATGAAGCTCCTTTTCCCCTCCTCTGTGCTTATATTTAACTTATATAACTTATATTTAATTGAGCTCATTTTGAAAATTAAAGGTGAGATTTTCAAAAACACTCAGTATTGGACTCTCATGGGTAAATTTTCCATTGACTTCAATGGAGCACTGAGAACTTTTGAAAATCCTGGCCCATATGCAATATCATCATTAGAGATGGGCCCAACCTGCATATTTCAATACAGGCCTGAACTTTCTCTACTTGAGGGTAGTCAGATCCAGGGTTTTGATTCAGGACACTCACAATAAAGGTCATTCATTAATATCTACCAGTTAATACATCATCTTAGTATGACAACCAAATTCAGGATTTATTCGAGCTGTATACTTCCCACACTGTTGTACGGCTGCAAAACATGGACACTACGCCATTCGGACTGGACAAAGCTGGAGGCTTGCCACACAAAATGTCAACATCATATATTAGGCATAAAGTGTACTGCAGATGTTTATGGTCGCTCAGGCCTACAGACTACTGGGGCCATTGTCCACAGGCCATTGTCCACAGGTGCCTTAGGCTTTCTGGACATGGGCATGTCGCAAGGATGCCACAAGGCGTTCAAGCGAACACCATTCTCCAGGTGGCTTGTAACATCTGGGATAAAATTCCACCAACTAAGGGGTGTAGGCGGCCCAGAAGCACACCGCCTATTACATGGGTTCATCAAGTCTGTTCCGATGTTGGACTCTCAGGCCGTCAAGCCTTGGCGGTTGTGCAGGAACAGACCAAATGGCGAACGATCGCTACAGCTGACTGTCTGAAGAAGAAAAGCTGTCCTTTTCTTGTAGTGAAAACTGAAACTCAGGAAACACCAAGAGACAAATTCTTGCAGGGTGCTTCACTGAAGAATCTACTAAAAAAACTACACTCTGAAGAAGGTAAATAAAGCAATTGCATAACAAGCTCCACAGTGTAGCATTGCTTTGTGGATCTAGGAGTCATAGTCCATAAGCTAGCTTTGTGAGTAACATATGTCCATTGCCGTGACAGTGTTGTTTCCTGCCCACTATAAATTATTCTTTCTTTGGACTGGGATAAATTGCATAGGGAGTATGTGTGATATGGAAAGAACACAAATATCTGTCCATTTTAGGGAGATTTACTTGTTAGGCCAGAATTTTGACTTTAAAATACTCAAGGTAAATTTTCAAAGTGAAACCTGGAAACTCTACGCCCCCATTCATGTTACATGTTGCCACTTTGTGAATGTCCTCATTTATGCCAGGAGTTCTGTTCCTAAAAGCTCTCAGTAAAAGTGAATAGTCAGAAAGCTTCTCATAGCTACAAACATGTTTCTGTCAGTGGTAGTTCAGCAACCTCTTCATTTTGATAATGTCTAATTATTTTGTCCACTAATCCTTATAATTTTTTTTTAAAACAATGAAGTGAAGTATTTGTCAAAAGGTGCTGCATATGGAATCAGGAAGAGATATAATACCTCTCTTGTTCATGGATGCTGGAATAGATGTACCATGGATCTGATTCAATATGGCAATACCTAATCAGCATGAGTCCATTATTATGATGTAAAGCAACAGCACCCACCCACCTGACCACTATATTTCAAGGCTGAGAAATCAGCTCTTAGTCAAAATTCAACATGGCAAATCTAGAGTACTGAAGTCAAGATGACTGTATGTAAGCCATTTCATACGGACTATGTGTGCTTTGGTCCTTTGGGCCTGACATTCAACCTGGATTTTTATTTATTTTTGTTGTTCTTGTCCTAAATCAATACACAATGTCTAAACCAGTTAAAACCGGGGAAGAGGGGGAGGGGGAAAGGAACCCTTCAAGGGAGACTTTATACCCACCAACTCTGTCTTCCATGGGTAATCCTTGCCCTTCCTGAAGACTAATATTTTGTGGGGAAAACAAGTAATTTTACTGTGGTTGGAGGAATAATCAGTCTCACAGGACCCAATGAAATCTGTCTGCAATGCACCCCCCAACATCCGCTTGCAGTCTTTAGTATCTGAAAATGTTCCTGCAAAAGAACAAGCTATTTGTAAAGAGGCAATAAGTAACCAAAAAATTCTAAACTTTTAATACCCAGGTATTTTCAATTAAAAAAAAACATTTAAAAAATTCCCTTAATTTCATTCCCCTGTAAAAAAAAATGTGTGAAATTTTCCCAATTTTTAGACATACTTTAGTCTGCAGTTCATTGATTTGCCATTCATCATTACAACAGACTGCTGGTTTCTCAAATGTCAATAATGCAGCATGTCCTCTTGCCATCCTGTTTGTTTTTCTCTGTTTCTTTTTTTTTTTTACAGCTTTAACAGGTTTGTGATGGAGCCTTTAAATCTAGTGTCAAGTTAACATCAGCAAGTAATGAATCCTGTTTCTTAAAACATGTTAGTGAATATAAAGAATGTTATCTGAAGGATTTGTTCTATCTGTATACAGAGCTCAGCAAGCCTGTATAGAAAGCACAGAGTAATTCATGAAGTGCGGGAGGGTGAGGGAAGTTATCTGTCTGTCTATCTAAGCATTTATACCAAATCCATGTAAATAATATGGAATCTCCCTGAGCTATGGTGCTGTCATAGAGCAGGATGAAGCAGCCAAGGATTAAGTGGCATTGGTACGCTGAGTTAAAAGGGATACATAGTTATAAGATGGATGGGCGCTAGGTAAAACAGCCCAAAGTTGCCCAAAGCCTAAGTTGGTATCTTGTGTATGGCTCCTGTCATTATGCAATGGGAAATAGCAAGGTGTGTTGTGTCTGACAAGATGTATTGTCCCACTCTGCATCATGTTCAACTGCAGCCACACAAACCACGTCAAAATTCAGCATGACATTTGTCTTGGCCAGTCTCAACGTCAAACAAATCTTACACACAGGCCCTAAAGAATTAGCTTTAAAAAGATAATAAAAGCATTCAATAAGTTGTATTAAATTTTTATCATTTTAAGAATAGAAAGCAATCCCACACAGTAACATTAATCAAATAATTTAGTTCAGTGATTAAAATTATTTTAAATATACATAGATTAAATTAATACAAATCTTTTTTTCCCCACTAGCTTTTCTTTCCAAGGTCATTGCTTTCCTTGTTGGACAAGTCTCCTTCTCTCCTCAATGAATCAGATCATTGTTCAGTCACCATCCCTCTTTCCTTTCCTGGCTGTGAGAAGAGGGTTGTTGACTTTTATATGTAAAAAACAATGAATTATAAGTTACTCCCAGCTGAGCCACATTGCTGAAGAAATCAGAAGGTGATAGGCTTACTAGAAGTGAAATGCTGCTGATATCCATGTCAAGGGCAACACTGGGAGAAAGGCCCATATATAGTACTTTGCATTTTTTACATCTAAAATGGACTAGAGACAGATGGCAAGAAAAAAGTCCTTGATAAAGTGCAGTGCTGGGGTAGCCTTTCTAGAGTGAGAAAGGACCATACATGAGAACAACATACTAGGTTGAACAGGGTGCCAGAGGAGGGTTTTAGAAGACAAGCATAAACAGTCAATATTGGGATCATATTGGCCCACATCCATGAGGACTAGCATCTTTGTGGTAGGTTCCCCATGTACCAGATATCGTCTCATAGTTCTGCAGACAGCTGTTGGAAATATACAAAGATTGGCTGAGGATAACTTCTCCTTCCCTACATGGAGGAGGGTGAGGGCTGAAGAACCATCAAGCAGTGGCAACAGTTCATTTCCTGGAGAGAGAGAGGCAGGGCTTAGAGTGTGAGTTATAGATGACTATTATTATGCATTATTTATTATTACAAGCCTTCATTTAGCACTCATTACCTTGGTGACAAGCCACTTTGCAAGGATAGAGGGGTCACCTCAAGTCAGAGAGCAAAGTTACCCTCCAGGGGCCCAAGTTACAGAAAGTGTGTGATTTCTCTTGAAGAATTATTTTAGGAATTTTGATACAAGCTTAAAATGGTTGAAAAACTGGACAAGCATTTAGTGAAAATGTTCTTTTTTTTCAACATTTTAAATTTGTCTGGAAATTTTTCACCAAAAATTTGAAATGTTTCAACCAGCCCTAGAACAAGCATTTGTATTGCTTTAAAAAAAATTGCCAGATGTCTTGAAATAAAGTGCAACATGTGCTGGAAGAAGCTAGCCTCCTGCTAATAACTGCTAACAACTGAGCAGGAGGGAAGACGCTCATCCAGAAACCTCTCTTCATTGTGGTGCTTGTAGCATTACTATGTCCCCTTGTATTCATGAGTCCTGTGCATAGCTTAGTGGTTTGTGCATTGGCCTGCTAAACTCCTAGTTGTGAGTTCAGCCCTTGAGGGGGCCACTTTAGGGCTCTGGGGCAAAATCAGTAGTTGGTCCTGCCTAATGAAGGCAGGGGGCTGGCCTCAACAACCTCTCAGGGTCCCTTTCAGTTCTATGAGATAGGTATATCTCCATATGTCTAAAAAACCCGTTCTCTCCCAACAACTACAAGATAGGATAACACTGGTTCTTCTCCTGTTGGAGCAAAACTTCAAGGCTTTTGGGGGGAGGGATAGCTCAGTGGTTTGAGCATTGGCCTGCTAAACTGAGGGTCATGAGATAAATCCTTGAGGGGGCCATTTAGGGATCTGGGGCAAAAATCTGTCTGAGGATTGGTCCTGCTTTAAGCAGGGGGTTGGACTAGATGACCTCCTGAGGTCAATTCCAACCCTGATATTCTATGATTCTATGAGGACTCACTTGCCTGTCACTTAACACTGGTATAGCTCCATTTTGGTTACTCATGATTTACACTGCTGCAAATCAGCAGACCAGGTCCATTGGATGCAGATATCTACATTATGATCTCCTTCACAGGTACACTGGATGGAAGGGGCTTCCTAAAATCTTTACATCCTAGCCAAGCTCACTCCCTCAGTGGCAGCCATAACTTGTAAGTGTACACAGTGCTTTACAATGTGAAACACAACTAGACAAAGAACACAGTCCTTGCCCTAAAGAGTTTAACATCTAAACCATAAATTGGTGAAACCCAGTGACTTTATGAACAATGATCACTGGTTGAGTAGGAGAACATACAGGGCTTTTAGACTTTTGTAGCAGGAGGGAAAGTGTCTGCCCTACATGCGAGAAGAAACAAACTGAGGAAAGAGTGAAGAAGTCAAAGGGAGCCCTCAGGAACAAAGCATGGGTGGAGTAAAGGAGAGGGAATAGTAGAGGATGTTGAAGATAGTGTAATATGTAGAAGCGGGGTTATGGCATACTTTAGAAGTCAGGAAAAGAAACTTGAGCTACATGCAGAAAAAAGTGAGAGGCTCATGCAAAGAAAGACCTCGGAAGAGGAGAGATATGATTAGACTGATGGGAAAATAAAATTATCTTAAGAGCCATATTTTGGCTAGATTGCAGAGGTGGGACTGGAAAAAAGGAGGTTATAGTCTTTGATGTGGGAAGTTACCAGAGCATATAGTATTGTTATAGTTGTATGATCAGAGAAGAAGGGGGAAATTTGGGAGATATCTTAGATGAAGAAACAACAGGAATTGACTAAGACCTGAATGTGATTGTATTGTTGCCCTTTTTCTGACCCAAGCAGCAAATCAATATTTGAGCCCTAGAGATGTTTCAGTTGGAAGCAGAATTGATGGTGTCTGGTGTTTTCTTTGATTCAATCTTGTTTATTGGTAAGGAATGTACAAAGTCCCGCTTCTCTGAAACAGAAGAAACCAAGAACAAAGGAACAGTTTCTTAGCTTACAGCCTTAAGCCTCTTTAGCCAGTAGACCCAAAAGGTCTCTCTCCAGCTTTTTCCACATTGAGCTCACTGGGTCCTGCTTGCTTTCTTGCTTTTTGCCTCTGCATCTCTCTCTGTTCTGTGTGTTCCCAGTTTCTGTGTGGCCTACCTTCACTTACCCACAAACACCAAACACAAACCAAACACCAAACACAAATTGCTCTGCCCACTCAGTCCAAACTCCTCAGAGGGGTTGACAACCTCCTCTTGTCTTAGGTATGTGTGTGTGTGGAGGGCACTTCTGATTAACTCATCCTGACAGTTGTGCTAATTGAAGGGTATGTTCACACCTAATCTCAAAGAGGTTTGTGATCCAAGCAGTCACCAGTACCTGTCAGCATTACAGTATGTGTGGTTACGTTGGGGTCACCAGTGTTGATAGATGTTCGGCTGCGTGAGTTCCCTCTGTATGTCATCCCAGCTCTGCGCAGGTAGCTGGCACAGCAGCCCTCGAGTGAACTGCTCAATGACCACAAGATCCATTAAGGTGCAAAGGCACTTGGTTAGGTTTATTGTCAACAAAGCATGGTCCTAGCTCCCCTGATCAATGTCTACAGTTATACTAGCACCCGTAACAATGGACACAGCTCAGTGAATGGCGGGATTTTCCATTCCCCTCTCAGGTGGCCAAAGACACTCCCACTGAGATACTTCTTTATACACCAATACAAACAAGTTACATATTGCCCCTGTGACATATCTAGATGCCACCCCCTGACATATTTGGGTGCCAGGCATTGCCCTGTATCTATTGGTTTAATCAAAACAACTCTATCCATCATGCTATCATCTTATCTTTAAGATGGGTCAGTGTGTTCTGTTATCTTTGGGGAATGTGCTAGTATCAGGATGTTCTGGTACCAGTCTTCTGGAATGTGTTTGTGTGTATATTCTTGCACTACTTAGGAATGTGTGTTTCTGTAGTATCAGCCCTGTTCTTGCCAGATTCTGTGAGCAGGGCATGCCTCTTGCTCACAACTTACGGTAACTTTGCTTTATAGCAGCGAAGCTTTGACCACTAGTTTAGTTCAAGCCTTAGGCTCCATACCAGGCCTCTGATACAAGGGCTTATGTTTCAGGCCTTCTTCCTACTACAGTATGAAAAAAAGAGAGGTGACAAAGCTGATGAAAAGGTAGTGATTAGGTGACAGGAATAATGATGGTGGAGTTAGCAGTGCTACAAAACAGATGGGAGAGAGCACAGGACATACAGGTAGACCCCAAGCAGGGACTGTGGATGCAGGATCAAGCTTTTAAAGTTTCTGACTAGAATCCAGATCTTCAGCTGAGGGAAAGTGATGTAACTTCCATAGAGCTACGCCAATCTACGCCTAGAGAAACAACGTTTTAACATCAAATGTTTCACATTTTGTGATAGGCCACAGTCAGGAGGACAGGATGCAATAAAATCCCCTCAGGATGCAATAAAATCCCCTCAGAATGCATGTGTATATATGTGTATATATTCATCTCTTAAATTAAAAACCTGCTGGAAATCCACTACCTACGCCTGCTAAAAAAATAGGAGTGTTTGCATCACAGTGATTACTGTAATGTTGATTAATCCTATCTATTTTTTAGCTAATTCATTATTACTGTTATTGAGAAAGGTGGAAAAAACTCATGAGAAATTGTAACTCTAAATAATCTTTTTTTAATGAAAGAGGATGAAAAAATGAAGGCAAAATATTTTTCTACAGGTTTATTAGACTTTCTGTATATATATATAGGAGGCACACTGGCAATAAAATCTTAAGAAATAGACCACGATCATAACTAAACTTAAAATCTTGGGAAATAACAGCAGGACTTTATTTTTTAAAGAGAATTCTGTCCAATGAAAAATGCCAGCAGACAGAATTGGTAGCTTAAAAAGTTTTTTTTATAGGCAGAGCAGGCACTTCAGTGTTTCTCCAAGCCTCTATATCAGTGGTGGGGAACCTGCAGCCCATGGGCCACACGCGGCCCATCAAATTAATCCATTGGCGGGCCACGAGACAATTTGTTTACATTGACCATCTGCAGGCACAGTCACCCACAGCTCCGAGTGGCCGTGGTTCACTGTTCCCAGCCAATGGGAGCTGCGGGAAATGGGATAGATTTTTTGGTTAATTTACCTGCATTTGTCCACCATCTGATAAGAGGAAGCTCTTCCTCATTAAAGGAGTTTAAGAAGAGGGATTAATCTCCTACTGCTGAGTCTGAAAAATTGGAAACGTGCCTATTCTACCTGGTTGCAGTTAAATACTGTGTTTGGTAATTAAGAATTATTTTGGCCTCATGTTTTATCACACTCAATATAGCTATGGGGAAAAAAATCCAACTGTTTTCATTCTGTTATATAGCTACAAAACTTTTTACACATATGTCTCCATTAAGGACACTTGGGAAACTCCAAGATTAGTCACTAAAAAGAAAGCTGAATTGCAAGGGTTAGGTGCTGCCATATGTGTGTACATATAAGCTCACACTTCACAGTGATCAGATCAAATTCTCCAGAGACAAATATTCAATTTAACTATAAATCCAGTATAATGACAATCAACCATTTTGTGAAAGGTACAAATAAGGCTTTACATTGCGTAATAAATTCTTCCCACTCCCACTGTGGCAAAGAACTATGGCAAAAGCAGGGCTGAGTGTGTTTCAGCACTCTCAGCTGCTATGATCCAGCCAAATCAGAAAAGCTTTGGTTCTGTTTTGAACAGAAATAGATATAAATAGCCATAAACTAAGAAATCCTTTCCAGTCCCAGCTCAAAATAATAGGTATACAGAATATGGATATGTGTGGAACTATAATTTATCTACCCTAGACCTAAACCAAACATACAGCATAAATTTAGCTATTGCATACATTCACCCAACCTTAGGCAATGGTATTTTAATGTTCTGGTCTTCTTTTATTTTAATTTGGACCTGGTTATGACCTTAGCCTATGTCTACACTTAAAACTCTACAGTGGCACAGCTGCAAAGAATCCTGTGGCACCTTATAGACTAACAGACGTTTTGGAGCATGAGCTTTCGTGGGTGAATACCCACTTTGTCGGATGCAAGAGGCACAGCTGTAGCACTTCAGTGTAGACACTTACTACAGTGACAGAAGGGGTTCTTTCTCTGTAGTGAATGTACCTGTTTGAGAGGCAGTAGCTAGGTCAAAGGAATAATTCTTCTGGCGACCTAGTGCTGCCTACATGGGGACTTAGGTCCACTTAAGTACATCGCTCAGGTGTTTGGATTTTAAGAGTGGTATCAATCAGGAGTAACTTCTGTTTTACACTGGTTTAACCAAGAGCAGAGATTGGCTCTTTGTGAATATTTCCTTGATTATATTGTGTGTTCCTCTCACACCAGTTTTGCTCTAGTATAACTGGTCTATCTTCACCTAGGTTAGCTGTATGTGTTAGTTAACATGAGTAACAGTAGCAGAAACTGTAGTAGAGGTAGATTAGCATTGTCATTTTTTTCTATTTTGTTCTTAAAATTTTAAATACATTCATTTAGATCTAGGTTCTATCACCATTGTTCATACTGAGTAATATCTTACTCCACAAACGGTATTTCATTGGGACTATTTGCAATGGTAAGGCACTACTCAGTGAGAGTAAAGAAGGTATAATAATGGTGGTAGAATGTAGCCCTTAGAGTGTGATAGCGCCACCTGGGTGTTTGCATCTTGTGAGTGTCCTAATCAACTTTTTGCTGGCAAGTGTTCGTGGAAGCAGGACATTTTAACAAATATTGAAGAGTATTAATGGCAACTGAATGTTAAATTTGTACACCAGTGTCTACACAGGAAACCAAAATGTTACACCAATCCAGAGGATGGAATCAAAGATAACCACCAAAGCTGGAACATTAAATGTTACATTCAGAAACTGATAACCCTAATCTGCTATGGTTCAGCTTTATGGACAGAATTCAACCATCTGTATTCATGCTTTATTCTGTGATTGGTCCCATTGATTTCAGTACAATTTTTTAATAATCACATGCTCTTATTGACATGTCATTCAGTCAGTTTTATAAGGCATATATTTTTATTCTCCATTTATTTTGTAAACTTTTTGGAATGATCAATTTACAGCAAAACTAGCCATTGCTAGTATCAAACTATTTGCTTTGCACATATCCATAGGTCAGTGACTACTGGCTACCCTGTGGCTACCACTCAAATCAAATGTACTTTGTTTATAATGGAGAATGACACAAAAAGGACCCAATTATTATTTCAGCAAAATTGAAGACAATAGAATTGCTATACATTTAAACCCATGTATCTGAGAGTAGAAATTGGCCTGTAACCTCTAAAGGAGTGGAAAATTGGATAAAGATGCTTATAATTTTCTTCTAAGTAACTGATACTTAAAATGAGTTTTTCCTTGGGTGGACCTATAAATATTTTCGCCAATGCAAAAGGAGCGTTTCATAAAATCACTACACCTCCAACATAAATAATAAAATAAACCTATTTTATTTTATAGGCCAGATCCTCAACTGGTATAAACGAGCATAACTTAACTGAAGGTAAGAATCTTTTCCTAGATTTCTACTAGTCCAAATTATAGAATCATAGAATATCATGATTTGGAAGGGATCTCAGGAGGTCATCTAGTCCAACCCCCTGCTCAAAGCAGGACCAATCCCCAACTAAATTATCCCAGCTAGGGCTTTGTTAAGAAAGAAATCTTTGTTCTTGGTGGGACAATTACAATATGGACCACAACAGTTGTTGTTGTTGATGATCCTTCTGTCAAAGCTTCAGGTGCATTTGGCTAGTTTTTCTTGGTGGTGTGAATGTTGTACCCTTGTGGGTAATGCTATTGTTGCATGGAAGGCTTCTGTTCACTCCATTCCATTTCTCCTTGGAGTGGTGCACATTTAATTTCATTCCCATCTCTAAGTATGAGCAGCATTATTTGATGGTATTCAGGTGCCATTATGGATAAAACTGATACAAAGGAAGATGTGCCACAGTTAAACCAGAGGAAAGATGGGTGGTTGGCAACATCCAAAAGTGCCAGAATGTGTCAATATTGTGATATATCATTCATATCTAACAATTTGAAATGCATTTCTTTTAGCTGAGGACTTGAACACAAGGCAGAATATTCAAACATATCACAAACAGGTCCATTTAACTGTCACTTCATTATTTTGTTTATGTTTTGCTAATTAGCAAAGATGTTGGTGTTCAAACAAGCGCTTCCTCCTACACTGCCTATCATCTCCTTTTGTTTGATTGATTTCTCTGTGCTGAATTTGTGGAAACACAGTTATTTCCATGAACACAGACTGCGATTTCATAAACTCAGCTGCCCTGATTGTTCATTCACACCCTCCAGATCCATGGATAGAGGGGAAGGCAAAGGTAGGCATCAGTCATTCCATATCCTCACTTGTTCCGAATCCAGCAGAGTTTGCATCATAGGCCCAGAGTCCAGCAGGAGGAGGAGGAAGGAGAGACTAGCTTTGAAGCTGTAGCTTGGGCTGGAGCTGAGGCTCTGAAGCTCACCCCACTCCCTAGATTAGAGAGCCTGAGTTCCAGCCCGAGTCAGAATGTCAAAGCTCTGTCTAGACAGCTAATTTTAGAGTGCTGGCACAAGCCCCGCTAGCATAAATCTGTTGACCCAGGCTGTGGGGTTCACATCCACAGACTGTATATAGATATCGTTTAAGGCCAAGGGTGGGGCAGGAGTTGTCTATCATTTTTTCCTCCAGCTTCGCAGAGTTTAGAATAAAAAGATACTACTTAAACGCTCAAGGGATGAAGGATACAGTAGCCCCTGAACTTCCCTGCACAGTGGTTGTACTTTTACTTGGCACTTACATAGGCCATGCCATCACTATAACAGTCTCCATCTCAGCCACACAAATGTTTGTGCATGTGCATATATAATGTTCACACACTGGGTGAAAAACTAGCCTTTGTCCAGCTATACTAAAAGAAGGACAGGAGCCATATTATATGGATTTAATCAAGCCTCAACATTATTATATATCGATATCTGGGACTACCTGGCAAACAAAGTATATAGTGCAGGAAAATACATGTTTATTCAAATAACTACCCAGGGGTTCGACCAGCTCCCTTTCTTTTTCCATCCAGGTCCCCCAGCCAACCCATGGCTTGGACTTTACCATCCATCCATCCCCCCTCGTAGGAGGTTTAAGGTGGGCTACAAGAAAGGGGGGTTGGCTCCCTGCCATACCAATCATAGGAGTCCCAAACACCCCTCCCCCAGTCCATTCCTTTAACCAGCACTTCCTTTTAAGTGCTTTACCAGGCCATTTATCTGGTGACTGGATGCCTTCCCTACAGAATACCTGCACTGGACATATGCCACAAGAAGGCACCAGTAATTAGCTTGGCTGCCTTGCCACCAAACCCAGTCAGGTTCCCAGGCATCTCCCAATGGCCTCTTTTATAGCAGCCCAAATACATGATGCTCCATTGTCCCAAAAGACCCCGTTGCCCCTTGCACAATGCCAGGATCATCAAGGACGCCAGCAGCTGGGTTGTCAATGACCACATATCCCGATTGAATTCAGTGGCAAAACTCCCGTTGACTTCAATGGGGCCAAGATTTCGGCCATTTTCTTTATATATATACACACAGTTAGTTACAGTAAAGAGGAATGAAGCAAATTTGAAGAGATAAAATTCATTTTAGATATATCTATATCTATCTATCACCTATCTATAAATGCATTTTATCTCTTAAAGTATGCTTCATTTCTCTTTACTGTTAGTATATTTTATTCTTTAGTTAACATTTGTAAATCACACATGCTTCACACTAGAAAGTGTGTTTGCTCACAAAAAGAGACTTTCTTGTTTCATTTTAAAAGATGTTCCCATTTGACTGCTAAAGCTCCACAAATTCCTACAGATATAGAAAAAAAATTATTCTTTATAGACCATCTAAGAAAAGGTACATTCTCTCTTTCAGAAAAACTTCTGGGATGCATTCACTACACTGTAAAGTAACTACCTAAAAGGGAAACATGTCATAGAAAGATATATCACTGCTCCCCGCCCCCCTTTTGATTGACAGGATGCTGCTTCCAGTAACCTGCCAAGTGGATTTCAAACTGGATACAGAGAATCCAAGACCTATGTACAGCATAGTTGAACATTTGCTGATTCTGAGCATATAAGACAACTTACAAGTTAAGGGGTATTTGTAGTGGGAAGGTGAAATGCACTTGGTAACCATATAAAAAGTACTGTTCTATGCAAGAGCAAATCATGATTGGAGTGTTTGCAGAGAAATGTTAGAGCATAAATTCACTTGACATAGCACTTAAACTTGAGTATAGGTTGCATTGGCCAGACATTAAGTGACAAAAGATAGCTGTTGCTAGATGAAAAAATCCATTATCAAACTGAAAAGATGTGAACTTTAAATGTGCAATATCAATCATCTAGTACTTTGGCTGTTTAAAAATGAAGCAGAGAAAGAATGATTTGTTTGAACCAGCCAAGAGTACTATAATTTCTTTAGCTATATATAATGCATCATGACTGTACATCTTTGGTGATTAAAGAAAACTGTTTTCCAGAATTTGACTTAGGGTATGTCCACACAGCAAAGAAAAACCCGCAACTGGCCCACGCCAACTGACTTGGGCTCACATGGCTCGGGCTGCGGGGCTGTTTCATTGCTTTGTAGACTTCTGTGCTTGGGCTGGAGCCCAGGCTCTAGGACCCTGCGCGGAGGGAGGGTCCCAGAGCTCAGACTCCAGCCCAAGCACAGAAGTCTACAAAGCAATGAAACAGCCCTGCAGGCCAAGCTCCGCAAGCCCGATTGGCTGGCATGGGCCAGCCGTGGGTTTTGCTTTGCTGTGTAGACATACCCATAGACAACATCCTGAATTTGATTATTTAAATCTTACTAAATTATCAGTGCAATTATCACACACAGACGAAACAAGTAGATTACTATTCTGTGCAACTCCTATTGACATGAATGGGGAAGAGATAAAGAAAGAGGAAAAAAACATGCTAATCTTTAAAAAGAGGTTCCCGGTTTATTTTCTCTTCAGTATTTTATCACCTTTGCACAAGGTGAAAAATGTATACCACCTTTTTCTCACCATCTACCCTTTGTTTTCCTGTGACCTTTTCTACATTTTGATGTCTGTATGGACTAAAGATTCTTACTTGCTTTAAAGTGGCAATAACAATGTAACACACAAGATTTCTGCTAAAAGAATAGTATTTATTTTGTGCCTTCAGTCACTTGGCATTGAACTGCATTACAAAAGTGCATATACCCCTTCAATATAGCAGGGGTCAGTAGCCACTGATTTCAGAGGCTAAAAAAGCCATATTTCCAATATATTCCTGGTGAATATACAGATACTCTATTAGATGAATTTTGGCTGTTTGAGAAGAGCACTTAGTTGCATTTGCTTTGGACATCACAACACACTGCTCATTTAAAGCTACCAGTATAAGCTGGGGCAGGCAATCTCCCAGAATTGCACTCACAGCTGTTGTAGTGGGAGCTTTGTGTAATCATTGAAGAGCAAGTAGAAATCTGTACAGTGAAACTTCCCATTGCATCAGATCACAGAAGCAGAGCTAAATACAGTGTATTGTGTTGCTAAAATGCATACATAAGTGTTATGAAATTCACAGTAGCATTTTTCACCAGTGATGAGGTTGCCCATTAGAATACACTATATCAACTATTCTAGCTCTGCTTCATATTTTCATACAACCAAGAAAATTTCCAGAAGGCAGGTTATACATAACAAAAGTAAAGATTATGACGGGTGTAGTAATAGTGCTTCATCCAGAAGACATTCATCTCAAAAGGTGCACTTTTGTATTATATTCTTTCCTCTAGCTTTTGTTATATACTATAGTCAAATACCAAAAAGTAATCTATAAGATTATTGCTCATCATTTAAAGTAATTTAAAAGCTTTAAATGCTTGATAAGTAGAGAGGGGCCTGAGACTTAGAAGTTCAGCCAAAAGTTTGGGGAGTTTCTGATTCCAGCATGATAGTCTGGGCCCACCTCTACTGAGTGAATATATTAAACAGTAGATCTTAAGAGTGAAACAGGCATTGTGATTAAATGAACTGAGCTTTATTAAAGGTTAACAAGAAATGTGTTGACATTAGCTCCAAAATCTACTCTGAAATATTCGGTTCTAGCACGTTGGATTAGGTAGGTATTGCAACCAATCATTCCTGAAATAGTGCAGCCAGTCTCTCATGGTAATAGCAGTAATAAGAAAAATAGGCCTTCCAAAAAAAAAAAAAAATCAGAAAAATACTCTTAAGGGGATGACAAAGACCTGTGTGTGTGCCCATTTGTAAACCTCTTGAGCTAATGAAACCAGATGCTTGCAAGTTTAGACAGGAGATTGATGGGCCCACTTTATCCTTTCATTGGTTCAAAGTAATCTGTACTCCTCTGCTCCAATGCCAGTCCAGTTTATCCTCCCAGTCCCAGATGTTGTACTGTGAGAAATTAAGATGAACGGTTGGCCAGCAGAGAGATTTCATCTTGTCCTTGAAAGCCTTTTGGTTTATATAAACCTACTACTGCAAGCAAAATTAGCTGCACATATCTTACTAAGCACCGTTATGTTTTCATTGGTCTTCAGGGTAATGGCAGATGTGGGACATATATGGGATAGAAAAAAAGGAACTGAATTTATTTAAAACATTAATATTGTTTGAGTTTAAATATACTGGATAGTTGGAAAGCAATAAGTGACTCACAAAATCATGCCATGGCATGGTAAACTGTGTTTTTAATAATTCTTTCACATATAGTACTAGAAATGTAAGCAAAAATCTACCTACATATCTATGTAGACTTACAACTTGATAATATGGTATACATAGCTGTAGATAGATAGGTCTTGGGAAACATCTTTTAGGGTGAGAAGGCTTGGTCCCATAGAGCATAATTTTGGTGTTAAATGACTGTATTACTCTTGCAGAGTTTAGTATCTTTCGACTATTGATCATTGTGTTCTTGGGCACATGGTGCTAGGATGAAGAGCATAATGTTTGTTTGGTGAAGCATTACAATAGCACCAAGAATAGATAAAGGAGGTGTGTCCCTTTGACAGCTTCACTGCTGTGACAAATAAGGGGTGTTTAATGTGTGTGTGAGAGAGTTCAAACTAAACCGAAATCAATTTGAAATTCCTTACAAACAAGTCACTTTAGTAGTGCTTGATTTGTTTACTATATGCTTCCTTTCAGATGCAGACCTTGTGGTTGTCACCCATGCCCAGTTGCTGGATCAATTTTTATAGTAGGGTTGCTAATGATGAAAACCATGGAAACCACTTAAGTAGTTTGTTATTACTACTTCAAGCCATGGGTGCAGCAGCATCTCCACCACCCTTAGTTCCAGCATCACTGCCAATGCCTTTGTCTCCTCAAGATTAGACTACAGCAATGTGCAGTACACAGGGCCACACCTGAAAACCAGCATGAAACTGAGCTAGTGCAGAATGGTGTGGAATATCTTGCCACAAGCATATTAGAGCAGTGTTCCCTGACCTGCACTTCCTGCCTGTGGGTTACCGAGTGAAGTTTATGGTGTTGATTTTCACCATTAAAGCCCTCAATGGTTCATGGCCTACTTCCCTTAGGGACCACCTCTTACCCCAAGATGGAGCCCAATGGTATAAGGAAGAGGTGCTGCAGCAAGGCCATGGCTTTGGAATTTACTCCCCTAACCCCCACTCTCCTTAGTCAAAAAAATAGCCCCAACCAAAACAGTCTTCAGTGCACATTGCAGCTAAACTTTCCTCCTCTCCCCCCACACCCCCACCACCTGGATAATTGAAAATGGGAGGAAGGGGGAAGAAGGAATGTTCAAGGGGAAGTGGGATTTGAGATTTGAAATTGCCTGTCTTACTAGCAATGTGTTATCTTAAATTTTACTGCTGCTCTTAGGATGTATTTTTATGTTATGTCAAGGGCACCTAGAGCATATGGATAGACATTTCTATACAACCAAACCTAATCTAATCTACTGTAAAGGAACATTAAAGGATGCTTTGCAAAAAGTTGTGTGCATAATGGGAGATAAAAGCTATCAAGAAGCACTCTAGGTTGGCATTAACTGTCATTGCTCATCTCACTTTATGGCATTTGCACAAACTGTGTGAAAGTTCAGAGATGCACATTTTAATTTGAGCTTTATGAAGTGTAAGGTTAAAGACTCATATCAAAAAGCCGTATGTCATAAATAAGGAGCGCAGTCCAAGGGGTCTTCAGCATTTTATTTTTCCATTGTAAATGGAGAAACCTGCAGTACTTCCTACAGTCCTCATGGGATGTCTAAGGGTGAATACATACAATATAAAGTTTGACAAGCTCTCCTTCTTGACTGTATTTTTTTTCTGAGCGGAGAAGTGCTTTTATCAACTGCCAGAATATTGTTTATTTTGTAAGATTTAAGTGGTTCTAAAACAACAGCCGCTTAAGTTCATCCTAAAACAAAGCTAACACAGGAGTGGTCAAACGTAGCTGGGACATAGTCGATTATGTTGGCTGCAGTTTGCGGAACAGTGATGCACACAAAACAATTTATAACACAAATTTGCTAATTTATACTAGCTATTTTTAATCTTTGAATAATTGTAACTCTTGTTGTAATATGTTGGGTAATCGATGTTTTAAATGGACTCATTTACTATGATTTGTTTCAGTTATGTGTCTCTCAGCAGTTCTGAATTTTTAAGATGAACTCAATAGCAGCTAATGTACTGTGAGTATCTCCAAAATCCCAAACTACAAGTGAATATGATGTCTTTTTAAATCTATCAAATTATTATAGAATGTTGGGGAAAAGTCATGCTAAAAATCAACCCTTACTACTTTATTACTTACCTCCTATACTAATTGTACAGAATTCTTAGATGTAATTGTCAAGTGGCCTAGTTCCTAGTGTGTTGGATGAAATTCAAGTTTTAAAGGTTCAGATTAGTGGTTTCATCCAAATTTAAATTAACTTTCATTTTCCCACCTCCTTTGCCATATTCCATTAATCTTCTAATCCCTGTAGAGTCTACTCGCATGCTTGGCTAATCTTCTGTTTCTGCTGACACATAGCCATATTTCTCACTCCTCAGATCTTCCGAGAAGCACAAGATACAACTTTTCCCCAACTCCTTTAGTTGACAAAAGTGCATTGATTTAGTTTCATGTCTTGTGCTTTCTCTCCTAGGGTCAAGTTTAGAACCAAATTACACCTCTGTGCAACAGCCTCACTCAATATGCCCAAAGGGGTATTTGTTTCAAAGAAGATAGGGTGTAGTAATTTCATCTGCCCCTGGCTTCTTATTAAACATAGTAGTAAGTTGCTTTTAAAAAATGTGAGAACTATCTCTTCTATCAGCATGTCCCCCAACAGGCCTTTTACTTTTCTGAAATTTGGTTCAGTGTATTACAGTATCTGCTAGCCTCACTGTTGTCTTCAAATCTTCATCATTTCTGGAGTCCCCCAGGTCAAGTCTGCTATAGAATGTAGTGCCTCCCCTCTGACAAAGCACAAGAACTTGCAATATTTGAGAATGGCAGCCATACCACCCAGAGGTGTGTGGCGGAGCAGAGAGATGAAAGGAATATAAAATTTGGGAGTGAAATCCTGGTCCTATCAAAGCCAATGGCAAATCTCCCACTGAGTTCTTTGGGGCCACTTTTTCACACTTTGAATGTAAACATTATGGACCAGATTCTTGAACAGAAGTCAGTCCTCTTTGCATGGAGAAAAAACACCCTGACAGAGCAGCTCAGGGTTCATCTCGTGTAGTGGAGTCCCAACGTGCTGGCTTGGTTGACTCTACACTAGCCACTCCTTGCCTCCTCCTGTAATGAGAATTCCAGTAAATTTGTGTCAACTGTAGGAGAGGATGGGAGGATAGGAGCTGAAGTCTGCTGCAATTAAATAAACCTGATCTGGAAGATTGTCAGTCCTTCTGGCATGACTTAGAGCAAAGGCTTTACACCACACAGCTGCTCCCTGTTTTAGAAGTGGTAGAAAAGCCACTTAGGCTCCCATTCTGAAGTACTTTGAGCAGAGCTCAGATACATGTGAGCGTCTGGCCCCAGAGGATCATTTTCACCTTGAAAGCTGGACCAAAGTTCAAGTCATGTATTTCATTCCCCCCTAACAATTATTAGGAAGTGATGTGCTGATATTCTTCCTAATGGTCTTTCTACCTGGCAAGTGCCTAGTGTTCACATCCATCTCCCTGCCCATAATGCATATAATATGCATTTCACAGTAGAAGAAAAGACTCCCCAGAACTCCCTTTTTCATTGTTTAAATAATAACCAAAACCTTGAATTCACCATTGGAAAGTAAATACAGTATAAAACTATATTTTATGCACCTACTGTAACAAATCTACTTTTAAAGAATGAACCCTGTGTATGTATGAGTGAAGTTTTTTCCCTCCTCATATTTACCAAGCGGGGGAAAAGTCACACTGTGGCATATCATGATGACAGATTCTTAAAATACATAAGAATTTGACAACTAAGCCTCTTTCTATCACTTGCTGGGAATTCTACATTAATAGTGTGAAGAATTTTACAGAGTCTCCAATTTTACAGCACTTTGATAGAAAATGGATAGGATGTCAAGGCCAAAATGCTTCAGCTTTCATAGTGACACAGACTCTACTCAGAGAAATTTCATCATACCACTTTATTGTATAACTCATTGTTTGACCTAAAACCCCACGGCAGATCAACCATTCTGGCAGACAATTTTAGCCAAGGTTTCTTTTCCTTTGAACATGCTGCTGAATTATAGGGAGAATGAATTTAAGCAAGAGTTAGCTGATACTTTAAAATTAATAGATTAATTAGCTGTTCAGTGTAAATGCTCAATGAACTGCACCTTATCATTGAAGGGTTGTTTTTTTTTAAATCATAAAAGTATGTACAAGAATATAAAACATTTAGGCTATTTCCAGCATATATAAAATTTTTAGTGGTATGATCCATTGGTATCAGCAAAACACTTAGGGTTAAATTGACATTGTTGTGAGTAGTGGTGCTGGTTCAGAACCACACCAGGGTACAGATTGCGATTCTCTGAGTTTCTGGCTGTCCCTATGCACCAAAGGAGAAATAATCTGCATCAACTTTATGCTGCTTCCTTTGCGCTGGTTGACCTGTGCCACTCCTGGCCATCCAACCCATCTGCTTGCATAGGAAGAGGACTAGTGTAGTGGCAACTGAAGGAATGAAGCTACATTGTGAGTAGCCCATTCAGGGCAGTAAAGGGCTCCTTTCTTTCCCACTTTTCCACAAGCTCCTACATAGGTGCATTGGGCGAGTGACCATTTCCTCCTTTGTGTGAGGTTTGGTTCTTCAACAAACATGAATAACTCAGAAGAGTGGGTGTAAGCTGCACCACTTAAAAGAGTTTAGGATCAGACAGGCTCCCTCTGCATGCAAATTCCTTCCCTGAGCTCCCCTGGATTGTTGCAGCATCTCACCACTCCCCATGTAGGCCTATGCCTAAATGGAACTACTGATGACCTACCGTATGTACTCATTCATAAGCGGAATTTTTTTTAATAAAAAAGGGAAGCACCAGAAAAGGGGGTCGGCTTATGAATGGGTATAGAGAGGGAGAGGTGGGACACAGCCCCTCCCTCCAACAGAGGGAGCAAGGAGAGGCAGCACAGCCAGAAGGGAAGAGGCAGGGCCAGAGTCTCTCCACTTCTGGCCATGCTGCTCTCCCCCCAGCCTCTGAAGCAGCTGCAGCTCTGGGGCTGGCAGGCCGCAGCTGTGCTGCTCGGCCTCACCCCCCAGAGCAGTCTGTGGCTGCACCACTTGGGTGCTGGAGCACGCTGCGGCCGCGCCGCCCAGTCTGGCCCGCCGGAGCAGACTGTGGCTGCGCTGCCCAACCTGCCAAAGCAGCTCCAGTCAGGTCAGAGACATCCTCCCCTGGTCCTCCCCAGATAAGGTGGGAAGGGATGGGATGGGGAGAGGGTGGGGATCCCGGGCTGGTGGTCATGTGGGGGTGGTCATGGGGGTTATTCCCCTGACCCCCAGCTTCTCCCCCCCAAAAAATTTCCCCACCAGTTGCTGTCCTGGCTCATTAAGGTAATCAGCTGGCGCGCTGGGACACCGTTTACTTAGGTTTACCTCCGTGCCTGCAGAGCTCGAGGTAAACAAACCATCTCGGCCTGCCAGCGACTTATCCTGATGGCCCAGGAGCCAAAGTTTGCTGACCCCTGAATTAGAGGGTTGGCTTATGAACGGGTCATAAACATTTTCCATTTTTACTTATGCATCTTTGGGTGGGGAGGGGTTGGCTTATAAACGAACCGGCTTATGATCAAGTATATACGGTAATTATTTTTAGCATTTCCAAATACTATGTATTTAATATAAGTATATACACACATTTGTATTCAAGAAACAAACTTAATACTTAATATTTACTATTATGACTAATGTTCATGTGCTTCATGCATATAAATTCATATGTGGACTAAGCAAAGAACATAAGAGAATTATGGAGTTCTGTAGCTCTTGTATTCCTTTTTAAAAAATTAGTTTTTTCTTGTAGTGCCAATAATTGGATGTTCCCTTGTATGGTAATAAATTATTTCAGCCTAGCAGATAAGATGGCTCCATTATATTGCCAGGGTTTTGAGTTCAAATCCTCTTAAATGGGTATAGTTAACCAAATTTCTATTAACTTTTTTACATAAAAGCAATTATATATGAAATAATTCTCATCACTTCCCTAACACAAAACAAAAGTGTTTCCAAAATATTTCATTTGTTGAATAAATTACTAAAAAAATAAATAAAACTAAGGAACAGAGTAAGTAAAAATTCAGTCATGTAAAGATAGAACAAACATATTAGCAAAATGTTATTCACTTATGTGACTAATTTAAATAACATATATTTCAGTATAAATTGGTTTCCTCTGCCTCTTAGTTTACATGAACTGACACATAAAAGTTCTGAAGTGTGGAGAATATAATTTCCTCCTTATTATAGTTACTTGTATTCGATTATGCTTGGATTACTTTGAAAGCAATCACCTATATTGGGCCAGAGCCTCAGCAGGTTCATTTAGTTTCATGGGCTTCAATGGAGCTACACTAATTTATACCAGCTGACAATCTGGTCCATTATATTTAACACAAGT
Organism: Mauremys reevesii; assembly: GCF_016161935.1. Taxonomy (NCBI): domain Eukaryota; kingdom Metazoa; phylum Chordata; order Testudines; family Geoemydidae; genus Mauremys; species Mauremys reevesii. The sequence goes on along the minus strand of NC_052629.1, from coordinate 25,475,983 downwards.
GGGAAACCTCTACAGATGATCACAAATCTAACTGATGTGTCCGAATAGTAGATTTTCTATTTACATTTTAGTTGATGGATGAGCATAATTTAATCTATCTGGACAGATCCATTTAGAATAACTACCCGAGGAGGCCTATGGTGGTGTTTATTCTAGCAAAGGTCTGGAAGAAGTTGCATTCAAACAATTTGTCCTCTCTCTGATGATTTTTCAAGTGGGTATATAAGAATAACTGTATTTTGAGTTTAACACCTTCCATTCTGAATCAAGCCATTCTCCTTTTTTAGGTTCTCTGGGCACAAGTAAATTAGACATCACTATCTGAGTGACCAAATAAAGAGCAACAGTTTTGTATGGAGGCTTCTGTTGTTCCATCCTATACAGGGATCATTCCAATTGTGTTTATATGTAGTGATTATTCACCTTAACAGCTATTCCTGGTTCCTATGAAGAGCACCTGCATTAATGGGCCTGACAAAGTCTGAACCCAAGCAAGACTGATGTGATACTGGCAGGAAGAGAGAAGGAAAACAAATAATTTGGTTCTAATACAATATCCCTCACTATTGAAGGCATCTACTGTCCTCAGTCTAGAGGTCCTTTGGGAGTCCTGTATCTATTAGATTCCCAAATAAACATAGCAGCAAAAAAATCATCCACTTCAATCTCTGACTGGCCAGAAGGTTGTGTCCATTCTCTTCACTGTGGTAGTTCATACATTCATGACCTCCAGGCTGGATTATTATATGTTACTGAGTCAGAACCTCCCCAGATATTTTTCACTGTTCCAGCGGTACAATGCAACCCCAAAGTCACCCTAACTGCCACTAGAGCAGTGGTTCTCAACCCACGGCCCCATCGGCACACAGCTGCAGCCCATGTGACATCCTCAGGGCCATTTAGGTAGTATATATATTTTGTGGCTGTGGCCCACCTATCACAGAGAGCTAAACATACAGCCCACATAACACATAGAGAGCGGCGTATGCAGCCCACCTTGGTAAATAGGTTGAGAACCATTGCATTAGAGGATTTCCTCATCAAAGAAGAATCTTTAGGTTGCATAGAGCTGCTTCCACTGCAGGCAGGCAGAGTAGTTCTGCTGAAAAAAAAATAGGATTCTCATGGTGCAAAGGACTACTCAATATAAGGATGACAGAAGCAGGCTTGAAATAAGTAATTTAAAGCACTACTAACATACAACATTTTGTGTGCAGGTGCCACCCAGAATAATTCACTTTTCTCAGCAATTCATTCTGATCTGTAATATCTGGTATAACAATCCCAAATATGGTATATAGATTGTCACTTCAGAAACATGGCATTGTTTCTGATTGGATGACTGACATTTTTTTAACTGTAAAATAATGACCAACAAATGATGGCTTGCAAATAATGAATAACAAAAACTCTTCTTCCCACTGACTTCAGTGGTTTTAAACATGTGCTTAAATGTTTTTCTGGATTGAAGCTTAGTTGTGCTATTCCTGGGTGTGTTTTTATGCTGTTTTATAGCTGTCTTCTACTTAGCGACCACATCTCTCCTTGTGCAATGCTGCCAGAGCTGCATTGCCTGGCTATATCAAAAGAAGGACACTGGATATGGTTTTAATCAGGCCGCAACTTTATTATTAGTTGGCTGGGACGATCTGGCTGATAAAAGTGTATAGTGCAAGTAACTCCATGTTCATTTAACATCGACCTGGGGCCTTCCACCAGCCTCCCTGTTTTTCCATCCACATCCCTCAGCCAGTCCATTAATGGCACCTTACAATCCACACTCCCCAAACAAGGTTTAAGGTGGCTATAGGATGGTTGGCTCACTATTGTACCAGTCATAAGAGCCTTGAACCCATTCCCCCGCATTCCAGTCCTTTAACCAACACCTTCTGTTTAAGTTGTTTACCAAGCCATTTATCCAGTCACTGTACAACTTCCCTATGGAGTACCTGCATTGGACATCCACCCCACTCTTACATAATGAGTTGTGACATATGGCATATCTCCCTTCCCTACTCACCATAACAGAGCTCCCCCGAACACTGTGTGGCAGGCAAACCCCCACCACCTGCCACATACCACACACCACCTGCCAGACACACCACACCACCTGCCACACACCACCTTGGCCATCTGTTTAACCTGTTTATGAGATAAGTAGGAGGGTTAGTAAGGATACTTGGACTCACGTGGCTTCACTTTGATCCACAGCTCAATGATTTAAAACTGTGACTTCATCATCTAATCTATCTACCTGGACTATTTTATTTGGACTATATCTGAAGTGTAAAAATTGACTAAGGCTGTATATTAAATTATATAATCCTAAAGGGCTGAAAGAGACAGACATTCAAAAAGTTTTGTTTTGTTCAGTCTTTGTGAGTTTAGAAATCTGTGGGTGATGGAATAGAGACTTTGGAAAGAGAGTGCATTTTGTGCTTGAAACAAGTGTAAAAGCATCTAAAATGTTTAGTACCATAGATCCTGAAGGACACTGAAACAGAGGATTGGGGCAGGAAGGCTATGAGGAAGAAAGGGGAACTAGAGGAGAGAGATGTCTCAGAGTAGAGAAATAAAGTGGCATGGGGTCAGTAAAAAGTCCCTACAAGGCTGTGGACACAAGAGAACTGTGGGGGTAAAAGAAGAGAAGAACTGGAAGATATGTCAAAAAGATGAGGTCACGGATGGAGAAAAAGGAGATAAGACTGGTATTCTAGAAACAAAGGACAAAGGAGAGGGAGAAACCAATCTAGGTAGGTTTGGTCTATCTGAAGAGGCTGCTTTAAAAAAAAATTCCATAGTCCTTTCTGACAACAGGATGTAACACATTTCTTTCCCATTAGGGGAATGTTTTATTACATTCTTGCAGGAAAAACAGTGCGTTTGCAATTTAAAAATGTTATTTCACACACACAGAGCATTTTGTAAAGTTCTACAGTATAGGCAGACTTTATAACCTTTTAACATTCCCTTAGTTAATATTAGTGTACATAACGATAGTCGTAACAGTTCCCACTACATTTTAGCAAAGAGGCTTTTTTATAGAGAATTTTTTCAGTTCATTGAGCAGAATATTAGACCTTCAACAGTTTTGATGGAAAAGTAGGAGAGAAATAGAGAGTGGTAACATATTAAGCTTGTTTCAAGTAAATGACAAAACTATGGAAAATGAACATTTCTTGTGTGAGGTTGCCAGAAACTCCTCTTCTTTTTTACTTATATTCTTCATCAGGAAATGTATGAAATTGCAGCTATGAAAATATTTGGAACATTTATTACTCTTGTCTGAGCAAGTCTATTTACATATTTAATAGGGATGGTAGAGTCCCTTTCACAGTTCAAAAGTGTAACCACCCTTTAAAATGCAGTTTTTCTAATGTTTTCTGGGGAATAGACTATATTATCTACAACGATAGGTCTTTTCCATCTCTTATTTCTATAATGATATGATTCACTACATTGAAACATCCAGGGATGAAGCATGAAGGACTTTTCTGATTTTCTCAGGGGGAAGGAGAGTTCTTGAGTTCTAATAGATGTATAATCTTTAATTGGCACCAATGTGAAGCAGTAATTTTCCCCCACAGCTGACATCTATACTGCAATTCCACTTGCTTTAGACTTTTCAATGTGAAAACAATTATAATCATCCTTTGAAGTTATATAGGAATTATTTGTGTACAGTTATTGAGAAGACTGAGTTTGACTAGCTGGGGCCTTCTCAGATGAAGAAGAAAGAAAAAAGGCCAAGCTAGCTAATTTTAATTTTTTCTTGCCATTTCTAAATTAATAAATTTACACTTTCACAACTACGTTTCCTTTTCTTCACATTCTCAAAAAGACTGTGCCACAGTCTAATGTAGGATATACTGGTGTCAACCTGGAGTGATTCCATTGGTGTCAATGAGTTTCCTTCAGTTTAGTGAAAATGAGGAGAAATTTGATCCAGTCTTTATTATGACATGTTATTGGCCTAGAAGCTGAGGCAAGGTAAAGAAACTGATATGTCCCTTATTCCTTTGTTTATAAGATTATCCTCTAGTGTTTTGTTTATAAGACTATCCTTACAGTGATTAATAGAGAGGAAGGATGAGCCAATGGTTGGAGTGATGGTTGGGATTTAAGACATAGGTTCAGTTCCTTAATCTGCTCTAGACTTCTGTTTGACCTTGGGTAAGTCATCTAGTCTCTCTGTGCCTCACATCTCCATCTGTAAAATAGAGATCAGAGTACTTCCCTATGTGAGAATAAATACATTAAGATTGTGAGGTACTAGGGTAACAGGAGGTAATATAAGTACTATAAATAGGGATCCATAATGGTTACCCATGCCTTAGTAAACTAGAAGATAATGGACCCAATCCTGCATTCCAGCACATCCAAAACTCTGAGTGGAACTAATGAAGAAACAGATATTAGAGGAATACGAGATCCAATCTAAAGTTGGAAATGCAGAACTGTGCAAGTTAATGCTTTTGGTTTTTATCATCTCTCAGTGGAAAGAATGAAATCAGCTTGTGATATCTGCACGCAAAAGTGTTTGAAAGTGGAGGGAAGGAAGAAATATGAATGTAAGGAGAATAGGAGATGGGAAGTATTTTTTTCCTCCTGCTCAAAAAGGAAGAGTAAACTACCAACTAAGTTCCTAAATGATAAAATCTTATTATTGTAAAGAAATAAACAGCCCAAACAGGACCACATCCCCAGCAGCAACATTATCATTATTATAGCAGAGGACCTTAGGAATAGTTGCTTCCATATGACACATTTATAGGTAGCACTCCTGGAACCTTAGATATTTGGTTCTAAAATAGATCCATCATGCTAAAGAGCAAAGGCAGAACATGTCTCCTCTCCAGTAGCCCTGGTATTGGAAGAGCAGCAATCATAATGCCTACTACTGCTTCTGAGTAGGTGTTATAATTCCTGTTCTTCCAATATCAAGCAGTATGGGATGGCATCTTATGTTACAGAAAGGCTGTCTGCTGTTACTATGTCACCATCTGATCCAAATGAGATTGTAGAATGGCATCCAATAAAGGTTAATGAGCTTACACTGATCAATAGCTACAAGCCTCCGTCAATTAACTGTCCAACTCTCACTCTGCCCAACTTTCCATGTCCTTCCAACTATTGCTTCGATTCACATCATGTCAGTAGGAAATACTCTGACAATACGCAGACAGAGAGAGTCCAGTGGAATAGGCATCAGTCGCTGACATAAAACTCCTCTATAGCCAGAGCAAACACCACACTTTTGCTGTGGCAGATGGGTAAACAGGGTCTTCACCCATTTTTGATTTTTCATCTTCTGGGCAACTGCTCCTGGTGGTCCTAGAGTGAAAAGTGCTTGAAGCTTTCCCAAAGTCTCATTATTGGCCATATTTGATCACCATGAGCCTTCAGATATCAATAACAAACAGCTTACAGAAGGTTCAGTAAAAATGTTCAGAAATCTTGGTGGGAGGTCTTTCAAGGAGATTAGAGATTTCTATCAAGGATTTGGTTGAGTTGGACTTGATATGTCCACCCAATATAAATGACGCTTACCAAATTTTCTGTGAATTAGTTCTGAAAGCTGCTAGATCAGTGTTTCGCCCACTGAAATGGCCAGTATGTCCCTCGGCCCACGCCATTTCCAGCAGCTCCCATTGGCCTGGAGCAGCAAACCATGACCAGTGGGAGCCGCAATCGGCCGGACCTGCAGACAGGGCAGATAAACAAACCAGCCTGGCCCGCCAGGGGCTTTCTCTACACAAGCGGCGATCCCAGTTTGAGAAACACTGTGCTAGATAATTGATTCTTAGAGATTATCATGAACAGTATATACCTGGATGGTCATCAGAAGTAATTAAGCTCTACCAGGAATTAAAATCTTTTAGTAATGAATAGGCGGCTGTTAATAAGAGCCAGACACTCACTCAACTTCTGGATCAATCCAGGCATGATTGATGGTGAGACACAATCCACACAAAGATGGACTTTACTTATTCTGGCCAGAAAACTGACAGATCATCAAAAGACTTTCTGAAGAGACTAGCCTCAGCAAAAAGGAGTTTCTGATCACTACATATGTTATTGCATCCCAGCTAGTGACTAATAACCATACACAAAGCTTGGATAAGTCTTTCAGACATGCAATTAAAATTGAGGTTACAGAGATGTGGCAGGGTTCTAGTGTGGATTCAAACTTGAAGGCTCTTTTTTCACCTAAAGAGCTAAAAGAGGCCAAACTTATGAAAGCAGGAAAGGCTTCAGGCTTGGATTAAAGGACAAGAAAGTTGGTGCCATTCTGTTGGATCTGTCAGCTACATAAGCCCTTGGTGCAGTTCATCATGGAAATTAATAGAGAATGAGCAGGAGGAATCAGAGGTGTATTGAGTAGATGGGCTTCTTTATTGCGGTATTTTTTCCCCTCGACCCAATTGTCGAGTAAGCACTGAATTAGTTACAGCACACTCTTTTTATCTAAGTTAGTACATAAATAATACCTACATTTACCCAAAACCCTTATTGATTAATATGAATGCCCATACAATGAATATTAATAGCTATATACTGAATATAATTATACCCACCCCTGTTAACTGTTTACAGCATTATGCATATTATACAGACATTTTTACTTTGAAGATACATTTCTTTGCAGTAATGATAGCCACAAGTTCCCTTAATCAGCAGTTCACAGGGGAGGGAGGAAGGGGCTATGACCCCGAGCTCATTTATGTAGCTGGGAAAGGAAGAGAGAGGGAGATAACACTGCTCTACACAAAAAGTATCTTTTAGATCTCCACATTCCTTATGCAGCTGCAACGCTTATCAATCCTCAACAAGGAGAAGGGAAGCGAGAGGGATAGCACTTTATTTGACAAGTGAAGAGACAGTGCCTACCCCTGCCTTCCTCCCTAATACCATGCTAGTGGTTACCCAGGTCTTTACTTAATCCTTACATATCCCAACAGGAATGATAACAAATCAGAGCTTCACCTTGCAAGCTGGAGACAAAGTCAGAACTCACAATGATCTATTTTAGCTCCTCTCCTTTTCAACATATATTCTTACAGCCTACCAGCAACTGACGTTGATAAGTACATACTGTATATGCAGGACGCAGCTGTCTCACTGATGTGGGTAACTGCTTACACAATATCTAAGGGTTACCTAGCCAGGACATGAATGCTCTGGACACTTGCCTTTGTCAGTGGAAACTTACATTAAGTGACTCTAAGACAGAGGCCACAACCTTCCATCTTAACAAGTGCCTGGCCAATCAATCCTTTACAGCAGACGTGGGCAAACTACAGCCTGTGGGCCACATCCAGCCCATGGGACCGTCCTGCCTGGCCCTTGAGCTCCCGGCTGGGGAGGCTAGCCCACGGCCCCTCCTCCGCAGCCTCAGCTCACTTTGCCGCCAGCGCTCTGGGAGGTGGGGCTGCGAGCTCCTGCTGGGCAGCATGGCTGCGAGAGCTGCCGGGTGTAGTGTATTAAATTTCTCCCCATAGGAATGTGCAACTTATGGAGCACCATGACTGGCAGCCATAAGTAGTAAACAATAAGTAGCGCATTCCTACGGGGAGCAATTTAATGCACTACATCCGGCTAGGGAAGGCTGTGTCTCCCCAAAAAGCTGGGGCCCCGCCCCCTACCTGCCCCTCCCACTTCCCACTCCCTGACTGCCCCCCTCAGAATGCCTGACCCATCCAATCCCCCCACACACACTCTTTGTCCCCTGACTGTGCCCTCCCAGGACCTCCTGCCCCTAACCACCCCATCGGGACCCCACCTCACCCCCTATCCAACCAACCCCCTGTGCGCCCTGTCCCCTGACTTCCCTGACCCCTATCTGCACCACTGTCCCCCTGACAGTCCCCCCGGGACTCCCACGCCTATCCAACTGCTCCCTGCCCCTGACTGCCCCCCGGGACCCTCTGCCTCTTATCCTACCCCCAGCTCCCTGCCCCCTTACCATGCTTCTCAGAGCACCAGAACTGGCAGCCATAAGTAGTACACCGTAAGTAACACATTTCTAAAGGGAGCAATTTAGTACACTACATCTGCCCTCCATACTCTTTCGGAAACCCGATGGTTTGCCCACCTCTGTCTTACAGTGTCTGCTGAGGATCATCCACTCCCTTTCCAGACAGTTATCACTTATTTAGGAGTCAAACTGGGCCATAGTCTAACATACCGGTTCCATTCAGACCACTTATAGGAAAAGATCCCCTCCCACATGACCTTGATCCAGAAGCTAGCAGGATCTCCTGGGGAGCAGGGGAAAATGTTGTACTAACCTAAGTCCTGGTGCTGGTATTTGTTCCAGCAGAGTATTATTCAGCAGTTTGGGGCAGAAGTCAGCATATGCATATTGTTGATACACAGCTCAATTCAGCCACTCATATCATTAGTGGTTACCTTAGCCACACATGAATAGCAAATTTGTGTGTGTTGGCTCATGTAGTTCCTCCCACAACTTGGATGAAATGCCATCACCTTTAAAGCTGCCTGGGGAACTATTAGAGTGACAAGGTGAGTGACCAACTTCTGCTGGTGAACTATGTTGAGGGACTATGACTGATGAAGAAAACAACCTGCTGCACACAAGGCTGACAATGGTTCCTCTAGGTGCAAATCAGCAACGCACACTTTCCACAATAATATCTTCCTGCCTCCAGAAGAAAACCAATGCACTTACTGTCCCTTCTGATGTGCCACAGCTGACTTTGCATCATCATTTTGCTATACATGCATTCATTCCAGAGATGCTAATCTCAGATGAACAATGGAATACCAGAGCTAACAGCTATGTCCTCCCAGAGTGGCAGCAACTTGGGCATAGGGAGAGAGGCATGCTGATGAACATCAGAAGCACTAATTCACACTCACCTGTTTGCAATCTGAGACACATATCCTGGACTAGACATAACAGGCTGCTGACTAGAATGCTCAGTGTGGCTGCCACAGTTCAGAGATTTGGCTTTGGCCTATCTTCACAGTGTGACTGTGGAGCAGTGATGCGGACAGTGAAACATATGGTGGAGAATGCACTATTAGAAAATTGGAGAGTGGACTACACCACCTTGCTGCCCTTAATGATGCAGCAGATAGATGGCAGAACAATCTAGATATCAACTTGGGACATACAAAAGAGGAAGACTCATAATGCCAGTTGGAGTCTAGTTTCAGATCTAATTAGCTAAGATAGGTCTATGCATCCACATTACTTTATTAGTGCCACCTACTACACTTGTTAAAAGATAGGCTATTGGAGCATACACCTGAAACAGCAATGCTAATGTGCTTCTGCTGTAGAACATGTGATAGTAACACCGATGACAAGGCAAAGTGTGACATTGTAAAGACAATGGCAGCTAGGTGACATCAGCATTAAATACTGCCTCTCTAGGTGATGGGTGTAGAAGGTGCATACAGGGTCATAATGGGCAATGACCACTTCTAAAGGCTGTTTTTTAGTTTTTAATGTACAGTTCTAAAAGATGTATAATAAATAGTATGGTTTGTGTCAGTGATGATAAAAAATTAATTACAGTTGCTAAGTACCGTACTTCCATTTGAAAAAAATTACTGATAAGTAAATTTAGTGCTTATGAAATGTGCTTAAACTGATGATGTTGGTGACTAAAGTTGGTTGTTTATCTACTGAGCAGGAACAGCACAGGTCATTACAGTGGAAGATTTTGCAGTGTGCCTCATGTCTATTTTAGGAGATGGACTGTGTCCACCAACTAATTTCAGTAGACCACCAAATACCAATTAGATTACAGTGATTTTGCCAGTACTGCAATGGGCTGGATTAGAAGTGGTAGCAAAAAGTCAAAGGTTTCCTGTCCACTTTCATTTGAGTGTTCTGCTTGAAATCCCAATTGAAGGGAGTCGAAATGAGGTTTGAGGGTTGGTAAAACATGATGGGCAATGCTCTTTAAGGACAAAAGTATGGCTCTTATGACTTTTGGAAGGTTTGGGTAAGAATTCCTATAGGAATGGTGCACTGCTGAAGGGAAGTATTATGACTACTTCAGTCTGATCCTTGACTGGTATAAACTAGGATAGTACCAGTTACTTTGATGGAGCTACCCAATTTATTCCAGCTCAGGGTCAGGTACTTTGTCTCTGGTTGCACTTGCAACTCAAGTAGTTCTTGTTATATCTTTACACAAAGCATAGCTTGCACCCACTTGCACTCCCTTCCAGTGCAAGTCAATGTATGGGACAAGGCCCTAACACTACCAATAATCTACCCAGCACATCCACTTTGCCAACAGCATTAGCAGGCCCTTTTTGTGTCCATGGACTTCAACCACCGACATTATTGCTGCTTCTTCCTGAGGCAATGGGGGAAAGGGACTTGCACCTTCTCCTCCCCATCACACCATACTTTGAGAGCCATAATATGGCCCTGAACAATTAGGGTAAAGGACAATAGAGATAGGATGAGAGTTATTAATTAAAGAAGGATCTATTTCAAAGCTGGAGTGATTCAGAAGTTTTTCTGTGGCATTCAAATGTGATGGAACCAGACAAGTCAAATACAAATTTTAGATGGAATTGGATCAGACAGATAACTAATTAGCTTAAGGAAATAAATGAAGATAGTGATATCCTATGAAAAAGTAGAATAAAAGAATCAAATTAATATCCTGGAGAGGGGGACAAAAGGGAACAGGGTAATAAGAGGCATTGCAACCAAAAAGCAATCCATTACCAAATGCTTTGCCTTTTACTGTGCTGAACAAGGGGTAGGAGTTAACATATAATAAATAAATAATCTAAAATAATTATACCACTTACCTTATTAAAGAGAAAACTCGTGAAACTCTCTGGGGTGTGCAGTGATTCTAAATTAGATAATTTATTTATCTGTCTGCATTCCTAAAGCACCTATTACAGATAATAATGATTAAAGGTGCTTTTAATGATAAAAATGTAAGAAAGAGCCACAGAGGGCTGTGGCTCTTTGATTGAATTACAGAACTCTAATATTACAATTTAGACAAGATCAATGTGCTATTTAAACAAGGCTTGAGGATTTAGTTAAGTTACTGTCTAAAAACATTCAAGTCATAAACTGAGGTGGATTTCCACTAGATGTTATGTAATTGGCAAGTAAACTGCTGCATTTGGCCAAGTACAGAGAAAAACCAAGGCTAAGCTGATGGATTCTGGCTTGTTCATAAATTAAAGAAGCCAAACTATTTAAATGCAATAGTTAACAAGTAGGGGCAAGTTCTGATCTCAATTATACACTGTTCTACATTTGGAAAACACAATAGAGCTCATTGCAGGTACTCCAGAATTACACCAAAGACCAGAATCTGGCTCTTATTCCTATATGAATTGATTAACATAATTGCAAAGGGTGTGTGTGTGTACACTAAACAGTAATGAAATTTCATACAAAAAAGTAACCAGAACATTGTAGTAGGAGGTCAACTACTTGGCGTGAAACAGAAGAAGAAGGAATATTAAAAGGAAACAACTTATCAGAAAAACCAGCACAAGAATATGGAAATTGGAAACGCTGACCTTTACAAAATGTGGGAGGGTCCAGTGTCCAATTTTAGAGTGATTAAGTACTTTGCCAATGCAGAGTGTACTGAGATTTGCCAGCATTAGTTCAGTCTTTCTGTTTTCCTTTGTTCAGATGAATGCAGGATGCATAATATTAGGAGACACACAAAAGTCCCAAAATTAAAAAAAAAGAAAAGTGGGTTCATATACAAGCTATTTGTTCAGTGGACTGCTTAATGCTGGAGGCAAACAGTATAAAAAGAAACTCTCAAAGTCAGTAGCAAATCAACATGTCACTTTTAATCTATGCTTTAATAAGTTATGCAGAAAAGTCTGCAGCTTCTGTCAAAAAAGAAAATAAATCTCTTTTATAAATCAAATCACCAAGGCTGTTATCGTCAAGTTTTTAAAAAATGCTACTTGGGTGATCAATGGGGGTGGGGGGTTGGAACAGAACTGGAAGGAAATAGCAGGATCCATTGGCATATACATTACAATTATGCTGGCTTACCTGTACATCCATCACTTTGCTATTTTAATAATGGTAGGTATCCTAAGCATATGATAAACTGACATGTTAACTTATGATTCCTCAGACAGGTTGTTAGTGCTACTGGAAATGAGGACAGAATGGGCTGTGGGACAGCAGTGGTGACAATGAAAATAGACCTTTAAGATATTTGCAACCCCTTTTTTCTTTTTCTGACTTCCAGGAATGTGTTTGTGAAGCGTGCTAAACAAAGCAGCAAGGTAAGATGACATCCTCTATCCACAAAACAAGTACAGGATGGCAGCAGGAGTGCTAGTCTGCCCACTTCACTCCATCAATCTGCTTCATTACTGAGCTGGAGGTAAGATACTTCAGTGTGAGCTGGTTGGTCAGACTCCATGCTGATACATTCCTTGAGCTCACTGTTGAGACTGGTTCCCCTGTAGCCTAGTTATTTTGAGAACGAACATTACATTGACATAGGGACTATTCACTTTAAAAAGGAAATAGTTAATAAGACTCAAGCTATATAATGCATTTTAGAACACCCTTTGAAAAGGGATGAACTCAAAGATTAGACAAGCCTTAGGCAGTTTGGCCAGTAGGGAGTGACAGGGAAATTGTGTAACTGGATACAGAACAGATGAATCTGAAAATCATCAATTGATATAGATATAAACCTAATCCATTATTATATTTAGCTTAATCTTACATGTAGATCTGGGCTGGGCTAGACTGAGGCAGGTGTTACCAGGTCACTGGTGCACCCGTAGAGGGTCTGCCGTATATACAGTCAGCCACATATGGTGCTGCACGAACACTCACTGGACAAAAGAAGAGCGGTGAGTGAAACACAGACGCCTTGAACCTGAGCCAGCCAATGGCCCGATATGAGGCCCAGAAATGCGAGCCTTGTGCTAGCTGTCGTTGGATCCCTTGTTAAAGCAGGGGGTGAGGGAAAGGGTAAATGGAGAATGGTGGGGATACAAAAAGGGAAAATAAGGAGATTGGGGAAGGAGTCAATCAGTAAAAATTAGAGGGACAAGAAGGAAAAAAAGGAGAGGAGACTGAAGCTGTAAAATGCCTATGGACATGGCAGGGAACAGACTGCTACCACATTTTGACCTGGGCCCTGCTATTACCTGATCCACACCTGACTACTACAGCATTCTGAGACTGAAGGCCAAGGCCACACAAGAACTGCAAACAGTCCTTGTAGACCACTTCCTAAGTGGGACAAGGCAAAGAGAGTACATATCACTTCTTGTCACTTGGCTCAAGCCAAGTCCATCAAGAATTAGCACTTGAAAATAATTCCAGGATTGACCACAGTCTGCTAGGCTAGACTGTCTGACTCTTGTGTAATTATCCTGCATTATCAAACATGATTGAATGGAAGTTTAGATGCTCCAAAAACAGTTGTTCCAGGGTACAAACATATGTTCCTGGTCATTGTTCAGCCTAGACATTCAGCTCTCTACTGGAACTCTCTACTACGAGATATCCAGAAGAGTCTAAATCATGCCATACTTTCTTCAAGTTCCAGCTTTTTTTGTGAAAGCTTTCCTTCAGTAGTGGAGTGGCAGACGGGTCTGACATCTATCTACATAACTTAAACCAAAATGGCTAAAGCAATGGAAATGAGAAAGGGTATAGATCCTATATCAAAGACAAATTATGCCACCCTTGTTCATACAGAATAGCACCTTATTCCATGAGTAATAATACATAATAAGTAGTTCCACTTTAGTAGTCCTATTGATATAGATGAGTCTACACTCGGAATGAGGTACTACTTGATATGATTAAAGTTGACAGGTTTGGGTCCATAGTGATGAGTGCTTATCTGGATTTAAACTTCACACCTACAGCACCATATAAAATAGTAATGGTAATTAATAAAGAATAGACCAAGACATTTATTCATCCATATTCTGTCTGACAGAGAGCTTTATAGTCACAGCAAGAGTTATACCAGAATATATAGCTACACCAGTAAAACTGGCAAAAAATGACATCTTAGTTCAGTAAAAAAGTGCCACACTTTTGGTCTTGTCTCAAATTTGTGGGAGAAAAAGGAATTTTAGAGGTGTAAAACTATCAGTTTTTGAATGTGAATATAAATTTAGCAAATACTGGTAGTTTTTGCCTTGTAGCATTCGCTGAGCAGAAAGCAGTTTTCATTCATTCGTCATGGTAACTTTAATGACCTTGGTTTTATGTCTCAGCTACAAGACAACACCTCTACCAGCTGTGTGTTCCCTACCTAACAGCTGCTGATTCAGTACAGAGGGAAGAGCATCACCTCCTTTGCCAAAATTGCTAGCTGCATTTTTCAAGACTAAAATCAAAGCTCTGCAAGGAGCACTGTTGCACTGACACAGGAACAGAGCAGGAAATCTGTCTCCTGGCTCTCTGCAGAGTAGGAGGGAGATACACTGTACCAGATCACTACCTGCAGCAACGTACATCTCCCAGAAGACCAGCACTCATCTGCTGGTTGGTGCTTTGGAGGAACTGTGACTTAATGGTTCAGTTGAGCTCTAGAATGCCAATCTTTTCCTCTTGTAAAGAGGTGCCCATGTTTATTATATATATAGTTTCTGTTTTTCATATCAATATGAAGAAGCTTATATGACATTGAGAATATCATTTATGAACAACAAAAAGAAAAATCACTTCATGTTTCTGAAATTTTTTTGTCTTTTATAACAAAAAAGTGAAAAGTACATTATTTCCTCTAAGTAAACTGACTCCCTGGTAAATACTATTTTATAAATACTCCATTGACAGCTGAGGTCGGTATTATAGAACATTTACTCATGATGAGAGGTAGCGTACTCAGAGAGTAATCCCATTGAAAGGTGGTAGAGCATGCCCTTAGGCGTTGTGAAGCAAGTACAAAGCCCATGTTAGAATATTTTGTTTCATTCTTTTCTCTCTTGTGTTCTTGACATGACACGTGAATTGTTTGTTATTTGCTATTTCATATTTATACCAAAAATAAATATTTCTTTCCCCCAAGCAAATCAGGGACAGAATAACAATCTGAAAAAGGTCAGAATCTATCACTTTTGTTAATTGAATCTGTCTTCAAAGCCACAATGGTAATACTTCAAGGGCAAGAAAGGGCATGGACGTAATAATCAGAGCTAATGTCTCTGTATGAACTTGACTTGATAGCAGGTATGCTCAAAACCAAATGCAGCTTGTGCTTCAAATCCTTTCTTAAGAAACCATCAGCCCTTGGAAATTTTGTCATTTTGCTCAAGATAAATGATTCCATGGGATTGTAATCCTCAAAGGCTCATCCTCTGGGTGTAAAATAATTGTTAATGCTTCAATTATTTACAGCCCGTTAGGTCCCTAACAAAAAGATCCTCTAGGAATTTCAAAATATTCTATTAAAATTGTTTGTACTATTGTCATGTACACAAAGTATCTAGTATTCCTGTGTGTACTGGCCTGCTAAAAAGTATCTCTGAAGGAAAAAAGAAGAAAGTGCCATCTGGTTGTGTGCTGAAGTATCTGTGAAGTCACCAGAAATGAGTCCCACAAGACTTCTCTAAAACAATATTCCTTTTTCTGCTGTGATACTTGTTTGTGCATTCCATTTGCACAGTATTTCTGAAATATTGTTGCATTAATGACTAGGAATAAAAGCTCCACTAGGCACATTTTGTTTTGTTTAGAAATGTCACTCCCCAAACGCACAAGGAAAAGGGGAGTGCAAGTAAAGTTGGAGAAGCAAGTGAGCAAAGTTGGGAGAGTAGTAATAATAAATGGGTATTTCAAAGTGCTCTTCCTGAAGCCCCATCTCAGGTCAGATATGTCAGATCCTAGTGGTTATTTGGTCAGAAGTGAATTCTGTTCCTTTTGAGTGTCTTCTTCTTTGTTTTCTTTCTCTGAGTTATAGCGGGGACTTTACAAATTATGAGAGCATGCAAACTGATATTTTGTGCAACAGAACACACAAGAGGTGACTAAAACTATCTATGGTATATAACATTCTGAAGACTATAGCTAAGCCCAGTCTGATGCTCTTTTTCATGTTTTAGCTAAGAAGAGAACATGAGTGCATTGTGTAGTTGTGCATATGCTGTTTTAGCTTTATTTAGTAGCTTTGGTATAGTTACATCTCAGTGTTACTAGAATTTTGCTCAATTGTTTGGTTAGGTTTCATACACACAGAGAGTTTGTGGTTATTAGGGTATTGTCCAAAATATGTCAAGGTGACATTGATCTATATGCATCATGTCACATTGAACTACCATTGAATCTCTCTCAAGAAATGGATGATAAAATTTAATGTGTGGATTGTGTCCAGATATTATTGAATTTATTTTCACCCATCCATTGTGGGGAAATATTATCTGTTTTACAGATTAGAAAACTGATGCACAGAGAGATTAAGTGACTTGTCAAAGGTCAATTTGGAAGTCCCTTGTAGGCACAGGAATTTAACCAGATCTCCTGAGTTCCAGTCCAGTGCTTTCAGAAACACATATTGATTGTACACTCTTACTTGTGTATAAGATCTATAGATCCTCAAAAACCAAATGGTGCATAAAATTGTTTTTAATTTTATTTATTTGATTATTTATAATTTCACATATTATACTAGGAAAAGCCAAAAACTTTTGATAATCTGGGATCAATTTAAAGAATAAGGGACATACCACAAATGAGACAGATACTAGTTATTTGTGGAGGTGCTTGGGTGGCATGAAGCTTCTAAGGGAGCAGAGTCCCTTGAATGCAAGGTGGGGTGCATGATTACAT
This sequence comes from Mauremys reevesii, assembly GCF_016161935.1. NCBI lineage: Eukaryota > Metazoa > Chordata > Testudines > Geoemydidae > Mauremys > Mauremys reevesii. The sequence continues at coordinate 25,459,185 of NC_052629.1, read as the reverse complement.
GTGATGAGGCTGTAAGTATAAAATAAAGACAGAGCCTGGATAGTGCAGGGCATGAGAACGCTATCCCACTCAGAGACACTTTAGAGTTTGTGTGAAATTTTGTTCACAACCTCTTGGAGATTAACACAGGTTCAGATTGAGAAGTTGGGGAACCAGTAGGCATGGCTAATTTTGAGCTTGCATTTTGTTTTAAGGTTTTAATTAAAGAAGAAGGGGGCAAATGGCTCTAAGATAACTTGGCTAATTTACCTTATTGCATGTCATTATGCACCCATATTTCTGTTTGAAAGAATAAACCTATCCTGTGTTGAAGGGCTTTATTTAAAAGAATAAGCAAGCAAATATTAAGATTAAATGAAAATATCACTAAATCTACTATAAATTCACTAACCTAATTAAGATTGTAACAAATTAAGGTCACAAGTGAAATTTAAATCAATAGATCAAGGGGTTAACAATGATGCTGTCTTGGATCATCAATTTACCAAAACATCACATTAACATAGTAGGTAATTAAATCACGAGGTTGACCCAAGAAAGAATTACCTTTCATTAGTGCTGTATCAAGAGACTGAAAAATGTAGCTGTTGTGCTTTAATCGAAAACCTCCCAGTTAAAATATCCTCTCTCAACAGTGAAATAAATCTAGCTGGTGTAGGACATACCTGTCTATTTTGATTTTAGGTCCTGACCAAAAAAGATTGCACCAGTACTAAACCTTAGCTTGACCAGTCTTAGGGAAACACAGAGACCGTTTTTTTCCATAACCAAAACCTCAGTGCTACTACAGGCTTCCTCCTCCTTTAAAACTCACTGTTAGGGTAGCTCCTCTTCTACTCTTCTTATCCTCCTGCCCCTGCAGGCCATGCAAGTCACAAGTGATTTCAGAATAGATGCAGTGCTTACAGCTTCACAATAGCAACTCAGAATAACATTTCTTTAATCAAGAAGACACTTTATTGACTAGGTGTCAGACTTTGGGTTTGGGGTTTCGGGAATCACTACTGGCGCCATTTCCCCAAAAGACACACAAATACACATATTCACAGAAGGAGGCATTCTTTCCTTAAGATAAAGAGTTTGAACTTTTTCTTTGTGGTTTTGTGATCTTTGACTCACATGGCTGCAGTTATTGGAACCAGGCTAAGGAGTAACTTAGTCAGAGCATTGATGCCAGCGAGGGTCTCTCAGACGGTAACATATCAGTCAGGCTAGTATAGACAACAATCAGTCGTCTCTTCTTATTCCTCTGGGTGGCCTTTTCAAGGGAACTAAGAGAGTTACATTTCTGAGATGTTTGTGGACCGAGAGAGCAAACCGTTTTTCCGCATGATCGTTACCATTATAAGAAATGATTCCCACTTACTCCACCTTAAGCACCATCTTCATAGCTTTGGAGGCAATTAGGTGGTCCATATGCTCTGAATGCAGTCAAAGTAGTCCAATCCTGTCACAGTGGCAGGCTTCAAGCTTGAATTCACTAGGGAAAATCTTACTCAGGATGACTGTGGTCTGGAAAGATCCACTGTTGCAATCACAAAGCGTCGGTTCTTTCAAAACACAAAAACAAGATTTAGACTGAGGGGACCCTAATTATGTCTACACTTCAAGCTGGGAGGTGTGATTCCCATCTTGAAGAGACATACTCAGGCTAACTCTGATTGAGCTAGCACACTAAAAATAGAGTGGAGCTGCAGCAGTATGAGTCGCATGAGGGTGAAGCTGCGCCAGTACAGTCCTATGGCCTCAAACAGATATGTATTCCAGGTGGCTAACCCCTCTCGCCATGCATACTGCCACAGTTACGCTTTATTTAGAGCTCTAGGTTCGTCAGAACTAGCACAAGTAGGCCTCCTCAAGCTGGGAATCACATGCCCAGCTCAAAGTGTAGATAAACCCTCAGAGGAAGTTGCTACCCCAGCCTTCCATTTGGAGTCAACAGACATGGGGCCCAATTTTAACAGCAACTTCTTGTTATAGGCCTAAGCAATTTCTTAAAAATAGCTACCGATCTAGTCAGATTCATACTCTTTCAACTTTCATTAGCCTGGGACAGTTGCCACATCCTTGCAACAAGCAAGAGAATTAGGGAGGTAGGTATGGGACCTCATCAAGGTACATGTTCATAAATTATGCTCAGTAAACTTTAATCTAGAAGACAAGAGCTGCTTTTACATTTTATCAATTTAAATTCCATTTAATAGAAGACAGTTACAGTTTGTATCAGGCCCAACTAATCTGGGCTATTTCTCCCTGACACACAAATTTCTTCCTGACACACAGACTCTTAACTGCTGTCTAAACAACTTGATCAGAGGACTTTGCAAAACAAAACAACTATTTAACTTTTAAATTATCACTCCCTCATTGCTTGGGGATTACTTTAAACCCAGATTACAGCAAAAGAATCTTGCCTTGCATTAAATTCTCTACTAGAAAACCTCAGAGGTTAGAAACCTCTGGTAAAGGCAATACAAATTATTTTGGAAGGGCATTGACTGAGAGTTTGAATATTTGGGGGATGTCAAGGGAGTTTCCATGTTAATTTATCTGCAAGAGTTATTACTGTTAGGAGCTAAGAATTGCAAACATCTTTTCTAAAATAATCTGAGCTGGTTAAATAAATTTTACTGATTATAAATTGCTGAAGGCCTAAGACTGGAATGAGATAAGTCTTGTATAACAAATATATTAATCATGTGAAAACCAAAAAGGGTAAATATTTTCTTTTTGTTTAATTCAATAAGACACTTGGAAATGGTAGTTTTCATGCATAATAATTACATATTTAATTTATAGAATGAATATTGACAAGCTGGTAAGAAATAAAAAAACTGCTCATGGTAAGAAATGGTTTTTTGCTAAAGAAAACAGAGATTTGTTTGCGAATGTAATCATGCATAACTGTTAAAAAAATCTTTCCTCTTTGATTCCCAGATCTGTGCCAATTTGTATCACATAATCTACCCAGAGAGAGGGCACATAGTCTGTTTTTAGCAAATCCCAGCTGCAATAATAGCCCCACAGGGCCACAGGCAGCCAGCATACATTGGAGCACTGCCTGGCATATAATGCCCTCAGGATAAAGGGAGAACAAAAGTGGTCAAAAGCTTTCACCTAGCCCTCCTTGAAATGCACTATGTTCCTCGGTCACAGCTGATGAGCAAGGTCTTTATGTTTAAACTTAGCAAGAAGATAATCTGCACCTAAGAAAAAATAAGTATCGCAGACAGTTAGCAATAATGCAAACTTCACAAGTCACTTCTATTAGTTTCAGTACAGTTGGAAGTTAGCATGTTGGAAATTAGCATGGTTACCAGGTGCTCAGACTGGCAACAGATTTTACAAACTGAATGCAACAGAAAACAAAGTATTCCTACAATCTTCTTCACAAAGGCACAGTGGTCCACCCACGCTGAGCTCAATGCAGGTTCAGGGCCTGATCAAATATAACAGTGACTAAGGAAGAAAGGAAAAGTTGCTTTGATTTCCTTGAGAGAACTGTTACAGAATTTTGTCCTAAACTAGAATCTTGTGCAAATCTTTATCTCTTTGGGCAACCTGAATTCATTTACACAGCATACCTTATCTCAACATTGGTTTGAAATTCAGATTTAAAATGCAAAAATGCTTATAGTGCTAGAACTAATAGTGCTACTTTTCTGAGGCACAAAATTGGCATCTGCTGGACAGAACCAGTTGAATCCTATTGACTGAATAACTTATTCAAAATGTCATGATTTTTAAATACATTATTCAATTAATATTTTCCCAGTACTTACTCAATTTGCATAGGTAGGCAAATTTAAATATTCATAAATATATGAATGTTCGTAATTTTTTTCAAATAACGTAAGTATCATTATTTGCCCAGTTCTATGACTGTGTGAGTTTTTACCTAATCACTGCAGCTGGGGAATACATGATATTGCTCCTCTGACCTTTTACTTACAGTTTTACATGTTACATTAAGTAGACCCCTTGAGAGATGATTTGAATTTGTTTATTAGAAATGTAGGGAAAAACAAAAGTTTAATTTATAATATGCATTACATCTTGAAGATGGGCACATGTCAAAGTTGTCACCACCTTTGAAAAGTGTTAATAATGGAGAGGATACTGTCATGACATTTGCATTAGGGATGACAGAATGTTTCTTCAGAAATAAGCCTCGTCCTAGAAAGCTGTCTCCTTTCTAGAACTAGATTAGATAGCAGATTCGGATAAATTGGAATCACTGTTTCTAGATTTGTGGCCTGTAAATGCATGAGGTATTGGACACCAATTCACCAATCTAGTGAGGAGCGATTTAAATTAAGTTCAAAGGGGGCAGGTGACAAAAGAGCAAAGGTAGGTATAAATAAAGATGGCCTTGACAGAGGGCTGGAAGTTTGGGGAGCAGAGGAAGGTAAATTACAGGAGCAACAAGATAGAATATAGTGGGAAAATCTGCTCAACATCTTAGCTGCAAGGAGTATGTGGAATAAGTATACAAGCTAAATAAATTATGACTTCATGGGCATCACAGAGATTTGATGAAATAAATCTCATGACTGGAATAGATTGTTCAAGAAGGACAGGCAGGGAATAAGGGAGGCGGTGTTGCATTGTGCATCAAGGACATATACACGTGTTATGTGGTCCAGAAGGAGGTGAGAGACAGATCAGCTGAAAGATCAGGAAGAAGATAAGAAGGGGAAAAAAACAGTGTAAGGCTATGTAGCTCCTATAGGCCACCGAATGAGGTGGAGGTATGATTTCCAGAACAGTAATATTCAAAACACAAGACCTGGCTGTAGTGGGAGACTTTAATTACCCAGACAACTGTAGGAAAATTAATATGGTAAAATACAATCTGCTGTTAGTTCTTGGAATGTGTTGAGGGGGGGACAACTTCTTGTTTCAAAAGGTGGAGGAAGTAACCATGATTGCAGCTATTGGCTGTGAATCTGAAGACTGAAGGCAATATGAGTAAAAGTGATCATAAAATGATAGGAAGGAGGGGAACAAGAGCAACAAATTTAGGACAATGTATTTTTTAAAAAAAAACAGATGTTAAACTGGTAGGTAGGATCCCGTTGGAAGGAAAATCTAAGGGAAAAATTAGGCTACTTTAACTTGGGTTGGAGAATGAAATCAGTGTAGAACAATGTTAATATGAAAGTGTTACATTAAAGCCACCCTTTCCTCCTCTCCTCTCATCTAAACTCTTCAGTTGCCCCAAACACATGTGACTTGATATCCCCTTGGGTAGACCTTGTGGTGCAGCTCTTCCTTTCACCAAGTTTCATCCCCATGCACTTTTCTTAATATGTTATCAGCAAGAAAGCACAAGGAAAAGTAGCTTGGGCAATGGCCGAGCTATGCTAAAGCTTGTCGTGGGGTGCACCACTTACTGCCAGACTGGCACCTCCTCCTCGTACTCTGGGGATTAGTTCGAGGCCAAAGCCCTCCCTGTCCACAGTTTGTACACTGTCACCCTGGTCTCTGCTGTCCACCTGGGGCCCCATTCACTGGCTCAGCTTCCTCTTCGTGGCTGAGCCCTCCGGCCATGTTACTGTCCGTGTTCCCCCCTTCAGGGGGAGGTTTAGCTCCTCAGTAGTCCTAGGCAGTCTTCCCACGCACTGCCGTGGTGCCACTCATCCAGTGGCTGGAAGGGGAACGTAGACCTCCTCTCTTCTCTGGGTTCCAATCCAGGAATCCTCAGCTCAGCAGTCTGGGCCTTCTCTCTCTGTCCTCACTGCTCTATCCCTGGGCTACTTCCTATTACTGGCTCCCCTTTTCTTCCTGGACCTACCAGTTACCCAAAGCCTCTTCCCAGGGAGAGACTACAGTCTGCAATCTCTACTCACTCCTCCCTTTCTCTCAGATTGTCTGCTTTTTCCCAGCTGCCCCTTCTCCTTTCAGCTCCCGGGCTTTCCATCTATTCCTGCCAAGCTGAACCTCCTCAGTCAGCTGCCTAATGGGTTAATTGGCCCATCTGGCCTGATTAAACCCCTGTTGGGTGTGTGTGTGGTAATTGCCTCATCACAAGCTGTGTGTGAACCCATTTTTTTTAAAATTACTGTAGGAGCTGTCCCTCTGCCAGCTGTCACAGTCCACTTGAGTAATGTCAGTCTGGCACCATGAGACCAGGTGCTCTACATACTGCAGTATCTGTTGCATGGGAAGCAGATACTGTCTTGCAGATTGAGACATTGCACAATATGCCTCAAAGCTGTAGAGGTGCTTTGGTGCTGACAGATTGACATCATCGAAAGAGACTGTGACAACCCACACAGTGGCAGCACTGAGGATGTGTGATGTTCAATAACCTTTTCTAGAAAACCACAAAGAAGTCTTGTCCAGCACTGAAGACATCATCTGATAAGGCATCACACAGTTTGCCTCTCTCCTGTGATTTATCTTCCCTTCCCTGTAAAGTAAAATGATAATTTAACAAAATAAAAGGTCCATTTTTATGACGGAGTAATAGGGGTAAATACAATTCTCTTCCTGAATTTGTGGGAACAAATTGATTGTTTTTCAAGCATTTTGTTTATATATAATTATAAATCATTAGTTAAACAGTGGGTCTGATGTAATCAGAAGCTTTTGGAACTAGAGCTGTGTGAAATTTTCTGTTTGTGGTTCAGACACATCTTTCCTCTTCATCCTTGAGTTTTATTTTAAGTATCTGAGTTCAAATGAACCCCAAACCACAACGAAACACATGTTTATAAAGGATGATTTTACTCTGGTGGCCGAATCAGGCCCTTAACACCTGCCAGTAGAACCTTGGGGATCTTTAAACAGAATGGTTGAAAAAAATGAAAATACATTCATAATAATTAGGCTTGGCATTATTCAATTGTTTTTTGTAATTTTGACAGATAATACTGATTGTTTGCTTTTAAGCATTTTTTTTTAGTTTGGTGTCAATTTAAATGTTCACAGTTACATGAAATTATGGGTTTTAAGTATTTCTCCCCCATTTTTTTCAATGTAAATTTTCACAGTTGTGAGAAATTATTGAGAGGCCAGACAATTATTTAATGACTGTAGACACTGAGATTCAAACAGTTAAAGCTTTATAAACCATTATAGTGCAACTTGTCAACATCACATGTCAAAACATACAAAGTAAATATCACTAAATCAACAGATCATATATGTTTTTACTATTCATTCACTAGACCAGTGGTTCTCAAACTTTTGTGCTGGTGACCCCTTTCACATAGCAAGCCTCTGTGTGCAACCCCCCTTTTAAATTAAAAACACTTCTTTACATATTTAACACCATTGTAAATGCTGGAGGCAAAGTGGGGTTTGGGGTAGAGGCTGACAGCTCGCAACACCCCCATGTAATAACCTTTTGAGCCCCTGAAGGGTCCTGATCTCCTATTTGAGAATCTCTGCACTAGGCCATTTGTAACAAGCTTAATTCAAAAATCTAACTGGATTTTGACTTTAATAAGTTCTCAAGCAGCATTTATCTTACTTTGCCTATCTGTAATTTTCTATTACCGGTATTACCAATGGACATATTTATCAGTTTGTGTGTGTATGGTGAAATCAATGTTTATTAATATTTACCAGTTAAAAAAAAAACTTCATCCTTCCAAGCCTTACAATAATTGTATTTTAAATTCCCCCTCCTCTTTTTTTCCATGCTCCAAATTTGAAAAATTTCAACCATCTCTAGTTTCAAGTGAGTCCTCTGGTCAGATGTGTAAATGACATTTTACATTGTCTCTTGGGTACACCAAAACTCACTTAGAGATGGAAGTGTCCAGCCTGTTGTTATGCTGTTTCAGGGGAAGAATTGTGGCTCTATGAAGTACAATTCCCTCCCCGAACCAAGGAGGCAGTAAATAGTAATTTGCTGCTGTACAAATCAACTAACTATTACTATTACAAATCAACTAGCAAACTATTAACCCTATCTGCACTAGCTCTCCTGCTAGCTACTCCACTGGAGATGTGTGTCTGACAAGGCCCCACCAATATCCAATCTTTCCCCATCCATTCCCAGCCCTGGATGGCAAGTAAATGGGCACATGGTGACTTTTACCCCTGCATATCCAGACCCTAGGTCCTGTAGTACAGGCAGGAGCATACTTCCCCTTATGACCCTGTAGGGAGGCATATAATGGGCTACGGATATTACTTAGGGGAATCTACTTATTCAGACATATTTCAACATTCCCAGTTAAAATAAAAATGTTAACTATGTTTATTAACAATTAAAATGATTCAGAAAGACACTCTCCAAATCCATAATCCCTGTTACAGTACCTGATTATGAATAATAAGTGGAGACAATTATGTCAACATTATACATAATCCTATTACCTTGCTTTGAGCTTTGAATAGAAGAAATGAAAACATGGTTACAAACACTCAGGGCTAAAAGGCAGATAAAATGTATTTTAACCAGATGGGACTACCTTAGAAACAGAAGAAATGTTTTCACTGTCAACTCGAGTACAAGGCTGCCCAACCCTCAGGTCTGTATTCGGGTGGCTAGCCCATGCCACCATCTGTGCCACAATGTCCACACTATTATTTTTAGCATGCTAGCTTGAGCAGCGTTAACACATCTGTCTACCTGGGCTGTCTGTCTTCCAGCTGCAGTGTTGACATACCCTAGGAGTTCAGAATATGACTTGAGTGCTACTGAGCTTTGTCCTTAACTGAGGAAGGGCATAGAGTACAACAGAAGTAGTCCTGCTTCATTTCACACCTTTTGTATCTACAAAGTATTTCTTCCTCAAGCATGAAAATGAAGAGTAAATACAAGCTTGTAATGTTGGGCACAAGAAATATTCACTTTTGGCATGATTCTTCTCTCATAAAGTTTTACAACAGTTTAACTCCACTGACATTCATTTAACTGAAAAGAGGATCAGGTCCTATTTATTTGGGCATACCTGTTTACCTTCCATTAGGCACCTAAATCCAAGCGGCTTATTTTTTAGAAGCATTGAGCACCTTTCACTTCATTTAAAGTTGTGGGTACTTAGCCCCTTTGGTAATCAGGCCACGTGTTTAGATAACTAAATATGTATTCTCATGCCCAACTTTAGGCACCCATGTGGACCAAATTTGTCTCAGATCTAGTGGATGTTCCAAGAAAATATTGTTTTTCAGCAAACAAAACAGACATTTTATTGTTGTGTCATTTTGTTACTCCATCACCATGGCACATTTGCTGTCTTAAATCAATAAAAATAGTAATTTAAAAACCAGCAATATAATACAGAGTAATATAGTCATCTGAAATTAAATTAAAACAAATTGAAATCGCTGCTGAATACAGAAGTTGAGAAGAAAGTTGTATGGGCCAGGGGAGCACTTAAATCACATCACTGAAGTCCACTTCAATTTGTTTCTGTACAATATAAAACAGCTATTATTGTCAGGGTAGCTTTTATCTGAGCCAGTAGTGATTCTAAAAATGAAATCTCTCATTTCAATAGTCTCTTGAATTTATAGCATTTTCTCTTCAATGAATAGCAGCACAACATTAAGCACAATATAATTAATGTTCTCTAGCTTGCTTCTTGCTTGCTTATATATACACACCTGTCCCTGGAAATTTCCACTGCTTGCATCCGAAGAAGTGGGTAGTCACCCACGAAAGCTCATGCTGCAAAACTTCTGTTAGTCTATAAGGTGCCACAGGATTCTTTGCTGCTTCCACAATATGATTTTCATTGCAGTCAACATATAAACGATACAACTACTCTGATACCTTTTCTTACAAATACCTGCAGGTCAAATGTAATCTTCCAAACCAATTTGGTCTTCAGCTACAAAATGGTCATGACACACAGTGGTGTGTCGATGATGAGAGCTTTTATGTGAAAATAAAATAGCTAATTGTGGATTTTACAATGGGTCTGAAAGGGTTCATTTGTGTACTTCAGTGTGCAAATTATCGTGTACATGTTGTTTGAATGCTTAGGAAAAAACACTTCGTACTTTGAAGCCCAAAAGTTTTGAGGGTTATAACATTTTTAAAGAATCATTTTACGTTTTAAAAATATCTCTTTTCAATTAAAATGTATATTCTAATCTTAATTACTTTCAGATAGTGCTCTGTTAAAAATCCCTCTCTCTTTATTTCTATATGTAGACTGTATTCAAAGAGGATTTGTATCAACTGATGGTGTCTTCAGAGTGCAGCTGAGCATAAATGTGTCTAAACAGCCTGCACATTCTGACAAAGATCATTTCAAGAGTGCACTGTTCCTATACATGCCAGCTTACCACAACAACGTGTTTGCAGGAAGGCAACAGACTGGCATACTGACCACTACTACTGGTGCTGAGGTAAGTACACTTCTTCCATGGAAAAATCTCCAAATTAGTCAGGCTCTGAGACCAGTAAATCCCAGGCCCTGTGGGGCTTTGTGTGCTTACTGGTGAATTATTTCAAAATGAATATTAATTCTCAGCACCTCAAACCGGCTGTCCTTGCTCTCATTTTGATCATCTAACATAGCAGCACATGCCTATATTACACGTCTTGCCAACAAATCCCATCTTCTCCAATTTGTTATCTTGTAGAAAGGCCTGCCAGCCTCCTATCCCCCATCTGGAATATTTGGGCGTTGTCAGTTAACCTCTGCCATCTAGAGGGTTAGATGACATATAGGCCAGGCCCTTCCCGTATCTACAAGGAGCATCTTACTCCTCTCAAATCAATTTATTTATACCCATGCCTCCAATTCTGCCCCATTATAGGGGAAGGCGGCAATGGTCAGCTGTCAGAGGGCCCTTAGATGTTAAACAAAGAAACAAAAAAAAACCCAAAAAACAACAATAACAACCAAACAATCTTTACTAAGTAGTCATAACTATCAGCTAAGAAAGAAAGAAAGAAGTTTTGGAGAATGAAGCAACTACCCATCAACACTGAAAACTAGCATAGTCATGAGTATTATGTTATGCCAGTGTTGGTGGATTTATTGTAGTTACTAACGGTGAAGTGTGTTTTGGAGTTTGAGTTACATGATTTTTGTATTGATATAGTCAGTGTTGTTGTAGCCTTGTCGGTCCCAGGATATTAGAGAGGCAAGGTGTGGGAGGTATTATCTTTTATTGGACCAACTTCTGTTGGCAAAAGAGAATAAGCTTTCAAGCTTGCACAGAGATGTTCTTCAAGTCTTGATAGTTAGGCAATATTGGGATGAACTGGCTAGAAATGACAAGACTGACAGACATAGATATAATGGAATGTGGTTTTGTATTTCACAAAGAAGGGTATCTTTCATACTTCTCTTCCAATGGAATATTGCTTAAAGCAGTGGTTCCCAAACTTGTTCCACTGCTTGTGTAGGGAAAGACCTGGCGGGCCGGGCTGGTTTGTTTACCTGCTGCGTTTGCAGGTTTGGCCAATCGCAGCTCCCAGTGGCCGCAGTTCGCTGCTCCAGGCCAATGGGAGCTGCTGGAAGCGGTGGCCAGTACGTCTCTCGGCCCGCGCTGCTTCCAGCAGCTTCCATTGGCTTGGAGAAGCAAACCGCGGATACTGGGAGCCGCGATCGGCCGAACCTGCGGACGCGGCAGATAAACAAACTGGCCTGGCCTGCCAAGGGCTTTCTCTGCACAAGCAGCAGAACAATTTTGGGAACCACTGGCTTAGAGGGCTTAATCTTCCCAATATCCTTTTGATTTTATTATTGAATAAAAGAAAAATGACCTTTATCAGATCCAAGATGCAGAGCTGATACCACACTGATACATCATTAATGGTTTTTCTTTTGTCATCCTGACAGCTCCACAAGGAGCTGTTTCCACACCAGGTTTTTGCTAGGTTTTGCTATGTATTAAGAAGATATATTGCATTGGTGTCTCCACATCCAGTATGGCATATACCTGTTCATGGATAATAGGAATATTATTTGTTTTGTGTACTATAAAGCCTTTTAGGTGTCCTATTTGTTAAATAACATGTATTTTAAAAGTTATGAATACTAGTTTATTGAGCACATGCAGTGCTGCTGCTAATTTTCTAATCAAAGCTGAGTGGACATGCGCATTAACGCGGAAATGAACAAAATTATTCTTTGTAAAAAGGTATTACGATTCTTTGGTATCTGAATAGAATTAAAGCACTATAATTACATTACTTACGTTTCAGTTGAATTAGAAGTATAACTTTCAGTTTTGTCCAGTAAGGAACAGAGCACACACAGCAGACATTGTTTTCCCATTAAAACTGTAGTGCTAATTAAACTAATTACATATATGAGGCAGACAAATTGCTGGAACCTCACAGTGAAAAGAGCCTCATATCATTTAACAGGGCAATGATTTTTTTATGCATAAAATAATTGGGGGAAAAGATGTAAACAGAATCTAATAATCCATTAGCAAAAATTATATTCTTGCTTTACTTTAATACAAGACTTCTTCTCATGTCAGATAGAATGTCTTCCAGTTGTGTAAAAGGTTACCGAAATGTTGCAACAGAACTATTAGAATTCATTGATTCAGTTTCACTTTTCATATGTTGAGATTGCTAATGACTTCTGCCCTATTTGAGAATAATACGTCCTAATATCTTTCAGAAAATAGAGAATGTATAGACTGCAAACAGAAAATGTTGCTGTAGAGCAGGGGTTGGCAACCTTTCAGCAATGGTGTGCAGAGTCTTTATGTATACACTCTAATTTATGGCTTTGCGTAACAGTAATACATTTGAACATTTTTTAGAAGGTCTTTCTATAAGTCTATAACATATAACCAAACTACTGTTATATGTAAAGTAAACAAGGTTTTCAAAATGTTTCTGAAGCTTTATTTAAAATTAAATTAAAATGCAGATTTTATTAGTTTAGTGTGATCCTTGCCCTGGCTTTTCCTTGCTGAGTTTTCCAATGTCTGGTGGCACGTATTTGGATACTTTAAGCTGCACACAGGCTTCTGAGGGATCAGTTGTTAACCGGCTGGAACCCCAGATCGGCAGCTGAGGTGAGTGGAGCTGGCGGCTGGTAGGGCTGAGCAGGGCCGGAGGCCTGGACCCTGTCTGGCAGGGGGCCTACGCTGGAACTCCAACCAGAAGCAAGGTGAGTGGGGGCTGTGGCGGAGAACCCAGCTGGCAAGGGATCAGCAGCGGGAACCCCAGAGTGGGGATGGGCTGAGTGTCTCCGCCTGCCCCCGCTCTGGGGTTTCAGCTGCCCGCTCCTGCCAGCCAGAGTCTCAGCCTGGTGCCAGCCTGGGGTTCCTTCCTCCAGGCCGGCAGCAGGCGCTGAGTGGGACCGGTGGCGGGTCCCCGGCTGGCAAGGGACCAGCTGCAGGAACCCCAGAGCGGAGCTCAGCCTGCCCCACTCTGGGGTTTCAGCCGCTGGCTCCTGCCAGCCAGGGTCTCAGCCTGCTGCCAGCCTGGGGTTCCTTCCCTGAGGCCACCAGCGGGTGCTGAGTGGGACCGGTGGCAGAACCCCAGCTGGCAAGGGGCCAGCAGATTGGACCCCAGAGCAACGGTGGGCTGAGTGGCTCAGCCCGCCCCGCATGCCATCAAAAATTGGCTCACGTGCCACCTTTGGCACGCGTGCCGTAGGTTGCTGACCCCTGCTGTAGAGTAAGGTTATTATAAAAAATACAATATCACCAAAGGCTTTATGCTTATAATCAAGCAAACTAACAGATATGCTTGGCAGAGGTCTATTAATATTTATGTAGCAAACAGAGAACTTATAGGAATATATATTCATTATTCATTCACACCCAGTGCTACATGCTGTTTACTATGTCTGAATGTCATTATAATTGAATACAATAATATTATGAGTCTGGATCACACCATATTAACTATTTAGGAATATATTTCCAGTGGTCCTTCACAGAGAACAAAAATATGTGCAAGCACAGTGATTTAATAGCGTTGAAATTGTACTGTTGGGTAGATGCACTTACCACAATCCAATTCACTTACTATATTGTAACATTTACAGTCTGCATGAAAATTAGCTCCACTGTACAGTAGCTACATTAGTTACAACATATAATACACATTTTTCCCACTGCTGTGTCAGATTCAGGATGCCAACAGCGTGCAGCTTTTTGAGCCAATATAATGTATTTTTCAATAGCTACAGTGCACTGGAGCTTTATATGTAATGTAGTTACACCTTTGTTTCTGTATAGAAGAGTTGTATTTTACACTGAAAATGTTGCATTCATAAATACATATTGTTAAATTTATTTTACTAGAAGGAAATTTACATTTTACTACTCTTAATAAGCTGCTTCTTACTTACAACTGTAAAAGAACACTAGAATTAACGATAAGCATGTAATAGTTTGGAAAATCTTGAGTAAAGTTACCCATCAATTCTCATAAATTTATATTTAATTTATTTCTAAGAAATATCAGGGTCATACTGGGCTAGGCACTCTACAAACACATAGTGAGAGACAGTGCCTGCTCCAAAGAGCTTGTAGTCTAAATAGACAAGACCAATTTAGGGTGGGAGAAAAGTAGTATTTGTATCCTCATTCCACAAATGGGAAACCATGGCACAGGGTGTAAGTGACTTAACCAAGTTCATACAGGAAGTCTGTGAGAAAACTGAGACCTGGATGCAGGATTTCTGACATTTGGATTTGCAGTCACTTGGCACAGGTATAAATGACAAAAAACAAGATACAAGGCAACTGAGAATCAGACCCAAAGATATTAAGTCTCACATCATTCCCTGACATTAGGGAGACTTGAAACTGCATTTCTGGTACAACACCAACCGTGAAGCCAACTCAGCTGGATGCTGCAGAACCATCCCAGTGTGGCATCCTTCAGTAGCATACAGTTAGCATAGCTGGCGTAGGTCAGCTGTGCCCAAATAGCCCCTGGCTACCATAACTGCCCCTTGAGAACATTAAACCTGTACAATTTAGAGCAGCCAACATAACACTAAGGAAGTGTAAAGGTTCCATATATTTTGTATGCCTTCCCCATCTTCATTAGCTTTACCACAAGAAACTCCTGCATATCGAAATGTGGCATTAAGTCAACTGACATAGCCCTTATGGGCAGAAATACTACCTCAAGAATGAGAGTCAGCATGAAGGATCTCTTTGGTCCTGAAATCAATTGTCCTACAAAAGCAAAAATACAATGTTGCTTCTTCTAATACAGTGAAAAGATACCCCCTTTACTGAGCCCCATCAGAGGGTTCTGGGAAGCAGCTTGTGTGGCTAAACGGGGGGCGGGGAGGGGGGAGAAGAAATGGACTATACCAGTCTTCTCTGTTTAGGCCTGCTACAGCCAACCCGTTTGTCAGTAAGTTCACCTGATCATCTCTCCACCTCTAGCAAGAAGCAAACAAGCAAGGCAGGAGGTAGATTGTGATATGAAAGTACTGACTGTAACTCTTTTACCAGCATAACTTTCTGAAACTGGGCTATTTACACACACATTAACAGCATTGTCTCCAACCCATGGGGAAAACAGAGAAGTGTTTTGAATGGAAACTTGGATTTTTAACTTAAAAATCCTTTGTAAAAAAAATCACTAAAACTTAGACCACAGAATTCAACTTTGGTATTATGAAGTACAGTAGCAATAAAGCAATGTCATACTTTATATTATGAACAAGAAAATGTATTGTGTTAAACTAGTGTGACCATATGTCCCATTTTGGCCAGGACAGTCCCCCTTTTTCTGCTCTGTTCTGGCAGGCCCTACTTTTTTACTAAAACTGAGCATTTGTCACTGATTTGTGCTGGCAGCGCTGCCTTCAGAGCTGTCCCCCTAGGCAGCAGCCCTCTCTCTCTGGCTGCAAGGCAGAGCAGAGAGCAGAAGCTGCTGCAGGGGGTCATCTCTGAAGGCAGGCACAGCTTTGGAGAAGTGCTACCTTCAAATCTGTCCCCTTGGGCAGCAGCCCCACTTGCCCGCTGCAAGGCAGAGCAGAGAAGTAAGGGTGACATGGTATTGCCACCCTTACTTCTGCACTGTCTCGGAGTCTGAGCCTTTCTTACTGTGAGGCTCAATATAGAATGCTTTGAGCAACTTGACCAGGAGGCTGTATAAAAGCACTAAATTAATTTTCCTATCAGCTCAGTGCAAGGTCAGCAATGAGAAGGTAGGAACCCGATTTATTGATGGGTAGAAACCATGGCTAAATGGATTGTCAGCATCAGCAGGGTGGAAGGATGCCGTACGCAGGCCATCTGATGGGGGTTAGTGGCAGTGCTCTAATTTGTAAACACTGACTTTTGTTGGTTAGCTGAGTTGCAACTGCAGGCTGAAAGCAGCATGATGGTCTCTTCACAGAGCCAATGTTTGCCTAGCTTGGGAGCCTGAGTGATGAGACAGTTTGAAATAAGAAGGGTTTTTAATTGCACATTTTATGGTAGCTAAGAGTCCCCGAGCCAAAGAGGCTGCCTGCCATAGATACAAGAGTGCTGTGTTCAGATGCAGGGCTGAGCCAGTGTTCAGAGAATGTCTTGTGAAGGAACACTTGCAAATAAATTCTACCCTAGTGTTTTAGTAGCAGATTTACCAGGCCATAGAGATCTTTGGTGTAAACCCTTCGACGTGGAGATTAATTTGGCCCTTAACAAGGAATTGGTTCAGCAAAACAGAGGCAGACTAACATTATGTATCCAAGGAGCACAGACACACACATGTTCTCCTTTGTCAAGGGCAGGTTGTGTTTGTCAGAGGGTGGAGATGGATGACAGGAGAGAGATCACTTGATCTTACCTCTTAGGTACACTCCCTCTGGGACACCTGGCATTAGCCACTGTCGGTAGACAGGATACTGGGCTGGATGGACCTTTGGTCTGACCCAGTATGGCCATTCTTATGTTCTTATGTGTTAAAAGTAAGGGTAGCAATACCACCATGCTACACTTACTTCTAGGTTGCTGCTGGAGGGGTTCGGTCTTCAGAGCTAGGCACCCCAGCAAGCAGCTGATGCTCTCCATTGCCCAGCTGTGAAGGCAGTGCTGCCACCAATCACATGATGTTGCCAGGTGATGCTTTTGTTCCTTTTGTGTGTGTGGAGAGGATTATACATACCTGTGTCCTTAGAAAAATCAGTAGTTTGTGTGTGGTCATTTTTTGTTATAAAAATGTCTGTGTAATTTTAATGAACACCTCCAAGTTTTTTTTAATAAAAGACACTTCAACATTAGACAACAGCAAAGTTGTATGCAACACATGTGGAACACATTCTCCATAGCCCATAGTGATTGAAATGGCATTACCCAGCACCTTCAAAGCAAGAGATGCTGATAAAAGTAAGTGTTTCAGGATTTTTTCTGAGGCAAGGCACAGAAGCTGAAAAGGTTTTTGCCAGTGAGGGAGTGTTTGCTTACCACTCAGTGTGGCATGGTCAGAGTTTCCTGTCTAGTGACTGTACATCACAATTAATTAGGAAACTGTACCAACCTAAGTTTTCATCTGCTCACACAAAAGCTGAGGCAATCATTTGCAAGGTTTTAGCCCCTTTATCCACTGAAGAAGCGTAGCTTGAGTTGGACAAGTGTTCCTTTATTATGCTTAGTGTGGATGCATCGAACAAAAAGGAGTAAAAACTATTTCCTGTTCTTATATGGTATTTTCTCCCACTGAGTGGAGTTTGCACAAAAAATATTGCCTTTTCATCTCTACTCAGAGAAACATCAGATTTGCAGTGTGCATTCATCCAGCAAGTGATTGAGGAGTACTCTCTTAGTGACAAGATAGTTGAAATTTGTGCAGACAACACCAATACTAACTTTTAGGGTGCCAGATGTGAGGAAAATAATTTGTGGCAAAAGCTCCAGGCCAATTTAGGAAAAAAGATTTTCAGTATTGGGTGTGGTACACATATTGTGCATAACTGCCTCCAAACTGCAATCGACTGTCTTCCTTTAGATGTGGAGAGCTTTGCTTTAAAGATTGACAAATACTTTCATATCTACAAGGTGTGTGTTGAAGAGCTGAAAGACTCTATCGATTTCTTGAAATCGAGTATACCAAATTACTGGAGCATGGCAGCACGTGATTCCTCTCATTGGGACCAGCAATACACAGGATTTTGTTGATTTTCAATGGTCTTAAAGCATATTTTCTTTCTCAAAATAAATGCCCGACATTGCTAAAAAAGATTTTTGATGATCCTGCCACTCAACCGTGGCTTCTATTTGCCAGTAAACAAACTGCCATGTTTGAGATGATAGAAAAAAAATATTTATCAGTGACAGAAGTTGCACTGCAAATACATTCCCTGCATGTTAACTTATCAGAGAAGCTTGGAGAAAGATTTGTCACAACAGAAGTGAAGAACCAATTGCACACTCCTGCAGAATGTGGACAAATGAAAAAATAGGAGTTTTACGATGTTGTTGACAATTTTTACACAACATGTCTGTCATACTTAGAGCACTGTAGGCATGCCTTTTGAGTACACCAAAAAGTTTGTGTGAGCTCTGCTGAGAGGTACGCCACAATGGGTGCAAATGCAAGACAGCCACCCTGCGTGCCACACCAGAATTTCCACCTTAAATATGTTGGATGAGAATCGCCTCTTTGATGAGCTATCTAGTGCAGAATCAGTTGTCTCCAGTTGTCTTTCAGACTGGAACTATCAATGAACGGCCATCACTGAAAGGTGGCAGAGGATTTTTCGAGAGATGGACCATAATGCAGTAAAAATACACAGATCTAGCCAAGGCTGTGGAATTTGTACTGTATCTACCTGATACTACAGCACCTGTTGAATGTGTCCTTTCAATTATGAATGATTTGTGGTCTCCTGAAAAAAATCACATCTGAATGTCTCCACCATGAAGGCTGTCTTGTGTGTGTGAGTTAACTTTTCTCTAGACAAGGGGTTCCCAAACTTGGTTCGCAGCTTGTTCAGGGTAAGCCCCTGGTGGGCCGCAAGACGCTTTGTTTACCTGAGTGTCCGCAGGTACGGCCCCTCGCATCTCCCAGTGGCCGCAGTTCGCATTCCCAGCCAATGGGAACTGCGGGAAGCGGCGTGGGATGGGCCACTGCATCCTGCAGCTCCCATTGGCTGGGAATGGTAAACCATGGCCACTGGAAGCTGCGAGGTAAACAAAGCAACTCGTGGCCCACCAGGGGCTTACCCTGAACAAGCCACAAACCAAGTTTGGGAAACCCTGCTCTAGACTGTACTGCATTCTACAAGTCGCTGAAAGACAAGCAAACCCTGAGAAAAATAGCATCATCAGAGAAATACAATACGTATCAAGCAGCTTCACATCCTGAAAAATGTCAAGACAAGGAACAATTCCAGTAAAATATATGAAACCATGAAATATATGAACATATATATAAAATAGATGAAACTTCCTTATCTTTTTTGAATACTGTAAGTAAACTCCCCTGAGCACTGACCATCTCTTACCTGGTGTCCCGTTTTCAGTTTAGGGAAATATGGTTACCCTATGTTAAACACTAACCATGTCCTCAGAAACCAAACAATTATTTTTTCAGAAGTGTAAATTATGACAGGTTTAGCAGTGGCACAGTGTTCCAATGTTCTAATAAAATGCCTAGCAGATACTATTGATATGTTCATATTTTATCTGATTATATATGCAAAGTTATATAATTTGTTTAACTAGGCACTGGCAATTAGATAACAAGGTGATATGTGCCTAATTATTATGTATCACATCTAGTGAGACAAAGCTGAGAAGGCTCCCTCATGATGGACTCTCCAGTCTTTGTGCAGAAAGGCTGAGCAGGCTTCTTGGGGTTGCTACTCTGAACCCCATTCAAGTGGGCCAGAAATGGGCAGAGAAGGAGGACAGGCAGAGGTTCCCGCCCCCCAAATGCAACACTCTCAACAAAAACAACCACAAATTGCTCTGAGCCAGAACAGTAGGAGAAGTAATTTGCTCCTGGCACAGACAAGGGGTAGATATTGGGGCAGAAGCTTGACTCCACTCCCTCCCTCCCCGGTTTTTGCTCTGCATAGTGCCTGCATTCACCCTTCACCTAGTGGAACTATCCAAACAGATCACAATAGGAGACTGAGGAGCTGTCCTACTCCCCCCGTGCCCTATGATAGCTGTATTAGGCTGGGTCAGAATCTGGGTCTCTAAGTGCTAACAATATTTAAATGTGGATGTGCATTCATTATAGTTTGGTGCCTTGCTCTGTCCCTTAAACTCATTTAGTATGGCTGTAAGTTTAGATAATTATGAAATAGGCTGATGAAGCACACACTCAGATGATGACTGTCTTCCTCAACTTCCTGTGCAGACTATATTGTGCCCTTTTCTAACTCTAAAAAACAACAACAAAAACCCTGAATTAAAAACACTTCTATAAAACAGATTTGTTCTTGGTCTGAGAACTTACACAACATACTTCACCCAGAGAAGACTTATCAGCCAAGTTATAAACAACTGAGAAAAACCTAGGGGCTATAATGAAAATGCAAAAAGACTCCCTAAATAAGTATAACATAGTTGGGTCCCACCATAATGTTCCCTATGGCATGGGTTGAATTTTTCCTGTTTTTCACAGTGACATATTTGGTTAAGCACAGCAAAGATGACAGAACAATTTCCAAAAAGACAAATAAAAATTCCCTTGTTAACACTTTTTCTTTTTTTCCTTTCAGAGAAAGCAAGTCTGCTGGAAACAGAATTACATCTTGAGTATATATGGCTGTAAGAGTTTAAAGATATTTTGTAGTTATAACTGAAAAGAAAATTGACCTGCTATCTTTCCATTTCTCCTTGACACATCTTCAAAAGAACATCAATATTTGTTAAGATGTTGGTATACTTGACTGCTGTGGTATGGCTATTTCTCTTCCCTTGCTGTTAATTATTTTCTTCTGTTTCTAGCAGTTTGTTTTTCCCAACTGATAAATATAATCAATTTAAAGAATGCTACAATAAGTAACTGCATGAATATATTTAGCATGTAGAAGATTTGTTCTCCTTCATCATTATACCAGAAGTACAATTTGATTTATATTATTATTTGCTCGTACCACCAATTCATTTATTTCACAGAAAACTGGCAGGTGCTGAAAAGAGAATAGTCAATGTTTAATATTACATCTTTTTTATTTTTTCCAGCTTAAAATTACCTTCTTCAACCCATTGTGAAAAAGTTAGAGATGGATTTAACAGGAACACCATTACCCACACCCACATCCCAACCTCTGGATCCAGATTAGGATACGAATTAGGGCACTCTGATTAGCTGCTAGAAAAAGAAGTGTTACCCGACTAAATGGGTATTCAGCCATGAAAGCTCATGTTCCAATACGTTTGTTAGTCTATAAGGTGCCACAGGACTCTTTGCTGCTTTTACAGATCCAGACTAACACAGCTACCCCTCTGATACTTTAAGGGACATGTCATTCTATTATTAATGTATAAATAAGGGGAAAAAGCTTGAGATAGTTGGACTCATTTGGGGACTCTTTTGGACTCTCTTTGGACTCTCCCTCTGGATACATCTTGCAGTCCCCACCGGCAGACGGAAGATTTGGCCACTGGAAACCTGCCACTGTGTCACTCGAAAGCCACACTCAGCTTTGGTAATTATCAAGGGTTGGGGGTGTTTTACTAATCTTGTTGCGGACGTATGTAAGTGCTTGAGACTAGTAAAGTTTAGCTTTAAGTGAAAGCACTCTTGTGTTGTCCTGTTTGTGCCAGCCATCTATCGGTCAGATGGCCGTGTCTCCCCTGATTTATCTCCTGACACCTCCTCGCACAGAGTAAAAGTTACCAAGAATCATAGAATCATAGAATATCAGGGTTGGAAGGGACCTCAGGAGGACATCTAGTCCAACCCCCTGCTCAAAGCAGGACCAGTCCCCAACTAAATCATCCCAGCCAGGGCTATGTCAAGCCTGACCGTAAAAACCTCTAAGGAAGGAGATTCCACCACCTCCCTAGGTAACCCATTCCAGTGCTTCACCACCCTCCTAGTGAAAAAGTTTTTCTTAATATGCAATCTAAACCTCCCCCACTGCAACTTGAGACCATTACTTTTGTTCTGTCACCTGGTACCACTGAGAACAGTCTAGATCCATCCTCTTTGGAACCCCCTTTCAGGTAGTTGAAAGCAGCTATCAAATCCCCCCTCATTGTTCTCTTCTGCAGACTAAACAATCCCAGTTCCCTCAGCATCTCCTCATAAGTCGTGTGCTCCAGCCCCCTAATCAATTTTGTTGCCCTCCTCTGGACTCTCTCCAATTTTTCCACATCCTTCTTGTAGTGTGGGGCCCAAAACTGGACACAGTACTCCAGATGAGGCCTCACCAAGGTCAAATAGAGGGGAATGATTACATCCCTCGATCTGCTGGCAATGCCCCTACTTATATAGCCCAAAATGCCATTAGCCTTCTTGGCAACAAGGGCACACTGTCAACTCATATCCAGCTTCTTGTCCACTGTAACCCCTAGGTCGTTTGGATTTTCAGGAGGTAGTATCTTGTTTGGAATGTGCATCTTTGTGCAGATGCATGCACACAACACACTCATCCCTGCATGTGCTAGGTTCATATAGCCTGCCCATCATCATGATCATCTTGGAATGTGCCCGGGACAACATTTTGTTTCAGAAAGTGGAGGAAGTAACCAGGAGGGCAGCTATTTTACACTTGATTCTAACAGGGAGGAATTCTGATGGTGGAAGACAATTTGGTGAAAGTGACAATTAAATGGTAGATTTCATTATTCTGAGGAAGGAGTAAGAGCCACAGAATAAGGATAATAGATTTTAAAAAAATACTTTAACAAATTCAGGATACTGGTAGGTAGGATCCCATGGCATGAAAACATAAGAAAAAGAGTTCAGGAGAGCTGACAGTTTATCAGAGAGAAAATATTAAAGTCATAGCATCAAACTATCCATATGCAAAGGAAAGGTAGGAAGAATAAGAGGTTAATATGGCTGCATTGGGAGCTCTTTAATTACCCAAAATCAAAAAAGTACATGAAGTAGAAACATGGAGAAATTGCTAAGGCTGAATACAAGAGAATAGCGCAAGCATGTAGGGATAAAATCAGACAGGCAAAAGCACAAAATGAGTTGTGCCTGGCCGGGGACATAAAAGCAATAAGAACAGGTTCTGTAAGACCATTAGAAGCAAGAGAAAAACGAAGGAAAGTATAGGTCCATCACCTAGTGTGAAAGGAGAGCTACTAATGGATTACACCAAGAAGGCTGAGATGTATAACTACTTTGCTTTAGTCTTCATTAAAAAGACTAATTGTGACCAGATGCTTAACACAGTAACTTAATAGTAATGCCAACAAGGAAGGAACACAACCCAGAATAGGGAAGAGCAGGTTAAAGAATATTTAGACAACTTAGATGCATTCAAGTCAGTAGGTCCTGACAAAATTCACTTTAGGGTGCTTAGGACACTAACTGAAGAAATCTCATAACCATTGGCAATTATCTGCAAGAACTCATAGAAAATAGTTGGGGTCCCAAAGGAATGAAGAAGTGCAAATGTAGTACCTAACTTTAAAAATGGTGAACAATATGGTGATAAGCAATAGCCATCATAAAACTAATTTCCTTCTTTGACGATTACTGGCGTACTGGAGAAGGAATGAAGCAGTAGATGTGATATATCTTGATTTTAGTAAGGCTTTTGAGTAGGGCTGTCAACTCATGCGATTAACTGAAAAAATTAATCGTGATTAAAAAACTTAATCACGATTAATCACAGTTTTAATCACACTGTTAAACAATAGAATACCAATTAAAATTTATTAAATATTTTGGATGTTTTTCTACATTTTCAAATATATTAATTTCAATTATAACACATAATACAAAGTGTACAGTACTCACTTTACATTTTATTACAAATATTTGCACTGTAAAAAAGATAAAAAGATATAGTATTTTTTCAATTCACCACATACAAAGTGTATGTAGTGCAATCCCTTTATCATGAAAGTGCAACTTACAAACGTAGATTTTTTTTTGTTACATATCTGCACTCAAAAACAAAACAATGTAAAACTTTAGAGCCTATAAGTCCTCTCAGTCCTACTTCTTGTTCAGCCAATCATTAAAAGAAACAAGTTTGTTTACATTTACAGGAGATAATTCTGCCCGCTTCTTATTTACAATGTCACCTGAAATTGAGAACAGATGTTCGTATGGCACTTTTGTAGCCAACATTGCAAGGTATTTATGTGCTAGATATGCTAAACATTTGTATGCCCCCTTCTTGCTTTGGTCAACATGTTGCCATGCTGATGACACTTTTTAAAAAAAATAATGTGTTAATTAAATTTGTGACTGAACTCCTTGGGGGAGATTTGTATGTCTCCTGCTCTGTGTTTTACCTGCATTCTGCCATATATTTCATGTTATAACAGAGCTGGATGATGACCCAACATGTTAGTTTTAAGACCACTTTCACTGCAGATTTGACAAAACGCAAAGAAGGTACCAATGTGAGATTTCTAAAGATAGCTACAGCACTCAACCCAAGATTTAAGAATCTGAAGTGCCTTCCGAAATTTGATCGGGATGGGGTGTGGAGCATGCTTTCAGAAGTCCTAAAAGAGCAACACTCAAATGAGGAAATTACAGAACCCGAACCACCAAAAATCAACTTTCTGCTGGTGGCATCTGACTCAGATGATGAAAATGAACATGCGTTGGTCTACACTGCTTTTGATGGTTATCAAGCAAAACCCATCATCAGCATGGATGCATGTCCTCTGGAATAGTGGTTAAAGCATGAAGGGACATATGAATCTTCAGCGTATCTGGCACATAAATATCTTGCAAAGCCGGCTAGAACAGTGCCATGAGAATGCCTGTTCTCACTTTCAGGTGACATTGTAAACAAGAAGCGTGCAACATAATCTGCAAATGTAAACAAACTTGTTTGTCTGAGCGGTTGGCTTAACAAGAAGTAGGACTGAGTGCACTTGTAGGCTCTAAAGCTTTACATTGTTTTATTTTTGAATTCAGTTATTTTTTGTACATAATTCTACATTTGTAAGTTCAACTTTCATGATAAAGAGATTATACTACAGTACTTGTATTAAGTGAATTGAAAAATACTATTTTATTTTTCCAGTGCAAATATTTAAAATAAAAAATATAAAGTGAACACTGTATACTTTGTATTCTGTGTTGTAATTGAAATCAATATATTTGAAAATGTGGAAAACATCCAACATATTTATATAAATAATATTCTATATTTGTTTAACAGCGCAATTAATCACAATTAATGTTTTTAATCACTTGACAGCCCTGCTTTTGACACAGTTCCACAAGACAGTCTTGTAAGCAAACTAGGGAAAGGTGGACTAGATGAAATTACTATAAACCAGATGCATAACTTGTTGAAAGATTGTACTCAAAGAGTAATTATCAATGATTTGCTGTCAAACCATGAGGATGTATCCCATGGAGGTCAGCAGTTGTCTGTCCTGGATCCAGTACTATACAATATTTTCATTAATAATTTAAATGATGGCGTGGAAAGTAATCCATACATTTTATAAGCATACATCAGTCTCAAGTGGGTTGCAAGCACTTGGGAGGACAGCATTAGAATACAAAAGAACCTTGACAAATGGGAGAATTGAGCTGAATTCAACAAGATGAAATTCAAAAAAGACAAATGTAAAGTTCTATACTTAGAAAGGAAAAATCAAATGCAGAAAAGTGAAATGGTGATTAACTTGCTAGGCAGTGATACTACTGAAAAGGCAGTGATACTTCAGATTAAATATGAGCCAACAATGTGATACCACTGTAAAAAATGGGTAATACATTCTGGGGTGTATTAAAAAGAATGTCGTATGGACTAGATGATCTCTTAAAGTCCCTTCCATCCCTACATTTCTATGATTCATGTTAGGAAATATTCAAGCCTGTCTGGCCTATACTTTAAGAATTTAGGTATATTCTTATCACTTAGCTAGTTATAGAGGTATAAAAGAAAGAATCAAAATCATTGTCTATCTGTGTAAGGGTCTTCTCTCACTGTGATAGTCTGAGGCCTTGTTTAGTCATATTGAAATAAGGCAATCTGGGGCTGATAGGAAGGTGATTCGATCTATCACCGCCAGAGAAAGGGAAGAGCCTAAACCATGTAAAAGGAAATTTAGTTTGATAGTTTTCTGTCTGGTAAGAACTGACTTATCAATAGACACAGCTGGAGAACCCTTATGTCTGTATAGATGTAGTTGTCAAACCCTTATACCTGTATAGATGTAGTTGTGAAATCCTCACTTCTGTATTGTTTTGTATGTTTATTTGCATGGTCTCTGTCTGCTTCTGTGATTGTTTCTGTCTGCTGTGTAATTAATTTTGCTGGGTGTAACCTAATTAAGGTGGTGGGATATAATTGGTTAGCTAATCATGTTACAATATGTTAGGATTGGTTAGGTAAATTTTAGTAGAATGATTGGTTAAGGTATAGCTAAGAATATTACTATATAAATTAGGGGAAAACAGGAAGTAAGTTGGGATTTGAAAATAAGGAAAAAGGAACTTGAATTTAAGCTTGCTGGAAGTTCACCCCGATAAACATTGAATTGTTTGCACCTTCGGACTTTGGGTATTGTTGCTCTCTGTTCATGCGAGAAGGACCCAGGGAAGTGTGAGAGTGAAGGAATAAGCTCTCTAACAATTCAGTGCACCTGAATGTCCTGTTCAGGGGTGGCAAGTTATATGGGCCTGTGGTGCCCTGGCTCCAGCAAATTCAGGGCCTAGATTGTATTTTTAGATGTAAAAAGTTTTTCTAAATAGCCTTGATTCACCAGCTAAGTATTTCAGAAGTGCTGTCCTTTAACAAAAAATCTTGTTATATGTTATATGTAGTGGGGGAGGGATAGTTCAGTGGTTTGAGCATTGTTGTGAGCTGGGTTGTGAGTTCAATCCTTGAGGGGGCCATTTAGGGAACTGGGGTAAAAATCTGTCTGGGGATTGGTCCTGCTTTGAGCAGGGGGCTAAACTAGATGACCTTCTGAGGTCCCTTCCAACCCTAATCTTCTATGATTCTATGAATCAGTATGCTCCTCAACGTTTGGGGCTGGGTCTCTCCCCTGGCCCCACCTGCTGCCTCAGAGCATCTCCTGTCCCTGCCTGTCACCTCCCCGCCTGCTCCGTGCTGCGCTCCCTCTCTGGCCGCTGCCACTGCTGGCTATAAGGGAGCGGTGCCAGGCCAGGCTGAGGTGGCTGCTGCACCTCAGTAGAGAGGAGGCGCATGGCAGCCCCCCACCCTCCCGGCAGGCGACTCCAAGTCGACTCTGAGGGCAGGGGACTTATCCTGGCTGGACCTCCTGAGCAGCATCCAGGGGTGAGCTTGGGTGAATGTTGTGCTGCTGGTGGGGAGAGGGCTGGTGGGAGTCCTCCTCTCTGGCCCCCCGCCTCAGTCCCAGGACAGCCTGCCTGTTGCACCCCAAACTCCTCATCCCCGGCCCCATGCCCCACATCCCCTCCTGCACCCCAACCCCCTGTCCGAGCGCAGAGCCTGCACCCAGCACCCAAACCTGTTCTGGTCATCACCAAAAATTATACAAACCTGCTGCCTCTGGTCCTGTTTATGCAGGTGATAGAAATAATGTGTTTTATATGCATCACCTGTACAAGCAAGTGATGGCATGTATCCCCTGGGCATGCATGGTGAAGTTCGCCATTACACATAGAGCTGGCACAAGCCTGATGCCTGGTCTAAAAAATCCTTAAGTAGTTAAGACAACTTGTGCTGGCTTTCTGCCCAGTAGTACAAAACAAACAGGTGTATGTGCATTCAGAGATGTGTGTGCCCAAGCCAAGGTCAAATTGAGGCCTTATTGAAAAGGCAGGTCTATAATTTCCAGTGCATTTTTCTCAGTTCCTCAGGGACTTATCCATGTTGAGAAGATATTTTGTATGTGCGTGTGGCTTGTCTTTAATGCTGTTTGTTGAAAGATATTTTGACTTTGCTTCATGATTTCATCAGCTGTCTTTTGATAACTATAATCCCAGTGCTTGCAAATCACCACTTCTTGTGATTTTTTTTGCATACTTTATACTATCTATTTTTAAATGGTTGCACTGAAGTGAGTGATTTGTAAGTGAAGGATTTGTTAAATGGGATTTTCATGGATCTTGACTGCCTATTGACAGTAATGTATCATTTTTTGTGGTTTTTCAATAGTGGTTTTTGTTTTCTGGAAATGACTCTCCAATCACAATTTAGTTAATGTTTAATCCCAAATCTGTTATTTACACTGTAGCTGTGCCTGCTTCACTTTTCTAATTTTAGATTTTTTCTTATGGAAAATTGAAAAACTTTAGTGGGGGTTTCTCTTTTTCTGTAAAGTACCGGAACTGCTGGCACTTGCTGGTTTTGTTCATTTGTTCTGAACTATCAAAAATGAGACGGGGTTGTATTTTTAGATGTAAAAAGTTTTTCTAAATAGCCTTGATTCATCAGGTAAGTATTTCAGAAGTGCTGTCCTTTAACAAAAATCTTGTTATATGTACTATGTCTAGGAGCAATCAATATGCAGCATGTATTGCACATTACTGCATATTACTGTCAAATGTGAACAAAGCATTATAGTTCCTACTAAATAAGCGCAAGCCCTTACACATGTGAGGAATGATCTGCTTAGGTGCAAGTCTTTTGTCTTCAATGGATTGATTGCTTGTGTGAACAAGGATTACTCGTGTCTGTAAGGATTTGCAGGAGTGGGCCTTATATGCATTAATTACTCTTGTATCATGTTCAGACTCCTCATTCTTGCATTCTGAGCCCTGAACATCCTGGCACAGCTCATCACTAATTGTCCCCTATTCCTGATTTGCAGACTGTATTCTGCTAGTTCATTTTGCCTTATTGCTTCCTTGGACTTGTTCTCCAATAAACCAAACTCCCTTGATTCTGTGTGCCATCCAGCCTCTCTCGTTCATTAAAACCCTCTTGCTAAGGCTGGATGGAGGTCAATGATAGAAGGCTGACCCCAAAAAAGCAAGTTTTTTACGGAGAGAGAAGTTCTATGGCAGACCATGTCACAAAGGACATTCCAAGCATCCTTAAGGTACAGAATCACTTGTATAAGACATCAGGAAGCAATAAAGCAAACGAACTATAGGAGGCACTGAGGTAGAGATGAGAGATGCTTTACAAACAGATCCAAATAAAAGACCATTCACTGCCCGGGTGACCTTAAAATCAGACAATTTGATCCTCCAGTCCTTATTCATACAAGAAGTCTTTGTTCATAAGCATAGTCCGACTGGAATTAATGCAACTACTCATGTGAACAAGGACTCAAAGGTCGACCAAATTGACTAGGGAGAGTTTATTTATTTTATATAGATTTTCCACTGCCATGTGCCCGCTTTATGCTGTACCACTATTCCAAAACAGCCCTAACCATGGTATGCCTGGACATAGGATGCTCACCCAGTGTAGAAGAATATTCAGTGGTGCAGAGCTAATGTAGTATCTCTTACCCCATCATTACCCTAGGCTAGCAGCGGAGAACATGGGGATGTCATATTGGTCCCTTAGGCACTCCAGCTCACGTAAGGGAACTGGATGGGCACACAACCAACCTAGGAATGCGTTAGTGCAAAGTTGATTAAACCCACATTTGCACCTCTTTTCCTGAGATGCACTCCTCGGGCATAACCGAGGTTCTTAATGCAACTGAAATATTATTACAGGATCAGGTGGTCCCTTTGGCTATCTGTATTACCCAAGCTACAGAATGTTAACCCACTGAGTTAAAACTGAAAATAGAAATGGCCAAAGGAGAATTTCAGTCTTCCTATAATTCATTCAGAACAAAAAAGATTGCCAAAAGATGCAAACAGTCTACTTGATTTTCACAGTGATGTTTCATTTAGTACAAACAGCAGCTCTTAAGATGGGAATTGTTTCTGAAATAAAATCAGGTACATTAATATTGATCTCTATCTTTTGTTAAAGTAATGTATAGTAGACACAATGGAAAAGTACATTTTTTCTGTTATACAGTATTTGTGGTCTGTACATTTTGTAACACCATATAACTGTGCTACAGCATTACGTTGTGTACTGTACCCTGACAGGAGCAGGTACTACGGAAGAAACATATTTCCAGTAATCTTACAATAAGCATTTTAGTGAACATTCTTGTAAAATACTAAATTGGATCTTTACACTTCTACCTGCATAAAAATGAGTAATAACTATAATGCTTATCCCTATATTCCATTATAATTAGAAATTAAAACTAAAATATCTGGATAGTTACTTGTAGACTGCCGTCCTATCCTGTCATATGCAAGGATTTAAGTACTTTCACATATTGAAAATCCTTGCATTTCCCATATAAATATTCACTGGATGCTTTTAAGTTGGTTTTTTTTTTTGTCTGTACAATAAATATTACTGGGAAGCTCACTGGAAAATTAAAGTAGTGCCTGAAGCTGACTGTCCTTCGATGATATATTGTGTATGAATTGTGTCCTATGGGGATTATTCCAGTCCCTGAACATCATACTTCTTGTACCGCAACATCAAAATATTTTGTATTCCAACTTCTAAACCACGGTAGACATATACATTTCCTGATGGATTTTCTGTTTAGCTGTCACTTCAGCTGCTACAGTAAGAAGTAGTATGAACATTTAAAAATACTTTAAACCAATTCATAGCAATATTGGACATTTTAGACAAACTGAGTACTGGTATTTAGTAAGTATTATAATGGAGCTAGTGGTAAGCCCTATAGTTTGATTGCTTAACCCCCTACCATTTTTAAAAAGGCTTGTGACCTTTTTTTTGAGAGAGAGAGAGAAGCACTAACAATTTCATTGTTTGAAGCAGCCTTTGAAGTTCGATAAAAACAAAGCCATTGGGCTAGAGATATGCATTTAACTTGTCCCATGAAATTCTATTCCAGTGTGGCTGTGTTATAAACTGTTAAAATTGCCATTTACCTTATATTCCTTAGGAAACTTTTGGCAGGCTGTCAAAACAGCAACTGAAAATGAACATTCTAAAAAGCCAGCCATGCCAGCAACAAAACAACAGCAGCACCACCAACACACTGCACCGGGAATGCCTAGAAGCTGCTGGAACAGCTGTAGTGGGAGGGTATGGGGAAGAGAGGATCCAGGATATGGCACCAGGAGCCAATTCCCCACTCCTGGGATAATACCTTTCTCCTGCTGCCAGATAGTGCCGTTACTCATGTAGCTGAAACTCTTATCCATTTCACACAGGTTCTTTTAGGGCCTTCATCACCATAGTGTCTGAGCACCTTCCAGTAGTGCATTGAGCAACATGTCTAACAGCTGTCAAGCATGGCTCATTCTTTCTCTCTTCTTCTACCCATGGTGATAATTGTGGGTGTAGTATAGTATTTTGTTTTGATACGTTTGTTAAGGTTTTTTTTTAATTATATGTACATGTTGCTATATGTTTATATTAGAGAATGGAAGATGGTGAGGTTTTTGATGCTTGTTAGTTCTTGTGAGAGTCTAGTATCAGCTCCTGAGAAATCTTTGGTTCCTGTACAGACACATTTTATTTTTTTAATGGGATATACCATTATGTTTTGAGAGGGGCTCTCTCAATGACAGTCTTCAAAATGGATTTTAGGCAAACTTTGAGCTACCTGAGCCCAGGTCACTGAACACCTTGAAGAAATGGTAATAAGGAGCAAGACCTTGAACTTGACTTGATATTCTGTGGGAAGCTAGTGTAGAGATAGGGGGACAGGTTTGATGTGCTCGTGGTAGCCTGTTTTACTGAGGAGACGTTGCATTGTACTGTACCAGTTGATGTCTTCTTGCTCAGGTATATTGCATTGCTGAAGTATAGCCAGGAGGTTGAAGGAGCATATATCTGATGCCAAGTAATCATCCATCAGGATGGGGTGTAGTCTCCTGGCTGGCGGAGATGTTAGAAAGTGTTAATGGGGCAGGACTGAGACCTGTGGGATTCCACAAGTCAGGGTCTGGTGGTAGAAGTGCAATTTTCCATCACTATCCCTTGAGGGAGCCCCTCCGGGAAGGACTCAAACTGAACCCCCATTACTGCACATCCCTCGGCCCACACCGCTTCCAGCAACTCCCATTGGCCTGGAGCAGCGAACCGCAGCCACTGGGAGACGCAATCTGCTGAACCTGTGGACACGGCAGGTAAACAAACCGGCCTGGCCCACCAGGGGCTTTCCCTGCACAAGCGGCGGAAGAAGTTTGGGAACCACTGTCCTAATTTTACAACACATGTTATTTTTAAGGTAGTCTTTTGTATGTAATTTTCATATACATCACGCCTTTTGGTTTATTAATAGTTTTTACATTTTCAGAATTATTTGATGAAGTAAAGAGATGAGAGGCAGTCAAAGATAAAACCTGCACTTGAAAGGGAAAATAAACATTGATGCATTAAAAAACATCAAGACAAGGTCAACTTTCTTTGCCCTGAATTATGCATTTTCTGTCAAGCAGACAGAGGTACCTTATGTCACATGCTTTCAACTGCAAGACTTAACAGTAATAAATTGGGTTCCTGGCATCTGTTTGACAATGTCCTTAGGACTGACCATCTCAAAATCCTTACAGTGTATATAAAGGAGGGCATTAGTTATATTCATATGAGTACTCCCATTGAATTGAGTGGATAATTGCCCAGCATTGTGAGTAAGGCATTCACAATCTGGCCCTGGTCCTATTCTTTTGATTATTTAGATTTTCTCACTCTCATACATTTCCCTATTTTCTGTCTCTCTAGTGGGATAGTTTGTCATATTGTTTTGCTTTGCTTCGTTATGTGCAAGTATTTAATCAGTTCTGGTCACAGTCATGGTTTTTCAGTTTAGGGCAAGGCCTAGAGGTGAATTCTCTTCCTCCATATTGGCTCATGATGTCCCTCTCATATCTAGTACGTATCTCTCCATCTTTTTGTTTCCATTTGCTTGTTCTGTAAAAACATTTGGCTCCATATCCCCTTACCAATCCCCCTGACCCACTGAGTCCCCTAGTTTACAACACTGGTTTCATTCGCAGAAGGTTTCCACATCATCACTGAATTCTGTGATTTCAGCACACAGTAACATCATACATCTTGAAGAAAGCCTTAGGTAGAGCTGGATATTTTCTAGAATTCTTTTTGCTGCAGAGAAATTAAAGAGAAAACATGGTTTTATCTTGCTGTACGTTTGTTTGAAAAGTGCTTGAAATGGGGCCCTACGTTGGAAAAAGTATGCAAGCTGGGTGCTGGGAACAGTTGTAGCATCTGTGTGAGAAGGTGGCATGAGCACTAAAGGGAAAACAATTATTTCAAATATATTTCTTTTTATGGCACAAAGGAAATGATTAAGCATCCAGAAGGTAGATTTCACAAGTAGATCATTATTTTAATTTAAGATGTATTATATTATATTTATTATATTATAAAATGGTTGAAAACAAGGAAGAGTATCAGAAGAGAAAGTTACAATGCAGAAAAAAAGGCTCACTAATTCATTTTCCACCTTAGAGCTGCTGCACTGCAAGAGCCCTTTTGTGTGAATTACATTTTCGTTCATCGCTCTATTGTATGAATCATTTTTAGTATTGATGAGACTGGAAACATTATTTATTGGTCTAAACAATGTTTGGTGTTATATCCAGATGGGCTCATATTTTCTTCTGAATCAAGTTAAAAAAGAAAGAGACACACAAGTCACCGCAAGGAGACACGTTCATGATCTAGACAATATCTACTAATAAGATAGTAGAAATATTCATCTTGAAGCTAAAAGCACAATTATTTAGGTATGGTTTACCAAAGCAGACATTACTTCCTGACTGTTTTCTGTGCAGTTAGCAAGTAAGAGTGTTGCTGTTGCTTATGTCTGCTGAGGTAGAGCTAAACAGGGTATCACTAACTGCCCACTAACAATTGTTACTCCTGGGGAAATTCTGTGCCACTGCGCATGCACAGAATTCATCTCCCCTGCAGATTTATTTGCTTCCCTGTGGAAAAATCACTTTCTGATGGGGAAGCAAAGGGAGACCACAAGAGTGGTCGTGCGACCCGCCCCAGCAGTATGTTTTGGGTGCCCAGGGCAGCCAGCAGAGAGGTAAATCACTGTGAGGCAGGAGGTGGGACTGGGGAAGACCCAGATGGACCTTGCACCAGACTCAGCTGTTAGTCCTGCCTAGTATGGGGAATACAGGACTTCCTCTTCCCTTGCACAGCATCTGGGGCCAGGTCCCATGTACTTATGTGCATTTCCTCAATAAGCCATTAAGATTGTTTGGCCTTTTTATTGTCATACCTGAAAGGCTGCCTGTGGATCATGACATGTTTCAATAACCCATACATAGCCAAACTTCATAACGTCACATACAATCCAATGAGATATTAATGTCTAGCAGATGAAGACTTTTAGAATGACACCTCACAAGACATACTTTGTATAAGGAATATCATAATTACATGACAGTGGTGAATATTGGGGTGTCAGGGTGTCACACCTGGAGCTCCACCCCACTGAACTCCCCCATACCCAGACCTCCATGCTGAGCTCTATTCCTCCTCCACCCAAACACCACCCCTACTGAATCCCAACCACCTTCACCTGGACCCCCTCTGTACAGTCCCATTACCGTTGCACCCAGAACCCCCCAACAAGCCCCTGTGTATCCAGATTACCCCACACAGATCCCTCTCAACCCACACCTGGATCCCCCCACACTAAGCCCCTCCACACTTGGATCCTGCCGGGCTGAGCCTGCTTGCCCACACCTGGTGCACTTAGCAAGGAGGGGCAGGGCCCTGGGGTGTTTCTGGAGCAGGCCCAGTCCTTGGGCTGTGTCAGGGTTGTGTGTAGCCTCCCTGATGAGTCCGTGTCCCAGGTATGGGAGGGAGCTGCAGAGTGATCTCCCACCTCTGTGCAGCCAGTGGCCTGTGCTCCCCAATGCCATGCTGGAGCCTCCACATTTATTTAACAGATAAAATTTACAGAATTTTGCAGACTTTTAAGCTATTGTATGAAGAATTTTTAATTTTTTGATGCAGAATGCCCTCAGAAGTAAATTGTAGAACTTCTTAGCATTTTGATATAGAAGATTTAATTTATTTCCTCCCAACTAAATCATTTTACAAACTTCAGTCTGTTATTATTTATGACACCTTTAAAACTTTACCAGTGACCTCAGCAGTGAATAACTTCCCCAATGCATGGAACACATGACAGATTTGCTGATCTGTTGATACAATTGATATAAAAGCTTATGAAGTCACTGGTAAGATTTGGCATAAGTTTGATGAAGTTAGAGTACATATTACTTTTTAGTATATATTAGGAATGGAAATGAAAGCCTTATGCACCACTAGTGTTTGTTGGGTGTAGCATTGTAGGGAAATATGAAGATAGAAAAGAATGCACAATTCTTTCCCCTTAAATTCTTCTTTCCAGTATTTTATGGTTTGGGGTAGATGGAATGTGTCCTGTCACAACCTTAACTGCTGTAGTGTTTGCTAATTAGTATTAAACTCAGTCCTTAGATAGTACTTTTTACAATGCTGGATTAATATTATCTCCACTTTATAGGTCAGGAGGCTAAGATAAAGAGAAGTGACCACAGGAAGTTGTGGCGAACTAATCCCCATATGAGCCTCAAGGAGGCAAGCTACACAAACCTTTTATAAACTCTACTGTATTACCTTGCAGCGTTTTCCTCCCATAACCTGCAATTCTTAGGATTAATTATGCCAAGGGCAGAGTAAAATGTTATTTGCTCAAAGCATAGCTGGAATTTTGTTTGCTTATTTCCTTTGCCATGTGCAAAAAACCACAAATATATGGTTTTTCATGAGCCCTGGTTTGTAATGTTTTGCTTTGGCCAGAACGGATTTTGTACTGCAAGAAAAGAAAAAAGAAAAAGAATGTGTGTCAGAAGAAAAGGTTCGGGGCTATCAGTAGTTTTTGGCATCACCCACTCTTCACTTGGCTAGTACCTGTGTAATAAATCAGTACTCACAATGAAGAACAGTTGGCAGGTTGTGCAGGAGTGTTTGTGTGTGTGTAATTTTATGCTTGGTTCTTGTGTTTAATCCTTTTACATTTACAATATATATTCTTTCCTTTCTAGGCTCTGGGCTCCTTGGACTGTGGTTACTTTGGATAAAATAACAAAGGAAAAAGCCCAACAAAACAAAATGTAAAAGTTCAAACAAGGAAAAGAGAATGATGCCAAGGGGGGAAAGAATAAATTATCCAGCAAATTGCCTCTTTGTCTGCAAATGGTAAAGCAAAAGATAAAAAGGAGGCAAAGATACCAAATTCAGAGGAATCACAGTTTTTAAGACCTGTAGTCTCTAGGGTCTCCAATACAAACAGTAGGGAACAGATGAAAATGGCAAGCTATTATAGTCAGGGTTGTGGTAATGGCTCTAGATTAGGAAGCGAGGTCTGATACTTGCTCACATTTGCTGTACAAATTCCTTTTTTCAAGCAGCCTGACAAGAAAACCCTGAATTTAACAAGGATCATTAACTATAAAAGAATATCAGCAATTAAATGTGCTGTTTTATACAATTGTCAGGCTAGAGAAGTAAGGGATTAATCCTACTCCCATTAAAATCCATGGAAATACTCCCATTGACTTCAGTGTGTGTTAGAGTGGGTCCAAAAATGTTTGTATGGGGACATATTTCCTAAAAGACCAA
This sequence comes from Mauremys reevesii, assembly GCF_016161935.1. NCBI lineage: Eukaryota > Metazoa > Chordata > Testudines > Geoemydidae > Mauremys > Mauremys reevesii. Next base: position 25,422,571 of record NC_052629.1, on the reverse strand, counting down.
AAAATAATCCTGAAGAATGTAGAAGAAACTTCTTTGTGATGTGCACAACAGATGCTGCTGCAAACCACTAGCAGTGTTACTGTAATAAAGACATGCAAAAAGGAAAATAGGCAAGCCAGAAGTATCAGTATAGGTCACTAGAGCATGTCCTTTTAGTGGTTTACCACCATGACTGGTTTAGGTATCCATGCTATAGGTGTTTGTTCAACACAATTTATTAGCAGGGTCTTTACAAAAGCATTGTTATCCTCATTTTACGAATGGAGAAACTGAGGTGATGTGACTTGCCTAAGGATACCTAGAAGGCCACTGTTGGGAATAGGACTCATATTCCCTGGGTCCTAGTCTAACACTCTATCCACTAGGTTATACTGCCTCCATAGTGGTGGCCTTCAAGTGATAGTCATAGTGATGGAAGACACAATGGATCTCTAACCAAACTAAGAGCTAGTTTTATTAACGAGGAAAGCAGCGAGACACTGAATTCTGGTGTAACCATTGTCTGTGATGCGTTGTAGTTATGCCTGATAAACAAAACTTAAAGGGCCTGATCCTGCAACTTTTCCACTTTGGACAAGGCCTAGGATTGAGTAGTCCACTGATGAGTTTCATTGCCCCAGATTGCAGGACTGGATCTAAAACCCCGACAGAAACTACCTCTGAGCAAGATGACTGTAGCAAAGTCTAAGAGTGTCATACTGTAGCCATCTGGAAGGAGGAAAGAGTACATATTTTGAAACATTTATTTTCATTATCACGGGAAGCCCCTAAGGTAGCCCAGTGCACCATGCATCTGAGAAGGTTCTTTTCTTCTTGGGAGCAGTTCTACAATTAGGTTCACTCAGACTCAGAAGGAACGCTGAAGTTGAACTTATCCAATAATATAACTATCACTCTACCCTGCTCAGGGGAACAATCTGTTTAAATGCTATAACTATAACCCTCACACTTTGCTATGGAAACTTTTTCCAGAAATTAAAAGCGGAAAGGATGCATGACTGTGACAATCTAGTGGACATTTCCAATATTGTTTCAGAAACACCCCCACTGCCAGTAGATAAGATATTGACAATACATAACACTGAAAGAGCTGTAGAGTAGTGGATGACTGCAATGACTGTGTAGGTTGTCTACTGTACCAATTTGCTGTGAACTGGAACACACAATAGAGAAATTCAATCAATACTATAAGGACAAGACAGATAATATACATATGTAAAGAAGCGAAGTACTTTATGAGAAACTCTCCGATACTACGTGGAGTATAAAATCTACAGAGGCTAGAATACAAATCCTACCGATTTGTAAATGTCTATGTTGCATCATTTCATGGGATACCCAGATAAAAATTGTGTTTGCAACTGGGGCTTAGAAGCAACAGACACTTCCAAGTGTGACACTGAAAATCAGAGAGGATACACATCATTTGTTACTGTTATGGAACCCTTGAAGTAAATACAAGTTGTCACAATTGGCTTGAATTAGCTAATTATTTCTCATACATCATAAAAAAGGAACGCTGCCTTTGGGAAGCATTCCTTTCATGGTGAATGTACTTGGTGTAATTATAAATAAGAAGATATTGACATTACCTCTGTCAATTTTTTAATTTAACTGATTTTTAAATAAATTATTCACAAGACAATTACATTAGTGCATGTGTGCAGTATGTATTAACTATAAATGTGACTGTTCTTACTATTTCTGGATTTAGAATTTCTCATTACATTATATAGAATTTATTCATTTTTCCCCTCTCTTTCTCTCCTCAAAAATATATTGTATTGTATTGTTTACAATGAGTAAAAATAAAGTATTGTTTACTTCTGTAAAAATATCTAAATGTACATTTGTTACAAACGTTCCCAGATTAGTGAACAGTGGTCATATCAAGTATTTTTCCATACTGCATAAACATCACCATGGCATATTATGTATTATAGATTCAGTCAGCATATCCTTCTGCAGAAAGTTTCCTTAACAGGTGTTATTGACATGGTTTTTGTACTTCTAGCATATGCAGTGATGAGCTGCCAAAATCTTAACAACCGGTTCCCTATAAAAAGTTCTGATTTAAGAAGGTGGGAGCGGGGGAAGGGGCCGGGGCAGGGGGAGACATACTTGTGGGGTTGGGGGCCCCTGCAGGGCCTGGGGCAAATTGCCTAGAGCTTGCAGCCCCCTCCCCCCTTACCGTGCCGGCAGCTCAAAGCAGCAGGATGACTCCGGAGCTCAGCTGAGCTGCCCAGATGGTGCCGGCGGCTGGCCACGCTGCAGCTGGGGGGAAGCTGGGGAAGGGCTGTGGGAGCCTCAGCCTCCCCAGCTGGAAATCCTGGGAGCAACAGGATGGTCCGGCCCACGGACCGGAGTTCTTTGCCTACTCCCTGGCCCTTTAACAACCGGTTCTCCACGGAGGTCTAATTTTAGCAACCGGTTCTTGGGAACCTGTGGGAACCTGCTCCAGCTCACCACTGAGCATATGTTCTTTTTCTTTCAAGAGTAGCAGTTTCTAAAAAGCTGTTCCTCTTCTTAACTACGATTGATGAGGGTGATAGCTTCCAAGAATTACTTTTTTGTTACAGTGATGTCTGTCAGAGACCACTGGGTTTCTTACAGTGTTAAGATTACTAGAGCACTAAGACAGGAGTGGGATTTTGTCTCTTAAAGGCACAGCCTTTACACTCATGGGTGAGGATAAAGGTAATTTTCAACTCAGAATCACTGCAGAACTGTTTGCTGGCTTCCCTCCTTCACATCCACATTTCTGCCCTCAGCTTCCTCGCCCACCTCAGCTCTGCCCTGGCCATTCTCCTATGCCAGGAATTTCAAGGGCCTCCTCAGAAGGCAGCTGGTGGCTGTCTTATGCAGTCCCTATGCTAAAGAAAGCCAGAATCAAGTTTTTGGAGCTCATTTACACTGCCCTGGATCCTTTATTTGGCATGCAGTAGCCAGAGTAGAGTTGAAGGTCTCACCCTTAGGCACTTTGGCTTTGATCCTTCACAGAACTATTCAGGTACTTAAAGTTAACCACATGCTTTAGTGCTTTGCTGGATTAAGTCCTTACAGCTGAGGAACTGTTGAAGGAAACATTGGGATTTTCTGGGCAAGACATGATTTGTAAATTGTGAAGTAGTCCAATTATTTTCCTTTAATAATAATAAATAATAATAATAATAATTGGAGATATACCAATCTCCTAGAACTGGAAGGGACCTCAAAAGGTCACTGAGTCCAGCCCCCTGCCTTCACTAGGCAGGACCAATTTTTGCCCCAGATCCCTAAGTGGCCTCCTCAAGGATTGAACTCACAACCCTGTGTTTAGCAGGCCAATGCTCAAACCACTGAGCTATCCTTCCCCACACCTCCTTTCTCTGTGCCCCCTCAGGCTGCCCCTTTCCAAGTGTTCACTGTCTGTAATATCAACTCTAGTCTTTAAGGATGATTTTTAAAGACTTAGGACCTACACTGCCACCATACAATCACATATAACAAAATACCACAAATACTCTGACCAAACCATCAAGTCTGGCTATTAAAGCAATGAAATCACACAGCTGAAATTTTATTGAGCCAGGGCTTTCCTTACGGCTCTGATAGCAGTGCTAGTTTCCTTTCATTTCACTCCACAGCTTTGGTTGCTACAGATGCCTGTACGCATCCTTAACAACAACATAGTTCTTCAGATAATTGACAGATAAATCAAGTTACAACTAGTTCAAGATGAAATGAGCAATATAGTTCACTTGATGTACACAAATTAATTTGCCAACCAGGAATCTACTTTGAAGAGCAACTTCTATTATCTCGTGCCCTGAAATGCAGAAATATATTTTGTCCCATTTCCCCACCAACATAAGAAACAAAAGTTGTAAAAACTCATTGTAAAAACATATTACATATTTTTCTCATCCAAAAATTACAGACATTTTTTCCACTTACTTTAGTTTAGAGTATCATTAGCACACGGGCAATTTCTGATTGGGTCTGGAACATAATATTTTTTACAAGAAAAATGGGACTATGTATGATGTAAATAACTTGATGCTAAGAGTAAAAACAGACTAATGTTTTACTCTAACTGTATAATATAGCCATTATCTTTTCCATGAATGTAAACTGGATCATTACAAACCAACTGTTTGGAAGCATGATTAACTCTACTCCAATCAGTTATGATTTCCATCATGTGGCATTTCTTACAATTTTCAGAATATGCAATAAGATTTCTAATCATCATAATGAATCTTGTGCATCTTACCATTTATGCATTCAAGAGAAATACACTCCCTCATCCACTATCTCACTACAAACCAGAGATCCCAATCTGCTGTGTTCATTCTCTGCTTATAGTCTCAGACTGAGATTTTCAAACCCACTTAAGGAATTTGGATGAGCAATTCCCATCAATATTAGGCTTTTAGGTGGCTTTGAAACTGTCAGCCTGGATATCTGTCCTGTTTTTCTCCTAAAAGGATTCAGGACTCCACTATTCACATACGCTCCAGAAGTTAGCTTTAGCCCATCCATTGTACATGTTAATGCTGGTATTTTGAAAAGCTTGTGCAAATGGAGGTGGTCTGTTGCATGTTCTAAATGGAGCAGAGTATGGGAATAGTTGCCCAGTGACAGAGCATTCAGCTGGGATCAGCGCACCCAGGCAGATTGGGGACACAGATCAAGAACTGCTGTTCAGAACTCCTGCTCTACTCACCCGCTGTTTAGAAAATTCCCTGGAATTCTGGAGTATCCAAAACTGTATGTTCACATTCCCTGCTACATGTCCAAATAATACCTCCCTCCCCTTTGAAAGTTCCTTTTATATACCACGGAGGGGAGGTGCTGTGTATGTTAGACCTGCTTGGCAAAAAAAAAATGGTTGGGGGTGATCATGGAAATGTTCAACACAAATGGGAAAATAATCAAAGAAAAAACAATAGTAGGCCAATTTCAAAATAGAAAGGCCACTAAAATGACTTATGGGAGTTGTAGTCCAGTTGCCTCATTCTGCCATTATCTTCTGTTGGGGTGGTCTCCCTCATCAGACTACATTTCCCATGATGCACCTCAGTCTCATCCCTTGGTTGGAGAGGCAGTGCCTCATGGAAGGCGTTACCCAGCATGGGAGCCCTTCCCATACAGGATAATGGGGACAACTTTTAGTTTTTCAGATGTTCAATGTTTTGCCAACAATTTTTTCCCATGGAAGGCAGACACTTTTCATAAAAAAACAAAGAAAAACAATTTAATTTAGTCAAAGACAACATTCCATTAAAAAAACAAAAAAACAGCTTTGATGGACAATTTTGGACTAACCTTATTTGGCAGTGTACACAGGCCTCTCCAGTAAGTCACCAAGTCACAGGCTAAAACCGGAACAAATCAAGATGCACAAACTGTTGTTCCTCTCCCCACTTAATCTGAGAACTGGTAATGAGCAGTTAGCAGTGCACCACTTGCTGATTATGCTAAATATGAAGATCTTCCCCAGTACAGGGGCCCAGATCTCAAGGATACAGCAAGGATTCAAGAAACAACTCTTAAGCTACCATGACATGCTCCCAATATTTAAAAGGATATCCCTTTCATGTATCTGGATGACACAGAAGGGTTCACATCCACATACAAATATTGTTAACATTTGTAATGTTTATTAGGGAAGACTAAAGTTTCATGTGGTAATTGCTGATATAAGTTACTATACGGTGGGTGAACAACCGGCTGAAAGACCATACTCAAAGAGTAGTCCAACAAGGAGGACAATCAAGGCGTTCCTGCAACAGACTGGCACTATTCAATATTTCTATTAATGACTTGAATGATAGAATGGAGAGTATACTTATAAAATTTGCAGATAACACCAAGCTGGGAGGGGTTGCCAGCACTTTGGAAGACATGATTTAGAATTCAAAAGGATCTTGAAAAAAACGTTTTGTCTGAAATCAATAAGATGGAATTGAAGAAAGGCAAGTGCAAAGTACTAGACATTGGAAGGAAAAAAATGAAATGCACAAATACAAAATGAGGAATAAATGGCTAGGCATCAGTACTGCAGAAAAGGATCTGAGGGTTACAGCGGATCAGAAAATAAATATGAGTCATCAGATGACACTGCAGCAAAAAAAGAGAGTTATCATTCCGAGACCTATTAAGAGGACTGTCATATGTAAGACGTGGAAGGTGATCGTTCTACTCCAAAGTAGTAGGGCCTCAGCTGGAGTAATGCATCCAGTTTGGGGCACCACACTTTAGAAAAGATGTGAAAAAAATTGAGTCCAGAGGAGAGGAACAAAAATGATAAGAGGTTTAGAAAAAATGGCGTATGAAGAAAGCTTGAAAGAATTGGGAATGTTTATTCTAGAGAAGAGAAGGCTGAGGAGGGACATGATATCAGCCTTCAAATATGTAAAAGGTTGTTATAAAGAGGACAGTGCTCAACTGATCTCACTGTCTACCAAGGGTAGGACAAAAACTAATGGGCTTAATCTGCAGCAGGAATGATTCAGATCAGACATTAGGAAATATTTTTTAACAGTAAGGATAGTTAAGTTCTGAAACAGGGAGGTTGTGGAATCCCCAAAATAGAAGGTTTTTAAGAATAGGTTAGACAAACACCTGTCAAAGATGCTCAAGGTTTTACTTAACCCTTCCTGAGCACAGGGGACTGGACTAGATGACCTCTTGAGGTCCCTTCTAGCCCTACATTTCTGTGATTTTTCCAGGTGCCCAACTTGAGACCCTGGGGTCAGATTTGTGGAAGTGCTGAGCACTTACAGCTGCAACCAAAGTCAGTGGGAGCTGTGCTTTACAGATATGAATTGCTACATAATGCTAAGAATTCTGGAAAAATCAGGCAAAATTAGTGGATACTTTTGACCTTAATGACCCTACTGCCTCAGGTTCCCATCTGTTAAATGGAGATAATACCACCCCTCATCTCAGAGAGGTGGTGTGATGTGAATGAAGACAAATGAATTAACATTTGTGAAACATTCTGATATTATAGTGATCAGCACCCAGGAGGAAATTAATAATTCTGACTTCAGATCAGGGCTTGAATAGTGTGAGGTAAACAAAGTCTGGGGTGACATATAAAACAAAATATTGCATAACTGCTCATTAACTGAGCACTGTCCATCTTGTGCTGTGAATGAGGCAGGGTTCCTGTCAAACAATTGTATGTTATGTAATTAAAATCTGTATCATAATTAATACATACAGGCAACCTTAATTTGGACCTTTCCTAACTTGTAAGTCAATTATTTTTTCAACCTTAACATTCTTTTAACATTATATGTATTGCACACAAAAAAAAACTTAGGCCAAATAGGTGCGCAAATATAGATATGGGAGCCTAGTTTTAGGAATTTTTAGAGAGAGAGATGCTCCTCTACCTTAGTGGGTTCCACGCTTATTGGCTGATTTTGCTAGCCTCAGAGATTCACAGTAGCCCTCAGTTTGGCCACTTTCATGGCTCAAATCTGCTGTTCACTCAGATAACCTGATCACTGGCCAATATGGTGGTGGGGGTGGGGAAAGAGTAAGAACAATCCTTGCAGTTTCTGCTGATCCACCATTTGGGTCAGGGAACAGCCCAGAGACCTTCCCCTTTGGTGGAACCTCCTCTGTTGGATCAGGAGTTGGGAGGTTTGAGGGGGAACCCGGGCCTGTCCTCTACTCTGGGTTCCAGCCCAGGGCCCTGTGGATCACAGCTGTCTAGAGTGCCTTCTGGAACAGCTGCACGACAGCTACAATTCCCTGGGCTACTTCCTCATGGTCTCCTCCCAACACCTTCTTTGTCCTCACCACAGGACCTTCCTCCTGATGTCTGTTAACATTTGTACTCCTCAGTCCTCCAGCAACACATCCCTACTCCCAGCTCCTTACACACACACCTCACTAACTGGAGTGAAAGCCTTTTTAAACCAGGTGTCCCAATTAGCCTTAATTCTAGCAGTTTCCCAATTGGCTACAGATGTCCTAATTAGCCTGCCTGCCTTAATTATCTCTAGAAAGTTCCTGATTGTTCTGGAATAGTCCCTGTCATCTTACCCAGGGAAAAGGGAACTGCTTAACCTGGAACTAATGTATCTACCTTCGACCACCACTCTCTTGTAGCCATCTGGTCTGACCCTGTCACAATATACAGACCCACACACCAAATATATTATTTTATTTATATATATATATACACACACACACACATTCTATTATGAAAGATTCTATGGTTTCGAGAAATATTCTCTATACTTAAGATATGGACTACTGCTTGAACTGCTAATAGCTCTAAAATAGAATGATCTTGAAAGCTTAAACTGCACAAGCTAAGCATAGCTGGGAGTGTAGGCAGGCTCTGGCAACACTTCTATTCCCCAGCCACACCCTCTATGCTGGAAGCAGAGGGGATGATGATGATGAAGAACCACTGCAGCAACTCTGTGCCACCTAAGGATTTTCCCCTGCATAAGAGAATCCTCAAGTACCCTTGTAAATTGACTTCAGGGCAGCTTTGCACTGCTGGAGCAATACAAAGCTATTGCAGCACAGCCAAATATGTGTCCCTGTATAATTTAATGTCTTACAAAGGCAGGAATGATTAAAATCAACAGTGTTTTATACAGTGTGCATTATATTATTTATAGAACTAAAAATGAAGTACCTACTCTAGAGATAAGAACAGTTGCAAAGAGCAAAACTACCATATGTCAATTTCTTCCTAGAGAATGCTGCAACCATCCACAGCTGCAATGAGCTCTCAGCTGCTATGCAGTAGAATAAGTCGCTTTTGTTTATTTACAAAAAAAGAAGAATAGGTGAAAAAACCCCAACTTATTACTTCAGGATGAGAATTCCAAAACACCTGGAGGCAAATAAAAGAAGGAAGGGAATGCAATGCAAAGGGCTGTTCACAGATGGAGCATTAACATTTAGCATAGAGCCTTTGTACTGGATTTGCTTAGCCAGTTTTACCCCATGAGCTATAGGCAGTCTACTCCTCTACAATGTCCAGCACTTATTTTGAGAATCCTGTTATTATGCTAAACCTCTGATTGTATTCTGGCTCCCAGCTAAATGGAATTTAAAAACAGTTGTTTTAAATTCTTTCATTGATAAAGCATAGTATAAACAACAAACGCAGTACCTGCATATTCTTTTATGTGATACTGAATATTTAGTTTTGACACTCTCTTATACATAAGAATATACAAAGAAGCCTCTCTTCAAAGACTACTGCTAATCAATAGGCAAGTCATTGTGTTTGCTGACCTCCTTAAAATGCAGAAAATTTGTTTAATTTTCATTTATACACCCCTTCTATGAGGCAACTGGATTCCGCTGGGCTCTCTGGTAGATGCTTAAGTCAGCAATCACTGTAGTACAATTGGGGTTTCTGGTTATCACTATTTGTTTTGTAAAAAAAAAAGAAAAAAAATCACACACTGGAAAGTACATTATATTTGTCAATAAAGGTACAAAGCAGTAAAAGCTAAAGGTAAAGCAAAGTTTCATGTATTTTTGCAGTGATCTGTAAATGCAGCCCTTCAATTACAATTTTTTCTGACGACTCATACTGCAGGTAGAAAAAAAAATAACTAAAGTCTACAGGTAGAGAGAGAAATCCAGGACCAGATTTCAGACTGGGAAAAGGGTGCAACATTATTTTTAAAATTAATTTGCTAATTACACTTAAAATACTTAATGCGATAGTGCTAATTGAGGACAGCCATTACTTATTGCAGAAATAATTAACGAAGTTTGGTCATCCAGTCAGAAAGCAATCACATAGCTGGAAGTATGAATTATGTATATAAAATATTATGAACAGCTCATGAAATCCATGGGCATCAATTTGTTCACTTAAACTATTTTCAAACAATTCAAAACAATGAAGTTGAAAATCTTGATTTTTCTCATAGACAAGTCACATACAGACCACCTTGCCCCAGAGTAAGTCAAGAGAAAGAGCTACTTTTCTATGGTTATGCAAGCATAGGTGGATCACGGGGGACACTTCACTGACCTCAATGTGGGATGGTCAGGGAAGGCGCATGACTCTCTCATCTTTAAGAGCGCAAGATTTTTCAGAGAGCTGCGAGCAGGGACTTTCTCGACTGGCAGATTAGTTGTTGGGAATGTTGAAATGCCAGTAGTGATCCTGGGTGACCAAGCCTACTTCTTGCTCCTTTGGCTCATGATGTTGTCCACTGGACATTCTGAAAGCACCAAGAAACAATTCAACAATTCAGTAGGTGCAGAATGATATTTTTCCCCCAAGATCTTGCTAATTCTTAATGTTATTGACAATAGATAAAATACCCATTCTGCTAAAAGGAGGAGGTAGCAAAGAGACACTATTACTGTTACAACAAGACTTTTGTACATATAGATAATTTGTCAATAAAAAAAACAGACCTCAAATTCTTCCCATGTAAAAGCTGATAAATACTCCGAATGCACCGAATTCTGCCCTTTTTTGTTCCCCTCAGGCCCTCGACAAGTCAATCGGCTGCATGCGTGCAATGACAGGTAATATTTACCTCAAATGGCCTTATTTTACTTTACCTATTTTAGTATCTACCTCTTCTCCCTTTTGCTACATCCTATCACTGCTTCTTTATCTATATATTAGAGTCTTCTTTATTCACACTGATCCTGCCTAGAGAACTGTTACCCTCCAGTTTCTATACTCATAACAAAATACAGATGACAAGGGTGATTATATTTGTTACAATGATGAGAAAACTAACCTGAATACTTAATGAGAGTTCTTGTGTGATTTCTCACCAGATTATCTCATTACGCAGAGTTTGCACTTGAAACGATAGCTGGAACCAGAGTTAACAGTCATTACCATGTGTTAATCAGCCAACTTAATTGTTCTTCTATACATGCAACTATAGATTTTCCTTTATTCTCTTTTTTACTAGTGACTATAAAGAATCTAAAGCAAAACCTTTTTACTTTGAAAAATAAAAAGGACAGCAGGAGTGACAGAAACTAGCATAATTAAGGGTGCATAACAATTTCAACTGTGTTCACTTCCTCATATCAACCTTCCCACTAACACAAAGAATATGGCGAAGCACACCTGAGTTCTCTCTGCACAGGTAGGTAGTCACAAGGAGGACTTATGTGTTACAATGCTCCATAGCACCGTAACAGCTAACTTTTAGGCATTCTGCTGTCTGGTGGAATTCGCAGCCCTGAGGGCTTGTCTACACTGGCACGTTTTGTTGCCAAAAGCTTTTAAAATTGCAGCACTAGCCATATAAAAGTTTTACTCTCCATGCTGGCCAGTGCTTCTGGCTGCTAATGAGGTATTAGAATGGGTGAGTCAGCATGGCCACCTGGCAGCACAAGGAAGCACTGAGCCTTCATTATGCACAAGTAGTTTCACTGATGTCACATGTGCTTAAAGTTAGTACATGCATGAGTGTTTGCAATGTCGTGTAAAGCTTAATGGAGCCCTTAGTTTGTAAGCGTATGATTCAACATCTATTGAAGTTAAATGGAATGACTCCCATTGACTTCCATGGCCATTGAGTCTTATGCTTTTGAGAGCACTAAGGCTGTGATCAAAAGCCTGTTGACGTTAATGGGAGGCCTTCCATTGACTTCATCGGGCTTTTTCATCAGGCTCTGCCTTTTAATTTTATTTGCCTGTCAAAATAGATGCCAAGCAAACTTATAGCACATAAAGGCAAGACTTGCACAAATTAATACTTTAAAAAATATTCTTTGACAATAGGTTGTTGATTCCTTTCCATACCTCAAACGTAAAGGCTGCATCAACTGAAAATGGAGACAATCTGCTATGGTCTTTAATATCTGAATTTCTGTTTAAATTAAAATGATTTAAGTAGCATCAAAACATTTCATTGTAGGAGTTTAAATAAAAAATAAAAATATAACTGTAATGCTAATCTCTAGGAAAGCTATTCAATAGGTGAAGTAAAGGGCTACAAAAGAATAAGAAGTATAAAATGTAATACATAAAATGGAAATCTTAATCAAATTTGAAAAACATCAATATTTAAACAAGATAATCATTATTCACCATCATAAATGGTATTTTTTACATAATGGATATTACCAAAAATCCCCTGCTAGCTAGGAAAAAAAGCTATAACATTTCATAGCTGTGAAATATAGTTTTATTTAAAATGTAAAGTTCACAGGACTATTTTATCATAGTTATTACCATTTACAATGCATGACTTTTCAAATATCTGGAAAACCTCTCTGAGCTCTCTCAGCTTCCTCCGTGGATGCTCTCATCAGTGTTCTCAGGAATCATGTTCCAGTTTTGGAGGGAACAAACCAAATTTCTATACAACTTCTCACACAGTTACAGATCAAGGGCACAACGCAACATATCATAAGTTTGTGTAAATGTTCATGCAGCTATTTGACACAAGGAACAAGATTAATCATTAACATTAAGGTTGCATGTTTAAACACACAGAAGTAAGCAAATATTAATGTTGCACGTTCCTTTTTGCTAGAAGGAGCAGAAGGACTAAGGTAGTTTCTCTGGTCTTTACAGGTGGGCATCTGTACCTCACTGCCACTTTAGGCACCTATGTCAAACATTTAAGCACCCTGGCATTCAGAAAACCCCTGATCAGCTGCTGCCTAACTATGTAGGTGCCTAACTCCCTAGACACCTAAAGTCAAGGAGGCACCTACATTTTGGTGGCTGGGTATGCACACGTCAGCCAAAGTCCTGACACTGCCCAGCAGTTCGGTGCCTTACTCAAACCTAAGCCTTAGCAAGGTCCACTAACTAGGCATTCCCTATACATTGCCTTCAGGGCTCAATCTGGTAGAGGTTCTCTGAGCATAGCTAAATCTATACAAAATGTGGTGGAGGAGGTGCTTTACCTCCTTGTAACCTTTAGCTAAGTCATTAGTGCCTTCATCCAGGATGTGGGAGACCTAGGTTCAAATTTTCCCTTTGCCTGATGGGGCACAGGGACTTGAGTCTCCTAGCTCTTAGGAGAGTGACCTAACTACAGGGATGCATAGTCATTTTCACTCTCACCTTATGAATATATAAGTATTTATACACAGTGGAACAACAATAGGAGAGGTTGAGAGACCTGCATCAGAATACCCCCTTCCGCATTCCAGTAATTAAGGTACTTCCTTGAGAGGTGGGGAATGCAAGTTCTACTCCCTGCTCTACATCAAGCAAAGCATAGATTTGAAGCCAGCTGTTCTAAAGCCTAAGTGAGTGTTCTAACCACTGAGCTAAAGGGATTACTCCTTCAGTTTTTCTTGGAAAAGAACTCACTTGGCTTAGGCACCTAACCCCAGGCGATGGTTTGTGGCTATGACTCCTAGGAGTGGAGGGAAACACTTTCCTATGGCCTGGAGGTAGACACCTAATTCTCTTGAAGGGGTGAGGGCTAGGCCATACTCCTCTCCTCGGCATTTTGCATTAGCTATCTGAGGAGGCTCCTGGCTCAGTATGCTGGTTTTTGTCAGTCTCTTAATTAGGTGCCTAACTCTCCTCATGCTTCTTATAGGGAGCCTTGCTGGGCACCTATCTCAGGACTCGTCTACACTACCAAGTTTTGTTGACAAAACGTATGCCTACACCGAAAAGCCGACAAAACAAAAATCGCCAAAGGGTGTTCACACTTGCTCCCTCTGTCGACAGATCATGTCTACATTATCAACGGGGTGAGCAATGAACCGTGGGTATGTATCCCACAGTGCAGTGTTGTGGGAAGGAAGAGCTGATCACTGCGCATCTTGGGATTCTCTCCGAGTTCTCCCACAGTCCCCTCAGCTGCCGAGAGCAGCACGAGTAGCTCTGTGAGCTGAGGAATGGCAAAGCAGCACAGCAGGCTATCCCCCTCCCCCTGCAGTAGCAGTCTGCCTTCTGCTGTTTTCCTAGTGCCAGTCAGAACAGGAGCATTCCCATGATTTGCTCTTTGTTTGGTCCCCACATGGAGCAGCACACAGATACTTCTCCGAGCTTTGAAAGGGGAGGAGCGCATGCCTGCAGGGCAGCAGAGATCAAAACACTGAGCAGAGCAATCAGGGCAGGCATTGTGGGATACTGGCGGAAGCCAGTTCTGTCAACAAAACAATCAGCAGTGGACACAAGAACAAATGGATATAAACTGGCCATCAGGAAGTTTAGACTTGAAATTAGATGAAGATTTCTAACCACTGGAGGAGTGAAGTTCTGGAACAGCCTTCCAAGGGGAGCAGAGGAGGCAAAAGACATATCCGGCTTCAAGATTAAGCTTGATTAGTTTATGGAAGGGATGGTATGATGGGATAGCCTAATTCTGGCAATTAATTGATCTTTGACTATTAGCGGTAAATATGCCCAATGGCCTGTGATGGGACACTAGATAGGGTGGAATCCGAGTTACTACAGAGAATTCTTTCCTGGGTGTCTGGCTGGTGAGTCTTGCCCACATGCTCAGGGTTTAGCTGATCGCCATATTTGGGGTCGGAAAGGAATTTTCTTCCAGGGCAGATTGACAGAGGCCCCAGGGGGGTTTCGCCTTTCTCTGCAGCATGGCGCATGGGTCACTTGCTGGAGGATTCTCTGCATCTTGGAGTCTTTAAACCACAAGTTGAGGACTTCAATAGTTCAGACATAGGTCAGGGGGTTGTTACAGGAATGGGTGGGTGAGGTGCAGGAGGTCAGACTAGAAGATCATAATGGTCCCTTCTGACCTTAAAGTTTATAAGTCTATACTGGCTCTTTGTCAAAAAAAAAATTGTATTTTTCTCTTGTGAAGTCATATCTTGTAGGTAATGTGGCAAAAGTGATTAGGAGGGATCTAAATAAGGAGAGAAGGATAAACCTGGTCATGTCATGCAAATAGGGCATCATAACAGAAGGCATAGAGGTGACAACAAACTAAGTGTCATGGCTAATGTGACTCAGAAGGCTGGAGTGAATGTGAAAGAAGGCCAGATCAGAGATGTAAGCCTCTTGAAAGCACTGACAAGAAGTTTAAAATTGATACACAGTAACTGGCGAGCTAGTGGATAGATTTAAGAGGGAGAAAATGGGAGATATGGTCTGAGTGACAAGACATAGGATGATGTTGGAGACAGCATTTGAATGCACTGCAGTGAGACAAGTTGAGTATTCCAGAGACTGAAGAAGAGGAGGTTACAGTAGCTGAGAAGCCATATAATGATTAAGCCAATAGGCACTGTGACACTGGCCCACCAGCTGCCAGCTCATGACAAGGCCCCAGGCCTAACTGAACATCAGCAACTGCATAGCTGGAAACCAGTGTGGTTCACTTGTGTGTTAGCATTGTTTAAAATAGATGTTAAATTGATAAGAATGTGTTTAGACTTGATGAAATACTTGTAGGATGCTGCATGTATTGATCTGACCTATTACCTCTGTAGTCCATGGCATAAAGTTATATTGAGTGTTTGCATTGTACGCCTCTAATTGTGTAACTCACCCAACAGAAAAGAAGCATTAATTAATGTAAAGTGCTCATCCTGCAAAGCAGGCCTATTGAAACCAAATGAGCCATTGTGAAGCATCAAAGAACAGACTTTGTTGATTGCCCCACACACAGGACAAGAAGACAGGCACCACACTTGTTCTATCAGTTTGAACTCAGGGGGAAGGGAATAAAAATCCCTGAGCAAAATAAACTTCATCCCTTCTATGCTTGAACCCTGAGCATAAACAAGGAGCCTCCAGCTCTTTAGCCCTAAAGGAGTTTGCTTATTATAGAAGGTTTTATTATATTTTTAAAGCTAAGTCTGTAACTCGTGTGTGTGTATGTTTATCTACTACAACCTTGTAAATAACTAATTTCTTTTTCTTAGTTAATAAATCTTTGGTTAATTTATTACAGGATTGGCTACAAACATTGTCTTTGGTGAGAAATCTAGGGTTCAGTTGACCGGGGTAAGTGACTGGTCCTTTGGGACTGAGAATAATCTGAATATTGTTTTGATTTTTGGTTTAAGGGACCATCCATCACAAACACAAGCCTATCTGGGTGGTAGACAGGCATGCCCAAGGGGACTGTCTGCGACTCCATGGTAAGGAGGTTATAGGGCTTGTGGAGTTTACACTTCTTACTGGGTTGTTGAAATCTAATTATAGAACATATAACCAGTTTGGGGGTTTTGCCCTGCTTATTGACAGTCTGCCCTGAGGTTGGCATTCACAGTCGTAAGCCACGCCAGACAGCTTGTCAAGGGTGCTCTGCCTCTGCTGGGGCGTTGTCTGACAATCAGATGCTGTTAGTCAGAAATATCATTAATTGCAAGTCACCCAATCAGGGAGCAGGAAATTTCCAGAACCGAAACACAGGAGCACAGTTAGGCATCAATAAGTATACAGCAGCCCATACTCTGCTAGCTAAGACAACTCCATTCCAATGTAACTTTAAATATATTCTGCAGATCATATGCTAGGATATTTTGAAGTTTGTTCTGTTAGAAATGTGTGAGACATAATTTATAATGGTCTTCAAATCTAGGGAGAAAACATACGTGTTTGATTTAGGTGTTATTACTTCATGAATATTGTGTGTCCAGGATAATGAGAGATATATCACAAGAAAAGTGCTATAAAAATCATCTATGGTATACAATATGACAACCAAAAGAACATGGCTCATAAACACTACTGAGGTATTAATCAAAACACAACACTTTTTCCCAAACATGCAGGTAATCACATCTACACTTTAGTCAGTGATGACATAAGGAAATATGTCAAGTAATTAATATAAATAGGTGATGAATTGCCATGTTTAAGATGATTTTTAAGAACATAAAGTATGAAGAGTAGTTTAACTGGATACACTAACTGTACTTGTGTATTTATACACAGGCAACAGGAAAGAGGAGGGATTAAAGACTTCATTCCACATAAAAATGCAGTCCTGTCAGATCAGTGTCATTTATATAAGACAGAATGAACTGCCAAACGTATCAGATGGAGAATCCATTAAACATTATTGAAAGTCCCAGTGTCCCCTCTAGCTAAGAAGAGTTATTAGTCTGACAAAGTGCTAATCTAGAACTAATGGGATTTAATTTTATGAATTGTTTTCATAAATATTCTAAAATATCTTTGAATGTATGAGAGTGTATTAGAGCAGAATATGAATAATTCATTGTGATAATTTTATTTACATAGTGAAATGATATTTGTTTGGCATATCTTAAACCATAGTATCTAAGGCTGTCTGTCACAGTAACACACACTGTCATGTGGGAGACAAGCCAAAATACTATCCCAAAGTGTCTCTCTGACACTTAAAATAACATGCATCTCTAATCTTCTTCCATTATTTGATCTTCGCCCTGACATATTACTTAGGATTTTCATTTTCAAAAGATATACTTTCTCTCTCTCTCTCTCTCTCTTTTTTTTATTATTTTTCCTTCTATTCATAAGAACCCTCTGTTCTTATTAAAGGACTCTTTCATTCCTCTTTCTTGTTGTTCTTTCTAGCAGAGAGAGAACATAAGACTGTGAGGTGAAAGGATATGAAAAAATTCTTTAAGGAAATACAAGAGCGGCAGAGGGAATGGAACTCAGCTGTCTTTTTTTTTTTTTTAACCACTTTCTCTCCTTGAATCTATGTTTGGCACAGAAGTGATGAGGAAAAGGTTTCTCAATTGCCTACCAGATTTGTTCCTTAAAGCCTAATTTAATTTGTGTTGTCCTAGTTAGTTCCATTCTATAGATTTCAAAAAAAGATTTCATTTAACCCCCACACCTCTACTGCCCTCTGCTCATTTTTCCACAAAGATTAATTCAAGGAAGGCTAAAAATAGTACCTCCCCATGTCCTAGACCTTATTTTCAGGAATAGTAGCCTTAAGTACTGTCCATATTAAGAATTCTAGAGCATCACCCTCAATGAATATGCCATATATTCCTAAACAGTGCTAATATCTTTTACTTTAATAAGGCTTACAGTAGCCAGCTAAGAAATCATGGTGTTAAATTTATTATGTTTCAGTGCTCAAAACTGACACTTCACAGTTCAGATAGAAAGATATGGTCCCTGCTCCAAAAGTTTACAGTCTATGTAGTACTTGCTCTCATAACATTGCTATCAAAAGATACATTTGTCTTTTCCCTTTATAGTCATTAGGGTTTAACCGCTCTCTATGCTTTGGCCTGTATTACAAACTTCCAAATGACCATTAATATTTTAAGAAAAATACAGGAGGTAAAGAGACAGGCACTACATTTCTAATTCCTACATATCCAACTAGATCTGTCTTTATTTCCTTTAAAGGTTTTTTCAGCTTAACTCTTTCTGACCGGTAGACTGTAGATTGCAGCTCCACTTTTTCCTATCTGTATTTGTGTAGTCCTCTGGCTATAGTATTTCCTAGCTAGTAGTAGATGTTTTTGGGTATCCAGGTGATTACCTGTCTTTTCTTGTACCATCCTTTTCCAAGTCAAGCTTTCCAGTGATATCTGTTGATCTTCTTAAAAGCTCAGAATCCTTACTTGTTCTGAGTAGAGAAATATTTGCTAAAAATTATCTTTTGGAGAAGAAAAAAAAAGAATATCCTTGTAACAATATTTCCTAACCAACTGCTACCTTTTTATCAAAGAATCCTTAGGTTCTATATAATACTCTAAGGTTTTTCATGATATATAAATATACTAAATTTATATATCATGGTCCTGAATGTATATAGTTCTTTAATCTGCAAGTTATCCTGGATGCCACATAATGCTCAGAGCTACATCTTTGCTTTATCCTTCCAAGTCTAAAGTTGGTATTATCTTGGCATACTGATATTTATCATCAATATTGGATAATCCTGCCTTCATCCATGGACATTTTCTGGTAGCTTCCATGTTATAGTCTCCCTTTTAGCACTCAAACCTCTCAGAGATTTTTTAAAAAAGGTTTTACCCATGGCAGATCAGCTACATATGCTAAGGGTATGATGTGCTGTTGTATGGCAAGAGTGAAAAGCTCCGTGCTGCTTCCAGACTGTATTGTATTTAATTATGTACCAGGAGAGAGCACAGACACATTCTGCCATGTCTTTTTCACCTATCAGATAGGATTAACTACACTCCTGATAACATAGTAGATACAGACTAAGGCCCAGGTCCACAAAGGTAGTTAAGCAGTGTTGTAATGCCCAACCGCTGCCATGTACTGGACTCTTCAGCCCCTAATTAGGTACCCAGGCTCCCCATACAATGTGTGGGGGAGAGTTAGGTGCCTAAGAAGGGGGCGGGGAAGCCACAAAAGGGACTTAGGCTCAGCATTGCAACACCTAATTTTTAGGCACTTGCTCACCTAGTGAAATTCAAAGCCCTGAGTTAGGCACTCTGGCTCCCTATACAATGCATGGGAGAGTTAGGGACCTAAGAATGGGGTTCATAGAAGACAGCAAGTTGAGTGGAAAGCCATTTAAATTGGCCAGTAAGAAATGCTAAGGAGGGGATGTGGCCTAAGCCCTGCCTGTCAAAGGGATTTAGATGCCTAAATCCAAGCCCAGGGGAGGCATCTATCTCTGCTTGGGTTTCAGAGACATGAACTCTATTGTGGAGCGAGGCACCTAAGCCAGGTCATCCCTCTCACATGAAAAAACATAGCACTCTCCATATCCAACAGCCCAGTAGTTAGTGCACCTACTTAGGCTGTGGGACGGCTAGGTTCAAATCCCTACTCTACCAGATTTGTATCAGGGATTTGAATATGGGTCTCCTACATCCCAGGTGAATATCCCACCCAGATGGCGGAACACAAATCCTCAAACACTTCTACTGAAAAGTTCCAGATCTGCTCACTCATCCCTTTTGCGACAGGTATCAAATTTTATGCATGCTCTGATGACACTTACGGGATCAAATCTTGCTAGTGAGATAGATGTTCCCCTGATTTGAGAATCCTGCTCAGAGGCTCAGTTTGAGCTAAGACTCATTAGCTAGTGGGTGGTGACAGTCAACACTTAGTTGCCTATGGTATTATTTAGCTGCTGAGCAGTGGTTTTGAGATTGTCAATGGTGTCTAAACAAGCAAAGAATCCTGTGGACTTAGGTACCTAAAGAGGTAAATACCTCCTGCATACCTTTGTGGATCTGGCCCTAGCTTCAATAAAGAGACCATTAAAATCAAGTGTGGTTCCTTTGGCTGCCTGGCAGACACAGCCTTTTCTGCTGTCTCCTACCCCTAAAAGCCCTGAAAATGAAGCCTAAGCCACCCACTGGAAGATGAGGTCCTAACAGCCAGAACCTCTTCCTTTGTTTGTCTCCTCCATACCTAACTTGTAACTATGTGTAAAGTAAACACTTTTTGTTCTAATCTACAGTACGTTATTGGACATGTTTTTAGCAATAGCTAATTTATCTACAATAAGTTTTCTGCCTGTACTCGAAAGTCTAATAGGCGGCAGGTTCCAAACTGCTGTATATGCAACAGAGTATTTGCTGAGATATTCTCTAAATCTTCTGTTGCATAAAAACTGTTTACTCCAATGGTGTTAACATTATAGAGACTTAAATGGTTGAGTACTCCTGTTGCTGGGGATATTACTTCTGTCTATCACAGTGGAAACCTGTCCAGTGGAATTTCTTATCTGTCACACAGATGCAAGCTACAGCTTATCCTGGGTGTGCTGGTTATCTATCTTGCAGTAAAAGGGTGAATGCTTACATTGGGAAATGATTTGTATAGATTGCTGGATTTTAATGATAAGGGTACACTACTGTGCATCTTCAAGAGTGTCATCAGAAAAAAAAATCAAGCACTTAACATGACCTCCTTAGAAAGCAATTTGTACTGTAATTATATAATACCAGTATATATGTCATAGGAAGGTAGTACATTTCAGGGGTTTAACTCACAATTTATTGGAGACAGGGCACTGTATAACAAAAGAAAACATAACCTATAGACAGTCCATTTTGCTTACTGTTTGTAATGACTTTTACATATTAAAACAAATTTCTTTAGCAAAAATGTTGGCATTTGTAGCAGTTCCTTTATTTTGTAGAAGTCCAGTTTTACAGAAAATATAAATGCTTTTTCTTTGGGGAATGTAAAATAATTGAATCTGTTTTAATTTTCTATAGACAAAGATTTTGCAGCTTGCAAATTATTGTTGCAAGTACAAAAACAAAAAGCTCAGTTTAGATTTAGTGAGTTCAAGGAAACAAAGTCATGAGTCAGTTTTCTTTTCCTGGTTATTTTTTTAAAATAAATTATAAATGAAGTTCAGTCCATTTTTCAGTATCTCTTAGAAGAAACAAATTCACCTTTTAAATTAGTATTAGGTTTACCTAATTCTAGCAAGTTTGTGCTTCTACAACTTTTTTTATATTGTGCAGCATAATCATATTTTAATTGGTGTAAAAGTATGCTTAAATTCATACAGAGGTACAAGGAACAGATGAGTATGGAAACTTCTGCATCTGAAAGAAACAGTCTTCTAGCCATCTGGTGGGGATGGGGAATATTCTGAGCTATTGCTATTCTTTGGATACCCAAAAGTAGCCAGAGTCTAGAGCTCGAACAGATAATAAACAGCATATGTGCAAAACCATCAAATAAAAGAGCTGATAGCACATCTCTCAACTGTGGTTATTACCTCAAATTACCAATAACGCCTGTGTCGTATGTGGGCTTAATCTCATCCACATGGCTCTTACTTGGCCTTGATTAGAAATTATGAAGAGACAATCCATTGTCCCCCAAAATGGAGCTATAGAGTCAAGTGTCATCAGCATGCTGCACCCCAAAACATCTCATACATCGTCAAAGGAGGAAACCACAATTAAACCCTAAAGTGCCTCACATGAGACATGCCTTGCATCAGCACAGGAACTGCCCACACTAGGAGTGAACAGAACTACTCCAATTCTGGACAATATCTAGGCTGATCTACACCAGTGAGGGATCTTGTCCACTGGATACAAACATGTTAAGAAGGTACATTTTTATGTGATGCCTTTTTGGGATTTTTTCCCCATAGATTCATAGCTTCCAAGTCCAGAAGAGACTATTGTGATCATCTAGTATGACCTCCTGTACAACACAAGCCATAGAACTTCCCCAAAAATAATTCCTAGAGCATAGAAGAAACATCCCATTTTGATTTTAAAACTGTGAATGATAGAGAATTCCCCCTGAACCATGGTAAATTATTCCAGTGGCTAGCTACTCTCACCACTAAGAAGTTGTCTTATTTCCAGTCTGACTTTGTCAGGCTTTAGGGTGACCATATAGCAAGTGTAAAAAATTGGGACGGGGTTAGGGGGTAATAGGTACCTAAATAAGAAAAAGCCCCCAAAATCGGAATTGTCCCTATAAAATCGGGACATCTGGTCACCCTATCTAGCTTCAACTTCCAGCATTGGATCATGTCTGCATTAATTTCTCTGCTAGATTGAAGTGCCCATTATTAAAATGTTTGTAGCCCATGTAGATAGTTATAGACAGTAATCAAGTCTCTTTCTTTCAGCTCAATCTATTTAACTTATTATAAGGCATGTTTTTAATCCTTTAATCGTTCTGGTGGCTCATTCCCCAAACCCTCTCCAATTTATCAATATCCTTCTGAACTGTGAATACCAGAACTGGACATAATATTTCAGCAGCAGTCACATCAGTGCTAAATATAGAGGTACAATAACCTCCCTACTCCTGTTTGATATTCCTCTGTTTGTGCATCTCAGGAGTGCATTAGCTCTTTTGGCCACAGCATCATATTGGGAACTCATTCAGCTGATTATCCACAAAAATCTTTTTCAGAGTCACTGCTTCTCCTTTTTGTACTGGTCTCACTTCAAACACAGCCCCTCTGATACAGGAGTCTCACTGAAGAGTGGAGTGCCCTACTGTGTCCAAAAACATCCCTAAATTGTAAACCTCTTAGACAATGGGTGAACAAAGACTGTCAATGACGGGAGCAGAAATCATTTCCTGCAAGATCTTACCCCATTTTTACTAACACTACCTTTGTCTTGTCTGGAATCAGCCTTAGACAACTCACTCACATAATGTTAACACTTCATACCTGTACATCATCCTATAACCACAAGCCATTTTTCCCAGGATGCACTAGTTGAGGTCCCTTCTCAGCATTGGACTATTCTTGTATGAATCTGCAATCCTTATTAATGCAAAGCACACTTAGATGATTTGTCATACAGATGGTTTTCAGGGTTCATTTATGTGACAGAGGTTTCTCTTGAGAACTAGTGC
This sequence comes from Mauremys reevesii, assembly GCF_016161935.1. Taxonomy (NCBI): domain Eukaryota; kingdom Metazoa; phylum Chordata; order Testudines; family Geoemydidae; genus Mauremys; species Mauremys reevesii. The sequence goes on along the minus strand of NC_052629.1, from coordinate 25,399,368 downwards.
TATGTATGGGAGCATGGAAAGCGAAAGCAACCAAGGAAGAAAACTGAATATCAGATATTGTGCTTCAATAGTTCTTAACGTTTATTTTCTTTACTTTCTAATTTTTAGCTACTGTGACCAGTTACACAGACAAGTGGGCCAACAGGAGAGAATTCTGAGTTTAGACTTCACCTTTTGAACCCACCTCCTATTTTGATGTGAAACAGCCTTGGTTTGTTGATCTTTGAGCGCTGAGGCAAGGATGCATCAGGCAAGCCATGTTTAATAGAGATAGAGAAGTGTCATTACCATTATACAAGGCTCTTGTGAGACCTCATCTGGAATACTGTGTGCTATTCTATGTTTAAGAAAGATGTACTCAGTCTGGAACAGGTGCAGAGACGGGCTACTAGGATGATCAGAGGAATGGAAAACCTTCCTATGAGAAGAGACTCAAAGAGCTTGGCTTGTTTAGTCTGACCAAACAAATCCTGAGGGGAGATATGATTGCTCTCTACAAATACATCAGAGGGATAGACACCAAGGAGGGAGATAACTCATTTTAGTTAAGGGCCAATGTTGGCACAATAACAAATGGATATAAACTGGTTATCAACAAGTTTAGGCTTGAAATTAGACAAAGGTTTCTAACCATCAGAGAAGTGATGTTCTGGAACAGCTTCCCAAGGGCAGCAGTGGGAGCAAAAAGACTAACTGGTTTCAAGACTGAGTTTGATACGTTTATGGAGGGACTGGTATGATGAGATTGCAGATGGGCCACATGCCAGTGCAGGCAACTGCTAATAGCAAATATTTCCAACAGCTGGACATGGGACAATAGACGGGGACAGCTCCAAGTTACTACAGAGAATTCTTTCCCAAGTGTCTGACAGGTGAGTCTCTCCGACGTAATCAGCGTCTCACAAATTATCATGTTTAGGGTCGAGAAGGAATTTTCCCTTGGGTCAGCTTGGTAGAGACCTTGTTTTTTGTTTTGTTTTTTTTCCCCCACCTTCCTTTGCAACATGGTGGATTCCCTAGAACTTGAAGTCTTAAATCACGATTTGAGGACTTCAGTAACTCAGCCAGTGGTGATGGGTCTATTACAGGAGAGGGTGAGTTCTGTGGCCTGCAATGTGCAGGAGGTCAGACCAGATGATCATGATGGTCCCTTCCGGCCTTAAAGTCTGAGTCTATTTATTAGCCAGGATTTTAAAAGAGGGGTGGGCTTAATGGAGCCAGAGGCATCAAGTTCATTGAATAATCTCTAGGAATTTTATTTGAGCTTGAGACTAGCTACTGGTTTGAATCTCATTTTTTGTTGTTGTTTTGGTGATTTTAGACTAGTCTCTTGTGGACTGTAATACTTTGGTTGTTGGGTTTAGTTAACAGGTGCTGGGTGATGTTTGTGGCCTGTGACATACAAGAGGTCAGACAAAATGATTTGGTGGTCTCATCTGGCCTTAAACTCCATGGCTGAATGTGAAAGGCACCTAAGGTGCTAGTAGATAAGTGCATTTTTGATATGCATTTATTAACAGAAATACATTAATTTTAATGCTTGATTGATTGTTTTGCTTGTGTTTAGTTTTCTTTGTGTGATTTTTTAAAAAAGGTGTGTTTTTTTTCCTGCTGGCTCTGGTTTATGTTGTTTGCTATTTTTCTGACAGTTGATCTACCAAGAATTTCTGCTCACCGTTATGATAGTATCAGTTTTAATATACACTTCTTTCTGCAAGGGGACTGGTGGAGGCAATTCATGTGGGTTTAATTTTTGTAACTGAAGCACCTAGCATAAAAATAAGTAAAATGAATAATTCTATTTAAACTATATCAGCAGTCTATCTTGTACACAATCCTTTTCGACAATGATCTCATTCCTTTGCAATTTTTAAAAAGGGAATATTTAATCAGATTCTCTCTTCTACCTCTATAGCTATTTACTTATATGGTCCCCATTCCCATAGCATCTGAGCTCCTTTAGATTCTGGGTTCATAGAGCTGTCAAAGATACCTGTTTAAAGATGTTGGATGTTAGGTTCTGATCCTGAAACTTCTTGAGTTCACACATGGCTCACACGGAGGGATCTTAGTGTAAATGAAGATTATGCCCTTTATTTTTAACAATTTATTAAATGGAAACAATGATTTATTCTGTAATATTAAAAAGTGGCCAGTGGAATAGGAATTGTTTTTTTCATTTGTTCTGGAAGATGTAACATTACTCACTCATGCATTAGTTGTTATGGGGTCATCCCAAAAGACTGAAAATAAATAGCAAAGTGTTTATGTTTGTTTACTCTGCACCTTATAGATAGATCCACTTAAAATTTGTAAGTTGAGATATTTTTAATTACCCAAATTCTGCCTCCTGTTGCACCTATGCAACTCCATTAAAATGAATGAATATTTACTGTGGGTATCAACAGTTATTTGAATTCATCCACAATGACTTTTGAAGGTGTTGAACTAAACCTATTAATTGCCATTCCTAATAGAAGAGGCAATTTGGTACATCTAATTGTTCCCAGAATAGTCTATTGAAGTGAATTTGTATTTGAGGGCAGAATGTAGCCCACGGTGACTATTACTAGTAGCAAGAATCCTATTATCTCAGGTGCATGATAATTGGTTTGATCTTCAACTACAGACCCAATCAATTCTCATTATCAAACTACTTGGCACTTAGAGTTTGATATGAACAATGAATTTCATGTGCTTTAAGCTGATAAAAGAGAATATCACCTGTCCAAAGCAATAAGAAATAATTAAGGATACATTAGATAATTGTGAGATAAATTCATAAACTGGTTCTGGCATTAGTTGAAGCTCAGTGGGAAACCTAATAAAATGTCTGTTGGGTTATTTTTCTGTATTGTCAGCATATTGAAAGTTAATGACTTTTAGAGCAGGTCAACTGAAAATTGTTTTCTTTCATACTTTTACTATCAAGCTTTTATTTCCTTTGTCAGCTGTTATTTCCAAACTCTAGCAGTTGTGGACATGATTTTTCATTTATTTACTGTGGGCATCAATGATTATTTACTAAGTACGGTGCAGCTGATTTTGAAAAGTTGTTCTTTTTTATGACCACACTGTCATTTTATATCTCAAACTCCATAATTACAAAAAATATTGTTGTTTGCCTTGCCAACTTTTATTAAATGTGCTTTTCAACTGAAATGTATGAGCTTGGGAAGGATAATTCAGGATTTCAGCTGGAAAGTTACTGTCTTTGGGGCCAATACTGAAGTCTCTTGCACACAGGAGTAAATACTTATGAGGAACCCCCTTTGATTTATGTGAGTAAAGCTGCTCATGGGTGCATCTATTTAAAGGATTTGGCTCTCAGTCTGATCTTAGACTTTTGTAAAAAGAGTGTGTGGAGTCTGCTAGATCTGCTAAATGCAACTGAATTGAAGAAAAGGTCAAAATTGTGTATCTTTTACTGAGGTGACGATAGCAATGTTCTGAGAAAAAAAAGTATTTTTTCCATTTCATTCTGTCAGCAGTCCAAACAAGAGCTTTATTTGTCTTTACCTTAAATCCTATTAACTTAACACATCTACATCAGAATCAACCATGGCTTTGTCTGGGTCACAGCCTGGTCAGCATACAGCAAGACTGAAAAAAGGATCTACACACAGCCGATGGTTATTAGAGTTCAGCAGGCTAGGTTAAAAAAGAAAAAGCTGATTTTGTAGGATGGAGACCTAGGTGCATAGCTTAGACAGCAAGTGCTGTTCCTGCAACCAGAAAACAACAACAAAATGCTATAGTCACTAGTATCTGTTTAGTGGAAGCAAGGGTGCAAGAGAAAACAAATTTCTTCGTGTTTATATATGTTTTAAAATGAAACCACTCAAAACACCACAATAATAGGATATGCTACGAGGAGACCAGACCTACTGAAGATTCTGTGTCAAAGGAAGTATCTCTTTCTAGGAAGAAAGATGGACCAATTCTCTTAAGTTTCTGGGCCAGATTCTCAGCTAGTATAAACTGACATAACTTTATTGACTTGGATCTACACCACATTAGATCAGCTGATGATCTGGTCCTTTTTATCTTTCTTAGTTTTCATAGGAATGTAAACTTTTTCCAGACAGTAGCTTTTCCACTTAATTCCCAGAAAATGTGTGTACCCTATAAACAATATTACATTGCTTTATCATTGGCTACATCTACACTAGCAACTGTACACATATCCATGCTCATGGTTGTGCCATAATCCCCTGTTGTCCACCTCTAAATCCCAGAAGCAAGAGTCTGAAATAAGATAGCAGTCTTAGGGGTGTGGGTAAGTACCCCCCTCAGACTTTGGCACAGCCCAGTACCTGTGCCAGTGTGGTTGGGGGTAAGGGCTGTGTACCAGAATTTAAGTTTCAATAGTCCTTCATCCCCATTCCCACAATACACTGAACCTTTTTCTTCCTGAGCCTTAAGAACGTAAGAGCCATACTGCTCTGTTACCACTCAATGAGGGGACCTTGAAATCATTGTGGATAGTTCTCTAAAAACATCTGTCCCATGACAGTCATGGAAGTTGGCAGAATGTTCAGAACCATTCGGAAGGGGATGGATAATACAGAAAAATCAAAAAGCCACTATACAAAGCCATAGTACACCCACATGTTGGGTACTGTGTGTAGTTCTGGTCACCTGTGATGGGGCGTACTCACCTCTCATGAGTGCCTCCTGTAAGCCAGGTGCCCGGTATAGGTTGTTGCCCTCATCAGGCAGATCTTCAGTGACTCAGCCCTCCGGTTAAGTCACTCAATTAACAGCTGAATGGATGAACCCCTTATGGGGTACTAAAGGTCCAACAGGGCCTATCGCTGTGCCATTGTCGGTGTCTTTAACCCTGTCTCTGGGCTTAGTTTTCAGCTCCTTCTGGACTAGCTTTAAATCCACCCTTGCCCTGTTTTAGAGCACTATCCCTAGGGATTTCTTCCTGGAGATTCTGTCCTCAGTGCTTCTCACTGCCCCCAGGTCACTCCTTAATTTCAGTCCCCTGCCAGTAACTAAGAGTTCAACAGATGATCGGTCAGCTCCATCCCTGAGCCCTTTAAATTCCAGCCCTTTGCTTAGGCTTCTAATCAAGCCCTAGCCACTTCTCAGTGCTTAGGCCACTACCCCAGTGTCTAAGGTGAGGGGGATGACACAGGCCCACCCACAACTCTGGGTCCCAACCCAGGGTCCCTATAAACAGCAGCCACATACTGCTTCCCTAAATAGTTGCTGTTGCTGCATTCCTTGGGCTGCTCCTCACTCAGTTCCATCATCTTCACCTATTGCCTTAAGGTTACAGTCTTTGGGTTCTCTCCATCTGTTTTCTGTTTGCACAGGGACTCTTTGACTGGATAGTTTCACAGTCATCCAGCCTTTCCTCTCCTTTTTGGTCCCAGCCAGGAGCCAAGCAGCTCAGGCCCTGCAGCTCCTTTTTAACTAGTCTGCTGAGCTTTGATAAGCTGCAGGGAAGCAGCCTTTCTAGGCAGGTCTGGAGGACACACCTTCACTGTTCCTTTCTTGGGATGGGGTGTGATAGGATTGCAAGGTCTGCACCAGATGGCCTCAAAAGGCCTTGTAAACCCTGTCACATTGCTCCAGCTCAAAAAAGATACATTAGAAATGGAAGAGGTAGAGAGGGGCAACAAAAGTGTTTGGGGATAGGGAGTGGCTTCCATACGCGGAGAGATTGAAAGGACTGGGACTGTTTAGGTTATAGGCTAGATGACTGGGAGGGGATATAATAGACTATAAAATCATGAATGGTTTGGAGAAAGTAAGTAAGGAAGTGTTATTTACCTCTTAATGAAACACAAGAATCAGGGGATCACCCAAATAAATTAATAGTAGCAGGTTTAAAACAAACAAAAGGAAGTACTTCTTCAGACAACACAGTTAACCTGTGGAACTCATTGCCAGGGGATGTTTTGAAGACCAAAAGTATAAAAACAGGTACAAAAAAGAATTAGATAAGTTCATGGAGGATATGTGCATCAATGGCTGTTAACCAGGATAGTCAGGGATGCAAGACAGTTCATACTCTGGGTGTCCCTAAACCTCTGACTGCCAGAAGCTGGGACTGGACAACAAGGGAAGTAGCACTCAATAATTGTTCTTTTCATTCCCTCTGAAGCATCTGGCACTGGACACTGTCAGAAGACAGAATATTGGGCTAGATGGACCATTGGTCTGACCCAGTATGGCCATTATATTCTTATTAGTATATAGTCAACAACAAGCTTACGAGAGTCCCTGAATCCCACCAAGTGCCCATCCCCCAATTCCACATGGTAGACATCTCCGTTTGCCCCCAAGAATAATTTTCCCAATTGTTTCCCCCTTTGTCAGGGGAGGGCAAGGAGATGGGTATAGAGACATCAATATTTGGCTATTATTCACGAATTCAGTCCTGATATGTTTTGTTGGTTTTCATCTCTTTTAAAATATTTTACTTACACTTTCAATGTAGTACTTTTAATAAATGTTCTAGGTTCCCCAACTGCTGTGCTGCACGTAAGATGTTTTCAGTTTGGGATTGGGCCCCACAATTCACAGAAAATGGATTGGAATGGTATAACTGTCCAGTGCCATCATACTGCAAAAACTTTTCTGTTTGTCCCACACCCACAAACCCCTCCCTACAGGTGAAGAAATATCCAAAGTAAATGCATGAATGGATAAAATGGGAGAGATGGGTAAAATGCAGTTAGCATTAGACTGGCACACTGCTCACGTACTTCCAGCACTGAAAATCAGCTCTAAAATTCACTTCTTCCATTATTCCATGTCTGCTGACATTTGTGACATGGTACCAGGGCCCTCTTTTTTTCCACATTTAAGCATAAGGTGAGGTAAAGGCAGAATGCAGCGGGGGGGAGGAGGAGGAGGCGGTGTTTATAATCAGTTTTTTGCATTAGTTTGTCTACATATAGCTTGGGAACATTTCATAAATGTGAAAATAAATATGAATAAATAGAATCAGCTTGTAGAATTCTAGATAATTGGACAATTCCTGCTACCAGTGGAGTAAAGGGTAGCTTTGCCATCAATTTTGGTAGGAACCATATGGGGTCCTATATGAGGAAAAGGCAATGTTCAACTGAAAGCAGTTTCTGAAAATCTTAAATAGTATTGCTCTCTTTAAAATTATTTTTACTCACATATCAATTTCATAATTATAACATGCTCCTGGAATATTAAAGTTACATTTGTTTTGTAGAAAATTTAATGTCTTCAAGGGTGATTCCATTGAATAACACTGAGTTCTTGCACAAGACACTCACTTTCAGATGTGCATGTGGAATGTTGAAACTCTGGGATTATATATCACACAATGATGTTTTCATAGTCATAATGGCCAAGGTTTACAAAAACTAACCAGCCATTATGAATGACTCAATTTAGGAGTATTCAACTTGAGGAGCCTGATTTTTAGAAAGCATTGAACACTTATCCTATCAGAATCAGGCACCTTAAGGTGTCTCATGCTGGACACACACACACACAAAATCAAGGCACTTGAAAAACTTGACTTATATAACTACATGGCAGTAGAGAGGCAAACTCCCAGTCCGATGGGTTGTCTCAAATAGGGTGTTCTGAAATAATAATAATAATGCTATCTGTCACAGATGAAAATACAACATTGATGGTTCAATTCAGTTATGAGAAACTGCAAAAACTTGGATTCTGTAAAGGTTTATGGAGCATGACAAGGGGAAGAGTTGCAAGACATGCTTACAGTTGTAAGTTAGTGTAAGGTGGGAAATAGAGTCACAAGTCCACCCAATTTAAGCTTAATCAATTTTCACCCTTATGATTTTGCAGACAGTTATTGTCACTAATACATTCTGATCATATACTTATGACCGAAAATAAACAGATAAGGTAGAACTGGTAGAGATCTGTGTTACTGAATTCCAGGGTACCAAGAAGCTCTCCTGCACTTCATTATAGTTGTCTCAGTCTTTGGCCTCTTGGCTGGTCCTTCAGTCTCATTCCTTGAGTTTCCAGTCCACTATTTGTCTGACTTGGGCCCTTGTTTGCTCAGTTTCTTATACCTTTTCACATTACATATTCATTAACTTTTCTCCAATCAACATTAAGCATTGTGTCTTACATAACCCGTTTGACATGAATGCGGAAGCTTAAGTTTACACTATTTTCATGTCATTATATCTTCATGTCACCTTACTCCTGTTTTCCCAAAATAGGAACTTTTTGCATGGAATGAACTTCCTCTTTTCTCAATCTCCAAAACAATAATAAAAGAACAGCTTTGTCATGTCAGCTGTAAGCATTATCTAAACAAGTCTATGTAAAGACAATATTCATGTCAGACAAGAGCTATGCCAAACCCTGAATAACTATTATCCTGTCCAAACCTATTCACTAGCCATAATTATAAACTATTAATATTAAATTAACCACATAAGTTAGCTTTCATATTCAGATAAAAACTATAGGGAATACCATGACTTTTAATATCATAATTTATTGTCTTCAAAGAAAAAACAACAAAGAATCCTTGTGGCACCTTGGAGACTAACATTTATTTGGGAAAAAACTTTCATGAGCTAAAACCCACTTCATCAGATGCATGGAGTGGAAAATACAGTAGTCAGGCATAAAAAAAAAAAGACAGCACATGAAAAGATGGCAGTTGCTTTACCAAGTGGGGGGTCAGTGCAAATGAGGCCAGTTCAATCAGAGTGGAAGTGGCCCATTCCCAACACTAGACAAGAAGAGGTGAATATCAACAGAGGGAAAATTACTTTTTGTAGTGACCCAGCCACTCTCAGTCTTTATTCAGGCCTAATACAATAAGGTTTTCCAAGGATATTGTGGGAAATTGACATATCTGTGACACCTGGAACCATGTGAAACTCACCTGATTTCATGTTTCATTACATGAAGGTCTTTCTGGAGAACCAGGTGAGCATGTGAGCATGGCCAAGTTCCTGGTTTTGGAACAAACTAGATTTTACCACAGATCAACTGAATTTTGAGTCCACTGGTTCTCAAAACACAAAACAAAGCACAGAGATATTGACAAGGGTGGCTTTCAAACCAGAAATTGAAATGGCCCATTATACACATGGTAGTCTGGCTTATAAATTTGTTTAGCAGTGGCTCATATTTCTGCATGCCAACAGTACTGATCCACAACAGATCAGGGCCCCTCTGTGCCTTTGTCTTGAAGCTGCACTAATGTACACTAGAAAAGGAAAGGTGAGGCTTTCAAGAGGGTTTTGATTGCATTTAAATGATTCCTGCTCAGCCAGGAAACAGTTCCCGAAGTAGGAATGGGCTGGCTTTGGAAGTAATCCATCTCCTCTCCTATGCTGTCTTTGACAGTGGCAACCTCTGCTTCTAACGCTCCTAGTGCTCCACTCCTTGGGAGAGCAGAAAGGAAGGGGAATTAAAACTGGTCTCCCACATTACAATGTATTTTTCTGACAGAAAAAGGAGACAAGGGTGTAACAAGAAGGAAATCCACTTTAAGCTCTTTGGTTCAGTTGTGATAAAGGGACAGAGCCTGATCCAAAACCTGATCAACATCAGTGAAGATTTGTATTGACATTAATGGGCTTTCGATCAGGCCCATCTGATGGAGAATCCCTGAACCCCGTGTGGTCCAGGTGATTGTAGCAAATTTGCAATTCCCTCTCCTCTGAAATCAAGTGGATCAAAACTGAAGAATATTTACATGAAACCCTGGAGAGTAAAAGCACTGCTATAATATTACACACTTGATCACCTTAAATTGTGTGGTGGATTTTTCAGACGTTATTTCTGGAGTTTGAGCATAAATAACACAGCAGGTGTTACTTTTAAAATTGCAAATACCATTCCCAGTAAAAAGTGTATGTGTGCTAGACATGAACCAGTGAAGTCCTCTTGTGAAGTTATTTTATTAGTGCAAAAATGAAGCACACACAAAGCACGAGATGTCTGCTAAAACTAATGCTATCAGAATAAACAATAAAGAAACCCATGCTTGCAGCTTGATAAAATAAGATCTAGGCTCTCTGAAGTCTCAATACAAATTTAGAGTGGAAGTTAGAACAATTTAGAGTAGGAGAATAGAGGAAATAAATCAGGGCTTGCAGTAGCTCATTGATTCCATGAGTCTTCAACCCTGTCAGTACTCAACATACTACATTAAAATTCAGATGGTCGTGATATGGCAAACGATGCCATTTGTTCACAGAAAAGCAATAGCAAGACTCATTTATTCATTTAATAATAACCATTAATTCTCTATCATTCCAAAACTGAATAGAATTACAGGTGACATACAAAATTACTTTTACATACTGTGTAAGAAACCATTCATTACTATCCACCAATTTGAAGTTATTTTATAACAAAATAAAATACCCTTGTTATTTAAATAACGACAGCAAGGTTTTTAATGGAATGACAAGAAAGACCCATCAATTCTAATGCAAAGATACAATTTTGAAATAATCCATGTTAATTACCAAAATTCTATACTTTTTATTAGCAAAGAAACTAGACATTTAAAATAAATAATTCTCTTACTTCATAAGATGTAATTTTGAAATATACTATAATTGGGCCAAACACTCCACTCATATCTGAATTGTATCTCTAGAATCTGTGGTATTAACTGAGAGCATCTACCCACTCTTTTCTGAAAAATGTTCAGTTGTTCAGATCTGCATCGCCTGTGTGTGTGAGTAATGGTAAATCTTCCAAACGTGTGGTCACTTGTCCAAATGATTATTCCTGTTTTTTTCTATTGGAAAAGGCAAACCTGGAGGAATCTTACTGAATGCAGATTATTTTAAACCCTTTCTGGAATAATTTATGTTCTTGTATTTCTTCATATGTGTGACCAACAGGGAGCTATCTCGCTGCATACATCTATCAGATAGTTTAGACATCTGAATGCAATTTTTCATGCAGGCATCCATGTGAGTTTGTAACAGTTCTAGAGAATTTGAAGGGGGGGAGTCCAATAAACAATCAAGATATAAAACTACAGTAGACCCTTGGAGATATACCAATCTCCTAGAGCTGGAAGGGACCTTGAAAGGTCATCAAGTCCAGCCCCCTGCCTTCACTAGCAAGACCAATTTTTGCCCCAGATCTCTAAGTGGCCCCCTCAAGGATTAAACTCACAACCCTGGGTTTATCAGGCCAATGCGCAAACCACTGAGCTATCCCTCCCTTCTAAGCCCTTCTAAGTCATAACCACATTAACCTTATCTCTGCTAGAGTCAGCATAGTAACTTAAATCTGAGAGACTGGAAGCCCATCTCTCTTTCTCCCCACCCCCACCCTCCTAGCCCTTTCTACAATGCTGATCAGCTGCAGTGGATACAAAGCACAAGATTTTATTATCATAATTTTAGCTTCATTCGCTATTAATAATTGTTCCAGAATTATCCAGGCCTTGTGAGAAATCAGAGAACAGTATTTGACTTCCTAGTCTCCTGCTGCAGCGCATTAGACAGGTGGACTATCTAGTATATAAAAAACTACTGTGCTTTCTTTTATTTGTTCTAAGTCTACTTCTGATCTATATACATTTCTCATTTAATTTCCTTTATCATTTAATTTGCTTAAGTGATCTGGCTCTTTGTTCTCATATTATGGAACAGAATAAGGAGGAGTTGATTTAGTTCTTTACTATACACTTCATAGTTTTAAATACCTTGTTGGGGAACAATAAATAATTAGGCCCTCAATTGAAAAAGCAACCCTCAGAATGCAAAATTACTGATAAGGCTTTTTAATAATTTAAATAAGGGGCACAGTTCATTTGCTGATTTGAATTAGAGTAAATGATGGATTGTCTGTAACTTGGAATCTTTAAATGAAGATATGAGGACTTCAGTAACTCAGCCAGAGATTATGGGCCTATTACAGGAGTGGATGAGTGAGGTTTTGTGGCTTGTGGCGTGCAGAGGCCAGACTAGATGATAATGATGGGCCCTCCTCATCAGGGGCAGTTCCAGGCACCAACATGCCAAGCGCGTGCCTGGGGCGGCAAACCACGGGGGGCGCTCTGCCAGTCGCTGGGAGGGCGGCAGGCAGGTTGCCTTCAGCGGCATGCCTGCGGAGGGTCCTCTGGTCCCGCGGCTTCGGCGGACCTCCCGCAGGCATGCCACCGAATCCGGCAAGCTGCCAAAGGCAGCCTACCTGCCGTATTTGGGGTGGCAAAATATCTAGAGCTGCCCCTGCTTCTCACCTTTAAATGTACGAGTCCAAATAAACAGCTGATCTTCCCAGTCTCTTGTCTTCGTTTGGATCTAAGACAGATGAACTTGTACCCATGAGAAAAAAAACCCATAACTGGGTTTTGAAGGATAAAAACCTACCAGAGCCCTAGACTGGAGTTTTGGGTAACTCCCGCTAAGCTTTCTGGTATCTTCATAAATTCTTTTATAGTTTTAATACCTTTTCTCTGTAATAACCTTACCTTAAGAATAAATGTGCTTCTTACAAGGAGCTGTGTGTTAATTTACATCTACAACAATACACTGGTCATCCCCTCGGAGAGAAAGCAAGGGCAGATACTGGCCTTTTAGGCAGTCTGGCTTGCTGGGGATAACACAGTGCAAGGCAAAAAGATGTGCAGCCTGAAAATCACCAGTCAGGAGGGAGTCAGACACAGGATCTCCACCCAAGAAAGGTGACGACTGGGAGGCAAAAGATTAAAGTGCTCTTGGTGGACCACCCCAGACCATTCCTTTAGCCAGCATCTCCTTTTTAAGTCCTTTACCAGGCCATTTATTGGCTCACTGGATGCCTTCCCTATGGAGTACCTGCACTGGACATCTGCCACAAGGAGGCATCACCAATTAGCTTGGCTGCCTCTCCCTCAGCCCGCCTGTCTATTACTTTGTTTGTACAAGACCCAATATAAAAAAGCCCCGTTTGGAGCCCCCAGGTGCTATTGTATTTAAAAGAATAGTAATATCATGCCCATGACGTTAGCCTTCGCTACTTATAATCTGTTCAAAGTACTGAATTCTCTCTCTCATATAGCTATCATTTATTTTTTTCAGTAAAGTTCTTCTTAGATGGAAACATTCATCTGTCCAGTTGCCCAAGGAATCATCCACTTTCACAAGAAAGCTGGCATAGCATAATCATTAATCTCTGCTATATTCTTGTTTTTATTGCAGTTCTTGGCTTCACAAAAGGAGACCAACCAAACTGACAATTTCTCCACTGTTAGATAACAGTCTTTTAAATTCTTTTTTTCAAAAAAACAATGACTAAATGTTCTTGACTTTCTTGCTCACCCACAAGTTTTCTCCTTTCAATCAATTATCACTTTTGCTAGGGTAGGATCATCAATATGATATCATCCTTCAAGAAACAACTAATTAAGTTTGTGAAATTGAAAAACAACTTGAAAAACTGCCAGGATATAGACCAATTCACATATATACTGTACAGATACAATTATTATTCATTCTAATGGACATGTCCTGAAAGTGATGACTGTTTTTTTTAATGAACAAAACTAAAAGTCAAATTAACTCTGATAAAAGAAATTTTGAAAATTGGTTTTCCTATTAAAATCTGCCTGACCTGAAAGTTAATGGAATCTAGAGGTATTAAATGGAGTCAGTTTTGATGTTAATAATAATGCTGTCTCATTTAAGAACTGAAAATCTATTGTCTTCTCACAAATAAGAAAGACAAAACATATTTACCAACTGAAAAAGCAGCAGCAGCTTGACTTTTCCAAATGTATCTGTGGCAGCACCAGAAAGGCATGCTGGGAAAAAAAAGTTCCTATAAGACGACAATCCTACCCTAGGGATCAGAAGGTCAGAAGAGAAGGTGTTGCATCACAACAGCTATTGCTAGCCTGCAGACTAGTTTAATAATATGAAGTGTGAATGGTATTTGCATGCTTTCATGGCTTTGAGAATTGATGATTGAAACAACTCTTGATTTGTGGAACTCCCTAATAAGGTTTCTGTGCTTCCACTAGTAATGGGAAAAGCAGTGCAGATCCAATAAGAAGCAACTGTCTCCATCCTATAAAGTGGCACTCTGAAGTGGCTTTTTAAGTTCTGAACTATTGAGAATATTCTTTTTCCTTCAACTTATATGAGATTTTTTCCTTCCAACCTCTGATTAGCATTAGAATTTCTGAGAAACTATGAGAGAGACCACTGTTCTCTTGGTATTTACAGCCAAGATCAAAGTTGGAAATGGCAGACATCCTCTCGTGAGACATCCAGTCTAATTTTGCAAATGGAAGAGGCAAGAATAAACTATAAAGCATTCAGACTTTTGAATGCCTAGTCAAATCACTTGGCATGAAAGGACCCTTGTCCACTTGGCACCTGCAGCCTCTTCTGTAACACAGTAAATAAATAAATAATAAACCCAAATGTTGAGGTTGGGGCAGGAGAATATGAAAAAAAAATGTGTGAAACAAAAGAATAAATAATACTTTTAAATCTAGGAAGCATCAGGAATTGTGCCTAATAAAGGACATTTAAAACAATTATAGAAAAAAAATTAATAATATTGTTAATTCCTTTAATCCAAGGCTATGATTGCTAGGACTGCTGAAGCATTGGTGTTGACTGAGAAAGGGTCACATGAGCAGTCAACATGGAGGGCTTGACCCTGTAAGATGCTGAGCACTCTGACCCCAGCCAAACAAAGCATTTAAGGACATGCTCAATTTTAAGTATGTGAGTTGATAGGATTACTCACATGCCTAACATTAAGCATATGCTTTCATGTTTTGCAGAATCAGAGGCATGACTCACAACTTTAAATTTAAGCATGTGATTAAAGTGCTAGCTGAATCTAAGCCAGAGTGCTCAGCACCTTGCAAGATCAAGCACAAATTCCAGAAGCTGCAAGACATTTATGGCATAGACTGTTTTCAAAGAGCAGTCTTACAGTATCTAGAGAAGTGTCACTATGTAGATTAGAAATGTGACCTCCCAGAGCCTATAATACCCAAAGCCTGCAGGTCTGGGAATAGAATCTCTGTTGGTTACTATTTCAGCCTAAGAGGCAATAGTCCTTCCACTACACACTTCAGGGCCAGTCAGTTCATAAACATCTATAAACGGAGAAAGGAGTTAAAGAGAAAAGTGATTCTGAATAAAAAAAATGTAAAAAGTAAAAGATAAGTGAGGTTTGGAGGGAAAGCAACAGCTTATCCCTGCTAATTCGTTTTTGGCTGATGCACTGGAATAACTGCTGAGACTGTGAGATTTGCACTCCTAAAACTAAATCTCTCCCCTCTGACTTTCCTTTTTGACTATGCTTGACATTTTTTGAGGCTGAGCTGATTAGCCGGTAGCAATGAAATGGGAAGATGGAGCTTCAGAGAAACATGAGCAAATATACACATGAAAAATTGAAATTACAAAGTAATATTGTAACTGGCTAGACATGAAGTGTTGATGTAGCTGGGTTGGTCCCAGGATATGAGATATACAGGGTCAGTGAGGTAATATATTTTATTTGACCATCTTCTAATCCAATAAGATATATTACCTCACCCACCTTGTCTCTATAGACATGAAATTAGCTAAATTCAATAATAAGATACCACATAGGATTTCAAGTAGCTTGTTGTGATGTAGCAAAGTAACATTGGCACCTGATGAGTCAAGATTATGACTTTACTGAACTAAAAAAAAGCTTCTTATTTCTATTTCTTATTAACTTTGTCTGAAGGATACGCTTTGACTTTGTAGAATCACTGCAGCGAGTTGTAAATGATGTATGAAATGAAAAATCCCTCTTCATCCATTGCAGAGAGAACATGCAGTATTCTTTTCAGTCATTTTTGAACTTTGCTATCTGCTATAATGTCAAGCACAGCCATATTAAGAAAAGGCCACCAAACTTGTATGTGCCTGCTCACGCATATACAAGAAACCACTTATTGGGAACCACTTATATACCATGAAACAACCTACAGCGAGGTAGGATGAAAATCCCCAGCTGTTCCAATGCATTCTAGTCTTCAAATGATAATTCTGGTTACAGTGAACCTCTGCTTAAAGTGAAATCAGGGTGAATAAAATGCCTATGTAAGTTGTTTGTCCTGTGCAAAATGTGTGCTTTACATTTTGATAGAATTGACCACTGTGGGTTATGCTGTACATCAGTTTCCATTATAACTCCTTGTTTGCACATATTGACGTATTTTCCATATTATGTCTCTGCCCAAAGGTGATTTTAAAAAATCCACAAATAAACCAACTTTTCAGTCTATTGTTGAGTTTTTATATAGAGAGAGTGGTGGTAATTGTTTTCTCTTCTCTTTCTTCTCTCATCATTCTCTTCCAGCACTTAGGATAGAGAATTCCCCTGTCTTAACTGTTCCCCCAAAGTCCACAATATAAAATGGGCAAATAATGGTCCAGATCTTCTGCTGGGTAAATTGGCACAACACAATTGATTTAAAAGGGGCTTTGCTGACTTACTCCAGTGAGGATTTAATCAGGTTTGGGTTTTTTTTATAATGGTTAGCACATTTTCAAAGTTTTGTGCCCCTTTTAATAATCTTTGCAAACTTTATAAAATATATTTTCTGTTGTAGATACAATGGTGATTACTGTGGGATAGTCAAGAGCCAATGACCAATTTATAAATTAATACGGAAAGAAAACAGTTACTTTCATCTCTGTTCTGCTATCACATTGCTGTTCGTGGCAAAGGGAGCATTTCTCTGCTGTTTTGTTTGTCAGATCTTTGTTTATTCAAATATTTTTCTGACAGTTTTCCAAATACTCATATACCCCTTGTGTTCTCACTGAAGTCACTGACGCTTTTATAATTAACTTCAATGCGAGCAGCCATGGCTCCCATGTGAAGGAGTATTAATGACTGCCAGAACCACATCTAGTCTTTTGGCATTTTTTTTTTTAGGTTTCTTCAGTATATATAATTAAGGATGAATACATAAGATTAAGACCTTCTTTTAAAAGTACACTGCCAAAACTCACAAGATACTATTAATTCTTCTACATTTTTCTAAGTAACTTTCTGCTAAATGCTATTGAATTTATAAAGATGATGATTAACTGGGAAAATCCAATAAATGTGCTTAACATTTCATGTTGAAAAAAGTTTCCTTGACTTTCTGAAAGTGTGGGGTTGAGGTGGAAAGGTCTTTGTCCTGCAATTTTCCCCTCCTGCTACTAAGGGCTGCCCTCACTGTAGCTGAGAAGTAGCCTACAGCTCCCTTTCATTCTTGTGTTCACTTTTAACAAATCCATGTGCTGCAGAAATGGACATGTAATTAAGAAGTAAATTACACAGAGAGAGAGCTGGCAAGCTTGGATTCTCTCTCTTAGTACCTTCCTACTCAGGAAAGAAGGGACCCAGGCAGGGAGTTAGAAAGTGTGGCTGGGGAGCAGCGCAAAGGTGGTGTTGAGTTAGTGTCTGGAAAGAAGAGGTTTTGCTATGATAAGCCTCCATGCCTTGCAGACTTACTGTAACTGACACTACTGTGGGTGTTGTGGTACACCAGTCCCAAATTGATTGGTAGTCTGCTGGGTGTACAATGAGCTCACAGCCAATTCCTGCAGGTTCTTCAAGCACCAGGCTCTAGGCCTTAACCTTCAGTGGATTCTGAAGCACCTGGATACTTTGAGTAAGAGAGGATTCCTTTGTTAGAGCTGTCAGGAATAAATGGTGCAAATACCCTAAGAACAATTGTGCAACTGTAACAATAAAGAACAATACAATAGTTCCAACTTAGCCCCTAGGGTCAGTCCAATAGAGGGTTATAAAGGTAATCTTTTCCTCATAACACCTCCATACACACGTCATTCTTTCCTACAGGCATCCTCCTGCCTTCTCCTGCGTGAACGTTGACTTGGGGATTAACACAGTGTACAGTAATGAGCCAGATGGTTCATTGCACTATTACGGAGAGTAGGAAGAAGGCATTGGTGGAGGTGATAGTAATCACTACCTAAGATTTGTGTGGTAGGTACCTTGGCACCTATGTTCAGGGAAGATAGCTTTTCTGGGAGTAGCTGGGAGAGAAGCCTAGAAGTTGGAATTAGTTGCTGGGATAGAGTAATTTAGGAGTTTAAAGCCTCCCACAGCATCTTGTCAGCTCTATTTCTGATGTACAATCAAGGCAGTTAGGATCACATTTTTAAAGTCACCTCTAATTTCAGGAGCCTGGATTTTTCATTGCCCAATTTTGAGACCCTAAGGACTTGATTTTCAAAGGTGAGATGCACCCTCGGCTCACATGTGGTTTTTGAAAGTCCCTGAAAAATCAGGCACCAGGTGCCTAAATGTGGGAACTCAAAATTAGAGGCCGCTTTTGCAAATTTAGCCCTGAGGGACAATTGTTTTTAAAAAGAAAGCCCCTTGTAGTTTCACGAAAAAGCACCTAGAATTGCAACCATTGCTCTGTACAAGCAAAGTGGATAACTGTATGTTTAAATAACTGTTTAGATTCCTTACTGGACTTTTGAGTGTCACATATGTTCTTTGTGACCTCAGTCATGATAATTATGTACACTAATCAAACTGCACAATTGTGTGTGTAGCTCATCACTTTAAAAAAAAAACTGGCTCTTCCAATACATGAACAAAAAATGCTGTGAATCTGAAAACTACCACTGAGTTATACCATCAACAACCTACTTCCAGTAATATCAATATTTTGTTCTTGTTTGAAAGCATGTACATAACAACCTAGAAGTTGGTTTTTGATTCTTGGAGCCTATGTCAGCAGAGGAATTTCTGTAACATCTTTTTTAAGCGTGTCTTAAAGTCACCATACTGCCTCCCATTTGTTTTGATAATAATTTCAGCAGAATGCAAACCAGAGAGTGAAGCTTAAAGTTTCATTCCTAATACTATCTTCACTATGTTTAATTGTGTTTTTTTCTTACAGCCAGGCATGTCTATGAGCCCAATACTGTTCTTATTGATTTCTGTGATAAAACTCCCATTGGCATAAATGGGAATACATCAATCAAGAGTCAGATTAGAAAAAGAATGTGATACTTACAAGTTTTGTCCACTACCCAAATGCCTCAGAATGCCAAGATGACAGGTCAGTAGAGAACAGACTGAATAAATCTTCATAATGAGAAAATTATGCCTCCCTTACTCACATTCAATATTACCTTATGCTGAGGGGTTCCAGTGAAATTAATGGAACCATTGAGGAGTAATGTACTACTCGACATAAGTAAAGGTTGCCAAA
Source organism: Mauremys reevesii (assembly GCF_016161935.1). Lineage (NCBI taxonomy): Eukaryota > Metazoa > Chordata > Testudines > Geoemydidae > Mauremys > Mauremys reevesii. The sequence goes on along the minus strand of NC_052629.1, from coordinate 25,380,170 downwards.
TCGGGTCCAATATGATCCTCCTCCTTCTTTCTTGTGTGTATTGGTCAACAAACACATAGTTAACAATGCTGACAAAGTTATCTTAATTGGGTTTCAGAATTAACCCTCTTATTGAAATAAATAAGGAAAATACACACTCTTTAGAGCTATGTTTTTGGCTGTCTGCAAACTCCAGCAGAAATCATTGCCTTGATTTACATTTGATTCATGTCCTGAAGATTATCCTTGCGACACTCAAGGGAAAATTACAACTTTGCCAAACTGTCAAGAGCTGACCTAGTCTCAGGTATTGGGCCCTCAGCAGCATTATGTATGATCCATTAAATAATGTCTAAAGCTTTCCACATAACTTTATTCTTCCTATTAATCTTTTAACTTATAACGTAGTCTTCAGGGATATTTCTGGAATTGAGTGAACCCTTATGAAATTATTGCTTTATCATTCTTAGTTGTTTCAAGTCAACTTATTCATCATTAGTATAATATCTTGCAAACTTGAAAACACCTCCCAATTTTTAATGATTATTTCTAATATTAGCTGCCTATGTTCTGAACTTATTCTTTTATTCCAAGAAATTTGATCTCTTATCTCATGAAGCCCTTCTGTTTCTCCTTCATTTGCAATGACAGATGGCAAACAATTAACACTGGTACAATAGCTACAGTATTTCATTTTCTTTTCTCTTTACTTCTCTATAATTAATTTACCAAGACCAGTCTGCCACTCGTAATTTATCAACCAAGTATCTGTAAAGCCTTGACTGTTAATCCAAATATATTGTGATATTTGATGCATGTTCTTCCTTTTTACTTGCTGCAACTTTATGGACCATCATGTCTATCCAAGCCATTCATTTCTTGTATCTTTTTATAAACATATTTTACTACATTATTCATGACAACTAGAAGTTATTGAACTGAAAGTACGTTTTAGTTCTTTTAAATGTTCCTTAGATACTTTTTGCTTTTCTTCAAAGACATTTCTTAAGGAGCCAAGTAGAATTCTGATTAGCCAAATCCACAGTATCCCAACCTCCCAATCCAATGAACAGCAGAATTTCTCTGTCTACTGACTCCATTCACATAGATTCCAGACTCATATATGCTCCTTCCCTAAACCAATTTGTTGCACTTAAAGATGTTCAGATAATCAAGATTCTACTGCAATATTTCCATAGGAATAGGGAAATATAGGAATTATCATTGCCATATGATACATCTATCTAGTGTCCTATTTCCATGATCTCTAGTACCAATGGCTTCTCAACAGTGTGTGAAACCTCCTTAATAGACAATTATAGAATAAGCCACTGTAAGGGTTCCTCCCTGCCAGATTTGGAAGGAGGCCACTCTGCCTCACTATAGCAAGCTGCAACAGTCTGAGCTCTGACCTCTGGGCAAGGCAGAGCAAACAAATAGTCTATTGCTAGCAGCCTCCTGGCTGGAGAAAGCAACAAAAGTCTGGTGCATGCTTTCTGACCTAGGGTGAGTATGCAACCAGCCCCAGCTGTGGGTGCCTTCAGGGAATAGGGGGACCCGGTCCCGCCCTACTTCACGGGGTCCCGGATCAGGGCCCTATCAGTGGCAGGTGATGCCACCACAGGGTCAGTGGGAAAAAGGTAAGATTGCTGCCTTGCATGCTAGCAGCACAACCAGACCAATGTCTGGTTTCCCTGGGTTATGTCCTACCTGAACCTGCTGGCGTCACTCCATTGGCATCGGGCTTTGGCTCGCAGGTTCGCAATTGGACAGCGCTTCCACTGGTATCTCCCTGGGGCCTTCCATCTCTTGGACCAGTAGGGTGCCAGTCTGCTTCACGGCCATTCCTGGCCCTTGTAGAGGGTTCGGCTCTTTAGGAGAGACATCCACTTCCTTCTCCAGTCCACCTCCTTCCCCATTCCTGCACTTCTTGATAGGAAATGGGGCATGTTCGGCTGCACCCACAAGGTGGAGTTGATCCCTTCGGTACTGGGGGGAGGCCACTCTGCCTCACTACAGCTACCCATGTTCTGCCTCACTACAGCTACCCTTGTGTTCTGAACCATTAATATTTTATTTCCCTAAATAAGTTTATCCTATCTTACATAATTGTGAATATTCTTATTAGCCTTATATGTTTTACCCTTTTTTGAATCCTTAACTTGAACAATAGCTGTAGCAATGAGTTTTAAAGAATAACTATGTTTTATTTAAAAATCAATTTCCAGTTGTGCTTTTAAATTTGTCTTTTACTTGTTGGCCCCCTGTTAATTCTTTCATTAAACAGGAAACTCCCACGGCCCCTTTCAATATTATGTAATGTTTTCTTCATTTTCATCTCTTCTCCAAACAAAACAGAATCTTGGACTTGGCTATCTTATCCTCCACCCCCACTCTTTTGGGAGATTTTCTTCGGCCCAGACAACCAGCATCAGTTTTACTATCCTCTTACAGCAGCCCTTTCTGCAGGGGATGTTCTGCAGCCCTCTCCATTCTCTGATATGAGACTTCTTGGTTGGAGGTGAGACTCCAATGGCCTATTCCTTGAAGACAGTGATGCCCGCTTGAGCCTGGAAACCTCTGAATGTGCCAGATTTTGAACTCCCTACTTGTATTATTCACTCTGGGACAACGTTACCAGAAAGCCCCAAGGAGCAGTCATAGCAGCAGAAGGACTTCAACAATGATTGGGTTAGATTTGGTTTAGTTTGGTTCGTGAGATGAAGTCCATGTTGACCATTTACATTCACCCAAATCTAATTATAACCAAGCCTCTTGAAAATGGAGAATAAGTTAATAATTACTTAATAATCTTAGGCATCAGGGAACATCAAGGTGTGGTAATACTATTATAAAATGGACTGTGAAGAGGACAGGTTTGGGTTTTTTTTTACAATAACAAAGGTTATCTTTCAATGTATGCTGATGTAAGACAATAGACAACAGACTTGATAGTCAAATCAGGCTCATTGCATCTATGTGCCCAAGAAAATCACTTTTAAAGTAACAAAAAGCAATGAATGCTCAGTAACTCAGTGGAGCAGAAGCACTTAGTATTAGCTGAAATTGGAAATTCTAGGTTTATCCTCAGTATCACTTGCTTTGAAGTACCTGTAACTGGGCTACTCTCAGCAGAGAAGTTGATTTAAAGGATTTTTAAGCCATCATTTTTTCTATTCTCTGAGCATGTCCCACTGATACTTCAAAGACAAGAGATACTGTGGATCTCTCCATGGCATCTCTTGCCTTTGAAGTACAAACACATGGGAAATATTCTCAGCAAAGAGTTACTTCAAGTTTTTAAAAGTAGCCTTTAACAATGATTACCTCATTGATGCACTTTAATGGTTTTATAGCTGGCCTTTTAAAGTGTATCAGTGCTCTTTCAACAAGGGATTATAATAAAGCTACAAAGTACACTGGAGTCCAGTAAAACACCTGAATTGAGCATTGTCATCAAAACTGTCACAGAGTAATCCCTGGTTGCTTTATGAGGGATTACTCCTTTCAGCTGCAGCAGTAACTAAAAGGAGTACCAAAATGCAATACAGGCAGCAACAAAAGGCACCAAGTTAACAAGCATTGAACCACACCCTGAGCCCAACAGAGTAACTGCATTTTAGCCAGCATCCAGAAATAAGTACCAGCCAAAATTTGTTTAGAGGTCTGCAATAAGTATTCTTTCCTGGGCTGAGAGATTGTGTTCTGGATAATGAGTAGCCCAATACTAGCTATGCTATTGACTTCAAAGTGTTCAGGACTGCACCCTGGAAGGACAGGCTGGTATTTCCCCAGGTGTGGGCAGTGTGGGAAAGCACCAAATGGGATTCCATGAGGGAGCCGGGGTTCATAGTAGCATATCTACTTGCAGAATGTAGACTTCAGATACCACTTACACAGCCTATAATGTAGTTGACTGTTGGAAATTAGGGCTTATTCCTAAAACATTGAAGTCAATGGGAATCTTTCTGTTGACTTCAATGGGCTTTGGATCTGGCCCTCAATGGTTTCATCCCATAGGCTTCCTAATGGCCCTCCTGTGTCACTCTCATTAATGTTTATGGGAGTTGCTGTATGAGTATATTTGTAGGGGGAAATATCCCTTTTCCCCTAATATTAACAGGATATATCTCTTCATAGAATCATAGAATATCAGGGTTGGAAGGGACCTCAGGAAGTCATCTAGTCCAATCCCCTGCTCAAAGCAGGACCAATCCCCAACTAAATCATCCTAGCCAGGGCTTTGTCAAGCCTGACCTTAAAAACCTCTAAGGAAGGAGATTCCCCCATCTCCCTAGGTAACCCATTCCAGTGCTTCACCACCCTCCTAGTGAAAAAGCTTTTCCTAATATCCAACCTAAACCTCCCCCACTGCAACTTGAGACCATTGCTTCTTATTCTGTCATCTGCTACCACTGAGAACAGGCTAGATCCATCCTCTTTGGAACCCCCTTTCAGATAGTTGAAAGCAGCTATCAAATCCCCCCTCGTTCTTCTCTTCTGCAGACTGAATAATCCTAGTTTCCTAAGCCTCTCTTCATAAATCATGTGCTCCAGCCCCCTAATCATTTTTGTTGCCCTCGCTGGACTCTTTCCATTTTTTCCACACAGTACTCCAAAACTGGACACAGTACTCCAGATGAGGCCTCACCAATGCCCAATAGAGGGGAATGATCATGTCCCTTGATATGCTGGCAATGCTCCTACTTATACAGCCCAAAATTCTGTTAGCCCTCTTGGCAACAAGGGCACATTGTTGACTCATATCCAGCTTCTCATCCACTGTAACCCCTAGGTCCTTTTCTGCAGAACTGCTTCCTACATGCCTAATTATGTTTTGAACAAAGGGTTCAGAAATGATATGTCCTGAAGTAAAGATATTTCTAATACTCCACAACTCAGCAGAAATCCATTATGCACAAAAACTTTAAGCTGTACAACTTCTGACATTTCTTCTGCAAGAATATTATCAGCATATGGCCAATGATAATATAAGAGGAAGAATCAGAAGTGATTGGTCAAAGGATAACATGAAAAGTTTATAGTTCCATGGAAACACAAGTGCTTGTTTTTTTATGAAACTCTCACCTATCCAACTCAAAGGGATCACAGCAGGACAGTGGAATTAATTACTCACCATTTTGTGCAGCAATTAATATTTTATTTTAATGATGTACTCAGAAGTTTTGAGGATGGAAGAATTCTCACTCAGTCATGGAACTTAAAAATGTCTATGATAGCTCACCAGCAAGTTGAAAGCATGCTGTTGGCCATTTAATAGTATATTCTAACATGCTCTGAGAAATTTTTATAGGTATTTTGAATATATTAAGAATGGACTTCACCCCTAGAATTTGGGAGAAGGACAAAAAGAGCCCCGTCCACCCAAAAGATCTCTTTTTTGTAAAATAAGTCAGTTAAGTATGAGGTCTCCTCAAAGGATCACTTTGATAACCTGCCTGAAAAATCCTCTGGCAAATTCAGTGAAAAGAAATGTTTTCATGGTAGATGGGATTTAGCTATGTTTGGGAATGGGAGACAAAAAGCTTTTTTTCAGGACTGCCCCCAAATGCTATGACCAGATCTGATGAAGATGCACTGCCTGAGAAAAACAGTAATTCTAGATAGTTATGCTGTTATTTAACACTTCTTTATTACCTACTAACACTGCTTTTATCAAAGCTCAATATCTTCCTCTCTGTTCAGTACTGCACTGAATGCATTATCAGCAATCAGTAAGCAATCATTTCTACAGAAAATACCTTTTTTATAACTCAGATAAAAAAATATACTCCAAGTTGAAATTTTAAAAGTTATTAAAGGAACACAAAAGATAGGCACTTACCAGTTTGGGGCATTTTTTTTTGTTCTCTTCGTTCTAATAAATTATAGCAATTTAAAATGGTTTTATTGCAGATAATAAAATATCCTAATTCATAGGCTCAATACTGCTTTTGAATATCGCTTCTACTAATATCAATGGGAGTAATTCATGAACATCCAAGCATAGAATTTGGACCCATATTATTTAAATACAACCTGAAGAGAAAAACAGCTCTGAAAACAATGTTATGGTATACAAGAGGAATGAAAAATACCTTTTACATTTTCTACCAAGGTCTAATCCCATACCAATAATATCTACAGAGATTGTACATACTGCACATATTATAATGAAAACCTAGAAATTTTATTCTATCTTCCATAGTTATGAAGATGAAAACAAGTACAATGTGCAATTAAAATTATATTTAGTCCCCTCCTTTCACACTAAGACATTCTGGGTCCAGTGAGACCACTACACTACAGTCACCAGACCCAAGGAGTTAAGATTGTTTCTCTCCTAAGTTTCTTGAAGGTTTTGGAATCACATTAAAGATCACACTTATGGCAGTGGCACATGTGCACACAGATGGCAGAACAGGTTGCCAAGTATGTGAGGTCTGATCCTGAGTAGTGCTCCATATTGGCTACAACTGTTAAAGTTCTGGCTGCAGGCCTGATTATGCAGTTGGAATCTACAGGGGGAAAAGATCTCTCAGATGGCTTTGACTCACTGCTAACTATATCCACTTTGCTCTTCTCCTGTCTTCCCTGACTACATGCTGTCCTGCATAATGAGCATTTCCTTTAATGCCTTCTTACCTTACCCTCTTCCCCAGTCTTATCTCACAGCACTCTTCTCCATTCCCTCCTCCTCTCTCTCTAGGTGTCTTTATCTCCTCTCCTCCCTACAATTGCCAGCCCTCAAGCAATTATTCTAAATCTCTCTCCCATCTCCAAGCATTCTCCTTATATCCTGCCTTGTATCTCCTGTTCTCTCACTGATGCCTCCTCTTAGATAACCAGGCACCATCTCAAACTCACCCTGTTCAAAACTGAATGTTGTTTATCCTAATCCCTCACCTTTATCTCTTTTCTGTATCCCCACTGATAACTCCATACCCTGCCTGTCACCCATGTCAGCAATTTTGGTGTCATCTTTGACTCTTCTATGTCTTTCTTCTTTCTCCAAGACCAGTTTTAGGTCCTATCACTTTTTTCTTTTGACAAACTTGAAAATCCAACCTTTCCTCCCTGTCCCCACAGATAAAACACTACTCCAAGCACTGGTCACCTCTTCCCTTGATAACTGTAAACTCCTTTCTGCCGACCTCTCATTCTCATTTGTACATTCTCCAGTCCATTCAAAATCTCAGTGTTAAAGTCATCTTGTCCCACTGCTCTGCCCACATCACTCCCTTATCTATACACATACACCCCATCAACTCTCTCCATTAGCTTTCTGTCTCTCACCAGGTCACATGCAAGCTCCTCATCTTCAACTACTAGGACTTCTCATTACCATACTCTCCTTCTTTTCCTGATCTTTCCTAATTCTCTCATTTTTCTTCTCTCTGTGTTTCCTTGTCCCATTCTTGTTTCTGTGCCTTCTACCAGGCAGATTACTATGCCTGAACACTCTTCCTGTCCTCATCCAAACACAGTCTCATACTCCTTCAGATCATTTTCTAACCTCCCTACCACTTCCTTCCTTCTCCTCATTGAATAACCCTCATGGCCTCCATTAACTATAGTGCTGTGTCGTCCCTTGCCTTTATCCTGATTTATTCAGATTGCAAGTTATTTGGGACTACGAAAGTATTTTATCTATGCTCAAACTGTCGTGTGACTTTACAGTGTGTATTAATGATCATATTACTGCTGTTTGATTTTTTTTAACGCATGAGACTTTCTCCTGCTTCCACTGAAATCAGTTACAAAATTCCTATTTATTTCAATGAAAGCCTCCTTAAGCACTACATGTTTTTGTGGTCAAGTGTTAATTACAAATTGAATACCTTCAGTGTTTTCTAGACAAATATCTAAATTAGCAAAAATTTTAGTCATTACAAAAGCTGCACTTTGAAATCAAATTTGTTGTTGATTAACTGTTGCTTTTTTCATCTTAAACTAATATGGATTGAATAATCCTTCTGATGGCAAAAGATCATGTTGCTTCTAAAACAATTGCCCTGTATTTTTAGTTGCATAAAATCAATTGCACTCCTGTAGCACAATTAAGTCTGCATCACATTGTGAATTATGACAAGTACATTTGGTCAAAAGGAAGGGTTGATTAGCAAGGACTGGTTTGTGGTCTGAAGGCATATGGGAAGGGTTTATAGCTGAAATCTGCCAAGCTGTTTGAAGATTCTGTTAACTTATTGTGAGCTTCCCCGTCACGAAAAATAAAATGCACAGATTTCTGGGAAATATTAAACATGCATTTTCCTTTTCAACCATGTTTTATCAGCATGACGCCAGCAGCCCATTCTATGGAAGGCAAACAGTGCTGAGTATATCTTCTATATATTAGAGAAAGCAGATTAGAAGGTTATTTATTTTAATATGTTGAAACACATTCTGTTGTGCTATTATACGCAGAACTGGTAGCACTGCCTGTAGTTCAAGTTGCCTAAAGTTGCCCGTTATTGACTACTGTCATATAGTATACTGCAGGGGTCGGCAACCTTTCAGAAGTGCTGTGCTGAGTCTTCATTTATTCACTCTGATTTAAGGTTTCACGTGCCACTAATACATTTTAACATTTTTAGAAGGTCTCTTTCTATAAGTCTATAATATATAACTAAACTATTGTTGTATGTAACATAAATAAGGCTTTTAAAATGTTTAAGAAGCTTCCCACAGCACCTCATAGGCCATAGGTGTCTCAAGTTGGGTGCCCAAAATTAGTGGATACTTCTGAAAGTTACCCTGAATCTCTCTGTGCTTCACTTCCCAAGCTGTATAACTGGGAAGATAATATCACCTCACCTCACAATGCTATTGTGAAAATAAATTAAATATTTGTGAAGCACTCCTACAGTACGGTGGGATTTGTATGGTGCATGTTAAATAAGGCCTGGGGCCACCTTCTGAATGAGGATACGAAAAAATATTGGGAAACTACCCATTCACTGATTTATGCAGGAATCCTGTTGGGGGAAATTGCATGTGATCATATAATTAAAGGACACATCACAGCACATTTCATGGGCAACATTCTCCCTGGTGTTTCCTAGCTTTTAAATGCTTACTTTTCAACCATAAAGTTCTTTTAACTTAGTTTTAATATAGAGGGGTTTTTTTAATACATTTAATATCAGTATGAAGTCATCCAGATTTTCTGTGTACATGAAATCAGAATTTGACCTATTGTACATAGCCCCTAATTTAAATTAGCTGTGCTGAGTGACAGTGAGTTTGATAAATTAATTGGAATCAGAATACTTACAAGCAAAGGGTGCACCCTGCAAGGTGCTGATCACTCTCAGCACCCATATGTTTCAACAGCACATACCCCTTGCAGGATCAAAAACATTCTGATTTTGTGTAAAGGCAAACAAAGAAGGCATTGAAACAGTAAGAAACTGAGAAACATAGTGGTCACCTTACTGTTTAGATAAGCCTAATCAAACAGTGTCACACAGCTAATCTCTAAAAGCAAACATGCCTTTTTTTAAAATAATTATTCTGGACACTGAGGTAACAGAAAACTCATTTAACATCTTAACACATGCACAGCAAATAGATATAGGTAATATATTCAGTGTTACCTCTGAGAATGTGCTAGTGCTAGAAACATTGACTGCTTGGCACGATGTTTTTTCTGGAGAAATTACATCTAAATTTCATTGATTCCATAAATTATATTACAATACAAAATGGTACACACAGATATGAACCAGTCCTACCGTGGTGTCTGAAAACAGACAATAGTACTGTATTTTAATACCCAGACCTCTATTAATAAGAGTAAAAATATTATCTAGTGCATAAAAGTTGTATGTATATTGCTTTACAAATGGGCAACAAACTGATAGCCACCTGCACTATTATAGTCACCAAAGCTAGAATGAACTGTAAATCCAATTCCCAAGGGCAATACTAAGAAAATCCAGTTAATTTAATTCTTTGACAAATACTTACTTTTATGCTGTCATTTGTCCTCATTAAATTGTGCCTAATATAAATACATAAAATAACATATTTTAAATTAAATAATTAGCATCAGTTGAATAATATTTCTGAATAATTTATTCAGTGAAGTTTTCCCATCAATCAATCTAATTATCATCAGATATGTGCCAGAGAATGCAGATTATACTGGCTGAGGATCTGACTCAGTAAATGTATTCATTATAGGACTGGCATTAGAAATAATAAAAAATTAGCAGAAGCAATGAACTTTATTAATAACTAGCTCTTATATAACACTTTGCATCAGTAGATCTCAAAGCACTGAACAAAAAGGGTCAAAATCATTATCCCCATTTGACAGATGGGGGAAATGATTTGCACAAGATCACACAGCAGGCCAGTGGCAGTCCCAGCCTACTGCTCTATCCATTAGGCCAGAAGATGCTGAGAAAGTCAGTAAAATGATGACGCTTGATTATGCTTAAAAGAATACAAGCAAAACACATAGGTGTAACTAAGAACACCTGAATTTTATGATGAATGTCTTGATAACTATTCTAAGCAATAACACTCTAGCACCAATGCAGAGAATGGGGGAAAAAAAGCAATTAGCACAGCTTTATTGCCTCCAGCTTAGATCTGAGAAACAGAATGCTTAACCTGGCATTCAATTTAATGAGTAGCATAAATTGAACTGAGATGTTCATTTCCTTTTGGTGTTATTAAAACGTTCCCTTCACATGTTCTCCTCAAGTCCATTGTGTATATCTTAGGTGTTCTAACCTAATGCTCTGGACAGCAGAGTTTTTAATTGATTATGTAATCCCGGTAGATAAACTAATGGCCCAACAATACTATAAATATGCCAGAGAAAAATTAAAGCACATTCACAAACGATTAAAATGGTTGTGAGCACTGGGCACAGTGCTCTACAGCACAACTGTAAGATCCAAGCTTGTAGGAGCAGGATTTTATATTTGTAGTATAAGAATTAATGTATGATTTGATCACCCTGCCAGCCACCCTTTTTGAAAAGCAGAAAGGAATGACCCTCTGGGACACTGGTAGAAACGCATCTGACAGACTGCCAGTGTCTGTACTGATGTTAAGGCAGGGACAGACCAGAACAATCCTTATGACTGGTTACGGTCACCCTTTTGTTTTAGGATAAGTTATAATGTCTACTATGGTTTCCTATATGTATTATAAATTAGGCACTCTAGTTAAATATACATTTCTTTTTTTAAGGTTTAGTAAGTAAGAGACAGGATCTTGTATTGTGTCTATGTTAAGGAGATTAGAGGAATGTTGAAGGCCCGGGCCACAATGTGAACTGTTTTGATTACAAGATTTAGTAAGGTTTAATTTACAATGCCTTTCTTGCTCAAAATAAAAACTGCTGTATACCTCTGAAGGTCTCTGTAAAAGGCTGAAAGAGTCCTGTGGCACCAACAGTAAAAGACTGTTTGTGTGAATGAGGAATGCATGCATCAGGAAAAGGTAAGATGTGAAGGCCATTGTTAAAGCCAGAGGGTCAAGGAAGGAGGAGTGAAGAAACTGAAAGACACCAGAGAACCATCAACGCTCATCCATAATTGAGGAAGGGCAGGTTGACGACCCTGAGGTGGAGGCTGGCACCCCTAAAGACAAGACAATTGATTAAATCAAAACCAGGACAGGATGACCCTCCTCTCTGAGGTGTTTTGGAATGTTAACATCAAAAGATAACACCAATTAAGGAGTAACTGGTCACAAACTGACACAACAAAATCCATAGATTTCAACAAAGAAAAAAGACCATAAGAACAGGGCGATTGGCCATGGGACTTTGGGTTCATTTTGCCACAACTCCAGGAGTATTGGATCATGACTGACAGTGCCTGGCTCCCCTCTGTGACCAATCTGGCTGGCCCCTAGATTGATCCAGACTCTGGACTGGTAACTATAAACATCAACTGGCAGGACTGTGAGTGGAAAGCATATGCTAATAGCTGTATTCTCAATTAATGTGGCGTATTGCCTTTTTCCCTGAAAAGGATCCTGTGTGCTCACATTCTAACCTGGATGGAAGTATCAGGAGGTATTAAGTTTAGCATTTGGGGGAAAGGCAAAAGCCCTATGTTTCTCAAGGGTTACCTCTCCAGCCAGTTAAGGAGCAGTAAGAATTTTCATTCAGTTTTCCTCACCTGGAAAGTTAATGGCTAAGCATGGTCCTCAAGAGCAGGAGGTAAAGGGAAATAATATGGGTATCTTCAGGGAACTTCAGTGAGCCCTGAAACTCTTGGGGAAGGAAAAATCCCTGACTCCTTGACTGTTAACTATACAATATGGTACTAATGGGCCATTATATTAATGCTGTTTTCCTACACCAAACATAAAGGTGTTCAGAAAAGCATCTGAGTTCTTCCATGCTTACTGGCATTTTTAATGGAGTTCACTCACTGTCATTCCTGAAGACATATAATGAATGTTAATCCATTATGGGCAGATCTGTTTGTTCCTCAATACCTGAGGGGAAAAAACAAGAGAGTGACATAAGCTTTTGATACTCTGTGTTTCTGACTTTATCCTAAGGGAAATTGTGCAAAGATGTGGGATTGGGCATGTTAGGATGTCACATCAAGACAGCCTGACATTTAGTTGCAGATTAATCACAGCATTCTTCATAAAGCAGCATTTTGCCCTAAATTCTCATTTTGCCAATTGGTAGACAATCCAAAGTCTCTTAAAGTGAAATAAAATGCAATTTTATTATAAAGGTGATATCACTGCACTCATCATTTGGGACTAATGTTGCCCATCTCTTCTTCCCTGACTACTTTTATTTCAAAGGAGTGTGTTTTGCAATTTTAATCAGCAATCAGTCAGATGTATGTAAGCTAAATTTATGTATCTGTTCTTTGTTCCATCTTGCATCTTTCTAGTTGGGATATAAATTTCTGTGACAATTGCTGAACCCTGCAATAGTGGAACTCTTGATATAGTAAAATGTTCTTGAGGTTAAAAGCAGTTTGCTATAGAAAGGTTTTTCTGCACCTTTTCAAACGCCAAGCATCTCTCAAAAAGAATTTAGGAAAAAACGTTATTTATGGCTTTATTCTATTTTTCTTTCTACCTTAGGTCTCCCTTCAAATGCTACACTCCTTCTGGTAGCTAGTTAATGATGATTGTTCTACATTTTCATTTTTAGGTAATTAAGGATTTAATAATCCTTTTAAACCAACTGTAGTAGTAACAGATTTAATATACAACTTTGTTGTTAGTTCAAAACATTTAGGAACATAGGAAATGCCTTACTGGTCAGACAAGTGGAAAGTGCTATAGCCTGTTGATCTGGGAAGTTTCTTCATAACTCCATTGGTTAGTGGTTGTCTGTTGCTCTAATGCACTAGGTTTTATATATCTGTATTTTTTGCTCTCTAATATAACTGTGAAAGTTTTTATTATCCAATTGTCTAATCCTCCGATTAACTTAGTTCTGCCTCAGTAAGGATTGTACAAATTTACTCAATCAAGACAGCTGTGAGCAAAATTAGTTTTAACAAAATGTTTTAAAAGGGGTGCATGACAGTATATAAATGATTGCATCACAGAAACCGCACTGAGTTCATTCAGATGTGCTAAGTACACCAAGTTTAATCAGCCCTGCTCAGTCTCTAGAAGACAAGGTAGTAGTCTGTCAGAAAACTATTGTACATAGTTTATCACAATGGAGCAAACTTAGTGTCTGTTCAGTAGACCCCAGGACTTGGTCATTATGCACAGTGAATTACCTCCAAGTCAGGGTTAAATGGAGTGATGTGATGAATGTGTATGATATCTGCCCTGTGGATAAATACAGGACAAAAGTTCCCTAAGACTTCTAGCCCTTAATCTTAATGAGCAGAAAAATAATCAAGCAGTTTATACAAAACAAACACCGTTGGCCTGTGCTCCCAGAAATATCTCTTAAAATATTCTCAATTTTTTATATTTTAGGTGGTTTCTGTGTATTTTGCCTAAAAGTTTCTACTGAGAAACTGTTTTTTTAAAAAGGAGCAGAGGAAAAATGGTCAATAAAAAGCAATTAAAAATGAAGTAGTGTGATAAATATAGAAAGTCTGTGTAAAATAAGCAGAGATGAGAAGAGAAAACTCCTAAAAACAGTTCATACCGTAAATATGCCATATAGAGGGCAACCACTTGTGCTCACCTAGCTTTCACGAAAGAGCGAAGGCTTCTCATTAGACAGGAAAAAATGTTAACTCAATCCTATGACTGGAGAATTGCTAATATAGTTCCAATTTTTGAGAAAGCGAAAAAAGTGATCCAGGAAACTACAGGCCTATTAGTTTGACCCCAATTTTAATGAAAGATCTTGGATCAAATTTTGAAATAGAAAGTAGTTAAAGACATAGAGCTAAGTGGTAATTGGGATAAAATGCAACATGGTTTTACAAAAGGTAGATCGTGCCAGATCAACCTGAATTCCATCTTTGAGAAGATGACAGATTTTTTTTATACAAAGGATTTGATACAGTTCCACATGGGAAATTATTAGTTAAATTGGAGAAAATGGGGATTAATATGAAAATGTAAAGGTGGATAAGGAACTGGTTGAAGGGGAGACTGCAATGGGTCATACTGAAAGACGAACTGTCAGGCTGTAGGGAGTTACTACTGGAGTTCCTCAGGGACCGGTCTTGGGACGAGTCTTATTTAAGATTTTTATTAATGACCTTGTCGCAAAAAGTGAGTGTGCGCTAACAAAATCTGTGGATTACCTATACAGAGGAGGACTGGAATATTGTACAAGAAGATCTGGATAACTTTGAAAACTGGGGTAAGAGAAATGGGATGAAATTTAATAGTACAAAGTGCAACATCATGCACGTAGGGACTAACAACAAGAATTTTTGCTATAAACTGGGGACTTATCAGTTGGAAGTGACATAGACCTGGTTTATTGGTTGCTTACAGGATGACTATGAGCTGCCAATGTGATGTGACCTTGAAAAAGGTTAATGCAGTCCTAGGATGCATCAGGCGAGGTATTTCCAGCAGAAACAGGAGAGTGTTAGTACCATTATACAAGACACTAGTGAGATCTCGTCTGGAATACTGTGTGCAGTTCTGGTCTCCCATGTTTAAGAAAGATGAATTCAAACTGGAATAGGTTCAGAGAAGGATGCTAGGATGCTCAGAGGAATGGAAAACCTACCTTGTGAGAGGAGACTCAAAGTGTGACATTATCGGATTAAAATATGACCATGTAGATCATTGTTGCTATCACTTTTATATAATTGCTACAAATCTTACACATGTGTCAAGTAAGGTGTCAATAGAAAAGTTATGATTTGCTGAATATGATTATTCTATTTGTATGCATGTATCATTTTTGTATCTGAAGTTAGGAATATTAACTATATACCTGTATTTCAACTGTTTGCTCCTGTGGAAACATCAACAAGGTGTTTAGCCAGTACACTGTGAAGTTGAATGGCCCATCAAAAGAACACTTAACTCACAATGGAAGATGCCTATCTACACTTAATGCACTTTACTGTGAATGTTGTACCTGGAGTATAGCTAATGTCTTCTGCTATGACTAAGCAAAATCATGCATGGACATGTGACTTGCCCATGTGACTCCAAACACTATCTTGTTACCTGTAATTTTCTACAGTGAGAACAATGGGATTCCCTTCACTTGGCAGAAGCTATAGAAGACCCTGGAAACGTCTCCATTTTGCCTCTTTCCTGCTCAAACCTCTGGATATGGACTTATTCTAATGGGAGCATTCTAACCAAGGGACTGAGGATTTTCCAATGTTTTGGAAGCAACCAGAGACTTCACAAGCCAGCAGTTTATTCCATCACTGCTAGAAGCCTGATCCAATACTTTGCAATTGTAGTATGTATTTGAGTCCTTTAACCACTTTTAACTTTCACCTTTCTTTTCATAAATAAACCTTTAGATATTACATATTAAAGAATTGGCAATGCCTTGATTATTGAGTAAGATCTGAGTTATATATTGACCTGGGTATATGGTTGGTACTTTGGGATCAGAAGAATCCTTTTGTTTGATAAAATTTGTTTTAAATAACCACTCATCATTAAGTCTAGTGTCTGGGTGTTGAATCCAGGACTGGAATATCCCAGGGGGCTGCATTTTTGACTTCTTGTTAGCCAGTGTGGTGAGACAGAAGTTTACTTTTGTTGCTGGTTTGGTTTGCATGGAAGGATAACCACCACTTTGGGGATGTGTCTCCCTTTTTCCCAGCAGCTTCTCCTGAATTCGGTATTCTCAGTTGTCACTCACAGATGCATGGTGACACAAAGACCTTGGCTTGTTTAGCCTAACAAAAAGAAGACTAGGGGAAGATATGACTGGTCTCTATACATACATGAGAGGGATAAATACAGGGAGGGAGAGGAGTTATTTAAGGTAAGCACCAATATTGACATAAGAGCTAATGGATATAAAACTGGTCATCAACCAGTTTAGCCTTGAAATTAGGCAAAGGTTTCTAACCATCAGAGGACTAAAGTTCTGGAACAGCTTTCCAAGGGGAGCAATGGGGGCAAAAACATAACTTGTTTTAAGACAGGCCTTGATATGTTTATGGAGGGGATAAGACTGCCTACGACGGCATGTGCGCCTATCTGCAACAGTTAGCAGCATATATTTCCAACGGCCAGTGATGGGACACTAGGTGGGTAGCGCTCCAAGTTACTACAGAGAATTCTTTCCCAAGTATCTGACTGATGGGTCTTGCCACATGCTCAGAGTCTATCTGATCACCATATTTGGGGTTGGGAAGGAATCTTCCTCCAGGTCAGATTGGCAGAGACCCTGTTTTTTGTTTTTTTTCCCCACCTTCCACTGAAGCATGCAGTCACTTGCAAGTTTAAACTAGTGTAAATGGCAGTTTCTCTGTTACTAAAGTCTTTAAATCATTATTTGAGGACTTCAGTAACTCAGCCAGAGGTTATGGGTCTATTACTGGAGTGGGTATGCGGGGTTCTGTGGCCTGCAATATGCAGGAGGTCAGACTAAATGATCATGATGGTGCCTTCTGACTTTAAAATCTATGAGAATACATCAGGGGCAGAATGAGTTTTAGGCGCTGATAGAATTTTGCAAGGCTTTGTGAAAGAAGCTGTGTATTAAGGAGGCATTTGAAGGCAATATTTTCATCAGTAATAACTGGAAATCTGTCTACTCTGGTCATGTATCTTAACAAGAAAAAGTGTTTCCTTTCCTTTCACTTTCTAAACTAACATTCTAGAGGGGAGAGAAAATGAGAGAGAAAATAAATCAATAAGACCAGAACAATTATCCACTTCTGACTATATGATCACATATTTTCCAGCTACACCTCTTTGGTGAGCTTGCCATCTTCACCAGTGAAGATGATGCTAGTATCTGGTAGATGGCCATTCACAATAACATGGCCAATCAGCTCTATAATCCCTCTGAACAAACAGTGTGGGGTCCCTATGCAGATGTTAGTCATTCTCATATGCAGTGGACTTCAAGTTCCATTCTCTTGGGGCCTCTCTCTGTTCCTGGGGACTGAGTGATCATTAAGGATTTTATTTCAGCACAGAAAAAAACAGGTGGTGTGTACTATGAAGAATCTGAGAACTACTGTGTAACTGCAGCACTGGAATTAGCATCTTCTAAATTCCCCAAAGTCAGTAGGGTATGTATATTTAACAGACCACGAGGTGCTAGTAATTGCATCTAAACTTTAATTAACACCATTCCATTCTCATGCAAACATTAATATGTTAATTCCTAGCCTATAAGCAGCTGGCAACTTTCCCCCTAACTACTAGGATTCCCTAACTTTTCCCTAGCCAATAAAACTGGCAATGCACAGCAAATGCTGAACTAAACCACGGGTAACACACACAAGCATAATTTCCCCTTTGCCAGTCCATTGTGTTGTCTACCTTCCTCTGGAAACTGTTTTATTTGAAAGATTTCTGCTGGGACCTTCTTTAAAAGTTACATATGAGCTGATCTTTCTCCCTATATACAAATCCAGGAGTTATTCCTTGCCTGCTTTATCAAACTGCACTTATGTGCTGCTGCTTACATCTCACTTGGGTCTACCAGTCTTTGGAACTTCAAAGAGTTACCACGTTTCTTGAGTACTTTGTGATGGATTTGTAACTTGTCTGGAGTAAGATCTTCAGCTCTTCCAGCCCAGTATTTTCCCATTCATGGCCAGTTCCCTCATACTCTCTCTCTTTTTTTTTTTAAACAAAAGTTTCCACATGCTTCTCATGTATTCCAAGCCTCATTAATATGGAAGGGAAGGGCTATTTTCCTAGCTCCCAACCAACTGGAATAGTCCTTCTTCAAGCACGCTGTACCCTGCTCAGCTCCCAGCAGCCAGGCCCATCCCTCTCAACAGCCAGAGAGAGACTGTCTCTTGGCTTCTGGCCCACTGCCCTCTTATAAGGGCCAGCCGGGCCCTGATTAAGCTGGCCACAGCAGTGGTCAGCTACCCACTCAGCTTCCCCAGACATTCTTAATCCCTCTTACTCTGCTGCAGCCCTTTCCAGGGCTGCTTTCACCCTTCCAGGGCTGGAGCGGGGTGATCACCCTGCTACACGGACTGTAAGCAAATTTTAGACACAGAGTATTACAATTGGTATTGAAATAATCTCGGGATTTGACTTACTACAAGCAAATAGTTGGTTTTCTTCATATCATAGCTCATGTGCAGTTTACAGTAGTTATTAATTGCTATACTACTGATGTAGATTCACAAGTGACCATTCATTCGTTGTGCATGACGATGTGATCCCACCATTCAGTGCTTGTTTCCCGAGCCCAAAAGAGGCATTTTGCTGTGGTCAGCACCTCCATGAATGCCACAAGCAATCTTCTGTCCTAGTTAGTATACATGGCGAGATCAACGTTGCACTGCTCTTGCCTTTGTAGTTTAAGGAATAGCTCCACTGCTACTTGTGATCTGTTGGTCCAAGCGAGCAGCATACTGGTCAACAGTTCAGGATCCATTCCTGCAGTCCGAAGAGGCAGGGCGTGCAATATACAAACTGTTGAAAGATGGTGCCAAATGCAGACAGAATCATAGGGATTTCTAGGATGTGAAGCAATGCATCATGGGGCAGGACCCGGATGCCGTGCGACCCCCATCTGCCTTCCCACAAGTCTTAGCAGCAGAAGAGAAAGAGGTGCTCTGTGGGATAGCTTCCCAGAGGGCACTGGTCCGAATACTGCTGCTAGTGCCACAAGTGTGAACACGCTATTGTGCAGGCAGCTGACAGTGTGAACACACAACTGCGGTTTCCCTTCAGCGATCTCTGAGGGGTCCTGTAACTTTGCCAGTGTAGACGTGCCCTTAGTAACAGAAAGCAGCAGCAGGTTGTCTTCTCCATGTGGAGCAGCACTAGAGGGGAATGGGACACTTGACCAGTGGATTTCACAGAGATTTACTGACAGCAGAGGAATCCTGAGACTCAGGACTCTTGGGTTCCATTGCAGATTCTAGAGGAGAGTATTCTCTAGTGTCACAGAATCTTTAGCCCAATCCCCCCACAAGCTTGACTCCTTCTGCTCTGTCCCCTTCAACCTGTCTCTGTCCCAGTTAGGGTGACCAGATAGCAAGTGTGAAAAATCAGGAGAGGGGGTGAGGGGTAATAGGTGTCTACATAGGAAAAAGCCCCAAATATCAGGACTGTCCCAATAAAATCGGGACATCTGGACACCCTAGTCCTAGTCCAGTCTCTAACCAACCCCTGGCTCCTCCTCCCAGCCCCATTCTCCTTGCCTACTAACTTCCAGCCTCTCATTCTCATGCTTCTCATCTCAATCCCCATCTCCTTGTCCAGTCAGTCCTAGTCTTTCTCTCCAGACTTGCTGTATGAGTGTCAATCTTTCCCCTGACCCCCAGTCTCAACTCCTCACACACAGTCCCAGTTCCCACTTCTCAGCTCCTTGTGGGATCTGCCTCTTCCTCCCTCTCTACTGCCTCCCTAGCTGCTTGCCCCAGTGTCTTCTGGTCACCCACTCCCAGTTCTGACCCCACGCTCCAGCTTCTTGTCAGAGCTGTGTCTCCTCTCCCACTGCCTCCAACCCCAGCTTCTCTGTTACTAATTCCAGTCCCTTGCCAGCTCCTTGTCCAGTCTTAGTGTCCCACATCCAGCTAGTTGGCTCCCAGCCACACCTCCCACATACAGTCTCTGGCTCCCAAGTCCCAGTCTACCCATCCAACCAGCCCCAACTATAATACAATACATAACAAAATATATGTACTAGATAGCTGTAAAACTAAATAGAATAGAACATGCAGACAAGTAGTAGTCAAGGAAATTCTTAGTAGTAGTGTAAGAATGTGGAATCACATTCAGATACAGGAAAATGTGCCATCTCATTGTTAACAGAAAACTGATTAGATTCCAATCCAGGGATTTTTACACAGAGCATAAATCAGTACATAGTCTATTCATTTTAAATTAACTGACATTAATCATTTGGCTCTACACCTGTCAAATCTAATAATCAGAAATTCAAACAAGCCACAGTTGAGAGAAGAAAAGAGGGAGATCTAGCCACAAACTGAACAATGGTGCATAAGTCACTTGCAACCACTCTATCACCAAGCTATATTCAGTGAGAGTTTAATCTGCTGTTTTGTGTTATGCCTAGTTCTGTGTCCACCTACTGAGTCTGCTACAGAGAGCAGCATATACTAACTACAAGGACACACCACTCATTTTTAGATCAACAGCAAGATGGGCTGCTCTCCATCTAAGCCAGTCCACGCTGCATCAGCAAGGATAATTTTAGTGCTGTAGGCTGCGTGGCCATCCCTCCCTGTCTCTCTCTGATGGAGGTCACGCCTCCTCACTAACACAGACCTGCATAGGTGAGCTCAAAGGGGGAAATTAGCTGCACCTAGCCCCGGCCCTGTGGCCGGGCAGAACAGTACAACAGTCTATGAGCCCCAAGCCCTCAGTCAGGGCAGAGTAGTACACAGTAGGTTCTGACCTGCAATCAGGGCAGAGCAGTTACATGGTCTATGAGTTTCAGGCCCTCAATCAGGGCAGGCAGCAAACAACTAGTAGGCACTGGCCTGCAATCAGGGTAGAGCGGTTAAGCAGTCTTTAAGCCTCAGGTAATGGGGAGCACCAGCAATGTCTAGGGGTTCAGGTAATGGGGCGGGGGGGTGCTGCCACCCCAGGGGTGCGGTGGCAGGAGGTAGGAGGACATGAGCCTGGCCTTCTCCACCGTGTCCCATCCCCTAGTATCAGGCCAATGCTCAACCAGATGATTGTGTAGTTCCCCTGGGCTACTTCCTACTTCCTCGGGGTTTGGTACCTCTATTCTGTGGGGCTTACCTGTCATCTTGGGGAGCTGTAGCCAGTCCTCAGGTGGCAGTCTCAGCAGCTCCTCGGGGTCTCTGTCAGCTGGCTGCCCTGGGAATACTGGCCAATCCTTGGAAGGCAGCCCTGGCAGTTCCTCTGCAGGCTCTAGCAGCAGGCAGGATGTGTCTGTCTGCCATGGCAGCTCCAGCTCAATTGAGCTGCAAGGCTCACCTTTTGTATTTCCGCTTCCTGTTCCGTCCTTCCGCTTCCGGTGGGGCAGATGTGGCTCTCCTAGTTCTGCCCACCAGGGGGCAGGTTGTGATCCCTTCCTGTCGCTCTCTGAGGGAGGCCACTCCTCCTCGCTACAAGTGCCAAATATGCATATGTATTTGGCACAGTTCCTCTTTTACCTTGAGTGGCTTCCTAACATAACAGCATGTCTGCTCCCTCCCCTCCCCATGTTTCCTTAAAAAGCAATTAAGAGATTTGCATTCCTGATAGCAAAGTGTCATTCTTCATTAATAACAATCAAGACCACTAATGCAAAATACCTCTCATTTGATTAGTCTTACCAGTTTCCAGTGGAAGTTCAAAAAATGCATGCGGGAATGTAAAGATCTGTAAAGTGTATGGGTCTGCCCACAGCCAGCATATGTGCTATTAAATAGAGAAGCTAAATAGGAAGGAAAGGAAAGTCATGCACATATTTATGTTTTGGAAAGTTTTTTGTTCTCACATTTAACATGACAAGTGTTTATCAGTTTGCCATTCAAGCGTTATAGCTGAGTTTGTCAATTACTGAAATATTACATGTTCACCCTCATGAACAAACAAACACTTGATTTAAATCAACTTCTGATTTCTCCAGTCATTCTCCATAAGATGTCACCACAGTCAATTTGTAAATGTCGGTATAATTTACAATAAATTACTGTACAAGTATAATTTACAATAAACTAATACAGCAATAGCCAGGTTATTCCCAGTCGCAAAGGACCAATCATTTACCCCGGTCAATTATACTTTAGATCTTACACCAAAGACACTTGTGGCCAAACTTAGAATAAACTAACTAAAGATTTATTAACTATGAAAAAGAAATAAAAGTTGTTTATAAGGTTAAACCTGGTAAACATACACATGCAAATGAGTTATTGTCTTTGGTTCCAAACAGGGGCGGCTCTAGACCCCAGCGCGCCAAGCAGGCGCTTGGGGCGGACGTTTCCCGGGGGGGCGGCATTTGGCTCCGGTGGAGCTCCCGCCGGCATGCCTGCGGCAGGTCCACCAGAGCCCGGGACTAGCGGACCTGCCGCAGGCATGACTGCGGCGGGTCCCCTCTTCCCGCGGCTCCGGTTGAGCTCCCGCAGGCATGACTGCGGCAGGTCCGCTCGTCCCGGGCTCCGGTGGACCTGCCGCAGGCATGCCGGCAGGACCTCAACCGGAGCCGCGGGAAGAGGGGACCCGCCGCGGGACCCGGGAAGGGCGGCGCAGCGCTCCGCGCTGCTTGGGGCAGCCTACTTTCTAGAGCCGCCCCTGGTTCCAAAGGTGATAGAAGCTGCTGTAATATGCAACTTCTATATGTACTTTAGGGCTAAACCAGGCCTGGAAAAACCTCCCTGCCCCCCGAGTCCAAGCAGCATAGAGGAAATCAGTTCCTTTTTAGGGGTTTTATTCCACTCCTGCCATGTGCTCTGAGCTGCAAGCTCAGCTGATGGGAGGAGTCCACTTGCATGACTTATCTTCATAGGGAGGAGGGGAGAACAGCAAAGTCTTTTGTCCTTTTTTTGATGTTACACAGGGAAATTCCAGTTGCATCATCCCACAATAGTCCATCTAGTATTGATGGACCTTCCTTTCCTTTTGGGAAGGGCATAACAGTTTCCGTTGAAGATTAACCCCTCACAAATATTAGTGGCTCTGTCCTCTCTGGTGATTTACACAGTCACAGAGTCCCACAATACAACTGTTCAAATATTACCTTACAATATGAGATACAGATGTATAAGTGAGATTAATGCATGCAGCAACTCAAAGCTTTCAATAAAGTTTAAACACTAAACACATTCTTACATGGTAATACTTATTTTAACAATACCAATGCATAGGTGAGCCAGACGAATTCCAGCTATGCATTTGTCAGTGTTCAGTTGAGACACAGAGATCTTGTTATGAGCTGGCACCTGGTCTACCAGAGTCAATTTACTCAATGTTTCATTTTTGGATCTTGAAGTTGATGCTTCATAAGATCTAGATTTAAAGATCGTATTGGAAAGGGAAAAAAATGAATCATATGAAAAATAAAAACTTCTGTTGAGAGCAAAACACATCATCTGGGTTTCTACAGGCAGAGTGAGTTTCATAAACTGATGAAGGCTGTGATGAAATATCTGCCAAAAGGCCAGAGCCACCTTTTGTTTTTAAATGTTGTTACTTAGAAAAGAAACAAAAATAAACAGAAGCCATACATCCAATCTGAAATGGTGCTTAGGTGCATTTAACACCAATTTTATCTAGCAAAGAAACCGGTCACAGGTATTTATCAGATAATTTGTTCACTAGGTGAAGTTGATGTTTTGTTGATCATTGTTGATGTGACTTAATCACTATTCTAAAACATGGTGAGTAAGGCCGAGTACTGCACAGTCAGTTTTATGTATATTATCTTTTTATCTTATTTACAGATTGGGCTGGTCACAATTTTTCTTTAAAAAAATGGAAAATTGGGTTTTAACAAAAAAAACCTTAATATAAAGTATCTGCACTGCATATGAAACTTTAAAGAAAGTTGCAGCAGAAACCTTTAAATAAACAGTTTCCTGTGAAAGTTGGACAATACAATAGACTTGTAAAGGACCAAATTATGCCTGTGTATTTTTATCTATTGTGTAGTTCAGCATTTGCTTTGTATTATCTGTTCTAACAGCAAGAGAAAAAATAGGGAATCCTGGTAGCTGGGGAAAGATTGCCAGCTGGTTTTAGGCTAGGAATTGTGATATTAATATTTGTATGAGAATGCAATTATGTTAATTAAAATTTAAATGCAATTACTGGCACCTTGTGCTCTGTAAGTGTTCACACTCTACCTACTTAGTGTAATTTAGAAGATACTAAATACCAAATGCTGCAGCTACAAACTGCTTCTCAAATTCTTCATAAGTCTTCTACTGCTAAGTTCTGTCTGATTAATATCTCCAGCCCCACAACAACCCATACCCACTACCTCTTGTACCATATTTAGTGATCAGTGGAGGCTGAGGGAGCATTTCAGGGGTCTGGAGAATCCAGAAAAAAGTGGATTCATAACATTCCTACCAGAACCATTAGTTAGCCTGTTCTGTACGATCAGTCATGAAAATATTGCCTTCAGGTGCAATGTCTAGCTTTGTGGTGATATTCTTGCTAATCAGCAGGTAAATGAGTCCCAATAATGCCTGTATTCAGGAGCAATAACTTTCCAGCACATCTGTAAAAGAAACCACCCTCCAGTAACTTTTTTTGATGTATGGTCTCATACTTGAAGTAATTTCCATTCTCACAACTTTGACATTTAAGACTCAATGTAGCTTGGAATTTTCTTGCTTCACTAAGCAACATGACCTGATTGTCTGTAGCATAATACGATTCCATGAAGACTCATCACTACATTGACTTTAATCTCAACCTCTCTACTAAAGAAATTGTTCACTTTTGCATATAAAACAAGTCCAAAGGAGCATGCATAAATAACAATGTTTCCAATATAAAGGAAGAAAAAGTCAATCCTAAAATAAAGCAAGCAGGCATTACTCATTTAAAACACCTCACCATTGTAACTGAAAAGCAGGCATAATAATGTGAATACTGATAGTTTGTTAACCATCATTTTGATTCTCCTATATTGTTTTGTAGTCTTATCATCTGAATCTTTTTACTGGTTTTCTTTACTTTGCTTTTTAAAAAATCTATCCTGCAGCTATTCTATAACATGAATTATTGTCTATCACATACATATGCCATTAAAATTCCTGTTTAAAATGTTAATGTAAATCTAGCTATGTTATTTGCTCAATATATAGCATTGGACCTCCTTGGTATTACTGTACACATATGTATATAGTCAAATATTTTGATAAAAATAGTCTGTGCAATAGGCAATTTTCAAATATGTTTGACTACTTTTAATTTAAATAAATAAGAAATGTATTTGGAGTGAGATTTTGAATATCAAAATGTAGTCTAGAGTGATTTTTTTATATCCAAGATATAAACCCTCACAACTAATAGATGAGTATCTGCCGACACAAACTTCACCTGTAACGATTTGAATAGCGCAGATGTATAGTAATTTTCAGCAACGTGGTTTTATTTGGGATTACAAAAATGTCCCTTAGGTGGTATCAGAAACAGGATGGTCTTTAAAATAAGAATATATAGAAATGTTTATAGCCTGGTATATAAAATTATTAATTTCAGCTCCAGTTCACCATTTGCTTAAACATAAACATGTTTAAACACTCCTTATTCGGAAAAGTACTGTAACACATGCTTAAATTCAATTGACTTCAAAGGGATTTTAGCATGTGCGTCAGTGTTTTCCTGAATCAGCGCCATAAAGATAGAAAGATAGAAACTACACAACACTGGGGAAAGAAAAAAAAAGCAGAAAAAAATAAGTGTCCCTCAATACAAGCATATACTTTCCAAGGTTTGAGTAAAGAGAATGTCTTTTATATGTGTATTTAATACAGGGATTAATAGATAAATAATTTAGACATTTTGTTACATACATGCCATAATTCCAGAATCCATTCTCCTCCCCCTAGACTTTGGCAAGTGCTGACATGTCTCCATGTTATATTATTATTATTACATGGCAAATCCTTATAATCTGACATGTTGGAACTGTGATGGGACCGATGCTGTACACCATGGATAGTTCAGCAGATTATTGAATATACTTCACTCTTGAGAACTATAGCCATCTGCCAAGTGTATCTGAATGATATTTGAGCCAATGAGATATGGAAGTCACAGAGAAGATTATATATAAACCTTATAAAGATCTGATTTTGACAAAATATCTTTGTTTATTACGGACATATTGCAGAAATATGTGTCAGAGATGTAATTTGTGTGACATCTGTCTCTGTACTAACATTCAGGAAGAGTAAGAGTCGTTTTGACAAGTAGTTACCTATAAAAAGGTGATATTTCTCCAATATGGCAAGGTACAGAAGAAATTTCAGAAACAGGATAAAACAAAACATGGCTGCCACTAATTTTCATGCTTGTTCAGACTACTTTTTAAATCTAACACTTCTCACAAACAAACAAGAGTAGCTGGTGGATAGAGTTTACCGAAGATAATATTACAAAATAGCTCTGATGGCTAGACAGAATCTATCATCTATTTATATTTGACTATTAATCTATTTGTTTTAGTTCTTTAGGTGAGATCCTCACCCCTGTTCCAGCCCCTTTACACCAAGTAGAAGGGCTAGGGCAGCATGAAATGGCTCTAAAAGCCCTGCTCCAAGCTAGAGGAGGATTCCCCTGGCACAGGCACTGCAGAAAACAGCCTCAGATTTACATTCTAAGTCTCTGCAGCAAGCCCTAGTGTGCGGGAGGTGGTGCATTCAAGGCTGGGCAGGAGGGATATATCAGGGCAAGTCTACATCATATAGTTCTGAAAAGATTTCGAGTAGCACGTGGGGCCATTGGGCAGTCCAAAGAGGCTGCCATAACTTAAACCTATCATCGGGGCTGCCTAAATTATACCCAGAGCTTCTCCAGCCCCTGAAGCAACCCAAGATAGTCACCTTTTCATGCTCTTAAAGCCACCATAGCATCTTTCCATCTGGGCTGTGAGTTCTCCTCTGTCTCTTTGTACATCTGTCCTGTAATTACAGGGTCTGATTGCAGCTCATGTAGACATACCTGAGCTAGCTTTAATCTAGTTAGCTGAAGTACCAAGGCCGTGAGGCAGTGACAGCATGTGCTTCTGGGTGGGCTGTACAAGCCCACCTGAAACCCTGCATGGGCCAGCCTGCACTAAAGCACATGCTCCTGCAGATTCATTGCTCCAGTACCCCAGATAGCTACATTAAAACTAGCTTGGTACTGCAGCATGGTGCAAAGTTCCTGGAGTGGGGACTGAAGAGGTAACCTCTTTTTTTTTTATCCCAAATTAAAACTGGAGCACAATATAGTATTCTTCAGAAGAAATGTACAAACTGGATGAATCACAAGCCTCTGATTAGAAGTAACCCTTTATTAATTTCAAGGTTTAATGGAATTTTTTTTTCAAGTTTGCCATAGCTGGTGAGGAATAAATTGACCTCAAGACTGGAATTCAAGTTCAGGCAGGGTCCCCTTTCAGTTAAGACTTCTGATACTGCTATAGAAAGTATCAAGCTGGAATGGTAAATTGTATTATGAGTATTTCATGGGACAGAAGGAAAAAAAGTGCATATACTACACTGGAAGAGGAATGCTCAATCAAGAAGGAAGCAGATGGCTAAAGCAATTTCTGAGTAAGTCAGTTAGATCAAATGCCTTCCTGTGGATGTGAGATAAGATGGGATTCTTCTGCATACTGTACCAGTTCAATAAGTACTAGACTTTTGTATCCAACATGGCTGAAGAAATATTTGCTTTCTACAGGAAAACCTAACCTATTCCAACAGCCATCAAGTTTTAAACATAACACTTTATTTATAGCACATCCATTGACTTTATAAAGGGGGGTGTGGGTGTTTTTAAAACAATCAACTATATAAAATAAATACATTATTCCAATCCTGTCATTCATCCACTAGACACTAAAACGGACTCTCTGACCATGGGGATGTCACTTATCCTCTGGTTTTTTTCAGTTTCTGCAGTAAGGGAATGTCTACCACTGTGATCATACAATGTGATTGCATGTCATGAAGCCAAAACAGCACTGGCTCAAGCATGGGCTACCCACCCAAGCAATTACTCAGGGTTCCAGGCAGGCTTGCACAGCTCGCACTGAAGCCCATCAGTATCCCACAATTGTATTGTAGACATACCCCATGAAAAGGACAGCAAATACTGTACTTAGCTACACAGTATGAGTGCAGTGAAGAATGGATTAATTAGTTAAAGTTTGTACACTGCTTTGAAGATATGAAGTTCTATATCAGTGCAAAGCTTTCTTATTACTAGACATACATTTTGTTGACATTTTAATAGCTCCACAGTCTTATTAAAATTGTAGACAAATAATGCTGTAGATAACAACCCAGAACTAGTAAAGTTATTTTGGATGAGAGATTTTTATTATTTATCCTTCTCCTAGCTGCTCTCAAGCACCAGTGGATAATGTATTTTTTGACGATCTATAGCTTTACTGGAGTGGTAAATGCAGAAATACTACCTATTCTATATGTCTCTGTACGTTTTTATACCACGCTTATCACTGTAGTATCTGAGCACCTTCCAACAGTGCATTAAGTAACATGACTAACATCTGTCACATGTTTGTTCTCTCATCCTCTCCGCAGGGGAAGAAGTGTGTGTAGTAGAATGTTTTTGTTGCTATGTTTATGTTAAAGAAGCCAAGAAGTGGGATCTGGGTGACATTTGTGATAGTATTTAGTTCCTGTGGGAATTCATTCCACAGTCTTAGGCTGTCCCCCAAGAAAGCTGTCTCCTGTATAGCAATATGCATATTAATCTACAACAATACCTAGCAGATTTCAGGGTCAATTGACTAAAGAAAATTTCAGTATATAATCTCATCTTCCTCAGGAAGCACTAAATATTCAGAGTTCCAGGGAATTTAAAATAGATCAGTCTCAATGTGTTTATGAACAAAGGTTAGTTATTATTAATAAAAAAAGTCTGGTATATTTTTATCTAAACACCCATGTCAGAGCTCTTTGGCTACCCATAAAATGTATAACTTTGACTGTCCCTTGCTTATGAGGCAGGAAGGTTTGAGTGTCACATGCATGGCAAGATTTTTTCCTTACTGTTATCAGTCTGAGAAGCAGACTCCTAGCTCCACCAAAACCGTACTATTTTTAATAGAATAACAATTTATTTAAATGTTGCTTACAACTCCAAAATATTGTCATGACATAAAATGCATAATTATTGATGTCCAGGCTGAATCTCCATGCTGTCACTTTGAGTGCAGAAGGTGGCGGCCCACAAGGATTCTAAAAATTAATACTGGCCACTCCAGGCTCGTATTAAACTCCCAAGGTTCCAGCTTTTTTCTGACCTTGGCTTGGTAAATGCTGCCACCATCCAAATGCACCTTAGACCCAGGAAGGAGCACCTGGGAATTCCTCCCTATGGGGTACCCTCAAGCCCTTTAACCCCCCACCCCCTCCAGGGAAGAGCTGAGAAAGAAAACAAAGGAAATTAGCTGTTGCCACCAGCTAATCAAACAGCATGTACACAAACCTCTTAGGACACCAAAATCCAATCCTGTTCTTAAAAAATTAAATTGTATTAAAACAAAATGGAAGAAAATACATCTGGAACTTAGGCTTTTGTTAGATTAAAAAAGAGCAATTCAAAAAAATTAATCACCCAAAATAGCTTTCTTGTGGGCCAGCTTAAAGGTTACAGGCAAACAAAAGCATCTGGGGTTAGCACAGATGAGTCCACAAGACTTAAAAAATAAACAGAAATAAACCTAATAGTCTTCCTAAACATTCCTAATTTACTTACATATTTGTGTTGTTAAAAGTAGTTCTAGATAGGATTTTCATATCTGGTTCAAACTTTACACAGCATTCCTGCTGCCCCGTCTCTTCAGCCCAGAGAGAACAACAGACAAAGGGAAAGAATCAGAGGGATAGCCATGTTAGTCTGGATCTGTAAAAAGCGACAAAGAGTTTATAAGGCGCCACAGGACTCTTTGTTGCTTTAGAAAAAAGGAAAGTTTCTTTTCCAATTTTAAAAAGTTCTAGCCTTCCCACTGGCTCGTTTGGTCAAGTGCCCACTTTTTTTTTTCTTTACCTGGAGGACTTTTTAACCCTTTCCAGGTAAAGCAAGTAGAGAACAGCTACCAAGAGGGATTTCACAGATAACTGGCTGGCTGGGGGTCCATCAAAGGGACCTACCCCCCCCCCCACACACACACACACTTTATTTATCACAATTGAGATGACTAATTCTAATGGAATCTGAAAAGCATTCCTGTAGAGCTTTGTCAGGTCCAGAGCCAATCACCCAAGGTTCTGAGCACCTCCTATGAGGCAAGGAGCCGTCTCAGCTCCAAAACTTCCTATGATTCATCCTGATTTTTGTCAAATTTCCTTTAAAATGCCCTTCTTTTACTAAGGGCTAGTCTACACTTACGAGCCGGGTCGACGCGGTGAGTTCGACTTCTCGGAGTTCGAACTATCGCGTCTAATCTGGACGCGATAGTTCGAACTCCGGAAGCGCCACGGTCGACTCTGGTACTCCACCACTGCAAAAGGCGGTGGCGGAGTCGACCTTGGAGCCGCGGACTTCGATTCCGCGGCGTCTGGACGGGTGAGTAGTTCGAACTAGGGTACTTCGAATTCAGCTACGCTATTCACGTAGCTGAATTTGCGTACCCTAGTTCGACCCCGCTTCTTAGTGTGGACCAGCCCTAAGAGTGTGATAGCTTGTAACAAGAGCAAGGATCTGCAGTCCAATACAAGGCCTGCAAACAGCACCTTTTGATTATTAATCTCCCCTTACTGTCTGACAAACACAACTAGTGAAAATGAGCAAAACCAAACTAAAAAAAATATTATTTTTTTTTTTCCCTTTCACCACCCCACTCCGTGGCTGACTAGCACAGCAACAGTTTCACCCAGCAGAGATAATTAATTCCCAATGAATTGATGACATTCATTATCTCACAAGAAGTGCTCAGCACTTTCCCTGGTGCACTTACTACCATGTCTTCCCATATGATAGAGACAAGCTTTCTCATCAAATTATTGGTAGTACGTCTAGCAGAGGTGATCAGCTGGGCACCTCTTTGATGCCTATGAGATCTCAAAAAATATTAACATCTGAAAAATTGAGGGAAATCCAGACAATGTTCTGTACATTTTACAAACTTTTACTCTGGTGTTTTCTTATCCATATCTGTAATTATGCCTAAGCATAGCCTTAAATACTTGTCAAATACTCTGTATTCTTCAGCAAAGTCTCTGTATTCTGCAGTCATGGAGCATATAAATGATACCGAAGAAAGTAGAATAAATTATTTTTAAAAATACCTTTAAATACATAAAACTTGCTAAGAAAAAGTCTGATCACCTTTCATATTTGAGTATCTAAATTGATTACAAGCAGGCTAGAACTGCAAAATACTTTGAGACAATTTGTTGGAATTCTTAAATGAATTTGTTTCAGGCATTTCCTATTTGTTTTTCCTTTAAATGCATATTTAAATCCTCATGCAAGGAGAATTTTAAGAAAAAGAAAGTGTGTGAAAAATGCTTGTATATTCCTCCAATCAAAGTACAGAAATAACACCATCTGACTAATTTGCAGCTAACCAACCACAGCTAGCCAAGGCAGTTCAAAGAGTGAATTGGCATAGATAACTGTTTGAAATCACCCCAGATCCCTAAATGGTCCCCTCAAGGATTGAACTCACAACCCTGGGTTTAGCAGGCAAATGCTCAATCAGTTCATAGTTTTAAAAAAGTATTGAATAATTGCAAACAAAATAAACTTGAGGAAATTGCAAGACTGTTCACATTGCAAGCAGAAAGAACACTAAATTCATCAGTTACCTTATTCTGCAAATTATTAACTCAGCTCTAGTAGCAAGACTGCAAACATCGATGTATCTAACATTATTTATTTAAAGTATTAGTAGCTCTGTTTTGTGAACAATTTATTCATTAAGCATTTATATCTGTATAATTAAGTAGGTAGTTATGAGTAAGTACCATATTTTAAAAAATTAATTATATTAACTTTATAATAATTACAACATATTCCTTCCAGTAACAGAAAAAAAGCAGAAGATATACTCTTGAATAAGAGTTACTTAATTAAAAGTATATCTTGGTATTCTTCACACAGATACTATGTACAAAAGCAGTTAATAGTCAGTGCTACAGTATATGAAAGAGTAGTTTATTCTCATGATATATACATTGATGCAATAATTCATTACAGAAATAAGCCCATTAAAGTACAAACAGAGAAAGCCTACCTTAGACTTTCGTGTATAATACTTCATCTGTGGCACCTAACCATGGATAAAAACTATCTTGAACTATTTTCTTATTCTGGTTGTGAATTATTCTGTAATTTCCTATTAGCCAGTTATGATGGGATGTGTTACTTATTGATGTGTAGATTTTTATAAATGAACCCTTGAAATTTTCCCCAGGCACATGTACATGAGATAATAAGAAACACAGTTTTATGTTATACAATATCAACTAAACTAGAAAATTTTCAGTTTCAAAATCAGCAGTAAAATCCAAATAACTAATTCTTGTATTCTCCATGCCATTTTCTCAACCCTTGTATGTCATCCTTTGCTGTAAAGAGTCAAGATGGGTGAGGTAATATCTTTTATTGAACCAACTTCTGTTGGTGAGAGAAATAAGTTTTCTGCACGCATCCTCTGCTGTACTAAGTGTAATCTAGAT
The DNA here is from genome assembly GCF_016161935.1 of Mauremys reevesii. Taxonomy (NCBI): domain Eukaryota; kingdom Metazoa; phylum Chordata; order Testudines; family Geoemydidae; genus Mauremys; species Mauremys reevesii. Next base: position 25,347,282 of record NC_052629.1, on the reverse strand, counting down.
TGTATGATCCATGGGGCAATACTCTGTGATTTTTAGTTGTTTCTAAATTGCAGTACACAGGTAATACGCTGTAATATGCTGTAAAATCTAAAATACTGTAAACATTTGAGTAGATACACAGGATTTAACTTCGGCCTTACAGACCAACAAAGTTGAACTATGTTGGTTTAACATATTCAATTTGGAAGAAGCTAATCCTAACATTGTAAGAGTTTCACTGAAAACTCACTGCCCCAGTATAGAGACTGGCAGATCTACACATTGTTAATGAAAGCTCGTCTGCTCAGCTCCAGTGCTATGAGTGGACATAGGGAGAAAGGTGGACTGTAAGATAGCTAGAATCCAATCATGTATCATCACCTTCAATGTCCTTAGGAACAAGAAATCATTGGAATATTTAGAGCATTCATATAATATGATCTTGAAGGTATGGTTAGTGCATTCTGTATCAACTGCAGCTTCTGAATAGTCTTCAAGTGTAGTCTCCTGTAGAGCCATTTGTAGTATTCTATTCTAGAGCTGACAAGGGTGTAGTTAACTGTTGCAGAAGTCACACTGGTGTGGAATAATCATAATGTTCACACTAAGCCAGAGGTCCCCAAACTGTGTGGTGTGCCCCCCTTGGGGGGGAGCAGAGGGATGTTCAGGGGGACATGGCTGGGGCCCATGCCAGCCTCCATAGGAGGGCAGGGAGGGAGCACCATCCAGTTCTCCTCCTATCCCTGGCCCCAGCTGCTTGCCATGGCTGTCAGCCGCATGCCCTGGGATCCACTCCCACCTCCACTTGTGGCCCCAGCCTCGGCCCCCTTGCCCCTGTCAACATCCCCTGTCCACATCCCCTGCTCCTGGACCCTGGGGCGGGGGGGTGAAGACAGGTGTAAGGCAGGGAGTGCAAGCTAAAAAGTTTGGGGACCACTGCACTAAGCACAGATTTTAAAGTCTTCTAGCCAGGACAAGTACCTGGGACAGCAGGAGCATCTGGGGATTCAGAAATACCTAAAGACCAGATTTGTCACTGAAAAAATGTAGGCAAACTACTGCAGTCATTGGGGAAAATGTCAGCCTAGCCATACTTTTAAATGCTTCCTCCAATTGATCAGATTCACCTTTATCTTTCCTGGATTAAGCTTTGTTCAATTTCTTCTCAACATAGTCCCTATCTTATTAGTCATTAGGGAAGTAAAGACACTACATTGTCTAGATTTGCTTTAAAAAGATACCACCTGCATGATGGCACTGCAGCCCAAAAATACCTCTTTAGCTCCCCTAGTAGCTTCACAATGTATACATGAACATTAGGGATAACTGAGTAAACCTTTACAGAACTCTGCACAAAAGTAACTTCATTCCAGATGTGCATTCAACCAAACATGGATCTCAAGGTAGAAGTAAATCTACCATTGTCAACAAACCCTCACTGCCAACCGAATCAAAAGACTGCCAATAGTTCCTAAGGAATCAGTATAGATCTTTGTTCAGCATTAGACTTGTTGGAGCATAGTTATGTCCCTATTTTATCCAGTTTGAAAATCCAACTGGAAGAGATTAAGAAAATCTGAGGCCTCCAGATGTCTGAGTTGTCACACTATCACTTTCTCGATATTCTCTCTCAAAACAAGGAAAATGAGAGACAGCATAATAGTTAGCAACTATGTCATTGTCAAGAGATAGTTTCTTGAGAAAGGGACTAATGACAACTTAAGAGTTAAACTGGCATCCTGCCACTTTAGGGATACCAAAAATGGACAAAAGACCACCCTAGTTTAGGCCTTCCACCCTGACAGGAACTAAGGTGAGCTCTGACTTCAAAATGAAGGAAAGCAGGAAAAGGCTGGACAGCGAATCATTTTGAAATACTTATGACTTTATTTTCAAATTGTTCATACATGTCAAAAATATTTGCCCTCTCTCTGTAAGAACCAAGACAAGATACCACATGGACAGTAGCAATTCTATTATTGAGGGACTACCCCACTCAAAGTGGAAAAAGAAATCAAAGGAAAATAAATGTACCTCCATCCCAGTGTTTCCACTTGTTCCGATGAAGAATGCATGCAGGAATATTTGAGTAATTTCCCCGAACCTATTCTAGTAGGAACCCAAAAGTAATACCAAGGCCTAATAAAGGGACCAGCACTTTTATGGAACAGTCCAGCAGCCACATTGGAGAAAATTTCAAAAATATTTAGATTTAATGAGTGCATGTCCCATTATAAAAAGCTATGTCTGACGTGATACAATCCCTGAAAATAAGGAAATGTGCCTGAACTCAGACAAGAAGACTTTTTTAAACCAACTGTAGATACTCATATAGCTGTCATTACCAATCTGAATATTAGAGTGAGGTTACAGTAGTCTCTCTAACAACGAAAACAGAAAACAGCTTGGTAGGTACTTTGGAGGCAAAGCTGAAATCTTTTAGCTTTGAATTGAATGCAGATTCAATCTCACAATCTTCTGCATATTATTGACAATGCCACAAAATTATAGGGAGAGGCAGTGCTAGCCCATTGAGGGCCCTAAGAAGGAATATATCCCCCACTCCAACACATACTAATAATTAATAAGGGGCTCCTGTGAGCTGCTTGGGGTCTAAGAAATTGCTTAGTCTGCTTACGTGTATCACCAGCTCTAATTATAGGAGCCATCTTGAATTTATCTGGAAAAATAGGTAGGTGCTTGTGTTCATGAACTTCCAATAAGCTTAATTGGTTGAATCCTAATTATCCTCAAACACTTCAGCTCATATCTAATTAAAATACTGTAGCAGCATGAGTAATTATCACATTATTGCCAGGATATCTTTCAAAAGCTCAAATTAACAATTAGCACATTAGGGTTGGGATACTGAAAAATAATTATTTCAAATTTGAAATATAGCTGTCAGAAAGACTCACTCACTTAATGCCAAATAGTTTTTTTCTCCAAAAAAATAAATAAATAAATAAAAAGGGACAACAAGTAACATTGTCACTACCTTTGACTTCTGTTCTCTGGATCCTAAGCGGAATATTCCTGCAAACAATGGGTCACTGTTCCTCAAGATCTTAATAAGAAATAGACTTGGGAGTCCGTTATCTAGCCAATATTCCTGTTTGTTGTAAACAATTGATAAGATTGTGTAAATCTAGACCCCAGGAAAATGGGGCTCAATTTATTTAAAGTGTTATTAACAGGCAGCCTACTTATACAATTCATTACCAAGTAAGCACAATTTTTAGAAGCCCTTCTGCAAAACATCTCCTTTCTCTAGAGCTGAGAAAGGAATCACAGCCACTAACAAATGTGTCTTGCTACAGACTTTTTGCAAGCAGAAATATTTATTTACATTAATTAGGAATCAAATAAAAATGAGGACTATCTTATTTTATGGAAAGAGGCTGTTGACATAGTATTTGATAGAACTATGCCAACTTATGCCAGCTCAGAATCTGGTTCAAAGATGTTACTGTACTATTCCATACATAGGGATAAAACCCAATACAGCATTATAAAACACTGCCTTAATGGTACCATTTCTATTGATTTGTATTGCTGTTCTGATGCATCCCAGTATAGTTTCTCTTGTTTACTATAGCTATGCTCTGTGCTAATGGTTTCAAAGAAATTTTGCACCATAGTCTCTAAATCCCTTTTCTTGTCAGTATACAACATGATGCTTCTATTTAATACTCCCCAATCTGGTTCATTGCTTCCATACTTTTTATTTTACTGTTCTCTGCATAAAACTGCATTTCCATTTACTAACAGCATCACTGCGTGATAGAACTAACTCTTTATCTTGACCAATAATCTTTGAAGTGGAATCTTAGCAAATGGTTTTTGCTTTAAAATAAATTCCTCGGTCCAGATAGTTCCATATTGGTTAAAAAGATCATCCTTTCACAAACTCACATTCCTTCTTTAATCCAGATAAGCTGCTTTCTGGGTACACAAAGCTGATTTTAAACTAACCCATGTATAAACATTTTACAATACTTTGTAGTTATTTGAATAGTGGCTTTATAGCTGCTACTTTCCCAATCTTCAAGAATCTGAGACCTGACTATCTTCAATTAAACTGGTAGCTGAGCATTCTTCTCATTTCCTTAAGGAAATATGTTATTCAGATTTTAAGTTTTGTTTTTAAAGGTTATAGTATTTTTCATAATCTTTTTATCTTCATATGCTTGTATAACACAAGTATACTATTAAACTCCCCGGTTTAGGCAATATCTATTACTGTTCATGGAAAGACAAAAGGAAATTACCTTAATACTTAGGCATATTTCTCTTTTTATATTTGAGAGTGTTCTTTAATTATCTTGAACTAATATATGGAAGAGATCACAGCTTTTTAGCAGGTTTATTTCGCTGGCCTGTTTCAAGCTTCGGTTGTATAAATCAGAATTTCTGCAATACCGTCAGGAAAGACCTATTTTACAAATATTGTTAGGTCTGTCATTGCATACTATAGATACTGTAAACTCACAATTATATTACAAGAAACTAGATTCAAACCTTCTATCCTCTAGAGAGAAAACTTTCCCTCAACGATCAAGAGAGACAATCTCATCTGAAGGTAAATAAGTACATTCCACAAAATGTAAACTGCAGCCAGAAATGCCTGAAATTTGAACACTAGTTCAACTTTTGACAGTTATTTTTAAAAAGTTAATGGTCAATAAAAGTGTATATTGAAATTAACAAATTATAACAAATGAGTTTGCTGAACCCTCAAGCATGGTCATGTATTCCACTCCAGCATGAACGTATCATACAGATCATGTAGGGAGGCTTGCAGATGAGTTAGTGATGTGCTCTGTGCAGTAGCATGTATATTGTATTTTTCATTTTTCATAATACTATTCAAACATTAATTTATGAAGTATTTAAAATTGCAGCTGAATTAGTACAGTATACAGTTCATTAGTAAAGTACATACAGCAATTACCATTAGAAACACAGCATTTGACAACAGTTACCGCACAGTGGTATCTGAGATTATCATAGTTTTGCCTCTTTAGACTAGATCAGGGGTCGGCAACCTTTCAGAAGTGGTGTGCCGAGTCTTCATTCATTCACTCTAATTTAAGGTTTTGCGTGCCAGTAATACATTTTAACATTCTTAGAAGGTCTCTTTCTCTAAGTCTATAATATATAACTAAACTATTGTTGTATGTAAAGTAAATAAGGTTTTTAAAATGTTTAAGAAGCCTCATTTAAAATTAAATAAAAAGCAGACCCCCCCCGGACTGGTGAAAATCAGCTCACGTGCCGCCTTCGGCACCCATGCCATAGGTTGCCTACCCCTGGACTAGATGATTGATGAATGATGATTTTTAGTGACTGTATCTTATTTAGGATTGCAAAAGAGATTACATATAGTGGAAATCTTCATCAAATACATAAAAATACCTTTGCAGATGATACCGTGACCAAATACTTGCTTCCCAGTGCGTATTCTTCCCCTCTTCCCATCCCCTTTATTTCACGAGTTTTCACATTGAAGTCAAACCCAGTATGGGCCAAAGTTGTCTGTTTCTGCAGTGGAGGTATACGAGGGATGCACTTGGTTCAGTATCACTAAGCACATTACTAACAAAGGAGTTACTTAATTCTATAAATTCAAAGAATCAAGCAAGGCTCTGGTACATCAAGATAATTGTGTTTATAATGAAACAACGGTGCTCAAATTCAGAAACTTTAAATTGCCATTGAAGGAGGAAATTCCACAGTATAACAAGTTGCATGTAACTCTGTCAGCAAAATCCACCAAAAAAGGAGTGAGGAAAATAATGTATTTCCGATAATCAAAACTGACTGAACATGTAAATTATGTAGTTGCCTTTGCTATCATCCTAAATGGCATTTTATACCATCTTAATGCCAAACTTCCCATTTTGTTGTCCGCCTATCGCTCTTTATTGTTACTGAGCTCCACTATCTGGTTACATTTGATGGAAGAAGATTAATTCAAATAATTGATCTTGTCATTCTACCAAATGCATATTCAGCTTTTGTCTTTGATATATAAACTGCTCTCCTCATCTGCTCAGCTTTCAGACACCTTCTTCATTACATTGAATATATCATGTAAAATAAGGTGACAAATGCATTTGCACCTAACATCTGTCTGGCATTTTCATCTTAACCTTTCATGTCCTCTCTTCTAAACCTCATTTCAGCCATCATTAGTCCTTACTGCTATCATGAATTGCTTTTGTACTGCTTCCAAACTATCTATTTCTGCTCAGTTGAGTCCACCTTCTTTTTACTGTACAAACCCTGATTCTTCCACTAAAGGAAAAGGAAGTTACCTCACAGTAGAATTATCCCAAAGTTTGGATTTTCTAACAAAATTATGGATCTGATTCATCCTTGGTGTCAATACTGAAGTCAATGGAGTTACATCACAAATGAATTTGGACTTTTACTTTTAGTCAATCCCTTGAAGATTAGTGAGGTTGAATAATAATATAGTGAATATTTTGCATTTCTATAACACTTTGCATTGCTTAAAACACACTGCAAAATTTGTCCTCACAATACTGAGGAGTACTAGGGAAATGTATCCATTTCAGTCTACAGCCATGAATCTTTGTACAGTGAACTCGTTTCACCTTTCACTAAGACAGCAGCAGGGTGGGCCAGCAATTAGACAGTGGGCTTATATGGAACCTCAAGGTCATGTAGGAAATGGTGGGGGTGATGGAATAGATTCCATCTTCTGGCTCAGTTCTCCCCCTGCCCCCAGCATGGTACTAGGAGTGTTATCAAAGGGAATAAAACTGTGATCGCAGATCCCTCAGTACAGTACTTTTCATAAAAGATTTATTAATCCCAGTATCCTGGACAAATTTCAGCCATGGTAACTACATTCTGCTTACCTAAATCCTCTTTGCAGATTACAATATCTGTGGTCATCTTCTTTAATATGACCTCACTCTAAACCCATTGTGTAAAAGGGAACCTCTGCATCTGCTAAACTATTGTGTATTTACCTTTGGTGTTTGCTCTTGAATAGCTATTATATTTTAGTTCAGTGGCAAGTCAAGCAACTCCTGAGTACCCTAGCAGTGCGATCAGATCCTTTGAGATGGAGGATGATATATTACATATAAAATCCTTATTTTACAAATCAGGGTAAGTGATATTTTTCTAGTCCTTTCACTGAGTCAGTGACAGAGTTGGGACTAGAATACAGGAGAGCTGACCACACCCCACTTCTATCCACTAGACTAGGCAAAACTTCCTCCCAGAAGTCACTTTGATTTCAGCCAATTGTATGATAGAAAAAGATATAACAATAAATGTATCAATTTGTTATCTGTCAGTGTGGTTTGTTATAAAGTCATAATAAACTTTTTTGCATTTTGAATCATTCAAGCTGTTCATTTAATGAAATAAGTTACCAAATGCTTCAGTTGCTTCAGAAAATTTCTGTCTAATAGTCTGAAGTTATATCTGTTCAAAAAGTAATTAAACAAGCTGAAGTGTCATGGAATTGAGAAACTGGAGCCCTAATTAATGGCATATTGAGTTTAAAATATATTATTTAATTTCCCACTTGGAAATATATATCAAAATAATTTCAATGTATAAAATATAATTTGCAGATATATTTGTCTATATTTCCTTTGTGTGCTGTATGTATATATTGTTTCTATGGTTCTTATAGAACAGTAGTCAGGCTACAGAAGTTGTCAGCTATCTAACTGTACATTATAAAGAATGAAAAATATACAAAAAATAAAATCCCCATGAATTTTGATGATAAATTATTCAACCTCCATGCTGTCCCAGATACATCCACAAAAGTATAGCTGGCCAATGCCATTTGCATGCAGTGTGGCCATCTCAAACCTGTGGTGATAAAACAACTGAACCAAAGCCCATTGAAGACAACACACTTGTGTTCACCATTTACAGTTTTGAATGGGGTGACTTGAAACCTTTGCTTCCTCAAAGCAATTTTCATCACACTGAAAATAAAAGTGGTGCATATTTCAGAACACTGTTTGATTAAACCTTTGTTGACACTATTATATATATCTGCCATATCTGTCTATGAGCAAAGATTCTGCAAGGTACAGCATAAAAGGGATGAGTCCAGCTTCACAGGAAAACTATGGGCCCCGGATTCTTTCTGCTCCAGAGCTCTGCTCAGTACAGGGGAGTGTAGGGTGAGCATCTGACTCCCACATTCTAAAGGCCAGTCCAATGCACTTTAGAGCTTCTGTTGTAAAGTTCTAATTTATGTCACTGGCATAGGGCCCTTAGTTCTTCTTCTCCACTCCCTCCTCTGGGAAGAGGGATTTGCCAGTGCAGGGCACCGTACAAGCCCACCTTTGCACCAGTAGAAAGTTCCACTAAGAGGGAAATTTACTGCTGACAATTTGCCTCTACTTTCCACCTCGTGACATACAATACATATGAATCACTCACTGCAGCTTTGCCTACTGGAGAAAGTTCCTACATTTAAACACATTTTGGTCCTGCATACTCATAACTCATTTACACTTTCAGAATGGAGTATGTTACAAATATACCATACTTTGGTTGAGAAACTGGAGGAGTGAGCCTGTGCAGAATACTCACATTATTTCAATGTATAATAATCTCAACTGTGGTTTTGTCATGTTAAATTTAGGAGAATGGCAAGGGTCAAATTGACCCGTACATGCAAAAAATACTTTGGGAAGAAGGCATTCCAGAAATTCCTGGCAGTAAGGTTTAGACAAGGATCTGTCCTCTGTGAGAAAAGGTTCATCCCTTAAATTTATGGATCTCCCAAGAGTGGCAAAAGTCAGAGCTCCCTGTGTGAAGACCCTCTTTCTACTGAATATTGCTCATCCCCTCTAGTTCTCCCCACCCTTCAAAGTATCATGGCTACTGCAGAAGCCATGATATCGCAAGCTCTCCAACCAGTAATCCAGATGCCCCCTGGAGGTGGTCAAGAGGACAAATAGTTCCTTCCCTGTCGGTTTCTATCTTCACAGAGACAGCATCACTTGGATTGACTCTTCCCCATATACTGATCCTGATCCTCATGCTGTTTCCATGGATGGGCTTCCAAACAGTCAGGGATGGATAGATGAATGAACATTGGGAGGAAATAGTTGTATTCCTCCTCCCCCCTGGATCTTCTAGACCTGAGTCTAGAGTCCACCAGTCATGGAATCAGAAGAAATTATCTAGCCCCATGCTAGAAAAGGAACAAGTCAAGAAATTCTGGCAAAAATCACGAACATTCACAGATGTGAATTCACAGCCTCCTTATCAGAATCAGGCCCCTAAATTTAACCTTTTTATATACTGTTGGGGGCGGGGGAGCTTCATGATATTTGGGGTATTTAACTACATCCCTATTCTCTCCATTTTTCCTTGTAGGATGAAACTTCTCATTTTATTTCTATAATTGTTTTAAAGATGCTAATACTTTACCTTCACCTTCTTGGTCCTGTATCATCCCAAATGGCAACAGTCATAGGCAGTTATCATTCTAATGGCATCATAACAATATATAGTTTGATATAAGAATGTACAATACATGTGAAAACAATTCATAATAGTGGAATCAGAACAGTCATAAGATTATAACAGTAAGAGGACAAGAGTCATAAAATGAAGTTTTCCCAATGATGGCTAGACAGACAATACCAGCCCTTAGCTGGTAATGACCTGTTTCTGATACAATATTTAACAGCATTAGAAGAACAGTTCCAAGAATAACACAGTGAATTGTTTTACCACAGCATAATTTTCATTGTAACACACCATGCAAAGGCAGGCTATTTTTAAAACAAGTTTGTAAGTTGCAAACATGAATATATTTGATGCTTGCTACAAAAGGAGATCCACATTATGTATCTGTAGAATAGGTTAGAAATACAGGCCATGATTAAAACATAATATCAGATTAGATTCATGAGAGTCTCTTTTAAATATACCATTCTTCATTGCAGCACAATACAGTTATAGCTTCCTTTTTTCAAATGAATCATACTGAACACCACTCAATGTATAGGAAAGCACATGTGAGCAAAACACTATAATGTTGAGTTAGTATAGAATAATATAAGCGCTTTAATTAAACAACAACAAGAATTCAGAGGAGAAACTACAAGGCAATAAACTTCTCTCATCCACGACCTCATTTTTTTATTGGTCTAGGGAAACCAACATTACTATATATTGTAGTGTACTCTATATTTATTGATATAATGGCAGAAATCACTCATTTTAATCTAATTTAAATAAGAAATGTACTAGTTTTTCCACTCTCTCCCCTGCACAATAGAAGTCAATGCTGTTCTGAGATACTGCAGATTGATGAGGTTCAGCCAGTACAGATCTTTCATCTTGATAGTGTCCACTTGTCAGTTGCAGGGGAAAGTTGCATGAACTCTTAACCAGACAGTTGCTAATATAGCATTCTGTTTATGGCTGAAGAGATTCACCTGTAGTACAAACAGGCATTATTATCCTTCTTTCTGCCAGGAGCTCATAAATTCAAGACAAGTATGAAGAATTGCAAAGTTGATGTTCTGCTTTCCGAACAGAATGGGGGCATTGCTATTGTCCTGTACAAGAATCACTAAAAGTTGGTATGGACATTCAGTTACATATTCAGTTACAAAGGTATTCTTTGTCCTCAACATTAATTCTGTCATTGATCTGTAACATTTAGACCTGTTACCACTGTATTCATACCATATAACATTCTGTTCTTTGAAAATTATCTTAACTAAATATAAAAGTCTGATACAACATTCTTTGCTGCACATGTGTAAGTCAATGAGGTTTCAGATGCATACCTACTATTTCTCTTAAGAGACTATTCCACAAACTAAGCTCACATTCAGAAAGTTTTCCCAGGTACTTTCCATAAATTTTCCCTTTCTTCATCCCATTACACACAGTTATACCACTTCCACTCTCAGTCATTTCCTCTCATTCACTGCCATCTTTACTCTATAAATATCTGTATACTTGTTGTAACCCCACCTTCCCATAAGCAAACTAGGGAAACCTAGCCTAAGCAAACCTACTATAAGGAACAATTTGGAAGATCATAATCAGAGAATAGTTATCAATGGAGAAAGATATAAAGTGGGGTCCTGCAGGGATCTGTCCTGTGTCCTGATCTAGTCAGTATCTTCATAAATGATTAATATAATGGCACAAAAAGTATATTTATAAATATATGCTTGCGACTCCTCCAAGCTGGGAGGAGTCGCAAGCATATTGGAGGACAGTATTAGATATGAAAATTATCTTGACAAACTGGAGAAGTGGTCTGAAATAAACTGGATGAAATTCAATAAGGACAAATGCAAAGTACTACAGTTAGGAAGCAATAATTAATTGCAGAAATACAAAATGGGAAATGACTGCATAGGAAAGAGTACTGCAGAAAAGTACCTGGGAGTTTTAGTGGATCACTAACTAGCTATGAGTCAATGTTGTAATATGGCCTCAATAAAAGCAAATATAATTCTGGGATTTATTAGCAGCAGTGTTGTAAGCAAGATACAAGAAGTAATTCTTCCACTCCACTCAGTACTGATAAGGTCTCAACTGTAGTACTGGCACCACAGCTTCGGAAAGGCCTCAACTGGAGAAAGTCTAGAGGAGAGCAACAACAATTATTAAAGATCTAGCAAACATGACCTATAAGGTGTTGAGCCAAAGAGGGGGTGGGGGGCCTTGGATACACTCAGTGAAGCTACAGCAGGTGCATAAGTATAACCAGTTTTGTTGCCAAAGTATAATAAGCTTCCCAGCCTTCACGCATTACTAAATATGTGCTTTCCAGCAAGCATCAATGTTTACGCCCCTTCTGCTACGGACAGTCCTGGACCCTCCAGCCATGTCCTTGAGGGCTCGTAGCAGGTGCTGTGCCAGTGTGGGGAATTCCTGGGCACCCACAAAGCCTAGGTCCGCAGGCGAGACTGTTCATCTAAATCAGAGGTGGGCAAACTACCACCCGTGGACCACATCCGGCCCACGGAACTGTCCTGCCCGGGCCCCAAGCTCCTGGCCCAGGAGGCTCACCCCCAGCACCTCCTCTGCTGTCCTCCCTCCCCCACAGCCCCAGCTTGCTCACTTCACCACCGGCGCGATGCTCTGGGTGGTGGGGCTGTGAGCTCCTGGGGCAGTGCAGCTGCAGAGCCTGGCCTGACCCGGTGCTCTGTGCTACATAGTAGTGGCAGGGTGGCCCTGCTGCAGCCGGGTGGTGCGACTGTAGCGCCGGAAGCCACCGGTACTCCAAGCAGTGCGGTAAAGGGGTATGGGGGGTTGGATAGAGGGAAGGGGAGTTCAGGGTGGTGGTCGGGGCGGAGGTGTGGATAGGGGTCAGGGTGGTCAGGGGGGAACAGGGGGTTGAATGGGGGCAGGGGTCCTGGGGGGGCAGTCAGGAAGGAGGCGGGGTTGGATGGGATGGCAGGGGGCAGTCAGGGGCAGGGGTTCCGGGAGCAGTCAGGGAGAAAGGGTGGTTGGATGGGGCAGGGGTCCTGGAGAGGCCATCAGGAATGAGAGAAGGGGTTGGATGGGGACAGGGAGCAGGGGTGTGTAGATGGGACACAGGTCCCAGAGGGACCGTCAGGGAACAGGGGGGGTTGGATGGGGCAGGTGTCCCGGGGGGGGGCAGATAGGAGGTGGGGGCTGGGCCATGACCCCCTCCTCTAACCAGCCCTCCATACAATTTATGAAACCCGATGTGGTCCTCGGGCCAAAAAGTTTGCCTGCCGCTGGTCTAAAGCAATCCTCATAGCTGTTTTTATTACCATCTCCTTCTAAGGGGGGGCTCTGGTAAGAGACACTGCTGCTCTCTATTGCCACACTCAACACTCTCCGGCCTTCCTTATTTCTACTTGTTTATTCAGTTGAGTGGCTGCAAGCCAGCTGGGCAGGTCAAAAGCCAGTTCACTATTAGCTCCCCCTGAACTATGCTGTAACAACAGCACAAGGTAACTTGCGGTCATCCCCAACATGAGGAAAGACTGAAAAAATGGGTTTGTTTAGTCTGGAAAAGAGAAGACTGAGGGGGAATGATTACAGTCTTCAGGTACGTAAAAAGTTGTTATAAAGTGGACGGTGATAAATTCTTTTCCTTATACACCAAAGACAGGACAAGATGTAATGGGCTTATATTGCAGCATGTGGGGGTTTAAGTTGGATATTAGGAAAAGCTGCCTAACTGTAAGAATAGTGAGCACTGGAACAAATTACCTAAGGAGATTGTGGAGATTTTTAAGAACATTTAGACAAATACCTGTCAGGAATGGTCTAGATCAGGGATCGGCAACCAGGTTGCCGATCCCTGGTCTAGATAATACATAGTCCTGACTCTGTGCAGAGAACCTGCTGAGGTCACTTTCAGTCCAACGATTCAGTGATTCCGTATATCCCTTTATGGTATCATTACTGATACTCCAGTTCCTATATAGCTGTACTCTAAAAGTACTGCTAAATTATCATGCCCTAAGCCCTTTTCAGTTGCTAGTTAGACATTCTTAATCTTTCCTCATAAATCACTCTCTCCGGTCCAGTGATCATTTTTGTTTCATTCCTCTGAACTTCCTCCAGTTTCTCAATATCTTTTTGATAATAGGGTGCCCAGCACTGAACTCAATATTCCAGGAGTAGTTTCATCCAAGCATGCCTACGCCATAATGGGACGTCTGTGCATATGCTTCCCAAAACTGCATTGACCTTTTCTGCAGCCATTTCACATTGCAAACTCATCGCTAATTTGCTGTCAATTATCATGTCTCCTATGTGTCTTTTTTGGCATATAGTTTTATATGTCCAAGTTTTATCTCTCCCATTAAGTATCTGTGTTCTCTATTATTTTTTCCCCAGATCTATTATCTTGATTTTTCCCAAGTTTATGATTATTCTCTTATTTTCTTGCCCATGTTTCTAAATGTTCTTTCCCTTTGTGTTATTTCTCTGTCCTCACTTGATTTAGTAACTACTTCTGATTTAGTATCATTTCATAATTTGCTAATTTAGTACTTGTGCTTTTTACTTGCTCTTCTGTATCATGAATAATAGAAGTTAAAAAAGGCCAGGCAATACAAAAAAGCTTCAATATTTTCCTCCCAGCTTGATACACACTGTAGTTTATCAATACCTGTTTACAGTCTCAGACAGTTTTCTATCTGACTGTTTTTATCCAAGCAAATTAGAATTAATTGTTCAAGAAGGACTTTGTGAGACAGTATCAAAATCCAAATACTGAGTATTACATCACCAGTGTTCCCTGTGTCATCTAATCCCTGTGTCAACAAAAGCAATTAAGTTTGCCTTGCAAGGGTAGGAGAAGTGAACAATTGGTACTCAACAGAAGAACACTGCTTTCCCAGATGTCATTCCATTTTATATAACAGTCACAGCTCTCTAAGGAGAAAACAAAGGGAGAATATGCTCCACCTGTTTGTGACATACTAAATCACTATATTATCAATTACTGTAGTTATCAACTACTGAAATGCAGATCACAAATTATGAAACCACATAACCTTGAAATGAAAATTCCTGAAGGGGGGTTGAGATGAGAGTTGTAGTTGAACTGTTGGTAATTCATAAAACAAGGTCAGGTTGCCTTTTTTTTTAAAACACACAAACAAGTATGCTGAACTGCAGCAAATAAACAAGCCATTCTGGATTATATTTATACACAAAAATCTTTGTTTGGGAAACAAAGTTGCAGTATATAGCTTCTAAGCCTCTACCCACCCATTCCTCACCAATATCACAACCACTGTACAGCACAGACCACTTTAAATGTGCTTCCATAGGACCATTCTGAATGCATCCCTTTACCAGCTTATTTTTTGCCTATCACTAATAGTTTTGGATGCAGGCACCTTCATGCCTTCTCCCATGTCGCCCCTCACGCTTGGGAGGAACTCCCCATAAAGATACAAAAAGCTACCTCCTTATCCTCCTTCACATCCCTCCGTAAAATTGTCCTTTGCCATGATGCTTACAAGAAACTTGACAACAGCCAAGCCAAGCCAGCCACTGGTGCACCAAACCTGTTGCCTGTCCTGATGACCAGTATTGTCCCATTGTGTTCCTGTCTGCATCCATTTCTTGTCCTTTTTTATTAATACTTAGATTGTTAACTCTCTGGAACAGGGACCATCTTTTTGTTCTGTGTTTATACATCACCTAGCACAACTGAGTCTTGGTGCATGACTAGGGCTGCTAGGCACTACAGTAACACAAATAAATAACAATAAAAATAATAAAGTAGTTGGTTTTATGGGGAGAAGATAGTTTGTTAAAGGGTTGTGTGCCAAAGGGCATTTAAAGACTGGCATCCTTTGAAGGGCAGAGTTAAGCAGTAAGTAAATTTAAGGACCTAGGAACTAGAACATGGGTCTTGAAAGCCTTGGCTGTTACTTCCACAGTGCCACTGATAGGCCATGAAGAGGCATAGCCAGGGAGCATTATGGAAAGTAGGAGCTGCCAGAAGTACCACCAAAGAGACGCCGGGTGATAGTATCCTGCAGCCCTCTGCTTAGCCAAGTGCCCCTACTTAACCCCAGCAGTGGCCCAAGAAGTGGTCTTGGCAGCCACACAGACTTTAACCTGTTACAATGCCAGACTTTGCCTCATCTTCTAGCCTCTGACTCCAGCCTGACTCTGACCCTGATTCCTCCCTCTTGATTCTAACCTGGTACTACCTCTGATCTCCAGTCTCCGATCCCAGCCTGACTCTGACTTTTGTTTACGGGACCTGACCTTGCAGTTCCTTCAACTCCTGCCTGACAACTCCTGTCCCTGGTGGGCAGACCTCAGCCCAGCTGCGACCATTAGGCCAGACCACCTACATCCTAGTCTCTTACAGTAAGGGCCTGATACACTGCCTCACTTCCCATTGACTTCAAGAGACTTTTGAATTATGCCCTCCTTGCGTTATGCTGATGGTTATTTTACTGCCTGGACAAATCAACATTAAAAATGTATGTTAAACTGTACAAAGAATGACTATATGAGTGTTATTCCTTTTCTGCACAGTACCAGGCATTGGACTATAAATCTAACACTTCCATTGCAAAAGCAGCTGAGAATGGAAGTTAATCGAACTCAAAACAAATCCTAATTGTCAAAGAAGTTTGGTGCAAATGAGTTTCAAGGAGCTACAAGAAAAGATTTACTGTCACATCTCCCACAAACCAAAGCTCTAACAAATCATTGATCACTTGCAGATGCATTTTGAACTCAAAACAATGATGATTTTAGGCATATTTAGGCCTAAATTTTAGTTTGAAATTAGTTTGTGTAGATAAAGCATATGAGGCAGTCATGTTATACTACTTGTACCCCTCACTGACTGAGCCTGCACAACATCAGCTGAGGTGAAGCCGTTTGCACCTCTATGAGGTGAGAGAAACTTCATTTAATGTGAGTGATAAAGCTGGAAAAATCAGAACCCTCCTCCACAATGAGAAAATTTACTCCTAGAGTCTGAGCTTGACTCTGCATCACCTCAATGCACACAGCTCCCCACATGGGATGAAATTCTTACCCTATGGAGATGGCCACCATAAATCTCACATGAAGCTTAGTTATACGTAGGCCATACGATGACTCTTTGTACAGGAGAGTATTTCACGTATGGAGTTCTTACAGGATCAGGTGCTTTCTGTGTGTTTGTGGCAGGCAATGACCTAGAATATCATGGCATTCTGTAATTCCCCCCATTACTATCAATTCCATGGGATTATATGTGTGTTTCTGAGAAAAGAATTGAACCTTTATTGTTTAGTACAAGTTTAACTGGGAACTTATTTCCTAAACTTTTGAAAGGTTGTTTTATGTCATCTTGCTAGAAGGATAGATGCTGCTCTAGGGCACGTGGGGTCATAAGTAAAGCTAAGTTTTCGTCTGGGGTGTTTTTAGTAAAAGTCATGGACAGGTCACAGGCAGTAAACAAAAATTCACGGCCAGTGACCTGTGCATGACTTGTACTATATACCCCTAAATCTTGGGTGCTTGGGGGAGTGGACTTGGGGGGGCCGCAGGTGGTCTGGGAGGAGCAGCCCAGGAACTGTGGTCAATTGAAGCTGCGGGTTTGGCGCCTATGGGCAGAGACAGTGTGTGGAGCTGCCTGGCTGTGCCTTCACCTAGGAGCTGAAGGAAGGACACATCGCCGCTTCCAGGGAGCGTCCCCCCCCCACGAGGTAAGCACTGCCCAGAGCCCTCACCCCCTCCCATGTCCCAACCCCCTGCCTTGATCCCTCTTCCACACCCAAATTTCTGCTGCTGTGGGGGTGGGAGCGGCACAGTGGCCCATGACTGTCCCAGCAGTGGCCCGGTGTGGCTGCTGCAGAAGTCTTGGAGGTCCTGGAAAGTCACAGAATCCGTGACCTCCGTGACAAATTTGCAGCCTTCCTCAAACCCTGAGCCCACCCTGAGTGATGGAAGATACAAGAAGCTTCTCTTGAAATGTGCAAGTATGTGTTTTTAGGGTTTTTTTTCCCCAATCCTCCCAGCTTTCAGTTCAACATAAGAACAGCCATACTGGATCGGACCAATGATCCAACTAGCCCAGTATCCTGTCTTCTGCCAGTGGCCAATGCCAGGTGATTCGGAGGGAATGAACAGAACAGATAATCATCAAGTGATGCATCCCCTGTTGCTTCCTGCTTCTGATGTACTCAAAAAAATATTTGCTGTTACATTTTGAATCTTTGGCTAGCTCTTCAAATTCTTTTTTGGCCTTCCTAATTATATTTTTACCCTTCACTTGCCAGAGTTTATGTTCCTTTCTATTTACATCAACAGGATTTAACTTCCACTTTTTAAAATATGCCTTTGTGCCTCTAACTGCCTCTTTTACTTTGTTGTTTAGCCATGGTGACACTTTTTTTGTCCTCTTACTATATTTTTTTTAATTTGGGGATATGTTTAAATTGAGCCTCTTGTGTCTTTAAAAAGTTTCCATGCAGCTTACAGGGATTTCAATTTTGGCGCAGTACCTTTTAATTTCTGTTTAACTAACTTCCTCATTTTTGTGTAGTTCCCCTTTCTGAAATTAAATGCTACCATTGTGGGCTGATTTGGTGTTTTTCTCTCCCCCAGGAATGTTCAATTTTATTATGTTATGGTCACTATTACCAAGCAGTTCAGCTATATTCACCTTTTGGACCAGATCCTGTGCTCTACTTAGGACTGAATCAAGTTGCCTTATTTATTAAGTGCCAAACAAATTCTGTGTAACTTCCATATAGTTACTTAAATAAGTGTGTATGAAATAAACACATCAAAAGGCATTACCAAATAGAGGGCACGGCAACGAGCTGGGAATCAGAACAATTTGGCTGTTTCTATTTCTGGCTCTGTTGTTAATCTATTGTGACACATTGGACAAATCACTTCAAAGGTCTTTGCTTTCACTTCCCCTATCACCTTTATCTCGTGTAGTTAGACTGTAAGCTCCCCAGGGCAGACTGTCTCTTAATTTTTACGAATACAGTGTGCGCAGTACAATGGGGCTCCAAGCTCTGTTGGGACCTCTAAGCTCCATGGAAACACACATATTTAATAATATATATAAGACAGTGGAAAAAGAGAGAGAGTATCTGGTTGGACGAGGCTTTGATTGTGTATATCTATAATGCTATGCAAGTCGGGATAATCTTTATATTTGCAACCTAAGAGACACGTTTCAAAGTTTTCATTTACTGTAAGTACAGCTCCTATATATAAAATTGGATTGGCTTAATTTGTTTAATGCTGTAGCTTTTTCATGGTTTATTTATTAAAATACAAAGTCCTGTCTTTAATAAACCCCAGAGTAGTATCAATGCCTGCGTAGTCTATTGAACGCCATAGAATTTTTTCCAGGCTAATAATGAGTAGCAGCAGTGCAATTTTTATTACATACTAAAGTTTATATTTTAAATTTTAAACAACTGAAGATTGAATTGAATTTTGCATTTAGTAGAGAAACAAATCCCATAACTGGCTAGTTTAAGCCTACTGAGTGTTGACTGTATTGCTTTAACGAACCAAAAGACAGTTATTAGTGAAAGTCATTTTATGTTCAGTGCTCCCTTGTTACAGAGGGCTGTCTTATAAAAGACTCCAATATTTTTATTATCTTTTCTCTTATCTAGATGTCAAGTCTATTGAAATTCTCTATAACCACATATTTTATGACATGTTATTTAATATGGCACACAGCTGCTAAATAATATAACTTAATGAGATGACAGGCTACAGCATCCTGTTTTTCCCTCACTTAGTCCAGTGGAGTCTGACTTTTAACATTTTCCATTTTAATTAGGATGGGGGAATCAGGGTTTTGGTCTCTTAGAAAATTCAGAATTATAATAAATTTAGTTCTTATGAAAAGTGTTGGATTGTCAGACAGTGATAGGACTGATTGGCCAAACCGGACAGTCTCTACGCAAAAGAATAAATGGACACAAATCTGACACATCAGGATCATATATTTCAAAAAAAAGTGTGGGAGAACACTTCTCTCTCCTCTCACTCAGTGACAGACTTGGTGGTGATTTTTTGCAAAAAAAAAAAAAAAAAACAGAAAAGAAGAGAGAGAACTTGAAAAAATATATGCAAAGAACTAGATAACTGTATTCTAAAAAGTCTAAACAAAGACTGGGAATGGTTGGGTCATTACACCAATTGAATCTATTTCCCCTATGTTTCTCTCTCCTCACACCTTCTATAATTATTAATATCACTTTCAAAGTTTTTTTTTCCCTTCTAACGATAGCTCATCTCAATTGATTAGACTCTGCCTGTTGGTATGCATACTTCCACCTTTTTCTCTGTCTGTATTGTATGTATATCTCCTGTGTGTGTGTGTCATCTCCTCTGCATCCGAAAGCTGAAGCTCTCAAAAAGCTCTCTGCTAAAAAAAAAATAAGTTAAGTAAACTTTAAGTACAACTGTTACTGTTCTTTTTACTTGACTAACACGGCTGCTACTCTGAAACCAGTGATAGGACTGATCATCCACAGAACGAAATACAGCTCACACTGCTGCAGTGCAATACTCCTTCCACTCTACGTCAATTTTGAGCAGGAGGAACCATGGACTAAGGCCAAGTCTAAGGGTATGTCTACACCACGAAATTAGGTCGATTTAATAGAAGTCAATTTCTTAGAAATCGATTTGATACAGTTGATTGTGTGTGCTGGCTGGTGAGTCTTGCCCACATGCTCAGGGTTTAACTGATCGCCATATTTGGGGTCGGGAAGGAATTTTCCTCCAGGGCAGATTGGCAGAGGCCCTGGAGGTTTTTCGCCTTCCTCTGCAGCATGGGGCAGGGGTCACTTGCTGGAGGATTCTCTGCAGCTTGAGGTCTTCAAACTACAATTTGAGGACTTCAATAACTCAGACATAGGTTAGGGGTTTGTTACAGGAGTGGGCGGGTGAGATTCTGTGGCTGCATTGTGCAGGAGGTGAGATTAGATGATCATAATGGTCCCTTTTGACCTTAAAGTCTATGAGTCTATGAGTGTCCCCACTACGTGCATTAAGTCGGTGGTGTGCGTCCACAGTACTGGGGCTAGTGTCGACTTTTGGAGCATTGCACTGTGGGTAGCTATCCCACAGTTCCCGCAGTCTCCGCCGCCCATTGGAATTCTGAGTTGAGCTCCCAATGCCTGATGCGGCAAAAACATTTTCGCAGGTGGTTCTAGGTACGTCATCAGGCCCCTCCCTCCCTCCATGAAAGCAATGGCAAAAAATCGTTTCTCACCTTTTTTCCTGGGTTACCCGTGCAGACGACATACCACGGCAAGCATGGAGCCCACTCAGCTCACTGTCACCGTATGTCTCCTGGGTGCTGCTGGCAGATGCGGTACTGCAGTGCTACACAGCAGCATCCCCTTGCCTTGAGGATGGCAGACGGTGCAATATGACTGCTAGCCCTCATTGTCATCCCCTGGGTGCTCCTCGCTGACCTCAGTTAGGTTGGTCGGGGGTGCCTGGGCAGACATAAGTGCACCTGGCCGGCCTTGGTGAGGTTGGTGAGGGGGGCGCCTGGACAAAAATGGGAATGATTTCAGGTCATTCTCTTCTTTAAGGTTCGTCTAATGGAGATTCAGGCCTGCCTGGAATATCATGCCAGCTGGAGGCTTCTGCCTCAGGCTACTCTCCCAGTCAACAGTACCAAGCGGTTGCATCTACCCCAGCCTACCCCTTGCTCCCATGGCTCGTGAAGCCTGGACAGTAGTAAGGAGAAGTTCACCTATAGGCTGAGCAAGTGCAGAATGGTGGTAGAATGTGCCTTTGGATGTTTAAAAGCTCACTGGTGCAGTTTACTGACTCGGTTAGACCTCAGTGAAACCAATATTCCCATCGTTACTACTGCTTGCTGTGTGCTCCACAATATCTGTGAGAGTAAGGGGGAGATGTTTATGGCGGGGTGGGAAGTTGAGGCAAATCGCCTGGCCACTGTTTACATGCAGCCAGACACCAGGGTGGTTAGAAGAGCACAGCATGGGGTGCTGTGCATTAGAGAAGCTTTGAAAACCAGTTTCATGACTAGCCAGGCTACAGTGTGAAAGTTCTGTTTGTTTCTCCTTGATGAAAACCTGCTCCCTTGGTTCACTCTACTTCCCTGTAAGCCAACTGCCCTCCCCTCCCACTTTGATCTCCGCTTGCAGAGGCAGTAAAGTCATTGTTGTTTCAAATTCATGCATTCTCTATTAATTCGTCACACAAATGGGGGGATAACTGCCAAGGTAGCCCGGGAGGAGAGAAGCACAGGGGTGGGGTAGTTGTAGGGGGACCCCCTAGAATGGCATGCAGCTCATCATAAAAGCAGCATGTCTGGGGCTCCGACCCGGAGCGACCGTTTGCCTCTCTGCTTCTTTGGTAGGCTTCATGCGGCACTGCTGTGGGTCCCTCTTATAACCTCTGTCCTTCATGCCCTTGGAGATTTTTTTCAAATATTTTGGCATTTTGTCTTTTGGAACGGAGTTCAGATAGCACAGATTCGTCTCCCCATACAGCAATCAGATGCAGTACCTCCCATTCGGTCCATGCTGGAGCTCTTTTGCGATTCTGGGACTCCATAGTCACTTGTGCTGATGATCTCTGCATGGTCACCTGTGATGATCAGCTCACTACTCTGGCCAAACAGGAAATGAAATTCAAAAGTTTGCGGGGCTTTTCCTGTCTACCTGGCCAGTGCACCTGAGTTGAGAGTGCTGTCCAGAGTGGTCACAATGGAGCACTCTGGGATAGCTCCCGGAGGCCAATACCGTCGAATTGCATCCACACTACCCCAAATTCGACCCAGCAGGGTCAATCTCAGTGCTAATCCCCTCGTCAGGGAGGAGTATAGAAATTGATTTTAAGAGCCCTTTAAATCAACAAAAAATGGCTTCGTCGTGTGGACGGGTGCAGGGTTAAATTGATCTAATGCTGCTAAATTCAACCTAAACTCGTAGTGTAGACTAGGGCTAAGGACTTGGTTACCCTGGATAAACTGGTCCCCTCAAGTATGCCTCAACATACCATGTGGCTTCACACTAATGTTTTCCATCTAGGGCTCAGTCTTTTGCACTCACCATTTGGATTGGACTTTCTCAACGTAAAGCTAACTATCAAGTAAACAGAGACACACTGGTTAGTTTGCATGGGGAAGCTTGTACTACTAATGCTCATGCTGTACCTGCTCTGTACTTTAGTCTTTAGGCTGTCAATCCTACACGTACCATTCCAAACAAGTACCACATTTACCCCCACAGAACTGCCTTGAATGAAAAACATTTCCTTCTAGCTGGAGTGAAGCTTTCAAAGTCATAATCTGTGGGCATGGTCCAAATGATCAGCTATTGTAAATCAGTGAACATCTGTGGAATTATGATGCTGATTTACACCAGCTGAGATTTGGTCCAACAATCTAATGTACTGTTTCCAAAACGGCAACAGGTTACACAATAATCCAAATGGCTTGTGCATCATCAGTGCCAGCATTAAAGATTTTGCAACTGGAGCAGTTATTAATGATCAGTTATAGAATCATAACAATGCAGGGTTGTAAGGGACCCCAGAGATCATCAAGTCCAACTCCCTGCACTAAGGCAGGACCAAGTAAACCTAGAACATCCCTGAGACGTGTTTGTTCAACCTGTTCCTAAAAACCTTCAATGATGGTGATTCCACAACCTTCCTTAGAAGTCTATTCCAGAGCTCAACTACCCTTATAGTTAGAAAGTTTTTCCAGTTTATGTAACCTAAATCTCTCTTGCTATAGGTTAAGCCCATTACTACTTCTCCTACCTTCAATGGACTTGGAGAACAATTTATCACAGTCCTCTTTATAACAGCCAGTCAAATATTTGAAGACTTATCAGGTGCCTCACACACACACACACACACACACACACTCCATTCTTCTTTTCTCTGAACTAAACTTGCCCCAATTATTTTTTTTAAACTTTTCCTCATAGGTCAGGTTCTCTAAACATTTTATCATTTATTTATCTCCTCTGGACTCTCTCCAATTTGTCCACATCTTTTCTAAAGTGTGGTGCCCAGAACTGTGCTCCAACTGAGGCCTCACCAGAGCCAAGTAGAGTGGGATAATTACCTCCAGAGTCTCACATATGACTTTCATGATAGTACACCCCAGAATATTAGCCTTTTTTACAACTGCATCACATTGTTGATTCATATTTAGTTTGTGATCCACTAAAACACCCCAGATCCTTTTCAGCAGGACTCTAATTTGTCAAAGTCATTTTGATGTTGATGTGTCAGCTAGAAAATAATCCAGATTACGCTATCATAGCTCTATCGGCACTCAAGAGCGAACAGGGTAAAATGTAGGGGGAAAAGTTGTTTTAGTCAATAAAGTAAACCCAAATGATGAAGAATGCACACAGGACTAAATAAGAAGATATCGTTTTTCATAGTCACTTTTATAACCATAGCCACACTTTAAAGGAACACATATCCTTTTCACATGTTCTGATCCAAGGAAGCAGAAAATAGTCACCTGAGTGCTGGAGAAATGGGAACACAACAGGTGATTACTGCATCAGTAAGTGCCTGTGAAACCCTGCTATATTGCTCTACAACAAAATCATCATTTTGCTAATTCTTGAAGGAGGGGGTTCTGTGTGTAATTATTTCCTAGCACCTGTTATCAGTGCACATTTGCCAGGTTTTAACCAGTTTCAGAAACAATGCTGGGCATGATTTGTCCTTGATTACCCTCTGCAGTTAAACAACATTCAGCACTAGCTCACCTGCGCTCATGGCTCATGCCTGTTGTCAGTAACAGATAGGGGGGATGTGGGTCAGTGTTCACATTGCACTCCCCATCAGAACCTGGCCAGGGAAGCTAATGGTCCAACCAGCAGACCAAATTTGGTGATGAATCCTGATCCCGTACCAGCTGAGGCATGTGGGCATATGCTAAAAAGAAGCAACAGATACTTTTCCAAGGGCTTGTCTACACTGAGAAATTACATTGTGTCAAGACAATTTTAACACTCAGTGTAGGCAAGGCACATTGTGTTTAATCTCACAGATGCTCCACCCTAGGGTGAACCACAGCCAGCTGACAAGGTGTTAAACATGACATGCTTTTGTCTACACACGTTTACCAACATATTTAGTTAAGGATGTAGAAAAGGCTCTAATGTGAATAAGGTCAGAGAGTCCTTTAGAAAGTGTTTGCATAGAGGGGGATATTCTGTCATGCGTCTCTAAGAGGTGTGGCAGAAAACTTGCATCCCAGATGGAGGGACAGCTAAGGTAGCTTTAAGTATAACTGAGACAAGTTAGACGAGCTGTCCAAATTATGGCAGTCTCCTCGGGCTGCCCTATGCAATCTCCACAGCCCTGCATGCCACAGTCCCAGCCCAGAAATGCCCCACGCAGCTCAGACCCACCCCCAGGACTCACCCCATAGTAGGGCTTGTGATGGGGTCTTTGGAAGTCAGCCTTACAACTGTGTCTGCAGTTCCTGCCCAGGAGAATCCTCCATCAGTTGGATACTGGGCTTTTCAACCCTCTCTCCTTCCCCCCATACCACCCTGGCCATTTTGCCTAGTGGCAAGGGGAATAGAGTAGAGGTGAGGCCATCACCTACACGATACATCTCCTAAGCCCACTTTTTCATTTTATTTTCAAATAAGCATCCTCCATTCCTTCTGTTCTTAGTGCTAGCCCAATACCATGCTTTTGCATGCACTGATTAGAAGCATCAATGAAACTCCACTTCATTGTCTGCCTTTGAAGAATAGGGCTTATATTTTCTAACAATTCCTTAATTTTATTCTGCTCTATATTGAGTATGAACTACCATGATAAAGTCAACTAGTCTCAATTCCCCACCACCATTCAAGCACTAAGTAACATCAGCCATCACTTATACTTGAAATAATAGAAGGCCTGTGTGATTTAGAAGTGTTCACAAAAAGTCACAATAGAGATACAACCGTATTAACACATCCAAATGACACCAAATTTTAGTGGATGTTTCCCCATTTTGTTGCTGATGTAAATCTATTTTTCCATCCAGTGTGTATGATTATTCTTTCAAACATTCTGAATAAACTGGAGATATGTTAGAATTCCATATTGCTTATATCAACTGCTTTGTTAGCAATAGACACATCAATACCCATGCCTTGATATTTGATGATTTAATTGATCTAATTCCTGCTCATTGCATTTTTTTGCCTATTTTTGAAAAAAAAATTAAAAAGCAAAGTACTTAATAAAATACATGATTCCTCCTCCCTGCTGTTCTTACAGACATTGATTTGACAAAACTATACACAAATGAAAAAATCTGTTCAACTATCTTTTTAAAAATAATAATAAAGATGCCTTCATACAACTGGCATGAGACAATTTTCAGTTGCTTGATAATGTATTTCAAAGTCAGACATTTATGCATGGAAATACAATGAGCTTGAGGCAAAATACTATTATAGTATTATATAAAATTATGGCATATATAAAATATGGTTAAGTTAATATCTTTTTATTCTGGAAAAAAGACCAAGCATGTTAGAAACACAGAGAATTCACTCCTGCCATCATCAAAATGCAGCCCATTCTGTGGAAAAATATGTCAATTGTTCACAGTGCACAGTAGTGAAAGAAGTAAAGAAAAATACATAAGAAACTGAAATTACAAAGGCAGATATATAAATGCAATTACACAAATTAAAGTTTGTTTCCAGAACTCCGAGGCTAACATTCTAATCTTGTGGGAAGTTCACTACAATATTTTATGAACACATTGGGCTTTATTTTTACCTTTTCATAAGCACCTAACACTGAACTGGGTTATTAGTTCATCACAGACTCTTGGGGAAGAGAAAGAAATGTACTGAATTACCAACACCACTTCCTGCAATACTCCAATTTTTCTTAATTGACCAGGCCTGTCTCTGTTTACCTTGTGAGGTCTGATGAAATAGATCACAGTCTGAAGAACTGTATGCCAGGCTTTTGATTCTCTTATACCTCAGTAGCACAATAAATCCACTAAAACTAGAAAGAAAAAAGTTATCACTTATTATTCATGATGCTCTGGTTACCAGTATGCTAACATGTTGATTAGGCTGCTATCATTATACTATAATTGAAGTTCTTTCAGTAAAGGTAGACAAAGCAATTTTTCTGAATCAAATAATATTAGACTGTCATCTCTGGCACACAATGTTACATGCTTGAAAAGGCAGTTTTATTTATTGCATGCACTTTGGCATACAAATTTATTTGTAAATATAGGTAAGACTTTTACTGGTCATTGAAACTGAAGTATTGAGATCTTTGCATTTTTAAGGAGTGTTTTGTTTTGTTTTTTAAAACAAGGATTTCCATGATGGCAGATAAAAACAGCAATATAGAAAACTAAATTTGCCTGTAAGACATGTCATCTTGTATTATATGATTGTGGTTCAGAGTAATATCGTTCCATATTGAGGTCTATTTAGAAAATCATAATTATCCCTCATATTCATATGCCAGAACTAGTAGAAACAGTATAGGAGTTATTTTAACTTACATTGCAAGGTGGTTGACGTCTAAGATTTGACTTGCTTCAAAATTATAAACTAGAAAGTGGCAAGAAATTCCCCCAGGATTCTAAATATGTTTTTTCCTGTGTATAGATCAGCCATCAAGAAATTAAAAAGATTGAGCTAGAGCCTCAACTGGTCTAAATTGAATACTTCCCATGATTTCAATGACACTAAGCTGATTTGCACCAGCTGAGAATCTGGCTCACTATTATTTAAGAAGAAAACAAAATTGAATATACTCCCTTCACTGGCCTGGCAATAATAGCACATAGAGTGAAGTCCTGGCCCCACTGAGGTCAAGCAGAGTTTTGCCATTGACTTCAATGAGGCAATTTGTGAGAAAACACAAAACTTGTTCATATTTTCCATAAATTTGGAGTGTTCTGAAGGTCAAACTATCAAGGTGTGTATGTGCATTTCTGGGGCAGGAGAAGGGAGAGAGCTGTGTGATCAGTATCAGCACAGCTTCACACCTGGGCTTCAGATAATTGTGAAAGATAATTGGACCCAAACATAATGTGATTTCAGGTGTGATGTGTGCTATACAAGAGTATTCCTGTAAGCCTTTGTTTCTATTGGGGAAAGAGGTCAGAGAATAGAGAGGGAGTTGTTGAAGGAGCAAGAATTGGTGGACAGAAGTTTGGGCTCAGGATTTGGAGTGATGTAGGAGTGAAACAGTAAAGCCTTTGATTTTCTGTGTAATGCACATCTACATTTCTAAGCACCCTCCATTTACGTAGATTTCAGCAGCCATTTTGTTCTCAGAGACAGTGCAGACTGTCAGAGAATACAGCCACTCTCTGGTGCTTGTACATAGAGACCTTTGTTCTTCCTGAATGTCTGCTTTCTTTCTGTGTCTGGAGAACATCACAAACATGAACTGGGGGACACAAAATGCCTGGAGGGCATTATCATTTGTTTAAATATGTAAAAGCATGCTAAGCAAAACCATCTATGAAGATTTCCAGTCCTCGTAGTGGAGCCATAAATAGAAAAAGCATCCTTGTATTTTGAGATACCAACTTATGAACTTGAAGGTCTATATCTGCAGGGTGCAGGGGCGGCTCTACAAATTTGGCCGCCCCAAGCAATCATGCCCAGGAGGCGCCCCCGAGCCGCGGGAGCAGCGGACCTGCCGCGGGCATGACTGCGGAGGGTCCGCTGGTCGCGCGGCTCAGCTGGACCTCCCGCAGCTGCGGACGGTTCGCTGGTCCGGCGGCTCCGGTTGAGCTGCCGCAGTCGTGCCTGCGGGAGGTCCAGCCGAGCCGCGGGACCAGCGAACCAGCGAACCGTCCGCAGTCATGCCTGCGGCAGGTCCGGTCGTCCCGGGGCTCCGGTGGACCTCCCGCAGGCATGACTGCGGCCGGTCCACCGGCCCAGCCTGCCGCCCCCCTGGGAAAGGGCCGCCCCATATTTTTAGAGAGAAGCCTAAACTGGAGTTGAGCTCTCCTGAAACTCTAGCCTCATCTCCTGTATCAGTGATTGTGGAAATGTTCCTTTGAAAGCTTTGATGTCTATTTTGAATTTACAGACAGATGTTCACAGAATGTTAGGCATAGCTAAACAAAAACTCCCTAGTGCTTCCTTTGACATTAAGAAATTAATATAACTACTTTATACAACTATATCTGTCCAAAGCTCCCTTTCTTCTTTATAAAGATTTGTTTTTACATTTAGGTATTTTAATATAGATTTTTAATTTCCTTAGTGTGTTCTATAGAGATATTTATAATGTTCACAGGCATTAAAATACCTCATATTTCAATGTAGAAATAAATCAATGTATTCTATTATGTCTGCTTCGCAGGAAATCAAAAATTTCTGACAAATACATGAATGAACTGTGTGACTTCCTCTCTTCTAATTGCCATTGTATATATGGTGTGACTTTACCACCATTAATATTGATGTATTAGAACTCACTAAGTCAAAATTTATTTTGAGTCAACTTGAAACATTTTCCCCCACCCCAATTTTTGGAACTACCAATGAACTGAAATAACAGTTATTCACACAGCTCTAATCATATTAACTTTTGAAAGTATTATTAAGCTCTTATATAATAGTTTCAAAGTGCAGTACAAAGGAGGTCAGTATCATTATCCCCATTGTACAGATGGGGAAATTGAGGCACAGAGGTGAAGTGACTTGACCCAGATCACCCACCAGCCAGGTGTAGAATTCAGGTGCCCTTGGCCCCCATCCAATGTTCTATCCATTAGGCAACACTGCCTCCCTTTAAAATAAACTAGTCAGATGAGCTATTAGCAGAATGGCAATAGAACACTGCCTGATGTCCTTCAGGTGTTCACATGAAATAGCATAGATAATTTGTTAACCATATTCCACCTTTTTCTCGTTAACCTAAAACTAATTATCTGAACTATTTATAGGTCCTTCTTAGTTCCATTAAGATACAGAGCCTTTGTGAAGTGCATTGATCTGTTTGTGCCCCAAACCATCAGTCTGGATAAGAAAAGCACAATGTTTTAAGTATGCATGAGTTTGGTGGACCATCACCATTTTTATTTATGTGACGGTTGTAGCATTACACTCAAAAATAAATGTATTCTTGGAATTTTTTTAAAAATTCATTGAAATCAAGCAAAGTGCTAATATTTTGTGTCATTATCTTTTATGGTGCCATCATAGTCCGACATAACATTAAATACATGTTGATGCAAAGCTTAAACAAAGCAAACCACCGTTTTTAAGTCCGTTAGAGTACTTTGCTTTCAATTTACATTGTGGCTTTTTGACCACAAACTGATTACTGCAGCAAATAAGACCATATAATTGGAATAAGTGTCTGTCTTGATGGCTTGGCAAACTATAGTGCACCAACTGTCCAAATTAAACGTAGGTATTTTGGCAAATCATTGTATAGCAGCTGTTCTGTCTGATGTTACAAAGCTTCAGTATTCATATCCATTAAAAACATTCCTACTTATTTCTGTTCTAATTAAGCCACTAACATTCATATTTGCATTTTACAAAAAACAGAATGTAAAACTCTGAGGAAAACGATAGACAGTTCACTAACAACCTCAAATCCCACTGATTCTCTTTGGAAAGAAGGGACCGTCCCCTGAATTTTTTAAGCTTACAGAACTCCAGTATACTAAACTTGCCCTAAAATGAACTCATAAAAACAAGCAAAAAGCCACTGTGCATATACACAGAGAATTTTTCAGCAACAATTGGTGGGTAATAAATATCTAATAACGCTGGCTCAGAAAGGGTAGTGTTTTGATCTATTGTGCATACAGAACATTTAAAAACTGCTTATATACTTACCTGAGATGCCCAAATTAGGGGGGCAGCCTTATCGTTTGGTTAAATAGCACATCTCCAACCTTTTTCTACAACCTATGAAAGATTTAAACAGCACGTGCATAAACAGAGAAATTCTGAATATTTACTAACCTTACCACGTGTATACTCATTTTCATCAGAGAGCTTTTTCATCTGAATATTCATAGTAACCTCATGACGGACCATATAATGGACTGAAATAATAAATCTGTAATTAGAGAGTGTTTTCATCAATAGAAATTTTCCCCAGAAATATGAAATTGTCTCTCAGGGAAAAAAAGTTGCAGCAAAAAGTAATCTGAAGCTTTCATAAAAGTTTTTGTGTGATGCTCTGCATTGACCTAACTGCTCCCATTGAAGTTAATGGTATAGTTTCTGTTGTTTTCAATAGGAACAGAGAGTTCGGCACTTGTGTGCCAACACACATATATATTGGTCAAAAACTAAAAGTATTATATAGGTATGGATATGGAAATTAAATACAAAATCTACGCTGAAATAATATTTGGGGATAGATCCTCACTAGCCCTACATGCCTCAGCAAGGGCTTAAGGCAGAAAAGATAAAGCTATCTTTACCATGGGTTGCAGCATGAAAGGATCTACAAAGCTGTTACTTCCCCCAACCATGCAGGTGGATGGCTTCACCACCCCAAGCCATTGCTGTGCTGGTGCACTGGTTGAGACATATGCTGCCCCTGATATAAGCCTGCTGCAAGGTACTGCAGTAGGGACACAAGGATTGAGACTCTACAAGTTTGCAGATTGCATCAGACTGCTGGATAATGGCCTGTAACTGTTGCCTCTACCATGATGCCAAATCATCTACCTTCTTCAGCTCCAGGAAATCGGAAGTCATTTCATTTTTGCAAAATGGAAGAAGGAAATGATCCGTATGTTGTCATATTGAGAGGGAGCTTGTTCTTGCTTTCTCGGGTGGCAATTTGCCATTTTGGGGGATTACACTGTGAATTGTTTTTAGCCATCTTATTTTAAAGCACTCAGAAGCCATCAGATATTAGAGAAGCAGCCGTGTTAGTCTGTATCCGCAAAAAGAACAGGAGTACTTGTGGCACCTTGGAGACTAACAAATTTATTTCAGCATAAGCTTTCGTGGGCTACAGCTCACTTTTTCGGATCTTCTATTCCACCACCCCCCCTCTTCTCAGGCTGCCTCCCTGCTCTAGAGGGAAAGAATAGCTCTCAATGGCTCCTGGTTCTTAATACCATCCCACCACTGCCTACCATGTCATAGGTTTATTCCCCACTTTGAACTTTAGCGTTCACAAGATGGGGACCTGCATGGACTCCTCTAAACTAAAATTCTAGTTTAGATCTGGTTCTCGCTGCCACCAGTCAGTTTTTAAGTGTCTGACACACTCCCTGTTCCCCCAAAACTTTCCCTGGGGAACACAGATTCAAACTTGAATCTCAACACAAAGGGAAACAAACCATTTCCCTCCTCCCCTCTCCTAGTGCTTAGGAGAGATACCTGATTCAAACTCCTTGAATCAACCAAAGAGGGATTCACTTTTCCCCCTCCCCTTCCCCTGAAAATCCAAACAAGGGAAGAAATCAATCAAGTTCTAAAAAGAAAAGATTTTATTAAAGAAAGAAAAAAAAGTACACTCTCTCTGTATTACCAGGATGCAAAAATACAGGGTCTAACTTATAAAAACTGGAGAGACTTCCCCTCCCTCCTCCTCAGCATAATCAAAGTAACAGCAAACAGAAATAAAGAATTCCTTCAGCAAACACACAATTGCAAATATAGAAAGCAACTCAAAAGACTAATCTGCCTTTTTAACTAATACTCACTATACTGGATAGTAGGAAATACTCCAGGAGAACTTGGAGACATGTCTGGCCTCTCTTAGATCCAAAGAGAGCACACAGAGCAAACAAGGAACACAGACAAAGCCTTCCCTCCACAGAGATTTGAAATTATCCTGTCCCTTGATTGGTCCTCTGGTCAGGTGTTCCTCAGGTTACTGAGCTTGTTAACCCTTTACAGATAAAAGAGACTTTAACCCTTAACTATCTGTTTATGACAGATGCATAGAGTGGAACACACAGACCACAAGATATTTATACATATAGAGAACATGAAAAGGTGGAAGTATGCATACCAACTGTAAGAGTCCAATCAATTGAGATGAGCTATCAGCAGCAGGAGAAAAAAAACCTTTGAAGTGATAATCGAGATGACCCATAGAAGGTGTGAGGAGCACTTAACATGGGGAAATAGATTCAGTTAGTGTAATGACCCAACCATTCCCAGTCTTTGTTTAAACCTAAATTAACTGTTTCTAATTTGCATATTAATTCAAGTTCAGCAGTCTCTCTTTAGAGTCTGTTTTTGAAGTGATATATGCCATCATGTGCCAGCAATGCCTCTCTGCCATGTACATTGGCCAAACCAGACAGTCTCTACGCAAAAGAATAAATGGACACAAATCTGACATCAGGAATCATAACATTCAAAAACCAGTGGGAAAACACTTCAACCTCTCTAACCACTCAGTGACAGACATGAAGGTGGGAATTTTGCAACAAAAAAACGTGTGTGTGTTCCACTCTATGCATCCGAAGAAGTGACCTGTAGCCCACAAAAGCTTATGCTGAAATAAATTTGTTAGTCTCTAAGGTGCCACAAGTACTCCTGTTCTTTTTTCATCAGATATTAGTGCATTAAAATGTACTATTGGTTGTATCATTTCCAACATGCAGAAATGAGTATTCAATTGGTCATGTAATTTTTCACTGCAGCCTCTGGCTACCAATGTTCATTACAAAAATAAGAAATCTGTATCATATTAGGAATATATTCATTTTAATAGGCCCTTGGTAATGCACTTGTAGATGACATTTGTAAATACATACGGTTTTCTTTAAACAACAACACAACAAGGTATGCCTAGGGGCCACGTGAGTGCATCCACCAAGGTAGCTCTAATAAAGCTTCTTCTGTTTTGCATGGGTAACACTTGTTTCCGGTATAACAGTAGCCAACTGTACAAGCTTGCAATCCAATAAGCTGTGCAGCCAATCATCAAGTCCTACAGAGAAAAAAGTGCTGGTACAGTTTGATGGCAATTTTCCTGTTAACTCCCAATTTCTCTGGAGAGTCAGACCTGTGTCTTTTCCAGTGCTAGCAAAATTCATTTTCTTTGATCTAATTATAAGACTTCTATAGCTTCTAATTTGTAGTCCCACTGATAGTAACCCAAACAGTCCACTTCCAATTTTCCACAGTATCTTATTACCCAAAGCTATCACATTTCCATCCATCTCAAATTCACCTTCTAAATTTGCTTTTTGATATTAATAAAAACACCATTTTGTCCTTTAAAGAGATAGAAAACCTGGACTATAATTAGTGTGATCATGTCTTTGCAAATACTTGTACCATTTCTGGATATAGCTACAGTAAGATTTGCAGATTTGGATACAGAGGTCCAGAAACTTGACTGAACAGAGCCTTCTCTGAGCACAACAGACAAGGGGGTGGGCAGGACAAACAAGTCAACTGCAACTCCTTGATTATCCAGCCAGCCTTCAACGTCAAGGACTCAAAAGTCTGGAAATGCCAAATCTCAAATTACCTTATTTCTTCCCCTTTGTGCAGTATGATAACATTGCCCTTGTGTGGCAGAGCCACGGATATAAAACCCAGTTCTCCTGTGTCCTAGCCCAGTGCCTAAGACACAAGATAATATTTTTTCAATTCTTGGAAGCCTCTACCTTGCCATTCATGATCTGTCCTGTGCATAGAGTGATGCTGCTGTAGATCAAGTAGTATGTGACCAAATAACTAGAGACTGTATTAATGTATGCACATAAATGGGCAAAATTAAGGCTGTCTGAGCAAAGTAATTTTGTATTTAAAAATAAACCAAAATAGATCCTGCTTTGTTTGTCCAATTTTACACAGACACAATGAGACTAGTCTATAAACCCAACATTGAATTCCTAGTTTTAGAAAGATTACAGGCAAGGGGCATAATCCAGCCCATTTAAGTTAATGAGAGTTTTGCCACTGATTTCAGTAGAAGCAAGAATGGGTCCATAATTATAATTACTCTACATTATGTCTTATTACATTAACCAGATGTCACCATGCCTCAGTGGGTCACAGCTGAGGATGTCAAATTCAGGACAGACTGTTGAGAAATAGGGCAGACTCACCCAAAACTGGTGGTTTTTCTATCATTAGATTATACCAAACCAGTAACAAAAGTATACTTCTGTATTACTACACTGGTTAACAAGAAGTCAAAAATGCAGTCTTATTAGGCATTCCAGTCCTGGTTTCACACTGGACTATATGATGAGTGGTTACTGAAAACCAATTTAATCAGATACAGGGTCCTCTCAATCCCAAAAGATCAGCCACTTCACCAGGTCAATATATAAATCAGATCTTGCCCAATAATCACACTAATGCCAATCCTTTAGTAACTAAAACTAAAGGTTTAATAATGGAAGAAAGAAAGGAGAATTAATAATTGTTAATAGATCATATAGATACAAATAACTGCAAGGTCTTTATCTCAGGTTTGTAACAGAGATGGAATAGACTGCTGGCTTGTACAAGTCTGTCTGGTAACTTACAAAAGACTTGACTGTCCTCACTCCATAGTTCAAAATGCTCCTTTTAGTTGTAAATTCACAGTCCAGAGAATCAGGGCAAGAAAGAGGCAAAATGGAGGTATCTTGGGGGTCTTTTATATCCTCTGCCATATGCCAGGAAATTTAATGTCTCAAACAGAACTCACAGCCCAGGTGCCTGGAAAATTACTGGCCCAAGATGGAATCCAGGGTCACATGAGCATATCACATGTCCTTACATGGTTTGATGACTCACAGGGACAACCATTGCCCATATTCTTGCTGAGGCATCCACAGGAAGGCATACTGGGCTGGATGAGTTTCTTCTATGGCCCATTGTTAGAGTGAAGTGTCTTTAATGGGCCATCAACACATAGCTGTTTAGCCCCAGGGCCGCCCAGAGGATTCAGGGGGCCTACAGTCTTCGGAGGGCTCACCGCTTCCGTGGTAATTTGGTGGCGGGGGGGTTGTTCCGCTCCGGGACCCGCCGCTGAAGTGCCGCCGAAGACCCGGCACTTCAGCTGTGGGTCCTGCTTCGGTGGTAATTCGGCAGCGGGGGTTCCTTCTGCCCCTGAGCAGAAGGACCCCCCACCGCCGAAGACTCAGAGCAGAAGAAGCTCCGGGGGACGGCAAGAATTTTCCGGGGCCCCTGGAGCAAGTGAAGGACCCCGCTCCAGGGCCCCGAAAAACTCTCGTGGGGGCCCCTGCAGGGCCCGGGGCAAATTGCCCCACTTGCCCCCCCCACCACCCTCTGGGCAGCCCTGGTTAGCCCTGATGTAAATCTTATCTGGTGGATGTTACCCAGCAATACAACACGTGTGTAAGATACAAGTCAATCGTCAATATTCATAACTTTAGATACAAACATGATATATGCATATAAACAGGAAAATCATACTTAGCAAATCATAGCTCTTCCATTGACACCTTTCATGACATACTTGGTACAAAATTGTGCAATTGTAGAACAGTGGTAATATCAATGATATAAATGGTCATATCTAATCATATAGCATCACACCAGAAAAATAGCATAAAGATAGAGATGGGCCTGACCCAAACCAAGCCCAGAGAATCCTGAACCTTGGGGATGTGGAGATCCTAAGAGACCTACTGGACACCCCACAGAGACTTAGATTTTCAAAACTGCTTGAGGGATTTGAATATGCAATCTCTGTTAACTTTAAATAGAACCAGTCAGCCATATCCTTAGGCAGCTATGAAAATCTCACCTTCAGGGTCCTTGTGCCTTTTATTGTGCTCCAATGCAAACTTGAATGTACTACAATATATTAAATTGCTATGCAGTTTACTGCGGCTCAGCCATTTCGTCTGGTACACAGCTTCGTACCAACTGAATAAATTACTTAATCACCCAGGTTATTAACAGAATAAATCAATTTCCTAATCTACATTTCCAAGTCTTAAAGCAGTTCTGTGTAGACTCAGAATAATGTAACAGACCTCCATCCATACCAGTTTCCCATCTGCCTTTTATAGAACTGATCCCACGTAAACAGTGCTAGGTACTAGTAGCCCGTGCAATCATAGCCTTTACATTGAGGGCAAGAACTACAGGCACTTCAACTCTCTGAACTTCTTAGGTATCTAACGTATGGTGGGTTCACACAAGAACAACTTGCACACAGTAGGATCATAACCAAAAAGGAATCATCACTCCTGGTTTGGGAGAGAGAAGGTAAAGGACATACAGCTTAACATGCAAAGCAGTTCAACAGAAGTTGCACTGAGCAGCATTAAAAGACATGATAGCTTGACCGTTACAAATGAAACTCCTATCTCACGAGTATGAGTATCAACCTCAGAGAAGACTGTTAAGAGGTGGGGCACAAATCCCAAACAGGTTGTGACTTCTATACTTAGATTTCACCAACCACATATCAAGTGTAAACTCCTCAAGCACTGTAACACCCTAACCATGGAGTCACTGACAATCCCCTTTGGTCTGTCTTGACACCTAGCCAAGCTTGCCTTTGTGATAGATGGTCCCTTACACCAAAAATCACAACAAGATTTGGGTTACTCCCAATCTGAAAGGACCAGTCACTTACCCCAAGTCAATTGCACTTTAGATCTTACACCAAAGATAATACTAGATGAAACTAATTAAAGATTTATTAGCTAAGAAAAGGAAATAAGAGTTATTTACAATGTTAAACCAGGTAAACATGCACACCCAAATGAGTTGCAGTCTTAGGTCCCAAGAGGTGACAGAAGCTGCAGTAATATGCAAGCTCTATATAGACTTTAGGGCTAACCAAGGCTAAGGACTGGGGATTCACTGATTATGCTTAGAAATCTTTGCCCTCAGAATCCAAGCAGTAGAAAGATCCAGTTTCTTCTTGTCAAGGATTGTTGTTCCCTTCCTCCCAGAGTTCAAGGTGAGGGGATGAGTTCTCATGCAGGGCTCTTCTTCATGGAGGGTGGGGAGGAATGCAATAAACAAAGTCTTTGTTCTTTGATGTTTCAAATGACTCATTTGGTTTCAATGGGCTTTTCTGGTGGGCAGGACCTAATACCTTCTGTAGGAAGCCAGCATTTTAATGCTGCTTTCCTGCTTGGGGAATAACAGTTACAGAGGATTACAATGCAAACACTCAATATAACCTTATAACATGGAGGTACAGGTTTTATAAGTGAGATTACTACATGCAGCATCCTATAATTCTAAACACTTAACATCTGTGGCAGGGCGATGACTCACCGGTGCAGCGCCTCCTGCTGGTCGTCCTGGGAATTAGCTCTTCCAGCCCAGAGTGCCCTCTGTCTCACCCGCCGCTGGCCCCTGTGTCCCTCCGTCTACATCAGGGTTCTTCCCCCATGCAGTAACCCGCAATCTGGGTCTTCCCACCCAGGGGAACCCCCCAACCCTCTATCCCCACCTTGCCTCAGTGGCTACTGCCAGTCACCATCTAGGCCCTGCTCCCTGAGGCAGACAGCAGTCTGTAAACCACTCATCACCGGCAAGGAGGGGTTGGACCAGCTACCTCTGCCTATTCCTGGGCTGCTTCTCTGCAGCCCTAGTACCCTTTTGTGGGTCCTTAACTCAGCCTGCAGCCTGGGGCTTAGCTAGACTGGAGCTCCCCAGCTCCCTCTGCCCTTCCCCAGCACTTCTCCACCCTAGGTACATGCAGCCAGGTCCTTCTCTCTTTAGTAAGCTAGAGAGTGTCTTCTAGTCTCTGGCCCTCAGCCCTCTTATAGGGCTAGACATGGCCTGATTGGGGTGTGGCCCCACCTGTGGCTGTTTCCCCCAATGGGCCTAGCTTTTCCCTGCTACAGCCCTCTCCCAAGGCTGTTTTATGTCCCTCAGAACAGGAGCGGGATGACCACCCTGCCACAACATCCTTATAAACTTAACATCTGTGTGTTAGCACTGTTAAAACAGGTGAGCCATGCTGGTTTCCAGCTATATATTGGTCAGTGCTCAGTTGAGGCCTAGGTCTGCCAGCGTCACAATAGCCCCTTAGGGCATGGATGACCCCTTTTAGTCTAAATCTGTTTGAATATCTGTGGCCCCATGCAGTCTCCAGAGGAAACACATTTTAATAATAAAAACCCTTCCCAGTAGGGATTCTCCAGTCTCAAGGACCTATCTGTCTGGATAGGCAATCCCCCCCACACACTCCCCATAGCCATCACCCTCCTGCTTCTCTAGATGGAAACTGCTGCTATGTCAACCTGATCTCCTTCCTAAAGGCTGGAACACCAAGCCACTGCCCACCAGTGGTAAAACATCAGGCCCACTCACTCCCACTGATGACTAGAACTCAAGTCTAATCTGAGTCTCTCAGTGACATTTTGATAGCTTGAGCCTTGGGGCTGCAAGCCTCAGTTCTCTCCACACAGGTTCAGGCAGGTTACAGTACCTTAACTGCTTATTAAAATGAGAT
The DNA here is from genome assembly GCF_016161935.1 of Mauremys reevesii. NCBI lineage: Eukaryota > Metazoa > Chordata > Testudines > Geoemydidae > Mauremys > Mauremys reevesii. Next base: position 25,308,411 of record NC_052629.1, on the reverse strand, counting down.
ACCTCCTTTTTAAATCCAGGCTCTCACCACTGAATGCCATATAGGGCAAGCACCAAATGTCATGTGAGGGGGGATCCCTTTCTCTCTGGGGGCATCTGATTCCAAGGCTCTCCTCCTCCACTGATAAGAGCTGTGGGAGAAACAGAACTCCTAGCACCTGCAAGGCTAGATATAAAATAGCTGTATCTCTTTAAGCAAACAAGATAGCTACTACAGCAAGTCAGCCTTTTCCCTGCTCACAGGGCTCAAAGCACGCTCCTTTTCCACATTAATCAATCTCTTTAACAAACAGATGCAGCTTGTCTACTCTACACACAGTGTTTATAGGACAGAGCTGTCCACTAAATGTTTCATGAGTACACAAGGTAAGCAAAGAAAAGTATAGAGGTGTGTGCTTATTTATTTCAATTATCATTTCCATTTTAACAGCATTATGGAATTATTTTTGAGGAGATAGTTCTCTCCCCATGGGGACAAAACAATATAGTCTTCCTCAGCATGCTTTGCAAGTGACCTCTTTCCAAATTATTTAGGGTATGTCTAAGCTGCAATCAGAGGTGTGACTGTAGCTGGTGTAGATATAGCCCAGCTCACTTTGATACAGGTACTAGAATAACAGTAGCAGTGAAACTGCAGTAGCACAGGTGGCAGCACAACCAAAGTACCCAGGCTCCCAGACAGGGTTGTACATCCTGTTTTCCTGCAGCTTCACTGCTATTGTTACCGGAGCTAACTAGATCAAATATGGCAGTCATACCTCTTACTGCAGGGTACGCATACTCTTAGAAAGAGATGGTCTATTGGGACAGTCTCTACTGCACATCCTGGCCCTGTTATGCCACTCAGAAAGCAACTGGAGCTGCTCAGCTTAGAATTCTCCTGGGAAGGAGGAGCTCTCAGTGAGTGCAGAAGCAGTGTACATGACTCCTATCCCAGTTGCTCCCTTCTCCCGCGTAAGGGGTGGTGAGAGGCAGATAAGGGAAAGGCTGGATCCCCACTGCACTGGAGCAATCCCAAGGTGGTGTATGATCATAGCCAGCAGGTGTAAGCTAGAGCCTGCCAGGGATCAGAGCCAGCACAGATCTGCCATGAGAACTGGGAGCCATAAATGGCTCCCCAAAAGCTCCTCCCTCGCTACAAGAGAGAATCATGACCAGTATGTTTTATCTTCTGTGAGAATATTAGTTAATGTTGTACAGTACTTGGAGCACATAGATCAAAGCACTATATGCATTTTATGTAATGTTATGTTCATGTCACATTCAATTTTAGATTGCCACAATCTGATGTAAATAATTTAAATCATGCTACTGGAAATGAGATACTATAATCTAATGGTTCATTCCCCACTCCTCCCATAGAATAAATTAGGCCCTGAATATTTTCTCTTTCAATATGCTTATAAACTGAAAATGTGCAATTACCGTAATCAAGCCAAATTTATGTTTGTTAATTATACTCTCTCAGCAAAGTATAAGTGTTGGACATTCCCCCTCAGAATTCTTTAATGTTAATTCCTTTCAAGGCATTTCACCCACATGTAACAATACCACTGCTCAAAGTATTCATGCTCCCACTGCAATAAAATCTCCAGATTTTATATAGAATGACTGCTGAAATTATCCCTTGCTCTTGATAATTATGCCTCATGAACTGATAATTATGCCTTGTGGTGTTACGTTCTGCATTCATTAAAAATATATATAAATTTGGGAGCAATCATTCTCTCACAGTACTAAAACATACGTTCCAACCAATGTTTTCAGAAGCGGCCACTTCTGGGGGTGCCTCAGTTTTTGAGTAGTCTATACCTTAAACATTTCAAATTGAGCATTTAATATCAGTGAAATGCGTCAGAATGGGTTTTATACTGTATGTTATGCTATGGTATTCCTACTGACGGCCTCCCCAACCCTCTATTGCTGCCTGAGTTGCATCTCATGGAGTTCTCCACTTATTTTTTCACTGAGGATTAATTTGCCCCATCTCCATAAGAAGTTCCACCTCCTCAGCCTGTGAAACTACTGAGATCTACACAAATCTCAGGGTGCCCAATAGAGCAAGGGACATCCACATGCATGGCTTTTAGCTCCCCTCTGCCACCCATCTCAGCAGCCCTCACTTGCCTCTGGATGGAAAGACTGCTGAAGAACTTGTGCTTGCAGATCTCCCTGTCCTGATCATAAATGACCTTACAGACTCCCCAACTTCAGGAAGTGAAACTTTCCCCAGTGTGCAGAAGAACACAGTGTATGTTGATAGAGCATCAGCCAGTATCTACTTCCAGAACTTTTACCCATGGAGCTGAAGCAGTAAAGAGTATGAAGGGACCAGCCAAGTCCAACACAACCTCACAGCTACAGCTGTCAGGGCTTTCTCTGGCTCCACCAGAAGGGCTGCTGTTGAGGGAAAAGGAAAAGATGAAGATGTTGCAGATGTAAAACTGCCTTCTCATATAGATACTGGTTCCCTCCATGTGTAGAAGTAGAAGGGAGCATGGGCTCATTCTCAGCTCTTGAGGACAGGAACTGTGTCCTGCAATATGTCTGTAGAGCAGCTAACACAAAAGAGCCCTGATCCTGACTGAGATCACTAGATCCTACTGCTATAATAGAAACAATTTTAGTTTTCATACATTTGGTTGTGAATTAATATTTGGCAATTCTCCTTGTCAGAGGCAGATTACAAATGGTTAACAAAAAATAATTAACAGGGAAAGGTCAGGTGGAGTACAGCTATCACATACCCAAGACCTATATTGTTAGGCTACAGATCAGTTTAAATTTATGGTACCACACTCCCATTTATCTTTAGCTAATATGAAAGTGCATAGCACTGGTTATGATGTTAGTCCAGAATACAAAGATTAAAAGCTATAAGAAGATGTTGGTGATGTCTTGGATTGGACTAACAACAAATAAAATAGACTAGTTTTCAATATTACACTCTCTCTGGGCCATGGAAAACAGATTGGAATTTATTTTAATTACATAATCTCCATTTAATCTAATGGACCTTAAATTTAAATATGAGGCATGAATTAACAACTCCCCACTATGGATCTATCAGGGTTCCCTCCCCACTCTGAACTCTGGGGTACAGATGTGGGGACCCATATGAAAGACCCCTTATTTCTATCAGCTTAGGTTAAAAACTTCCCAAGGCACAAATTCTTCCTTGTCCTTGGATGAGTACTGCTGCCACCACCAAGTGAGTTAGACAAAGATTCAGGAAAAGGACCACTTGGACTTCCTGTTTCCCCAAAATATCCCCCCACACCCCTTCACTCCTTTTCCTGGGAAGGCTTGAGAAGAATATACCAACCAAATAGGTAAACAAGGTGAACACAGACCACACCCTTGAGGTTTTAGGACACTACAAACCAATCAGGTTCTTAAAAGCAGAACTTTATTATAAAGAAAAAAGTAAAAGAAGTACCTCTGTAAAATCAGGATGGAAGGTAATTTACAGGGTAATAAGATTTAAAACACAGAGGATTCCCCTCTAGGCAAAACTTTACAGTTACAAAACACAGGAATAAACCTCCCTCTTAGCATAGGGAAAATTCACAAGCTAAAACAAAAGATAATCTAATGCATTTCCTTGCTTTACTTACAATTTTTGTAATCTTAGATGCTTATTTCAGGTAGGGTTTTAGGAGAGGGTTTTTTTTCCTGCCTTGTCCCTCTCTCTGTTCCGAGAGAGCACAACAAAGAGAGCAAACAAAACCTCCCCCACGCCTCCAGATTTGAAAGTATCTTCCTTCCCCATTGGTCCTTCTGGTCAGGTGCCAACTAGGTTAATTTAACTGATTAACCCCTTACAGGTAAATGATTCTGTACCTCTGGCCAAGAGGGATTTTATATTACTGAATACATAGAGGTTGTTACCCTTCCCTTTATATTTATGACAGGCTCTAATCCTGCCATTGGATTGCTGCAAGGAATCCTTATACCCACTCAGAGCCCACCCAAATCCAGCTGCAGACTGGGGCCTCTCTCTATCTCTCCCCATCTGAATTTACTCTGCTCTATTTTCTGTATTCTGGTGACCAGGATTCTATTTGTGTTCATTCTTTATTTCATATGAAACACTTTTCTATTTGTTTAATAGAATATGTTTTTATTTCAATTATCTTCCCCTTCCTCCAAGTGTGTGGAAAACATGACAAGAACAAAAGATTAATTGAATGGTGATCATACAGAGCTGGACTGTAACTTTACCATCTGCACTAAGTAAGGGGCAATACCAGGGGATTAACTGTGACTCTCAAAGTAATAAAAATTATCTCCTTTGTTTCCTCCTTGTTCCAGGGTTCTCTGTAAGTAGCAGATCATTTCCCATTCTGGGCTAACACAGCTCTGCTAACCAGGGCATTGGGATAGATACCGAAGGCTCCACTCATTTACTATATCTATCCAACCACCCACTCTTTGCCCACCTACAGTGGTTATCTGCACCTGCAGTGTCTTAAGGGCAGAACACAATCCTGCCCACAGCAGTTACATGACTTTTTACATTTCCAAACTCTGAGTAAGCCTTTTATGGCCAGGAGCTCTCTTTCCTGTGTTTGTACATGCCCCAGTCTAGACTGGGCCTTTGAGTGTTATAAATATTTAATAATAATAAGGCAATTAAAACTGTTTGGATTGCAAATGTTAGCGACTTACAGTAATATGTACACCTTTATAGGGTAAAAATATTACTTTCTATACAAACTGTAGCACTTGAAAGGGCCAATTTTAAAAATGCTGTCTCCAAAGGACCTCAATTAAAGCTGCTTATTTCTTTTTCTTGGTGCTTTAATAAAATTCCAAAGAAACGGAATAAAACTGGCATAATTTTCTATTCTTCAGATTGCCTATATTTATATCACTAATGCAATCACAATAACTCTGATATAAAAACACCCATTTTTCCAATAACCATAATATAAATTCTCAAATTACTCTATGGATCAACTCATGTTGGACCTCATTCATACCACTAAGCTCCACTTGTACCAATGACTTCATTGTTTCCATAGTAACAAATATACTTTGAAAGGGAAAAATGCACAAAGCAATGTAAAAACAGGACAAAACCTGATCAGAACAAGAGGCACATACAAAACATGATTATGATGAATACTTGATTATTGTCATTTGGCTTGAAAAGACCTGCATATCTCATGCATAAGAATGTGTTCATCCTCAAAACAGCAGTAAAATGCTTATAGCATCACTCCCGCATGCCTTTTCCCCACTTTTCCTCCCTCTAATATCTATCTATGGTGTTTCTAATGCACTCAGCACTACAGCATCTAGGCATCAATGTTAGGATAAGGTGATAACATTCATATGAACTCACTTCCTGCTATTAATGAGATCTAAAATAAATCATTTTATTCACAGTGATGACAGATTTTGAAATGTTCATCAGATAAATTACACAATTAAACAATCAGTAGGGCCAACAGATGATCATTGTGCTAAAGGAGAACTCATAAGAATGTCCATACTGGGTTAGACCACATCAGTCATGATTTTATAGGCTCCCTCTTTCCCAAAAGTTTCCCCAGTTCCTAATAAATCTAAACCTCTCCTCTGAACACCATCGTCTCATCCACACATTGAGAATCTTCAGTTCTGCTTATCTGACTGGCCCTGCATGTGGAACTGGAAACTTTTCATAGAAAACTACCCTGAAAGTCCTGGACTTCGATCTCTTACCTAGCATCCTAAATTTGGCCTCCAGGACCTCTCTCCTATCCTTCCCTATATCATTGCTACCTACATGTACCACAACCTCTGACTCCTCCCCAGCACTACACATAAGTCTATCTAGATGTCTCGTGAGATCCGCAACCTTCTCACCAGGCAGGCAAGTCACCATGCAGTTCTCCTGATCATCGCAAACCCAGCTATCTATATTTCTAATGATCGAATCCCCCATAACTATTACCTGTCTCTTCCTAATGTCTTCTTTGAGTTATTCTCTCCAGTTAAGGCCCTGCGGAGAAGTTATATGAATCCTTTGCATTGGAATCCTTTGCACTGCAAAGGATGTATGGGTGATCCCCACACCCAAGCCATAATTTTTAGGTGACAAATCTGAGGAAATGTCCCTGACTGAGGGGTCAATAGGGGAGGTTTTGGAATCAACTGATAAATTAAACAGTGCGAAGTCTCCAGGTCCAAATGACATTCACCCAAGATTTCTGAAGGAACTCAAATATGAAATTGCAAAACTAACAACTTTGGTATGTAATCTATCACTTAAATCAGCCTCTGTACCAGATAACTGGAGGATAGCTAATGTAATGCCATTTTTTTTTAAAAAGGTTCCAGAGGCAATCCTGTCAATGACAGGCTGGTAAATCTAACTTTAATACCAGGCAAACTGGTTGAAACCATAGTAAAGGCAGGGGCGACTGATTCTTCCTTCCCCTTCTCTCCCCTGTAAGGCCTCACCCCCCGGCCAAGTCAGAAGCCAGAACCAGGCCAGGAAGCCCAGGCCCCCCCACTTGCTTGCGGGTGGGGAGGCGAGAGCAGCCCTTGACCCATTTCTCCGCCTGCTGGGTCCCCCGTCCAGGCCAGGTTGAAGGGTTCACAGCTTCCCACAACTGCCCACTGGCTCTTACCTCAACCTGGCTCTAGCGCCTGGCCTGGGGGCCGAAGAGCCGCAGCCGGGCCATGTTGTAATCGCCTCACATTAGGAGACTGTTGTAGGTTGCACAAGGAAGTTTAAGTTAAGATACTTCATGTGAATTTATGTAATAGATATAATTTATGAAAAAAGCACTATTCACATGCTTCAAATTAAACACATGAATAGGTACTTTCAGGATTGGGGCTTAAATATAGTGGATCTTATTGTATTTCAATTCCATTTATTACTTATAAAATACCTATGCACATAATATTAGGTAGTTTATTTACCATTTATGAACACTGGAAAAAAAACGATATTGTGAATTTAATTCTCACCCTTAAAAGTGAGATATAACATTCTTGACGCTGCCTTACTTCTGTTCCCATTTCTTATTGGGATAACAGTCAGAGGAGATGAAATCCACACCTTTGAATCTCCAACACTACCTGGAAAAAGCAGCAAGAGGAAGTTTGTAGGATAGTGATTCATTTAACAAAAGTTGTTTTAAATCGTGTCTCAAAGCTTGAGGTGTCCCTGTGTCATCATTAACACTGTCTTCTTAATGAGATGCTAGTTTGTTCTTTTTACCTGCAGCTTTATCCTTTAGCTGCAATATCATGTCCTCCATGATCACAGTGCACTCTTAATGGCATCTATTAAGAGGTGTAATTATAATTTACAGCTGTTTGTTATCAGCAACAATGAGTAAACTGCCAGAATAAAGCAAGATAGTAACCTAAATGAATTCAGACTAAAACCAGCCTCAGAAAAGAAAAATAATCACCTGCATTTTCAGTTAACAAAAATATTAATGTGTTATAAGGAGCCAAGCAAATGAGGTTTGAACTTTTTCTTCATATGAAGATCCGCAGATAAATCTGAGACTTGTGCATTCATTTGAGAAAATTAAAGTAGGCAAGAATAATATCCATCACAACTTAAGAATGTTGGTAGAAAATTATTCCTGCCTTAAAATTCCCCTCTACTCCCAAGAAAATCAAAGAAAGGCAGAAATTTTCTTCCTTCTGTTTCATTCTATGAGGAGAGAGAGCTCAGCTGCATAGATGCATTTTATCTGGACTCACCTTCCAAAGGCACATTTATACAAGGAGATATAGCTGAACACAATACCACATCTGCTGTGCCTCTGCCCTAGTTAATACTGCCAATAAGAGCAGAAAGCATTCTTCTTAGATCTTGGTATGGTGACTACTGTTAATAATCCCCACATAGTTGCATTATTCATTAGAAAATTAGTAAGAGAACCAAAATAGACTGTTGGTTACATTGGTAATTATCAGAATTCTTTATGCTACACCCCACAGAGTATTGTATAGCTAATCTAAAATGCAGCTAAACTCAAACCAGTCTTTTGGCTGAATAATATCAGGGACTACCAAATAAATTTATTATTTGGGAGATAGATTGTAATATTGCCTGTCTCTTTGAAAAGATTCTTTTCCTTTCTTGACTAAATTAATCTCTAAGTACCAGCTCAAAGCTTAAAAAACAAACAAACAAAAACATTTTTATATGTTTTGAACTCATTAACTCAGCTTTTATTGTTTCATGGTTTCCTTATGCTCCACCTGTCTGTTGTATGCACCTGTTAGCTGTTGTTTTATACTTAGATTGTAATCCCCTCAGCATATCTTTTTCCTGTGTGTTTGTAAAGCACCTAGTATTTTGGTCAATGATTATGGCCCCTACACATTACTACAATACAAATAATAATAGTTGTTACACATTTCTATTTGTGTTACACTGTTAAGTTTGTCATTTATTTTTGCTCCTACATGTTATAATCTAGTGTGCAACCTTAGAGCTGTGGTTGGATGAAAACGAGGTGCTGAGTAGACATTGCCAGTTCCCACTAGAGTTAAACCAGTAGGTAAGATTATAAAATATATAGGACAATAGCTTTGAAAACACGGCTTTTCATCTTAAAATAGAACCATGCAGTGAATTTAAAGAAGAGCTGACACGGAAAACTTCCACAGGCATTCCCTGAACTATATTAAATAAATCCAATTAACATATATGGAAGTTTGGACATGTGATTAATTGCAATTTTCGTAAGAGCTGATTTTCACCAGAATGAATTAGACACACATTTAAGGATTATTTTGCATTTTTATTTCATGACTGGCCTATTTTCTTGATAGTTCAAGAGGCATAGAGACTAGAACAAAATCTTTGCTGCTTTCTCCAAAGCTTCTGAAAAGATGACATTATGGGACAGCTCTTCAGCTGCTGTTAAAACAGCCTAGCTCCACTAAAGCCAATACCAGCTGAAGATCTGGCTTTTTATATTTTGGAGGTTTTATCACTATTATTGGTATTAGTTTTCAGATATTGACTGCAGTTCTGAATGAGCTGGTGCTCCAAGATGCTGAGTTCCTCAGACTTTCATCATTGTTCAGTGAAGACAAATCCTTACACAAATTGGCATTTGATTACGATAGGAGTTGAAGGTTCAACAGCTCTTCCACATAGAAGTAAGGGAAGTAATTCCCTTATTCCTACATGTGCCTGTTCAACACTGATCCGATTAGTCCTGAGGAAGTAAAAGCAATACAGAATCCCTCCCCACCTGGATTGGAATCTACAGAACATCTCTGGAGAACAGGGAGCTCCTGAAAATGCCACTTTCTGTCCTTCAAGCACCCTTCACAGATTCTTCCTGTTCATGCTCCATAGAGATATTTTCACATACCAGCTGTATGATAGAATGAACCAGAGTCAGAGCAAAAACTAAAACATAGTTTGTGAGTTAGTTTGAAGGGTCATACAAAGAGCAATGTGCTCTCCACTTACACCCTGACAGCACTGAGCATCATGCAGACATCCTTCCTCGCTAGATCTAGGCCTTATCATCCATAAAGTATTCTGGCTGTCAGACAGCTGAGGAGAACACTGCCTCTTCCCCCATCCCTCCTTTGCCACTCCTTTCCCCTCCCCGCCCCCCCACCACCAGCTCAGACATTAGAGAGGGAACTGCCTCCCCGCTTTTTCTGCCAGCAGATATCACTGCTAAATAGTAATATAACCACCCAGATGGGTTCCACCTCCTCTGTCCAAGGCAGCTCTGAACAGCTGTACAGAAGCTATGTAGCTGCTCATGGGAGGATCAGGGTTCCATTTCTCTTCTAATGCCATATGGCCAAGGTAAATTGAGGTTCTGAAGGCAACATGGTTCAGGCATTTGTCCCAGAGAAAAGAAAAACCATAAAGATTCAGCTAACTTTGTCTCTAAATTTGTTCTGATGTATATTAAAGTTAGTCTCCTAACTTTAGTAGTTCTAATTCCTACTTTAGCAGTATCTTTATTCATAAGAGTATCTGAATTTATTTTATGTCATAAACAGTGCCGTCATAATTTCATAACAGAAAGACCAAATTCATTCCTTGTTTTAAGCTCATGCATGACTGTGGGAACTGTTTTTGAATATGTTGTCTCAAAGGCAAATTGTTCATGGATCCAGCTGGAAAGGCTTTAGCAAAACTTTACTTTCTGCTAGGGTTAACACATAGCAATGCTGTATTCATGGATTTAAAAAAAAAAAAAGATTCTGCATGACTCATGTCCAAAAGGCAGGCACAGATAGGGTGACCAGACAGCAAATGTGAAAAATTGGGATGGGGGTGAGGGATAATAGGAGCCTATATAAGAAAAAGACCCAAAAATCGGGACTGTCCCTATAAAATTGGGACATCTGGTCACCCTAGACACAGAATCCATTTTAATTGAGACCCAATATTCAGGAGGTTTTAAGGGAGGCTAGAGGGTGATTTCCTTTCCCCCAAAACATATTTATGCTTTTTAATTGCCAAATAAATTATATACATGTTCTATATACACACAAATACAGAGAGATATATAAATGCTATATGTTACACAGCGGGTAGAAGCTCCTCCATGGATTTTAAAAGTTGCTACAACTACACACTAAGCCCTGATCATTCTATAATATTCCTTGCACTTCTACATCAAAATAATCTAGGAATAAGGAACATTGTCATCCTATAACAAACAGTCAAATTAATTACTATTAGCACACTTCATTAACTAGACTGTAGCACTCTGAACCATTCTGCATGGAGGTCCCACTGAAGACAGAATTCTGATTTCCAACACGTTAGGTGAAAAATGTGTATTATGTTGTAAAGTCTAACTGATTCTCTCTAGTTGGCTAGACAAAATATCTTCCATTATCTGAATCACCTTGCAGATTTCCAAAGCACCGTTTAAAATAGTATGCACTGGCATTTATTTCACCATTCTGCAGAGGAAATAAGATGAACTTAGTGATGGGCAAACTTAAAGAAGGTTCAGACAGAGGGCAAATACAAAAAAAACCATTCCTATTCACTCAAATTAAAAGAAACAGAGAAAAAATTTGCTTCACCTGTCCTTATGTTTCTTTTATATTTTGCATTCTCTGAATATTGTAGTAAGAATTTGCTGAGAGGACTGTTAATGGAATCAGCAAATTTTATAAGCACATTTCAGAATATTCATGGAAAGTGAATTTTGAACTTTGAAACACACTGGAAAACTGACCAGGGAATAAACATTCCAATTTCTTTCTAAATCAAATCATGTCCATTAGTTAAGCATGTCCAGCTTTCTATTAAAATCAGACTTAACACTTACACAGCATTTGTCTTCCATAGATCTCAAAGCACTGTACAAAGGAAGGTATCATCCCCATTTTACAGGTGCAGAAACCGCGAGGTTAAGTCACTTACCCGAGGTCACGCAGCACATCAATGGCAGTGCCTAGCCTAGTGCTCTATTTACTGGATCACGCTGTTCTTCCCATGGGCTTGTCTATATGAACAATTAGTGTATTGCAAGCTGGGGTGTAAATCTACCTCAGAGTAGCCTGCTACACAGTAAGTGTCTATGTGGTCCCTGCTGCCATGCACTAAAAGTTCTGTAGTACACTTTGATTTACCCCGTTTTGAAACAGGGGTAGATCAATGCACACAAACAAACTTTTACTGTATGGCAGCAGGGTCCACATGGCCACTAAGTGTGGAGCAGGCTAGTGTTTGGTAGATTCACACCCCAGCTTGCCACACTTACTATTCATACAACAAGCCCTGTGATGCAATTTGTTATATCCAACCCAAATTCTGTCATGTTCCCCATCCTGTCCTTCCACTAGCACAATCAGCTCTCTCTATCTGATCCTCTCTATCTGATTTCCTTCACACTTTAGCCCCTCTATTTTCACCTCTCTAGCTCACAACCAGCTCCATTCTTCTCCCAGAGCCACAGTAAACTGCCTTTTACTTTGCAGATATTTTCTGACAGTCTCTGATGGACATTGGCTGCCTAATATCTTAAAATCTTTTCCTCTCTAAGGATCAACCAGTGATGCATAACATTTGAAGAAAGTAACCAGCACAGGAAATCATAACAGCAAAAACCCCTTTGTATACAATGCATGCAGATTATCAGCAAAGATAAAGGCTGTGTTTGGGACAAAGTCTTAAATCAGGTAGGAGGTTTACCTAACCAAAATTAACCCACACCTTCAAAAATGTCTGGCTTTGATCAGGACTGTTCATAATTTTTCCATAGCAGTTTGACCATCCCAAATTCCTATAGGCTGTAGTTTTAAGGCTGTTGCATTGTATCAAGTTTCAGGACACATGGCAAGTGAGTAGGACTTGACCAGGCCTTGGAAAAAATGAAGCCACAAATATTTGCACCAACTTTCTCCCCTCTGCAACAATCTTCCACGCATATCAGAGATTTTTGTTTAGCAGTCCTTCCTCCCTACGTAAACTTTCCCAATGGCATAACTGGGAAATGAGCTTCTCACAATACTTTTTGGATGAAATTCCTGCTTGTGGATGAAGCACGACTGAACTTCTATTTGATCATATTTATGTCTGATGTTATAACCTAAAGTAAAATTCTCCAAATGGGACACACTGTCTCAGTCATTTCTTCCTATCTTTTTCTGTCTGACCCCCATTCTGTTGAACACTCCTTAAAGCTCTAAAGCTGGCACAGTAGGGCTCCAATTTTTTTGTGTTTCACTGATTCGTTACCAGATTTTCTCAGGTTTCAAGTTTTAAAAATAGTCAGTTCTAAATGCCAGATCTGGTAGACTCAGCCTTAGATCATAAAGCCTATTTGGGTTCTTTATTTTCCTTGTATCACCACGAGTAAAAGGCTATATTATACCTTCAGTTACACCTCTGCAATCCCACTGAAGGACAAGGTGGCTACTTACCCATGTTTCAGAAAGCAGAATTTGGCCCAGGCTTTCTTTATTAATAGTGATGATGTATGAGAAGGAAAGAACCCCAGCTGGACACTCAGACTTGACACAGGGAAGTAGATTACAGCTCCCTTATCTAAGCCTGTGCTAGCCCAGCCATGAATTAAAGAGCCTAGCTGCTATTCTTTATGCTACTGGCTTAGGGTCTCAAAGGGAACATACAGCTTTGGAGGATCAGTGTACAAGAGCTACAGTCTATCACACCTTTCTCACCCAGCACAACTCTTATTATTTGTACTGCAGTAGCACCTAGGAGCCCCAGTCATCATGGATCAGGACCCCGTTGTGCCAGATGCAATACACAGAACAAAAAGATTTAAGTGGTCTTACACTGGTATGGATGTGTCTGGTAGTAGGGGACAGCTCTATCAGGAGAACTATCCATTGGCCATTTGTAGGCAGACTCTAGCCTCTTTGTGCTTGCTAAGCAATACATTATGAGGCCAGATCATAACTGAGAATCTGACACTGAGTTCGCAATACTGGCATTTGGTAGAGGAAAAAAAATCCATGAGGTTCTTAACTGAAAATCAATCACATTTGATATGGAGTCCTCAGGACACAAACATGGAACCTAAACTCTGATTTTTAGAGAGCACAACAGCACTTTAAGATGTACTTGAAAGCTGTGAGAGCTCCAGCCATTCAATTCTCTTTCATGATGTAAGTGAGTCTCATTCTGGTAGCAATGCTTGTCAATTTACAGTAGCTGCAAATATTTTTTAAATCTGCTTGTGTTCCAGAAGCTATATATTTGAACTTCTAATCCCCTAGCATACACTAACTGCTTGTTCTATTTAACAGAAACTGAGACAATATAATAAAAAAACTATTACAATTTATCATAAATCTTTCATTTTTTACTCTATATGTATAATTACTTCTACTAATAATCTCAGACTCATTAGTTCCACATATCTTATTTAGCTAGAGAAAAGAAAAAATAAATAACCAAATGGCTTTACATGCAAAATAGTTAAAAATAATCATTTCCCCCCATGTGAAAAAAAATCCCATTGAAATAAGAAATTTGCTGTAGCCTGGGTGCCATGGCTGGGTGCATTACCAATGTAAATGAAAAATTACAATCTCTGATATTCTACAAGGCAGTTGCTAAACTAAATTAAGTGTAGTGGGAATTCTGGGATCGTACCAGGTATGGGAGGGGGCACAGCCAGAGCACACTGTGCTCCAGAGATCCTGGATCAATGGAACGGAAGTTAGAACAACCCAAAACCAGCCCCCAGAATTAGGGAGTGTGGGGATCAGCAAGGTAGCAGAGAGCTATCTATATCCCCTCCTCTCTCCTTCTCTGCAGTGTCTACCAGAACTCAGGAGCATCTGAGGATCTAAATCCTGGATTCTTGAGCATGGAGGGGGAACACATTCAACTCTACACCTTCTCCTATAGATCTCTATGATGTTCATTCATTTCATAGCAAAGCTTTGCTAGAGTTAATGGTACTTGTTGCCAGGCTTCCAATAAATTGCTATTATAATCAATAGTAAGATTAGCTAATGTCTGTCAATAATTCCCTTCATCAAGAAGGCAGTGTTTAGAGGTGCACTTTCCAACTATTATACAGGGATTTAGCATTAAGACACTGAGATGATTTGTACAGCAAAATCCCCATTCACTAAAGTGAAACTTTTCCCCTTTGTTTTTAGTATTAGCCCAACTCATTTCAGCTTGCTTATAGTCTTAGAAGTACAGGCAAATACACAACAGCACACCTCATGATTTATGTGCGCTGAATAGCCTCCATTGTTGTTGGTACCATGAGTAATGTCTCTGAGTCTGCAATTAAGACTGCTTTGTTTCTGTTGAGACCTGGAATTTAACTCACTTTTGAATCATGTGCTTCATGCTTTTTGGAATGTTAGTGAAGTTGAGAGTGTCGGTGAATGTGTACTGACACATTTTTAACTCTCCTCTAAAACTATTTAATGTTGCATGTGGAACTTTTTAATTAATTCTTGTGACTGGACTGTCTAATTGCTATATTCTCTTTAACAACTTTTTGCCCACAGACCATTTCAATAAGGTTAGTTATTGACCTCCTCCCTGATTTATTTGCTTTGAATTGAATAGACATGATGCATTTTTTATCTTGGCAAATGTAAGCAATTAAATCAAATTAATTCAATGTGATTTACTGAAGAAGTGGCTTGTTTCATGTACTGACATCGACAGTGACAACACGTGTACACTGCAGCAAGTCATGCTGGAAATAGCCCTCATCTGAGACCACAATCCAAGAATCACTCTACACAGCAGAAAGCTGAGTTTCAAACTTCAGAGTGTTTTAGAAAATCCCTTTTAATGCTCCGATTCCGTTTCAACCTGCATAACCATGACACAGCCTCTCTCCCATGCAGCACTGATGGGCAAAGTGAGAGTGACATACTATCCTTTGGAATTTCCAGGCTAAGGTTCTTGTGGATGATGTCAAAATTAGACACCATGGGTAGAGTATTTTATTTTATTGGGATTTTGGGGGGTGGATGGGAGGGAAGGGATTGTTCTCAATTCATTGCTTCATTCTCCTTGTATTAAAGGAAGCTGGTGGTATTAAACAGTAGCAATGTCATCCATACTCCTAGACTTAAAGGGGGCCTGCACCCCATTCTCCTTCCCCCAAAATCTTTACCTTTTTTACAAATAGCACCTTAGGATACTAAAACTGAAACTACCGGTATTTCATTTACTTTTCACTATTTATATTTCTTGATTCTGGCTAAAATTTACCTTGGAGTGAAGTACCAACACAAGGTTCTTCATGTCACCTCATTTCTGCTGTGGGGATGAGCAGGGAGACCTGTAAGCAGAGCAGTCATGTAAGGGGACCTCTATCTTCTGAACTGGCATAGAGGGCTGCAGCTTCTACTCCAACTCTCTGAACCTATTCCCACAGAGAAGAGAGACTGTAATGTCATCCTGCCTCTGCATTTCACCCCTGCCCCCCAAACAACTGCATAATTTACCTGCATAAATCCCAGTTACTCAAGCCTAATGCAGGTGAAGATAATTTCACTCTACAAACATTTTTTCTCAGCTTGGAAAGTCTGTTTCATTCATATATGCAGTGACTCCCATTCATTTATAGTCACTTTCTATTCAGTTTCACCTTCAGGCTCTCAAGCACTAGTTCAGTTCTGAAAGTTCTTAGATTCTAAGTCCAGAAGGGACCATTGTGATCATCTAGTCTGACCTGTGCATAGCACAGGCACAGAACTTCCCCAAACAATTCCTCAAGCAGAGCTTTTAGAAAAACATCCAATCTTGATTTTAAAATGGTCAGTAATGGAGCATGACCGTTTGTAAGTTGTTCCAATGGTTAATTACTCTGACTGTTAAAAAGCTACACCTTATTTCCAGTCTGAATATGTCTAGCTTCAACTTCCAGTCATTTGATCATGTTATACCTTTCTCTGCTAGATTGAAGAGCCCATTATTAAATATTTCGCCATGTAGGAACTTATAGACTGTAATCAAGTGATTCCTTATCCTTCTTTCTGGTAAGCTAAATAGTTTGTGCTCTTTGAGTCTAGCATTATAAGACATGTTTTCTAATACTCTAATCATTTTTGTGGCTCTTCTCTGATCCCGCTCCAATTTATCAACAACCTTCTTAAACTGTGATCACCAGAACTGGACAAAGTATTCCAGAAGCGATCTCATCAGTGCCAAATACAGAGGGAAAATAACCTCCCTACTCATACTTGAGATTCCCACTGATATAGCTAAGGATTGCATTATCCCGCTTAGCCACAGTGTTGCACTACGCCCTCAAGTTCAGCTGATTATCCACCATTACTCCCCAAATCTTCTTCAGGATAGAATCCCCCTTGCTGTAATACAGCCTACATTCTTTGTTCCTAGATGTATGAATTTACATTTAGCCATAGTAAAACACAAATTGTTTGCTTGTACCTAGCTTACCAAAAGATCCAGATCACTCTATGAGTGACCTGTCCTCTTTATCATTTACGACTCCAATTTTTGTGTCATCTGCAAACTTTATCAGTGATTATTATGTTTTCCTTCAGTTCGTTAATAAAAATGCTAATGTTTGGATTTCAAACACTGATGGGGAATATTTAAATAAAAACCCATGTGCAATTTCTGTTTTAAAACTCATATTTCTAGAGGTGTTAAGCCCTGTAAAAGCTTATTTTTACACAGAGAATAAAACAAACCACTTTAGGATAAATTCAATTGAACAGTGTCTATTTATGGTTGTACCAGCATTCTCATTATTGATCCCAATTTTATTTTTTGTAGAGCAATAATCTAAGACTGTAATAAAAAATGTCTTCAAGATTAAAACTTGGCAGTCTGATGCTTTTTCTAGGAACAATTTTATTTTTAATAAAGTTTAAAAGATCCTGCATTCCTTGCACATCCCAAACTTCTACTGAAATGTGTTGTTTTTTTCTTGTTACTGTTTGTTTGGGTTCTTATGAGTTGCAGGAATAACTGAAATCCCTCAACAAAAACCACCACCCCCCATGAAAAGTTAGTTAATGGTATAAGGCACTTTAAGATCTTTCGCTTTAAAAAAAATGCAAATTGACAGGTGGTGAGTCTGTGATATGGTCTAATAAACTGCTCCACCTATTCAGCAGCAACTTTTCACAAAATTTGCCTGATTATTTTAATGATGATAAATTACTGAGCCTGCACCAACCAAAATCACCATTATACAATATTAGATCATTATACAGTCACTACATATTTTATCATATAATTACATTTTAAAACTGTATTTTCTACTTTTGAATAATTCACAGATGGAGGAAATTTACTTAAAGAAAACAGATTCCACACAATAACATTGTGACAGAAAGAAATGAAAATAAGGAAACACACATTCAAGACTGACCTGCAATACTTAAGGCATCTCCTTAATGTACTCTGTTGTGCCCATGCATGGCCATACCCAAGAATCCTTGGGCTTTTATTACTTTGTGTAACAATTCACTGTATTTTATGCTTAGTGAAATTACTATTGTGCAACAGACTTGTGCTGTTTTTATGCCAGAGAAATAATAATAAAATCCCCATTTATTTTCAGCTTGTATATCACTGTGTTTGCTAGCTGTGAACCAGTAGCTAAGCTGGCAGCCAAATTGGCAATCAAGTTAGCTATGAGCCTTGCTTTTATGTTAATCAATCCCCTTTTCTTTCTTGAGGCAGATTGTTTGATACATGAGACTCTCAAACTCATTTCAAATACATTTTTCATCAGACAAAAGCAGTTCATTCAGCCAAGAGTCTACCATGCCCACATCCCAACTTATGTTGGCTCTCTACAATGGCTCCAGCTACTGTATTTTGAGTTCACCAGTCCAGAAAGAGGGAACTGGGTCAGAAAGTACTTAGTTCCTAAAGGGAGGAAAGAGGAAATGATTCAGAGAATGGGCTCTTCAAGCAGAAGACACTATCCTGCCTCAGTTTCTCAGTTGAATTTTAAGGGGCAACAGCATAAGCAAATTATGCTTGATGGGTCTGTAAAACAAGCAGGGGTATTTGCATAAAATGTACTAGTCCTCGTAAAAATGACAATTTTCTACATTCTAGTTGAAAGGACTCCTAACACCGTTAAGAAGATTATGCTTCCCTATTGTATTCCTTTGAGGATTTTTTTTTAAACTATAGTTACAGTACCTGAGAGTGCTACATTTTCTGAAGAAAACGTTACATATTGCTGATCTAGGAATACTAGAAGGATGAAATTAATTTTCTGTTCTCTCATTGTGCTGTGATATCTGTGCAGCACACTGGGAAATCCACAGGAGGCACCCACTGTGCTCTGCAAAATGAAAAAGAAAATAATTTTATAGTGCAAGTGAACTACTATCATAAACAAATTGTAACAATTTAATATGTTTATTGAAAGCTAAATTTTCAGCATTTTCAGCAGTCTCTTGTGCCCTTTGGGATCTATTGTATAGTTCAAACTAGCTAGCTGTCCCCTCCAGCAATAAAATGTTAATAGACTGAAGCTTTTGGATTGCATTACTATGTGAGTGATGCAATTTAATTTTATAAGATGCCATCAATAATACATAAAAGGTATTGTATTACACAATGTGATGATTTTAATTCCTAAAGCAAGTCTCAAGAAATACTAGTACTGTGTAGGTGATGACAGCGTTTATATATTCATGTTAAATTCCTTATGCTAAGAAATGGCCAAACAAATAGGCAAGCATATAAAAAAAAAATATCAGCCACATTAGTGAAGGCATAATTCCAAAAGGTTTATTTTCCCCAGCTGAAGCTAGAGCATCTTCTGTCTTTTTGACCTCTAATTAACTGTGCAGGAAATTGGTTGTAAAAGTGTTAATTTCAACAGGCTTAAAATGTGCATTAGGACAGATTCAAATAGAATACCTTGGTAAACAGGATTTATTTTTATCCTGGCAATGCAGGCGCTGAACTTATCTTCTGTCATGATGACGTAATAGCAATTTGTCACTACAGATAGTCTTGAGGATAAATTTATACAGATTTTAAGAACTTTTTACCACCAAAGGGATCTGGCGCTTAATGACAGAGATGAGACAACAACTGGGACATACAGTAACTAGTAATCTTACATCATATCTTAAAATATCACCATACATTTTCCTGAAAATATATGCACCTGACTTACCAATGACAGGTTACTTTTTTTTTTTTTAACTCAGCTGGGTGAGGTGATTGGTCAAGCCATTCCGCTGACATTCCCTGTGGCTGGAGTCTTCTCTAAGGAGGGGGTTTAGAAGTGCCATAGCTCACCCCAGTTTTGAGGGGCAAGAGTGAGTGGGTCACAGGATGCAATGAATGACAGGACAGGGAGAGGAGGACTTTTCATATCCCAACACACATTAGATGCACCCCTTGTACATATCCATTTCTGTGCACAAGGAAAACACATTGAGGTATTTCATTCAGGAGCCGTTTCCTATCTAAAATCCTAGTCTCCAGGATGGGCCTTTTATGGCCACATGGCAAGAGGGTAACTATTAGAAGTTTGACTACTGAGTGAGCCATGTCGGAGGTTTCTTGTTCAATTGGATCATAAGTGTTATGACTAAACACTTAAGCCATAAACCATGTGTGGAATCCTTATTTGCCAAGCTCTGGATAGCAGCACCAGTTTGAACTCTGCAAATGCAGTTGTTAGAGTCCATGTTGTTACTTAATGTGATGTGTAAAATTTTCGTGTTATCAAAAGACATTAATGCTACAATAATATGAAGATATTACTAAATGTTGTATCACCAAAATATCAATTCAATAAACTAAGGCCAGATCTAAAAAATTTGCCAGTATAGTCATGTCAATCATGGGTGTGGTTATAGCGGCATAAAAGTACTTTTGCTAGTATTGCTTATTTTGCCTGGCAGCCCGTCTCTCATGCATACCTGATGAAATACATAATCTACAGAAACAGACATTTTGGTAACATTTAAAAAGAAACTTTGGGCCAAATTCTTAACTGGTATAAAATCTGCATATCTCCACAGAAATCAAAGGAAACTTGCAGACTTACAACAGCTGGAGCTCTGGTTTGTATTGTGCATGTTGAGTGCTTTACTCAAAAATAAAAAACTGAAGTTCACACCCACATATCTTTTTAAGCCAAAATACACAGATAAAGTAGGTAGTGTATGATGTACGGAGATACAACAATGATTGGGCACTACATAGCTGGCACAAGGGGAACTTCACATTTTTAGATGCATACAAAAAGATGACTAAAGGGTATAGTTTAGTATTCTAGCTCTTAATGTGGATAGCACTTATTGTCAGCTTAGAAAAATGGTATATGGAATATTAGGTGTGAAATACTCTGCAGAAAGTAGGTCCAAAAATAAAAGCACTTTTCATAAGAATATTCTCTGAACCATTCTTATGAGAAGACCAGGCTTTTCAAATTTGCAGCTGATGTGCTAGGTTGTGACATCTGAAATCAGTCTGTAACATGACACGAGAGACCCAATCTGACAGGATGAATCAGCTGAAGAGGCAGCAACTGAAGTCTTAAAAAACATGTTTTTTTCTGAGCACTGCAGTTTTGAGAAAAGCACAATTTAAAAAAATAAAGGTGCACATCCAGTGCCTACCACCACCCTCTTAGTTGAATTTCATAGTCCAGGTAGGTCACACAAATGGAATGTTTTAGGTGTACCTATATACTTGCAATGTAAATACATTTTCTTTATTACTTGACCATTTCATGGTGTATAGTCCTATTTCAAATCCTGGACATCATATACAAATGGTATCAATTTCCTTATGGGAAATATTTTTAAATGAATTTTGTATCTGTGAAAAGTGACAAATTAACGACCTTGTAGACTGAAATGTAAGCCCAGCTCCCACTTCACCCTGCCTCTTATTGTTAATTAATATGATTAATTTTATAGTACCTACAAGTGTGTTAGGTACATCATAGAAGGGACATTTCTGCCCTGAAGAGCTTACAGTCTAAACAATGGATGTGACAGAAAAGAGGAACATAACAGAGACTAGAGAGGGTGAGGAAGGACTCAGATTAAAGACATAGGATCAGATGACCTCTCAGTATAGATAGATGTGGGCCAAATTTAGAGCTGATGAGTAAGTTTGTGTAAATTAGCTGCCTTCAAACTTATACTCTGTTAAATTCCCTTACGCCTACTTACATTCATTCTCCTTGTATATGAGGGTGTAATTTACATGTCAATGAGTCAGAAGAAGGTATAAGTTAAAACAAAGTGGCAAATACTTAAACTTACTCCTAATTAAACAACCTTCTGACTCCTCATTGCACATTGATTGTATAGAAATAGGTCTAAGGAAGTCCGAGTGTAAGACTGAATGTAATGATGTCTAATTTACGGTATTTTATCCATCAAATCTGAATTTGGGCCATATGAGACATGAGTCAAGATTTTATTTTCAATTTAACATACATAACTCAGCTCTGGCCTGAAAAAGACCTATTTCCAGTTACTGCACTTCATGTTCCAAGTCCATGCATTCCTTGGCTCCTCTGAAGTGTAAACACTAAAAAAGTTCACTAATTCTCAACAATCTGTATCATCTCTATTAGCATATAATTGAACAAATTAAAAGAAAGGATTTTTGTCTGTGTTTCTGTCCTCTTTCTTGGTTCACTTCTTAGCCTAAGCTGGAGTCTGGCAGATGGTAGTTGCTATAATAGGCTAATGATGACCAAAAATATATTCTAGAAAGAAGCAGAAGAACAAAGGGCACATTGTCCATTGCTAAGAAATGTTGAAATTGGCCAAGAATGAAGAAAAAGTGGTGATTTAGACTCAGTCTGGGCCAAATCCAGTTAAGCCCAATGGCCCTTCCATAACAAACCATGGTACTTCCAAGCTACCTACCCTGCCAAGAGTCATTTTCTCCAGAATCCCAAGGTGGGTTCAATATAGTCTGGCACTGCGTTATATTGGATATAAATGTTGTGGGTCCTTATGCACCCTCTCAATGCCAGGGCCTATAACCATGAAATGACGGATCCTGCCTTAATTAACCGTTGATGAAAAGGAAACAAGAGAGGTGATTACATTTACATCACAAATCCCGTATTCAGTAAATTCATTTGGATAAACACTATTTTCAGCAATATCATCAGACTCAACTATGAAATACTGTGCTGCAAGTTGATTTCTTGGCTTGATAAAGGGAAAAAAATGCCTCCAATTAATTCTCTGCTGGAATTCAAGGTGCTGAAGGCAGAGGGCAGAAAGTGATAGAACGGGCAATGGCAATAGCCTACTTATTAAGGGCCTCATCCAAAGCCCAAAACAGTGAAATTAATGGGACCTCCATGGACTCAGCTAGATCAAGCTCCAAAATGAGTTTGCCAGACAATTCCTACATCCCACCAGCCTCCTCCACCAACTTACTTTAATTTCAAATATAACTTTAAAATCTGATGGTTTTATGAAGAAGCATGTGCAGAGATTTCAAACTCTTTCCTCATCTGTTTTCTTACTCATGTATTTTTGATATTTCTCCCACCTAAAAACTATATTAATAGAGGGTATTTGGAGCATGATTTTTGTTCATGATAGACTCACAGACCTCACTTCATATTCATCAGCTGTTGTGCCATGGCCATCATATTATTAGCATAAGCACAGAAAATTAATAAGTAATTAACCCTTGGGCTGTCACAGATGCCTATAGGCATCAACCCACCACATTCATGTATAAAGTGGGAATTATAGCAGTTGTCTAAGATTGCATAATCTGCCTTTGAAGATTTCCATTTAGACTAAATAAATTGTTCCAACCATGCAAGACAAAAGTGCTTTCTGGGATATGAGGAGATATGAGAGGAGAGCATATCCTAGTTCCATCATCTTCATCATCATTTGCCCTTCTTAAACAATATATTCTAAATTAGGGACATATTGTCATTTCACAAACAGTCACTACAGTGATCTGAAGGGAAAAGTTGCAGACTGTGTGCAAAACAGCGTGTATCCAGAGTCCAAACAGCAAGGAAGTAAAAAACAGCTTGAAAAATGACGACTTGTTTTCAGAGCAGTGGGAAAGATCTCTGCCCACTGAGAGCAACAGACCCATGTCATCATTAGATCATAATTACATATAGGTGTGATTGCTTCCTCTATTATTAACTCTCAGTATCAGTGCTGTTTTAGAAGATTTTTATTTTTTATTTTAAGATGTATAGAAACACTAATAGGTAGGGATTTATTACTCCATTCTGGCATTTATTTGGAGTCTATAATCTGCTATTTGAATGACTTACAGAAGTAATATGAAATAAACTAGCAGATACTCTGGGACAGATTCTGGGCCAGCTATAAGCCCTCTGTGCCACTTCAGTGGCTGTGAAGCTCTCTTAACCTGCCAATTAAAGATTCCACCTCATATAGAGAAATCCCTATGTGGTATAGAACCAGCTCTACACCACTCTAGCTCACAAGCACCTGATCTGAGGGAGTTGAGGTGTGGCCAGGGTAAGAGCTGCAGGGACCCTCTGTACTGCAATGATCCCTCGCTGTCATTACCACTTGCTTGGGGCCAGTACCAGTTGGCCCTTAATCTGCTCTAACTTGCACCAGTGGAATAACTGGCATCTAGTCAACCCCACAATTGGAAGTGGACTTATAAAGTCATTTTTGATCCCCACTTATGTCCTACACCAGTCAGAGCTTAGATGGGATCCAGTTTCTATTATAAATCCCCCTTTGCAGTAGTTAATCACTTTCCCAAATATTTTACTCTTTGGCTGAAATTTCTCATGCTTCAGCTCAGCCCCAAAAAGGGTATAGAAATGTTCATTACTATCACATATCCATGTTTTCTCCTCACAGCTTTGAAACATCTAGAATTTCCCATCCTCTGATTGGGAAACTGGATGAACCTTAATTAGGGGAGACTGTGGATTCATACCTTCCTGCTTTTGGCATCAGAAAGGGTGCCTTAAATCCAACTGGCCATCTCTGTGAGGTAGAATAAAAGCTCTTTATGGTGTATATAAAAGTTCTTGATTTTGAGACCTGCTGGAGACTATCTGAAAATTTAGAGAGTGACTGGGATTTCCTTTAAGGACACCCTTTAAGTTTCCACCACAATCTGATAAGATGAACACGGGATCAGATCCTCAGCTGGTGTGAACTGTCTGTGCTCCATTTCAATGGAACTCTAACAATTTACACCAGCTCAGAATCTGCCCCAAGGTGTCTATGGGTCAGAAATAACATGCAATCAGAGTTCTATTTGAAATCAGTGGAAACTACGGGAGCTCAGCAGTTCTGACAATCAGACTATGGGACAGATTTTCAGCTTGTGTAAATTGGCACAGCTCTATTGACTTCAATATGTTGATTTACAATAGCTGAGCATCTGGCCCTATGTTTGCAATTAGCAGACAGTTTTACTGCCTCACCAGGCCCTCCATGGATCTGTCCAAGGTAGTGCGGCTTTACCCCCAAAGAGAGTTTGGAATCTACGTGATCC
Organism: Mauremys reevesii; assembly: GCF_016161935.1. Taxonomy (NCBI): domain Eukaryota; kingdom Metazoa; phylum Chordata; order Testudines; family Geoemydidae; genus Mauremys; species Mauremys reevesii. The sequence continues at coordinate 25,283,478 of NC_052629.1, read as the reverse complement.
ATACTGGGAGAAGGATCAGTGCAGAGCCTCCAGTACTTTGGGATATATACTGTGGTACTCAGCAGCCACATGCTCCTGTTTTGTAGTCATGTTCAAACTTTTCTGGGCCAGATCCTGAGATCTTCAATGGAGCTAGTGAGGCTCCACTGAAGTCTATGTCAAATGAGTAGGCAATATAATACGTACTGCATCAACTGTGCTCAAACTTTCTTGAATGAAGCATAAACCAAATCACTTATGCCATTTCTGCCACTGAAGGAATTCAAAATGGATGTACCAAGTGCAAGTTAAAAGTAAACTGAACTGATAAAAACAACTTGCAGTTTTAAGCCCAGTTAACAGTACTCTGATTTTGTTGTTATACTTCATAGTGCAATTGCCAAAATGTAAAAGAAAACATTACTTCTAGATGAAAAACTTACTACTAGTTCTGACAGGAAGAGATCAATACATTTTTTAAAAATATAGTTGGAAATTGGGTATTTTTGAAAATGTGCTTTGTGGATATAAACTCGTTTACTCCCTGCAGATCTGTAATTTCTGAGGAAACCTCTATGAATCTTATAAAACATGCTGTATGAATAATTTGTAAAACAATTATCACCCGAAGTAAATATGTGGCCTGACAATTTGAAATATGTGCTCAGGAAGATGAGGGACTAATTGCATTGAGACAAATTCTTCTCCAGGATGTGACTCTATTAAGTTCAATGGAATCACACCAGGGATGAGTTTGGAGCTTTGGGCCGTGTATAGTGTAGAGAGAGGCTTTGCAAATTTCCCCAGGCAGCTCTCACAAAACATGTCAATTCTAAGCCACAGCACACCCCTTATTGTAGTCCTGGGGCTCCCTTAAGCGCAGGCAGGCCATTTTACCAAATTATGTGGTGATTTTGTGATGCTAATAAAAGGCTAAGATGTGATCATAATTCACCTGAGATCTACAACAGTATTTGATGCCAGGTCCTTGGAGGCAAAAGACGATTGAACTATGCCTGTGCATTTTCTAATCCTCAGAAGAGGCATAATAAATTATCACTTCACACAAGGCCAGAGGAAAGGAAGGCATACCAGGGGCATTCATCAGTGTGCATTTGAGGAACTTTTCTACTGTGCTTCTAAAAAGGCTGTAATTTTCTGAATGAACATCAAAAGAAAAATTAGTGTGGTGTCAAAGATTTCTTGGGATTATAAGTGTGTGTGTGTGTGTGTGTGTGTGTGTGTAACCTATAACCCACAGTGCTGAATAATTAAAATATAAAAATTAAAATTAATAATATATTGGGGAGATTGTCCAAGTCCAGTGCTTGGAAAACTCTTCTGGTTCAAGAACAAAAACAAAAAACCCACTACACTAACACTTTTAGCACCCTTGTTGAAAATGTCAGAAGACACACTTGTAGCTGAGGCTTGGCTTGACATGAGTAATTAACACATGGAGGGAGGCCTCGTTTCTTAGAAGACAGAATTATGCAGTTAAACAGATCATTAAATAAAGATAAGTAAATAGGTTGGTAGGCTAAATATGTGTAGCTGTAGCCATGTCAGTCTCAGGATATTAGAGAGACAAGGTGAGTGAGGTAATATCATCTATTGGACCAACTTCTGTTGGTGAGAAAGAAGCTTTTGAGCCACACGGGGCTCTTCTTCCAGTCTGGGAAAGGTATTCCAAGCACCACAGCAAAATGCAAGATGGAACCGATTGTTTGGTGTAAGTAATTAGCACATACAGCAATGGAATATATCGAATTTAGCCATCTGAAATGGAAACTCCACAACATGAAGAAAAAGGAAGCAAAATTTAACAGCAACATCTACTTCCTGAGCAAATGCAAGAAACAAAACATCATCCTCAGTGGTCTCACCGTCTATAACCCTCTGACATCTCCCTTGAATGGTCCCTTAGAATATGTGCTAACTACTTATGCTACACAATCTGCTCCATCTTGTATGTTGCTGCGATGCTGGGAGTACCTTTCTCAAACCTGAAGAAGAGCTTTGTGTGGCTCGAAAGCTTGTCTTGGTCACCAACAGAAGTTGGTCCAATAAAATATATTCCCTCATTCACCTTGTCTCTCTAGTAGGCTAAAAAGACAGAATTTCTGACCCCGCTAAAAGAAGAGGGAGAATACCCAAGGAACCATTTACTAACCATGGACAAAATAAGTTAGGAATGTAGAGCTGAGGTCAAGCATGGACAATGCATGGGCAGAGCATGCTGTGTGGGGATTTGTTCCTGCAAAATAACCAAACCAATCCAATGATATGTGATACATTGCATTTACTATACATTGCAAGTGTATATAAACAAAGAGGTTTTCTGTTTAACTTTGGATGTGTGGTAAGTCCTACACCTAACCCCTATGCTTGAGTCTGATCAACTCAACATAGCTTTGTTGTATGCTAAATAAAGGAACCTACGGGACAAACCCTGGAGTTAAACTGAGCTTTTTGGATCCCAAAGAATTGAATGAAGTGTTCTCCCAGAACTGGGCAAGCTGTTCTGGATAAGCTGAGTGAAAAAGATCTTGGAGAGAATCCCAACACCACTAAGGACAGAATGAGGCTGTAGACCGAATATAGAGACTCTGGAATTCATAAATACCTGTCCTAATTTTTTCTCTTTAAATAGCCCCCACACCTCTCCTACACACATTCTCCAAAATGAGTCCATTAAGTGACAGGTCAGGTTGACAGTGGCTGTCCATTAATAGAGAGAGTGTTTTAACACAGGAAATGTTCACACACCATATTCTAAAGATCTTAAAATTAAATAAAGTAAATGACTTTTCAAACAGTAGCAGCTTATATTAGGGGAAATTCTACTCCCCTCTACCCTATTGTGGGCTCTGGGTGGGGATGAGGGGTTGGGAAGAGATGTTGGTGGGGGGTAGGTAGGATGAGACCTACAGAGAACAGCACCATGGGCACTCCACATGCCACACCATGGGGAGGTGAGGAGGAGGGAGACTGGGTAGAGAAGTGCAGGAACAGAGCCAGTTTTTTGGCCACTGAGAGCAACAAGACAGGGAGCTTCTGCAGCCCTGAGATTCAGCAGCTGCTGTGGAGTGACTCTGCTGACACTCCACAGCCTGTGGGGAGAGTATTTCTCTCCCTGCTCCAGCACCTTCAAAATATCCTAGGGCACAGCCCATTTACCCAGGTGTTAACTGGGATATGGATTTGGGTATGATAAAGATAATTCACATCAAAACGTAAGAAGAATTTTGCTATGTATTTGTTTACACAGTTTAACTAAAAGTATCCCACAAACCATTTAACTTCTATTTATATGCAGATAGTTCTGTTGCACACATGAATGACTTTACAATTACTTCAACAGTACAATTACTTCAACTAAGAGCATATGCTTTCTGCATAGATACTAATAATCTTTTCCCTCTGTTTCTTTCATTGTTTTACTCTCTCCCCCATCTCAGAGCTCAAACTTAAAAAAACAACAACCCCACAATGGCTGGATTACCCCAACAGAGCACAGGAGCAGAGGGGAAAACTCAGATCCAAGCTGATCTTCTTGGGAGAGAAAGGCATGAAATGCGGTGTGGTGGGGGGAGGAGGAGCAGCCTGTGATTTCATCTAATCCCTTTCATCATTAAATTGAGGCTCTTCCAGATTTTGGATACCGCATGGAGCAGGGCACCAGCTGTTCTTTTTGACATCATCCCCAGGTAAACACAGATCTCCAAGTGGATATCAGATTGAGACTTAATGATGCTTAGAGCACCATTATTAAATTTCCTGGGTCTCCTCCATAACTGCTGCTAGGAAACCACAAAGGGGCCCAATGTAAGAATCTGCAGGACTAGAACCTGGGGCATTCCAGGCCACTGACTCTTCTGCATTGCCACTGGTTAGGTTTCTGCTGGAGGACCCTGTGAAGCTAGGCTCTGCAGGAAGTACTGCCCAGGGGGGCCTGAGTGGCAGCCCCTCACAGCCCACTGATTGGCTGATGTTAATATTAAAACCAGCAAGCCACCAGGTCTGAGCAACAATGCAGACTGCTTCCGCTCCAGCCCCTGCTTGATGTAGACTCCAGACTCCGGGTTCTGACCCTGGTTTGTCCTGGACTTTGTTATTTGCTTGCTGTCTATAACCTGGCACCTGACTCTAGCTTCCTGATATCCTGACCCAGCTCAACCCTGCCTGCAACTTGGTGCCTGTCCCTGACTTCCTGGCATTCTGACCCAGTTCACTCCCAACCCCGTTACTTATCTCCTGATTGCAATTTAGCAGCTGGCACTCAAGCAGCCCATGGCCTGGCCCTGACACATTGCACATTGTTCCTGAAAGAACCATACTCCCAGTGGTTATGGGAGCCAGGGGAGCAACACATAGCCCAGACTTCTATTCAGATACTCCTACCTATATGGCGTCTCCTTTCCAGTCAGACCCCAAGATCTGTAAGACTGGGAGGGGTCAATCCCTGATGTCTCTGAAAACGAAGGCTGGCTCCAGGCACCAGCTGACCAAGCACGTGCTTGAGGCGGCTCCTTATAAGGGGCCGCCCATCTTGGTTCGGAGGAGCTCGGGAGGTGGAGTTGGTTCAGCGGAGCAGTGCTGGGGGTTTTTTTGTTGTTGTTTTTGGTTCGGCGGGGCGGCACTTGGGGTTTTTTTTGTTTATTGTTTTTGGTTCAGTGGGGCGGTGCTCGGGGGGGTTGTTTTTGGTTTGGCAGGGCGGCGCTGGGTTTTTTGTTGTTGTTGTTGTTGTTTTTGGTTTGGTGGGGCGGCGCTGGGTTTTTTTTGTTGTTGTTTTTGGTTCAGCGGGGCAGCACTCGGAGGGGTTGGTTTTGGTTCGGCGGTGTGGCGCTGGGTTTTTTGTTGTTGTTGTTGTTTCTGGTTCGGCGGGGCGGCACTCTGGGGGGGGTGATTTTCTTTTTGGTTCGGCGGAGCAGCGCTCGGGGGGGGTGTTTTTGGTTCGAGGGGGCGGCACTTTTTTTTTTTTTTTTGCTTGAGGTGGAAAAAAACTTAGAGCCGGCCCTGCTGAAGACATCTCTAATCACAGGGGAAGAAAGACTTAGAAACTTAGCAGGGCCAACCATGGAGTTTTCGGAGGCCTGTGGCTCTTCTCTTGGTTTTCTCAACAGTAGAATAGGCCAGAAACTTTATTGGGAAAGTCACTTTTGTGAATGCTTTTGAGCTTTGTTGTAGGCTGGTGACTAGTTTCAGAAGCGATCCTATTGATGGTAATTGGCGTAAATGAAACAAATAGATTGCTCATGACTTGTTCATTTTAATATATACTGATTACAGTGTTTCCTTCCAGGCACTTAATATTGGAAAAAGCCCAAGATTTCCTGTGAGTCACTGTAAATAGTTAAGTATCTCAGGTTCAGGTAAAAAAGAGTCCAAAGGTACAGCCCACTTTTCAAACTTTAACTCTTAACTAAACTTCAAATTAAAAATACAACTTTAGGTGCTTAACTTTAGGTAACCAAGTCTGAAAATGGGGCTCTGTAAAATACTGATCCAATTCTGATTTCTGGTATGGCTACAAAAAAAAGAGACAGTAAAACTCACATGTCTGTCTAGTTGGGAATTTATCAGGGGCAGGAAGAATCCTTTAGTACCACAGAATCAATGTAGCAACTTCATGCCACCCTTTCTCATAGTTTATAATGTAGGAGCAATGTCTAAGGAAAGGAGAAAGGGGTTCAGAACAGTGCTGTGCTCCAGCTTTTGCCTGAGGCTGCTCTACACAGCAAAGAGATTTGAATTGAACCCCACACACACACATATTTGGCCCCTGTGGAACAAGAAAATTTGAGAACTGGAATTTAGTGGTTTGTGCTCGCCAAAAAGGCACAAATTTAGAGTGAAAACTTCAATTTTCAAAATTTTGAATTCTGAAATTATTTCCGAGATCAAAATATGGACATTTCCAAAAATATTTCAGGACCACAAAAATATCTTAGAATGGACGTACAATAACTTCTCTGTGAGAAGTCACTGATAACTCTTTTCAGTTTTTCTTGTCCTTTGTGTCACTGAGTATTTTGGAAAATCAGCTCTGGTGTTGAACTTGCAAACCTTTTAGGCAGTTGGTAAGATTTTAGAACATAGCAATCCATCAATAACTGAAGTCAGGAGTGTTGGGCACTAAATCTTCAGCATCAATTTACATGTTAATTACGCATATCTGTATTTTGTCTCACGGTGTAATGCATTTCACTCATGATTAGGAAACATAGTATCAATATCCAGTTTCAGAGTTAGGGTGATTAATTTGATTTCGCTAAATTCATGTGAATGATTTTATGGTTATTGTTACTCCAGGCTTGAACTTTATGGCTCATTTCTAATAGTCAAGTGATTAAGTGTCCACAGTATCCTGCTAAATTATAAAGTGTATATATATCAATATTCATTGGTGTTTTGGCATCTAAAATGTAGTGGTTTCAGGGCCTAGTCTCAAATGAATACATTATTTCCCATTAACATTGATAATAAAGGTTATACACATGCATTGAGAGATATCAGATGTAATATTTTTGGCAGCTGTATAGGCTGGGTTTGAAATGAGATGGTTGGTTTGTCTTTTTAAAAGAATGTTTACAGTAATACATTAAAACACAAGAAAAACCAAAGTTGCACTTATTTCAGGTCCTACACGTTAATATATGTACACACATCTGCTAGTGGAACTCTTAATCATATGCTTAATTTTAAGCATGTGTGCAATCCCATTGATTTAAGCACCTACTAGATACTAACCCTCTTTGTAAAGTATTTTAAAATCTACAGATGAAAAATGCTAATATAAGAGCTAGTTATTAATATATAACCTGCTGAATTTGGTCCTTAAAGTATATTCATAATTTTGTCTCTGTAAGACTTAGGACTAAAACTTATTGCATTGTTATGGGTATTATTTAGCACTGGAATTATCATTTCTCATTTAATTAGAATATCGACAATATTTCCTAAGAATGTGCAACCTTAAAGTCATGTTACTTACTTAAAAGAATGGTCACTATCATTACATTGTACATGGAGCAAAGTGCAGAATGACAACTGCACTGACCTGGTAAGGGGCAAAGTTCACAAAATCCAAAATGCAACCATTCACTTCTCCTCTATTGAAAACCAAAGGATTTTTCCTCACCATTCAGTGCCTTGAATTTTGATGGTGTAAACAGAGGAAATTAAGAATTAGATTTAATAAATCTTTGTGCAACATTGAACAAAAATCCAGGTTTCACTATAAAAGTCTTATCAATGAGAAAAAAATTGCTCAGTAAAATTTCCGTTATTACAAGTCTTCCATTTCCATTACAAACTTAGGGAGAGATTCTGTTCTCCTATTCATCGCTGTGGAATAGTATTTGAGAAAGGGCAGAAGGGAAGAACTTTCATACATAAGAGGGAATAGTCATATTGATTAGAATATTTTGTTGATGTCTGAATTAGATTGTAAACTCCTTGGAACAAGGACTGGACAACTGATGTTTGACCACCACAGATAAATATTACTTATGTAAAAAAAACTTGTTCCAATCCAAACTTCTTCCAGCAGATACTGGAGTTCTGCAACTCCCAGATTGATTTTCCTTTCATATTTCAATTCTACTTGATAAACAGTTGCATTTAGGTATGTTAAAATGAGTTATAATCTTGATGTCATGGTGGTATCTAGTTGTTAGATCTGAGGAAAAGGAGTCCTAATTACTGGTGTCTATTTCCAAACTCTTCCGGACAGTGATGACATTTAATAACATTGGTGAATCAGTTGGAGATGCTCAGATCAAAGTTGTTACATTGCATAAATCAGTATCATAATATAAGTCCTATACGGTCTGTTTTTCCTTATCTTTGGACATTCAGTATATTATGTTTCAAGAATAATATGATCGATCAATAAACGTTGGTTATTATATGGGTGTCGTTAGAAGGCTCTAGATCAATTACTTTGTGTACCACCAAAGCTAATTTATTATTAATCTGCAGGGACAGATGTTTTTAAAAATGAACATTAACTATAATCACGAGTTAAAATTAAGAAAGTAGAATAAGCCTCTTAAATCAAATGAAACGTCACTAAGGAAAACCAGATTTTTTTTTAAAAATAGCTCAAGCTTCTTGAACCCAGAGTTTAGAATATGCTGTCCAAATGGCTCATCTATTTACACACATCATTAACGAGTACAGCTCAATAGACAGCAGTGCCTTCAAAGCTATTAGATAAAATGTGTTATTTCCGTAAGTACTCTGTTTTAGTATTCTAGTTTTTTGTACAAAAATACAGGAGTAGTTTTTTCTGTAAAATCAATGAGAGATTTCTCTTCCATATATGATCTATTCCTAACAGTGTATGAGGAAAAACATTGTAAAAACAATACAAAATATGGCTGATAAGGAAAGAATTACAGTACCATAGTAACTGGCCCCAAGTTCTAAATTGCTATTAAAAAACACTGACAATCTATTACTTTTTTAGCTGGATTACAAAAGCAAAAGTGTCTGTAATAAGGGAATTTAACTGACCAAATTTAAATAAGAGGTTCATCTGATCAGAAATGCAGTGAATCATTTATGATGCTGCAGTATTCTTTGTATGTTAATTAAATGTAGTTTACAGGCAGAACACAGTGAGCCAGAGATTCATTATAGCATGTCAGATTTTGTTCTGAACTTTAGCACTAAACATGTGACTACTGTCTTTGAATAGTACACACTACTGATTTTTTCATATTGAAGTGGTGATATTCGAAGATATGAGAGGTTTTTGTGTTGGGTAATAAAAGAAATTAGAGTTATTTTTTGTTTACTATTCTCATTCATTTTGGAACTAATTATAAGTGCATAAAGTTTAGGTTAAAGTTAGTACGATTGACATGAAGATACTTATGATGACTGTCGGATTCACAACAGCAGACAATAGACAAAAATAGAAAACTGATGGCCAAGATCACACCTTCTCGATGCAATGATGGAGAGGACCCTCTGCATTCTGGAGGGATTTCCTCAGCCACCTCCCACAGCATCTTCTTCCTTCTCTGTCCTATCTGGGGTCCATGTGGGCCTGAGTGGGACAGTAGGAGGGAGGGACAATCCATTGCCTCCTCCATTGGCACTCATATTGAATATAAGCACTAGAAATCTCTCTTCTATGGACCTCCACTTCCAGGGTACTGGGGACATCTACAGAAAGGGTGATGATCAGGCTAATTGGCTCCCTGGGGCCACACTGTCAGAGAGACAGAAGGGTGTTTGTGGGGGAGGGGTGTCAAAATTGGTCCAAAAGCACAAGGCTCCTGTAGTCCTAATCTGGTTCTAATCTCCTGCAGATATCAGAAGATCTGTGGAGTTGCCCCCAAACCCCACCTGATGAGAGGGGGATCTCCCCATGGGAACTTTACAAAGATATTCTCTCTAAATCCCCTCCACTCTCCCACTTGTTTTTCCAGAGGCCTACAAATTTATAAGAAGTAAGTTTTAAAATGTGTATCTGCATCTCAGAAGTGGCTGGGAATTAAACTATTTCTTTAGCCAGTCCACAAAAGGCAACATATTGGCAAAATTGAACCCCAGCTATCTATTCTCACTCCTTGTTTCCAAAAAGCCAACACTGAGAACTCCAAAGCTATTTAAATCTTCAAGACTTTTCATTTTTCCTAGTTATACTGTAAGCAAGGACTTTTTTGCCTGCAATTACAGATAGTTGTCATTACTAAACATAAAGTAAAAAAAAAAGTGTAGTGTAGCTTGAAAGTGCTAAATACTGTATTATGATCAGTTGCCGAGCTCCCTGAAACAGCATTGTAAGGATGCTGTATAAATGCAAGTTAGTTGTAATGACTAGCAATTAAGAATGTACAGGTGCCATCATCAAAGAAGAGTCCCTTTTTAATAAAAACAGTTTGCATAGGGCTCATAAGTGACCCCCTTAGTGAAGCAAGGAAACTTTAGTCAAGCAGAGAAGTCAGGAAGTTGCCACACTTGGTTTAGCATAGCTCCTAAAATCATGTGATATTTTTCATGTGTCAGAGTGGGCTTTCCAACTCAAAGCCAGAGCAACGAGCAAAAAGAAACATAAAAGCCCAGTTTGAGGAAAGAAGCATCTGCCAATGTTGGAAAGGGGAACACAGAATTATCCAAGGAGACACTGGAGAGAAGCAGCTTTGGCTGTTGGCCTATTTGTTTGAGCATGATTTGTGCCGCTAAACCCATGTCTAGTCAAAATCCCTATCTGTAGGAATGGCACATTTGAAAATAAAACATAACTGGATAAGGGAACTATGTATTAATCCTGTGTCTGCACCTAAAAGAAATAACTAATTACTCAGATCCAGAATTCACTAATTGCTTGGCACCGCTGTAGTATTTTTCCTTGAAAGCTATGTAAGTGATTAGCAAGGCAGAGCAAGTGCTACTCCATGAATACCGTTGATTAAAAACCTTTGTTAAATTTATAAAATGAAGCTCTTCGCTCTTGAAATATGTGCAGCTGATTATTCCTGTTAAGATGCAGTTTGTTCTCTTTCTGCAGTACATGCCATATGTAGGAATTAATCATTTAGTAATCTATACATCTACTTAGATGTGTTTGTGAACTAGCAGTAATTGTTTTAATAAATTCCAGCCTGGAAAATAATTTGCTGCAGTAAGCCACCCACAGTGGTATTAAAAAACCAAGTAACCCAATTAGAGGAGCATATTTTATCAACTAAAATAAGTTAGACAAATAGTCCTTGTTGTTTACATTAATTTTTTAAATTTCTATATACAAGAATGTATGTTAAAGAGGCAAGTATATTCAGACAGATATTCTATGTGAGGTTTTCACTGTAACACTATACAAAGTGAACCATTATTTTATAGTGTTGCTACTTTAAAATGTTATTCTAATATTTTAGAATAACCTCAGTGTAGTTAATCACAATTTCTCAGCAAAATCTCAAGATATGTTGTGTCCACCAATCAGAGGACTGAAGTAGACATGTCTAATTAACAGAGTCCCTGAACACACAACTGGTGGCAGAAACTATTGTATATCCTGCAGAGTGGTCTTGTTGAGACTTGAACATCAATCCTCAATGTCCATTATCAACAACTCTACCAGAGGACACCTAAAGAGTCCTTTGCTAGGTAATATTGTTGTTTTGTGAACTCTTGCTCACCTTCTTGGTTGGTGAGCACAAACAAGCAAAGTCCCTGAATGATGACATAGGCATGAGCTCTGTAGACAAGAGAGTACATATTTAATACTAGAAGAGGATACAAAGGCAGCCTACTGACTCCAAAAATAGTTTTGCTTTGCTGCAGGGTAGGAAAGACACCCCACTCACTCAATTTCTGGAGATTAGGTTCCTTCCCCTCTGAAAGTCGTCACACCCTTCAGGGACTGTCTGTGGATGTGTACAGCACAGCACAGTAACTATTATAATAGATAATACAAATAGTTCACCTTAATGTAGTGAAACATTTACAAGATAGTTTTACATCTCTCTCACTCAAGAAAAATAATACTTTTGTGGCTGACCTATAACTGGTATGTCTTGAGCGTGCTCAATCCCCTAGTTTCTTGCCCCACAAAGCCAGTAGGAGCAGTACTAATCTTATCTCAGCTGGAAGTAACAATCTGACATGAAATTTAGAAAGTTATCTGTTGTCCAGTGACACCATCACAGGACCTAACCAGACCAGCTACAACATTACTGGTTCATTCACCTGCATGTCCACCAATGTTATATACGCCATCAAGTGCCAGCAATGTCCCTCTGCTACATACATCAGCCAAAGTGGACAGTCCCTACATAAAAGGATAAATGGACACAAGTCAGATATTAGGAATGGCAATATACAAAAACCTGTAGGAGAACACTTCAACCTCTCTGGCCACACAATAACAGATTTAAAGGTAGCCATCCTGCGGCAAAAAAACTTCAGGACCAGACTTCAAAGAGAAACTGCTGAGCTTCAGTTCATTTGCAAATTTGACACCATCAGCTCAGGATTAAACAAAAACTGAATGGCTAGCCAACTACAAAAGCAGTTTCTCCTCTCTTGGTGTTCACACCTCAATTGCTCATCCTCCCTGATTGAACTAACCTCGTTATCTCTAGACTGACTCTTGCCTGCATATTTATACCTCTGGAAATTTCCACTACATGCAGCTGACGAAATGGGTATTCATCCATGAAAGCTTAGTCTATAAGGTGCCACAGGACTCTCTGTTGCTTTTTACAGATCCAGACTAACACGGCTACCTCTCTGATACTTAAAAAAGTGATTTAACTATGAAGGGGAGAGGGGGGAAAAGCATGAAACCTGCCTCATTTTCAACAATCTTAGACCAAATCCTGCAAAGATGTAGTTACATGCTTAATTTTATACAAGTGGGATCTCATAGATTTCCCTGGGCTCCAAGTCTGTGTTTACAATACATGGTGAGCTATAATTCATAGATTCCAGTGCCAGAAGGGATCGCTGTAATCATCTAGTATGACCATAGAACTTCCCCAGAATAATTCCTAGAGCATTCATTTTAGAAAAACATCCAATCTTGATTTTAAAATTGTTAGGGATGTAAAATCCATCATGACTCTTGGTAAGTTGGTCCAAATGGTTAACTATTCTCACTGTTAAAAATGTGTGCCTTATTTACAGTCCGAAATACATATTAATAGTCTAACGAGCTCCTCAGCCAACCCTTTAAAAACTCTTAGATGCAAGTTATCTGGGCCTGCTGATTTAAAAATGTATTAAAAATTTGTAGCTGTTGTTTAACATCCTCCAGAGATACTAGCTGAATGGAAAGGTGTTATCATTTGATGTAACTACATCATTTATTTTTTACCCAAATACAGAACACTTCTGTCATTTCTGTATTATCATTCTTATTGATAATTCTACCATTTCCATCTAGTAATGGACCAATACCATTGTTAGGATTCTTTTTGTGTTCCTAATTTACTTAAAGAGCTCCTTCTTATTGTCCTTAACTCTGCTGGCCACAGATTTCTCCTTGTGTCCCTCTCCATCTCTTATCAGTTTGCTACAATTCTTAGCTTCTGTTTATGTTCATTACTACCAAGTTTCCCTTTCTTCCATTTGTAATATGTTATTTTTATAGCTGCCTTTACTTCCCCTCTAAACCAGGACAGATTTTGTAACCAATATGACCTTCTTTGTCATTTGTGTGACTGCAGTTTTTGAGACATCCAAAGAAGCATTCTTAAACAATGTCCAAGTATCACATGCATTCTTCTGATTAAATTCTTCCTTCTAGCTGATTTGGCTCATAATTGTTTTCAGCTTTGTTAAACTGACCCTTTTAAAGCACCAAATTATATTATATATCACTGGTCTGGATTTCACTCTGTTTACACATTATAGTGATCAAGTCATGGTCACTTGTACCTAAGTTATCATTCATTTTTAGGTCTGTGATTATTTCCTTTTTATCTGTCAAGATGAGGTCTAATATAGAATTTCTCCATCTTAGATTAAACACTTTTTGAGTTAGGAAAATTGTCATCTATAATATTTAGATTAATATGAATTAATATTTAATACTTAAAATAGGAGAGTAAACCTTTCTTTACTTAATAATCTTATTATTTTAGTCTGCTACCCATCACCATAGTTAGGACCCTACCAAATTCACAGTCCATTTTGGTCAATTTCACAGTCATAGGATTTTTAAAGTCGTGAATGTCATGATTTCAGCTTTTTAAATCTGAAATTTCACAGTGTTGTGGAGGCAGGGTTGCAGTACTGCTACCCGTACTTCTGTGCTGCTGCTGGTGGCAGCACTGCCTTCAGATCTGGGAAACTGGAGAGTGGCAGCTGCTGGCCAGGAACCCAGCTCTGAAGGCAGAGCCACTGCCAGCAGCAGCGCAGAAGCATAGCATGGTATGGTATCCTTACTTCCGCTGGCAGGGTGCTGCCTTTAGATCTGGGTGCCTGTCTATCAGCTGCCGCTCTTTGGCTGCCCAGCTCTGAAGTCAGTGCAGAAGTAAGGGTGGGCAATACCACAGCTCTCCTAAAATAACCCTGTCACCTCCCTGCAACTCCCTTTTGGGTCATGACTCCCAATTTGAGAAACATTGGTCTCCTTGTGAAATCTGTATAATATAGGGTAACAGCACACAAAAGACCAGATTTCATGGGGGGAGACCAGATTTCATGGTCCGTGAATTTGGAAGAGCCATAACCATAGTATCTGAGTGCCTTCTACATGAAACCAGTTGCAATGGTGAAGTCCCTATTGGACTTCATGGAACCTTTAGCTCTCCTCCCTTTTCAGGGGAAAATTTCTCAGTGGGTAATATTTTGTTGGTTACTTGATTTATGTTATAGCTTTGTTGTGGGGGGGTGTATATATATATATATATATATATATATATATTTTAAAGGAAGGAGGGCTGTATTTGGGTAGATGTTCGGAGTGTCATTCTTGCTACAATGTAAAGGCTTTATCAAAAGTGGAAAGTTTTGCAGTGCTTCCTGAAGATGATCACTCTACATTTGCCAAATGTCTGGAAATTCATTTCATATATGGATCCCTTCAACCTGAACAGTGCATGGATCATTGTGACCACGTCTGGAGATGTAATTTACTATATTTTTTTAAATATAAAGAGAATAGTCTCAGCAAAAATATTGTTTCATAAATACTATTTGGGGGAAATTCCTTCAAAAATGTGATTGAGTCATATATTTGTTAGTTTGTTGGTTGCTCTCTAAAGCTCTGATCCTACACAGAATTATGTGTATGCTTAACTTTACATACATGAGTACCCCCCAGAGAATGCATATGAATACAACAAAAATCTGCTTGTTTACCAAAAAAAAATCCACTAATATTTTTGCAGATTTTTAAAGTGAACCAGATTCTGCCACCCTTGTGTAGCACCATACTATGTAAGCAGTCCCACTGAAGTCCTCTTTAAGCCAGCTTCCCTCATTCCATCTAACATCTGCATCTCCTTTCCCCAGCAATCCCTGGTGCTTGCATACAAAGAGAGGTGTGTATTATATTTAGAGCTGGGCAACTAATTTATAGCATAGTCAATGGGACTACTTGCATATTGTAAACCTTCCACTGACTTCAATAGCAGTAGAATAAAGGCAACTTCTGAGCACTTTTGAATGGTTTTTTGTTTTTGTTTGTTTGTTTTATTTTTTGAAGGTCCTATTCACATTAGTAATGGAATAAAATTCTGGATCTCAGATAACTTAATTGCAAAAAACACCCAACCTTTCTATATAATGGCATGTGTACCCTGCAATTAAAATAGCTAAGAGGCTATTTAATTGCTCTAGTAGCCTGTGAGATGGGAGGGTCCCAGAATTCAGGCTGCAGCCCAAGACTAATGTCTACACCACAATTAAACAGCCTCTTAGTCCAAGTCAGCTGGCATGGGCCAGCTGCAGGTGTCTAATTGCAATGTAGATATACCCACAGTGAACAATCCCAGCAAAATAAATTAGTCATTGTTTTAAGGAGTAAAATTTTTCATATTGCTCTAATAGTAGTTTAAAGAGCTTGTGTGCCTTTTTCATTGTTGTCCTACATTGTTAAAATGGTTTTAGTTTATTATCCCCCCACACACCCAAATATTTTTCCTTTTTTCCCTATTGAGCTTGGTATCACTGCTCAATATTTTTTCCCACTGTAAAATATAATCCACATATAAGCCATGTCATCAGCAAATTTAGCAACATCTAAAACAATGCCTTATTCAAGTCACTGATTTACACAGAACAAAAGTGATACTGATATTTGATCTATGTGCCACCTTGCTTCCCCATTCTGAACTGTTTCCTTTTAATTAAAAGCCCTTTTCCTTGTTTCTAAACATATTATTATTTACTATTTACATTATGGTAGTGCCTTCAAGGAAGGGCCCCATTAGGCTAGTCACTCTACAAACATATAATCAGCAAACAGTCCCTGTCTCAAACAGTTTACAATCTACAGGTGAAATTCTAGTCCCACTAAAGTCAATGAGAAAATTCCCATCCATTTAAATGGATCCAGGATTACACGCCAAGTATAAACCTATTTCAGTATTCTTCCAATACAGCATGTTAAACTGAAGTTGCTCCTCCAAATCAGAATTTCCTTTGTTTTTTGTACCTTCAGGGTTATTTTAAGCATAATTTTTGCTTCTTTTAGTTGTAATAACATGTAATAATTTTTTCTCTTCAAATCATAACAGCCTCCATGAAACTGGATTAGGACTGTAGTTTTGTTATAATGCAAATATTTAGCTGTGTAGTCTCCACCGACCTGCATTAATACTTAACACCAAGAAATCCGTTATTACCTGTGCGTCCTCTAAGATCTGAGTTGCATCCATACATTGGATATTTTGCCTGCATAAATTTAAGTGCAAATGTTGGCTCACAGTTGCTCATGCCTCATTTTAAAAGCCTGGCCATAAATGTTGACCAGCTCTTAGCATTATCATAATTAAGATTAATTTTTTTCTTAATACTAAAAATTGGTATTATGGACACTCTAAAACATCTGAACCAGATGCTGAGTGGGTGTAAATCAGCATAGACCCACTGATAAAGCTACACCAATTCACATTAGCTCAACATCTGACCCTCTATATTTTTGTATTTGAACGTATTCTAGGACAGTACACATGGTACTAATGTTAATGGGCCCAAAACTGAGCAAATGGGATCATTGCCTGAATAAAAGAATTGGCTATGCACTCTGGAACAAGGTCCCCACTGGCTTATCGCACAAGCAGTCTGCATTGCCTTCAAATTACTCATAAGATTCTGTTAGAGCTCTGTTTACTCCCTTGCTGACTCAGTGGCTGCTCCTTCATGGAAGTTCTACAACTTCCTATTTGAAGACATTCTCCCTCAAAAGCAGTTGTGTGCCACTTTATGACCATCCATATCTTCCTCCTGAACCAAAGGCTGAGCCATTGATTTTGTTCTACCTCAGGGAAGGCACTGATATGCTCCCTACTTCCTCCAAAGACCTGGGGCAAGTTTGTTTCTCAACTGATTAGCATTGGGGAAGATCCATAAAAGGTCTGGCCCTACATTTAAAGAATTATCATCCCATACCTGGCATCTCTTAAATACATGACCCCCATACATGGCAACTTGTCCCCTTTATGAATGTATGTTGTGGGCATTAAAGACACAAGATGGGTGATATATATTATTGGACCAATCTGTGTTGGAGAGAGAAACAAAGTTTTCATCTTACACATTGCTCTTCTTCTCCAGGGCATGTATAACAATATATTTGTGCGTTAACAGCCAATCCAAGATCTCTCTGAGCTGGAAAAATAATAATATGCTGCCTACTCATGAGGAGCCAATAGCCACATTTCAGCCTATAGTGAATTTTTATGGCCAAGTTATAAGAAACAATGATTGGGGGTTGTAATAGAATTGCCAAGACTCCCTTAATATAAAGGTTGAGATATTATACATAAACAGCATATTATTCTTCCTAAGAAGATAATATTCAGCATAGTTATTGGTAATGTTGCACATAACATACTTTATAAGCTCATATATATATTAGGAGCATTTACATAGCAGTTTCTTCAGGTCAACCCCCCCAATAAATGAGACAAATAAATTACATGGATTCCATGTGCAGGATCTAAACTAAATTCTTTTGATTAATAAGCCATTAATGGTAATGGTAATGAGTATGCCACTACGCATACTATAAAATATGTAAAGCATGGATGATTCTCAATAGATCTTGGCAAGTGCCTCATTTAACCTTCACAGCTTATGAAAAACTGTTTGAACATCTTTGGTGTAGACACAAAAACTATTGATTGTTTACAGTGCTGTGTGACCTTTTGTGACAAGCAGGAAAATTTAGGAGATATTAGGTTATAATTCAGTCATACAATATGCTCTAAATTATGTTGGTTTTCAAATTCTGACATTGTTCCTACACATTTATTTTAATTTTGGGTCTCATCTAAGCTGATCCAATCTTTGAGGAAGCTATGTATAAGAACCTAATTCAAACGGAAATGTTCCTTATAGAATCCAAGGCTAATCTTATCCTGAAAATGAAAAGAAACGATTGTAATCAAAGAACATCTAAATAAATGAACTTGAGGACAAGAGGTTTTGTATACTATGAACTATGTTTTTTTCTTTTCAGGGAATTGATTAATTCATTATTATTTGTATTACAGGTGTTCCTAAGAGCCTTAGAGATGGACCAGGGGCCCATTTTCCTAGGAACTGTACAAACACAGAACAAAAAGACAGTCCCTGCCCCAAAGAGCTAGTGATGAGACTGTAAGCTGGTAAAGATACAAAACACTTCCAGTCATGAAAATTAGCTCATCAATATACAATAATGCAAAGTTCACTACATTCACTACATTGGACCAAGAGCTCTTACTGAAGCTATTAGGAGTTGAGGGCATTCTGTATCCCACAAAACCTCACCCAATGCTTGCAAGAATTGAAATGTAAACTGATGCTTACTTTTACAGCAATCCAACCTCATGGGAGCTCATTCGTCTATCTCCTAATTATACCTTTACTGTTCACTCTAATTCAAGCTCTTTTATCATCAGTGCTGACAGACTGTAGTGATGGTAAATTACAGTACGTTTCTCTGAACCCCATAATTACAAATGATAATGAGTGACTGTGGAAATGGTTCTTTGCAACATAAACATCAAAGAAAAATATGGAAATTGGGTAAGTAGTGGCAGAGAAATATCTTACTGTAGCTTCTGTAGAACCTTCATGCAGTATCTATTTAATTGTAACTTAATAGTTTATTTGCTGCCAACCTATATGGTCACTGGAAACAGTGTCAGTTCTTTGATGACCTTGGATATACACTCCCACTGTCTATCCCTGGCAATTTCCTGACATAATTAAATTCACCAGTTTTTCAAACTGGGAATATAGGGGCTCTCTACATTCTCTGCTCTGACATTGCTTGCTGGTCCTACTGTGATTCTCCTCCTTTTCTATCATTGAAATGCTTCTGCTACCTAACTTCTGTCTCCCTACCCTCCATGCTTTTCGTCTTCTTCTCTTCCTCGTTCCCTATCTCCACTTCCTACTAGTCCCTTTTTCCTCCGTTCTTTTGATACTACAATCTCACCTCATCCATAACATTGCTCTCCCACATCTTTATCAAAATGCGTCCCTATCCCCTAAATAAAAAATACCTATTATTGCAAGTTTTAATAAAATGAAGAAATATATCTAAAACCACTTGATCTTGTTGCCATTCATAAACATGTGGTCTTTTCCCCCAGCCACCCTTTGTTATGTTTTTGTATTCTATTGTTGTGTCACATCTCTTTTTCAAATGTAAATCCTTTAGGGCTATGTCAAAGTGTTCTATATGTTCTGTAATATGTCTACCATATTTCAGGTGTTATATGCAGTGGTTCCAGTTAACAATATTCAAGAAAGGTAGAAATATATCGGTTTGAGAGATATCACCTTTCCATATAATTAGGGATATAGGTAGAAATGGTAAACAGTAAAAACATTTTAAATGAAGCCACTGTAAGTCAAACTAATAAAAATTGCGTATTAATTCCACATATGTGAAAGTCACAGAGATCTGTGAAATGTATGTTTAAGTGAAGGAAACTCAGCCAGTCATCCTAGGTTCCCCTTATTTTTGTGAACCAAAGACAAGAGGCAGAGATTTCACTCTGTTTGGCAAAGCTCTAGTTTTCTTTATATGAGTCTGGTCACACCATATCCTTCTATTGAGACCAAGGTTTGGCATCAAACTCTGTATGTGGATACAACTCTCAGACTTCAGTAGAAGTGGTGAGCCATACACAGTGATACGCTACCAGGACAGAGATCTGAAGAGCCAACAGCCTGTGACATTTACTGATGAACAGAATGTATATTTCTTCATCTTTTTTCAGTTGAGATATATAATATTATAAATATGAGCTGTGTTGTAACAGAAATTAAAGATCATGGCATGCTATAAAATAGTAGTGGTTTTGGTCTATAAAAAACTTTATTTCTTGAAGTGACTGTATATATTCAGTTTAACAGTAAGTTGTCCCTATCTTTCTGAGCATTTAGGTATCATGAATCCTGATTCTCCTACTGCATAATGTAGAGCTGATTTATAAGAAGGTTATCAGTATCAATTCTGATGCTAATTAAAGTAGCCTGTCCAAATAATTGGATCATTAAGTAACAATCAATCTCTTTTCCTTCCCCACCAACACAGAGGTACAATGAGATATTCCAATACAATTCAAGATGATGCAATTTGTTACATTTAATATTCAAATGACAAATTAGGTGAAAATAACATGATTTCTCAGGATTAAACATACAAACTCTTAACCCATGAGATATATGCATGTTCAATCTTTTAGACAGCAAGGTGGTTTAATCTAGGGTTGTTTTAGGTATTTGAAGAAATAATCCATAAATGCCATTCTCAAATAAATTCTGTGGATTCTAGTCACACATACTCCTGCACAAACACACATTCACTACCACCTATTTACTGGCGTTAGAAACAATATGCAAAAATACTGTGGTAGAGGTGCCCTTCTGCTGAAAAAGTTTGGGAAGCAAATCAGATTAAAAAGGTGGACAGTTATGTGGAATGGTTGTCATCATTCGTGTGGTTTCATTGAGTTTTGGGAAGCTGATATATGGTTGAAAAGACTAGCCAGTGATTATTGACACTGGTATTTAACATCAACAAACTTGCTGGCTGGCTAGAGATTTCTTGTCTGTAGATGTCAATCTTGTATGACCCATGTTGCTGGACTCCTACCTTTTGGTGGCATTGTGTAGCCAGAAGCTGCAACATGGCAGCAGCCATTGCCAGCACATATACCAGAAGCAAGCAAGTCAACTTTTCCTTCAGTTTTTGAAGATGGTGGTTCCTGACTGGTTCCTCCTCCTTGGAGCTTCTCATTTAATCAAAATGGGGCACTTCCTTTTCTGGTGTCCTTCCTCTCACCAGATGGGGTCTGATTTATTTATGGCAGTGAATCCCAGTAACTATGGACTAAAAAAGTTCATGAATATGAAATTATATCTAGTCAATCAGCAATAGATCAGTGAATTATTGATTTTTTGATTCCTGGGCCAGACTAAAAAATCTTGGGAGGGTTGGGGGGGATTCATTTTGAACTGAAACTGATTTTTTTGTTTTTACTCAATAAAACAAAAAAACACATTTGGGGTCAATTCAAGACATTTTCAAAATGAAACTGACATTTCTGAAAACAAACTGGGGGGGTTGCTAAAATTTGTTGCTAAATTCAAAATGAATTTTCAAATAGTTCTATTCATTTAAAAAAAATTGCTTAGTTATAGCCAGCAGATCCATATGTATGTTACATTACGATCATGGGTCAGTCCACAGGCATTCTCAACCATCCTACAAAGTCCTGACTCAAGAATAATTTAAAAATGCAAATTATCAAAAAGATGAAACTGAAATCATAGGAATACATCAATCACACATTCACTGAGCCATGCTCAGCAAGACACAGTTCCTGCTTTCAGACAGATGTTTATAGTTCAACTTTGAACAGCATTTCTTACACAAGAATCTGGGAGAAAGATCAGCCTTCAACTCTCTCAGATTAAAAGTCTTTTTCTCTTAAAAAAAATCAAAATTTTGGGGGGCAGTTTTTTATAAACAGGCTTTCCTCCCTCAAACCATAAAGCTTACTGAGCTTTACTGTTATTTTTAAAGGATGTAATGTTTATTATAATTGTAGGTTAACAACAGAGAGGTCAGCCTGACAGTTACTTACGATACCAAGTCATTCATCTCCATCCTACATAACTACTGCCTAATTGCTGCCTTGTACTTGCATGAGGAACATAATCATATTGGGTTATATTGAGGCCTGTTTGCCAGATAAATACAAGGAAAAGTTATTTGCAAACATTTCAATGAATTGGAAACCAAAGGCTAAATCCCAGGTGCCAATGCAACTGCTTTGTGCTCACCCAACCTTCATTTTGTTCTTTAATGGAAATAACATTATGCTGTTGGATGTATATGACCCACTTGTCTCTGGTTACATATCTCCATCTACCTGGTCTACAGCGCATGTGGGTCTTTGAGATCTCTCTTCTAGACTAGAGACAACTCAAGTGCAGGAAGCTCTTGTTTTTAGCTTTGGAAGTCCCCAGTTAAATCCCTGATAGAGGACAAAGATGGTGGCCATCACATGTACACTGTTGAATTTGTATAGCAATAATTTTAGGTGCAACTTTCAAAGCAATCAACATAGGTCTAACTCTGTTTTCATTGACTTTAGTGGAAACAGTTAGGCCAACACTGAGCACTATTGAAAATTCAACCGGGTGAAAGAATATAGTCAGAGTACAAATTAGCCTTGTAAGAGTTCTATAATTTCTCATGGTGTGATAACCATATAAGCACGATTCATCTATTTAGTGTTATGCAATTTGATGATTAGATGGTGTTGTGGATTAATGGAAGGGTACAACTTTGTATTTTTAGCTGTATTATGTAGCATGTAATGATGCTGGTAGTTGGTAATTTTTTTAGTACCTAGTGTGTAGCATCTCCCTTGAAAAGGAAACATGGTTTGAAATAATAAATTGCTAAGAGTATTTTCCTTTGAATATATTTTTTCCAAATTTTAGGTGTGGTGGGGGGGAAGAGGCAATGTAAACCATGCAGGATGATAGTGATTTGTGGAGGAATACATACCAATAGGGACCTGACTGGGAACTATTGGAAACTATTCATTTCCAAAAACCTAACAAATTTCCTTATGTTCAAACAGACTTCCTTGCAGTTACTTATACCTGCTCTAACAATGTCTAAAGGCATCTAAAGTTGGTTAACTTACACACTGAGGAGCCAGAAACAAAGCAACAGAAGGTGTAAATGAAATCAATCCACACTTTATTTTAATTTACACTTTCCCTGACTCTTTGCTATGTATTGTAGTGTCAATAAGAGTACTCCCTATGTAAGTGTTTGCAGGGTCACTTTCTTTAGACCTAATCAACAAAGGGTATCAGCCTCAGGGTTTGTTTTTTTAATGCCTCCAATTTCCATTGTATACAAATATTAGTATGTTAAGTATAACAGAATTACAAAGTATCATTTTGCATTAATTGTTATATATATATATATATATATATATATATATATATATATATATATATATATATATATATATATATATATATATATATGAATGCACATTTTTCAATATTTACAAAATAATATACATTCTTTTTTAGTTTGGGAATAACATAAAATTTCTCATCCTCTTTTTTTTTTTTAATTAAGGTTCATGCAGTTAAAGTTATTTCATCCTGCATAGAGTATACAGATCATCCCAGGCCTATTGACAAACCTATGTCTAAGATTCCCTCCCCAATTCTGCTCATCATGCAGCTAATATATTGTATATTTGCTTTTGTTGAAGAGATTCTTTTGGTGATTTTGCTTCTTCTGAGCCGTAGTTAAGAAAGAATACACTCTCATCTGAGAAATCAAGGCAGAAAAACCTGTAATTTCTACTACATTAATTATCTGACCGGTCACTAAGGCCCAGATTTTTCAAGCTATTGAGGCATTGCTCCATTCAACATTGCAAAGCCCAAGTGATTTAGAGACAGTTAAGCTCCATTTTCAAGTGTCTTTGAGCATGCCTACAATGATGTCTGTTAGCATGCAGCAAGCCAGCATGTAAATCTACAATACTCTGGCTGTTTCAAACAGCAGTATGTCAAAGCACACTAGGGACCTCTTAGTCCATGGTAGCAGGGCCCTCGTGGACAGGTAGTGTGCAACAAGGTAGAGCACTATAGATTTACTTCCCGGTTTACTGCTAACAGACCATGTAGACAAATCTTTAGGCAATTAGGAGTCTAAGTCCCTTTGCCTTGCAACAAAAAGAACTGCAGGCATTGATGGGGAATAACTCATTACATCTCTAAGATTTACAACCACACACAAATAAAAATCACATTGACTACACACCTTAAGGTTTAAATGTTATCTGCAGAAGTAATGCACATAAAATACCCTCATATAAAATCAGATATTTTAGGCCAGAAGGGACCATTGTGATCATCTAGTCCAACCTTCTGCATAACACAGGGCCAGGGGAATTAATTACTGCTTCAAGTCCAAACAGCTGTGGTTGAAAAACATCCAATTTTGATTTTAAAAATCCTGTGATGGACAATCCACAACAACCAATGGTGAGCTGTTTCAATGGTTAGTCACCCTGACTTAAAAATATGCACCTTATTTCTAGTCTGAATTTTTCTTGCTTCAATTTACATAATCTCAGGGATGGTGGTAGTGTCACAATAAAGAGAGAAGCTGAGGTTTTGGGATAATGGAGGTGGCAAGCTCACATACCTTATACCAGTGGTTCACAAACTTGTTCTGCCACTTGTGCAGACCGATTTGTGCACCTGCCGCGTCCACAGGTTCGGCCAATTGCGGCTCCCAATGGCCACGGTTCACTGCTCCAGGCCAATGGGAGCTGCTGGAAGTGGCGGCCAGTATGTCCCTCAGCCCGCACCACTTCCAGCAGCTCCCCATTGGCCTGGAGCAGAGAACTGGGAGCCATGATCAGCCAAACCTACGGACGCAGCAGGTATACAAACTGGCCTGGCCCGCCAGGGGCTTTCCCTGCACAAGCGGTGGAACAAGTTTGGGAACCACTGCCTTATACATTTTAGGATCATGTTTTTGTAATATGGTGTGTGCATAGTTTGCACACACAATCACAACTAGCCACACAAGTTACCAATAAGATGCCTCTGTCATGTGTGTGTACAATCATGTATTTTGTGTATTGGTGCCTAGTATGTAGTGAGAGGATGAAGCAATAAGACTAGTGATCACCTGTGAGTCATATGAAGAAGCTAACAAAGGTGCATTATGAGACAAAAGGGCTTACTGATAATCTGTGAAATAATCACTTTTTGTGGACATAAAAAATCTAAGATTTTTTGCAACTATCAATTTTCATCAATTGCTCTTTGATCTGTTTACTTTTTTTTGAGTTGTAAAGCAGAAATAAAAACCAACAAGGGATGTTGAGAGAGACACAGAAAAGAGCTTTTTATCAAAGCAACCAAGATCAAACATAATTCACAACAGAAATAATCTAAAAAGTTTTTAAATCAATGATGCAGTGGTGCTCAAATGTTACAGTTCGAGGAGTATTCTGAAGCAAACACAATTCCCATAACATTAATACTAAGGCCTGGTCTACACTGGGTGGGGAAGCGGGAAATCGATCTAAGTTACACAATTTAGACCTATTTAGACCTACTCACCATGGTGTCTTCACTGTGGTGAGTCAACTGCTGCCACTCCCCCGTCAATTCTGCCTATGCCTCTCACAGCACTGGAGTACAGGAGTCAACGGGAGAGCACTCAGGGATCGATTTATCATGTCTAGACTAGACGTGATAAATCGACCCCTGCTGGATCGATCACTGCCCGCCGATCCGGCGGGTAGTGTAGACATGCCCTAACAGTAGAATATTAGATGTCTATCATCACATACAGGCATAGTTAAAGTGTTGATTCATTATTTGAATTGTCCTTCACAATTTTTGCATTCTAAAAAGTTTCTGTTTTAATATACTTTATAAGTAATATCTATACAGGCACTGACCAATTTTCAATACAGTGTAGGGTTTTTAGTAATTTAATTTTAAATCTCAAATTACTTTTTTTTTCTTCTCAGCGCTAAGTGAGTATTTTCAGAAACTCTATTTCCTCTGAATATATGTAATGTGCAGAGAAGGTACATTAAAAAAATTGAGAGAAAAAATTCAACCCTTGTATAAGCAAGTGAAATCCCACTGGAATCAATGGGTGTGTACCAGGCCTTGAATGGGGCTCAGGAAGTAGCTCAATATTAACTGAATGTGAGCCCAAAACAAAAGCCCAGATAAGTTCAGGTCCAGATCTGGCTATTGCTGCTTGGGCCACACTCCAATACTTGTTAACATACATCTGCAGTTCAACACATTAATATACAATGAGAACGTAAAAGGGGACAGGGTAGGTAAGAAAGAAAATAAAGACCCAATCGGAATCCTACCGCAGGCAATGCAAAAGCTCCCACTGATTTAAATGGAAGATGGATTGAGCAATTTACCAAGGGTCATGGTGGATTCTCCATCCTTGGCAATTTGTAAATCAAGATTGGATGTTTTTCTAAAAGTTGTGCTCTGGGACTTATTTCGGGGAAGTTTTATGACTTGTATCAGACAGGAGGTCAGACTAGGTGTCACAATGGTCTCTTCTGGCCTTGGAATCTATGAATCTATGTAAGCATATGGAAAGAAAGAAGGAAAGAGACCTTGAAAAGAAAAAAGGAAATGAGAGAGGGAAGATAAACAGTTGAGGAGACAGAAATGTAGTGAAAGGGCAAAGAGATAAGGAGAGGAGGATACTATTTCTCAGACTGTCCAAGGCAGGATGCATAGGGTCACATTTTGAAGGTTATCTTCACAGTCGTTGAGTCATAAGAGCTAGAAACAGTTTCTTATTTTAATGAGAACTTGCATTTTACAGTACCTGACTCTGCCATGGGGATAACATAAATACATCAAGCAGGCTGTGAGTCTGATACTATTGGTTGTACTTGTGCAATGAATGCCCTCTGGTTGATTGATGGACACAACCTCTCTCTCCTTTTGTGCTGTCCATAAACCATCAAATACTCATTTTGCTAGTACAATCGATACCATCACCTTTTTACTGAAGGCTCCTTTACTGTTCCAGGTACACATTGTTCACATTGCACAATGCACTAAAGCAAACGTTGAAAAACACTAATTAAATTTAGAAAGATGGGTTAATATGCTCTGTGCTAAGGACAGAGATCTACTTCGTGGAACCACTAGTCCCTGCTTACTGCATGAGACAAAAGAGGCAATAGTGTGAAGAATCTGCTTGTGTTACTGGCCTTGTGTTGCACAGACAACATTAAGCATATAAACTAATGCCAGGCACAGAACACCAAAAATAAAAATATTACATTAGCACTTAACATTCAGAAAAAGATGCTGCTGATTTTCCCTTTCCAGTATTTCTAAAAGTATGATTTACTTTGCACATATTTCATCAACAAAAAAATGCATTGGGATTAAAAATCTATTTACTCTTTGATACATCTTTCAAGATGTCATAAAATGCAACATTCGGATTTTAAAATGTGGGGCCATACTTTGATACTCATACTCAGGATTATTTGATTTCAATGGGACTGCCTGTGAAGTAACATACTATTCAAAGTAACCAACGATACCAGAATCCAGCCCTTCAATACCATTACAGGGCTATCTGCCTTATGGGCTCTGTTCTGCCACACTTACACTGAGTAGCATCTGACTCTGCAACTAGTCTAACTGAAATCAATAGGACTGCACATGGAGTCAAATTCAATATCAGTAATGGTGGGGGAATAGGGTCTACATGCATGACATAAAGGAAGCATCAATATACAGCAAAAAAATAGAAAATATAATTTCTCATGAAAGGAGGCAGAGAAGGAGCTGAATTTCAGAATGCCTACGGACCACTCCTCTCTCCCTACTAAATCTCTCACTGAGCTACAGCACACCCCACACCAAGCCACTTGCAGTTGATCTCCCTAGATGAAGTTAATTTGCCCTAATTTAGAACGATCACAACCAGGCCATAATACAGTGCAATATCATGGTCAAATTCATTGTATTATCAGGGCTCTTCTGTAGGTTGATTTTTTAGAAAATGGCTACAATGTTCTGAACAAACAAGGAATTATGTACCCACTAGATTTTGTCCTGTGCCAGAGCTCTGCGCAGCACTAGATGGGAGAATGTCAAGGATCCTGTTTGAATTCCCCGATTCTGACGGACAGCAGCGACCTTGATGTAGCTCCATGACTGATGTAATGTAGGGTCCTTAATAGACCCTATGCCTGTGATGGATTGATGCAGTACAACAGAAGCCACACTCAAATTAGAAGGTGGAGGCAGAGACTCAGAACCTAGCTGCAGCACTGATGTGGCAGCAGAGAGCTCCCCTACATCAGGGGAATTATCTATTGGACATCTGTTTCGAGATTATGGCCCATTTGCACCAATTTAATGCCACAAAATTGTCATAAACTGGCTAGAGAACAAGTTTGATTACCTGGGCTGCATCTCCTTGCCAACACTAATACTCACATTTTCTATGGGGCATTGAAGTCCATGGGACTACTTACCTGAGTAGCTATCAATGTGAGTAAAGAGTTCCCAATCTAGTCCTAAGAGGCACACCAGCTTTGAAAGGAAAATGAGTGTACCCCGCTTCTGTTGACTAAAAGACAGTCCCAGTAAAGTCAGAATCATTCCCCTCAAGTAAGATAAGAATATTTGGTCTTCCTTCATGACATGATATGACTTTAAAAGGCAAAGATATCGATGTTACTTCAGGACATAGCAGTGTGGGCCCCCTACACCAGCCAAAGTCACAGGGAAATAAATAGGATTTAACGTAGAAGCAGGAATCTTCACTAGCAGATTATTATACAGGGAACTACAAATGTAAAAATAACATGTGAACAATTTTTGGTTTATCTAAAAATATTAAAATTTCATCTTTATCTTCCCTTCATGCTGATGAACAGAAATTTCAAAAATATATTTACCTTAATCCACATCTGCAGATCTAATGTTTTTATTTAAATATACTTATCCATATTTAAATCACGAGGACCAGCATAGAGAAAACTTATTTCATTTTTCAGCAGTTTCTGAGTGTTTCACTACATTAAATAAACTTTTTCTGTTCAATGTGACATTCTTTTTATATGTGAAATGAAGCATGAAAGTAATAGTCATAGCAGAATTTCTTAAGGGCAAAAGTTTGATGGATACTTTTAAAATAAATTGATTCAATAATTTTAAATATTTTGGAATGCTAGGGCTAGTGTTTAAAAACTAGAAAGTGTTAAAGATACATTTGAAATACCTGTTATGTAAAATCAAGGGGGGGGATTAATATTTTTTAGTTTCTTGAATCCTTTGAAAGAACTGAAAATATAAACAAAAATATTATCCCAAGAATATTGTTAACATTTTCATACGACAGAGATAAAAAATAATTATCAATATTAAGGACAATCAGAAAACAAGCACATGGAAAAATGCCTATAACTGGTTACTAGAACAAGTATGAGAGAATTCTTTAAAAAAACAAACAAAAAAAACCCCCATGTAGTCTTGTGTGTGCATCTTTGATCCAAGTCCAATACTCAGAAGTAGGCACAACGAAGAGAGGAACAGAGTAAACATTTGGATCCCAACTAAAGTACATAAGACTAGACACTTAAGTAATGTTACATATATGCTATGTCTTGTGGGATTGGGACTACATGGTCCAGTCCAATCCTACAATCGTTTCACATGTGACTAATCCTTACCTTACACAAACAGTCCTATTGGATTCAATGGACTTGCACCAATGAGGTCAATACAAGTCAATTTGCTTCTAGTTTTCTTCTAAACATCTGTTGCAAACCCCATCATTATGTGTCCTTGAAAACTGTATCTCTGTATGGGACTGAAAATGAGGTCTCTGAAAGCATTAAAAATAAAGTTGCCATCATAAGACTTTGCAAGAGCTCCTTTGTGAAGAGCAGCAGAGTAATAATGATAATTCATAGAGTCATGACTCATTTCACTAACCCTTTGCAAGATGATTCTGGTATTAGCTACACTCATGATTGACACCGGAGCTGAAAGAATAAGTTTTGGGTAACCCAGAGTATGTTTGGACTCTGAGCTCCCCAGAAAATACATAATCATTAGCTTGTGACTGTCATTCTCTCAAGCAACAGCTAAGTTAATTAAGCTCCAACTTCCCCACTTTGGATGTGTAAGTCAAAAGCATTCTGACCATAAATGAAGGTAAAAATAAAGTTGTATATCAGGTACAATTCTGTTAGATAACTGGTAAGAACTATTGCCACCATTTCTAGGCACCTCCTAAATCAGTGTTTCTCAAACTGGGGTCACCATTTGTGTAGGGAAAGCCCCTGGCAGGCCGGGCCGGTTTGTTTACCTGCGCCATCCGCAGGTCTGGCTGATTGCAGCTCCCACTTGCCGTGGTTCGCTGCTCCAGGCCAAAGGGGGCTGGTGGAAGCGGCAGCCAGTAAGTCCCTTGGCCCGCACCGCTTCCAGCAGCTCCCATTGGCCTGGAGCGGCGAACCGCGGCCAGTGGGAGCCGCGATTGGCCGGACCTGTGGACAGGGCAGGTAAACAAAGCGGCCCAGCCCGCCAGGGGCTTTCCCTACATAAGCAGCAACCCCAGTTTGAGAAACACCGTCCTAAATCAAACAAAAAGAAAACTATAGTTGATCACAACCAAAAGATTAAATGAATAATTCCCCAGAAAGGAAAATATCCTCATGTTAAGATCTTAGAAAGTGAGAAATCTTCATGGCATCCTATAAATTGAAAGCTTCTTTTTGCCATCTGTGAGAATGAGTGCCTATGGTCAAAAAATTATTTTCCCTCTCATACACTAACTGAAATGAACTTTTAAAGTGGAAACAATTCAAAGGTACAGAGTGACTGCAGACAAATAACCTTGTAGACTGAATATGAATAAATATACAACTTATGCTACATAAGGGGGAAATTTTCAATTCCTAAAGGAAATCTAAAAGCTTTCTGATTTTCTTTAATGATAATGATCTTAAATTTATCTAGCCCTTCTCATACAGATGGCTCACAAAGCACTGCTTGAACTTTACTGACTGCACAAGCACATATAGGGATCACTTCTCCCAGCTGAATTTACAGCCATCTCTGTTGTGAGCTGCAGCAACAGTTTAATATGATGCAAGAATTCTACACATCCCTTTAGGAGAGGAAGAGACTACATTGTGCAACTGAAAACTACAAAGCTAATTTAGATAAGCAGAATGTAATTACATGAGTTCCAGACACTGGGAGTTGCACCATACTTTGGAGAAAATGCTATGGGATCTTTAATGAATGTCAATGGTCTGATTTTTAGTTTTTTGTCTCATTTGATAGATTGAGCCTCCAGCAATATGTTGTCTCCTTAGCACAATCCTTGTAAATTGAATAATGATGTCTCAGCCCACAGAGCCAGGACTCTGGGAATGAGTGCTGCCACCTGAACCACTACCAGCTCTTACTGCAGCACCTTGGGCTTTCCCTAGAAGTCTTCTATCCAGTGGACCAACACTTGTGAAATCTGATGCAATTACAGTTAAACATAGCATGGCCCATATGGTTAAGAGGGAGGCCCATATTTTTCTCTTCATATTATATTTTGTAAGCACATATGAAGTGCATTTTTAAATGAAGCTCTTGCATAATCCAAATTCATTCATCTTGCAAAAATAGTAATTTATTTCATTTTAATACTGATTTTAGAAGTGTGTGCAATGGTCCATGAAGAAGTTGTGTCTTCAGAACATCATAACTGCTATCGGAAATAGGTTAAGTGTTTTCCATTTATTCTAATTATCATTAGCAGAAAAATGTGAAATGAAAACAATGGAGATTTTTTTAAAATGTGAATATCTAGTATGCTCCTTTGTATAAAATCCTGTATTAACCTAAGATGTAGGTACCATAAGATACTCGCTTTCTAAAAATCTTTTTAAAAAACCCTAATATTCCCAAACTTTGTATCTGAAGTGTAAAGCATAACAATTGTTTTATTTAAAGAAAAGACTGTCCAAAAAGATGTGTGTTTGGAATTTTGGTTAGTTGATTGGTTGGTTTTTCCTTTTTTGAGGCGAAGAGGAGGAAGTCTTTGAGACAAACAGGGAAGAAGGGATCCACGGTTCAATCCAACTCTAACTATATTATTAGGTAAGAACAGAAAGCTAAACTCAGAAATGCACTTGGTATTTGCAGCTTTTTGCCTTTACTCAAAAACTTTCACTGTTGCTAATTGAGGAGATCCCACTTACTTTGACACTTCTTTTAGACCTTCTTGTTGCATTTTTAGTGATGAGTGATGTAGGCTTGGTCCCAAATATAATGTAATATGTACTGCATTATATTATAGCTGCCAATCATCTTGACTTTCACTAAGTCTTTCATATATGCTCATAAGCAATTACTGTGATGACTTTCTGATTCTGAGGTCACATTGTTAAGCATTATGTTACCTTATTCTTTGCCATAAAGCTAAGCTTTTTTTTTTTTTTACTGTCACTTGCATTTATATGTCCTTTTTTTAGCTTCCAGTTTATTGTCTCTATTCCTACAGCATATAGTTTTCATCCCTAATGACCTGTTAATTTCATCTATAAGATGATGAATGCAACTTTTTTTCATCTTATATGTCATTGTTTCCATAATGTTCCTTACATAATTTACTGTTAAGTGAGTCAAGCTATTCAATTGAAAGAAGAATACAAATCCGCAGATGTGGATTAAAATATGGTTGCATAACTTTCACATGACAGAACCTTTATTATACAGATTTTCAGGTGAGACAACTAACTTATGCATTGTCTGACTCCTACAAAGAAATCATGTTACATTCTTTATATCTGAAGGGGGTTTGGGTCAAGGAAAAGTGGATTTTTGAAAAGAGAACAAGAGCTAGCATTAATTATGTTTTATGGATTTAAAAAAACAGGCCCACAGAATATTGCAGGAACATGTAAATCTTTAAAATATGCTAAAATATAATACAAGAAGTAGATTCAGGGCTCAATTCTCCCAGGCCTCTATGTGTGCAATTTCCATTGAAATCAGGACTTTAGTTTTGCACCACTGTACTTAATAAATAAGAAATACTACTGACTGCTACTGCATTGAGAGATTTACCAACAAAATTGTTTGACTGGGAAAAGGAAAACTATTCAAGCAACATATCTGAGGAAAAACAACAACCGTATTAGCATTTGCTAGTATTTGAAAAAAATTGTAGCTTGCTTTTTAAAAAAAATGTTTTATTGCAGTATATATTCATGACATGAAACTGTTCAAGGATACAGCTAATCCTAATATCTAAAAAAGGCTGCAACAATGGATTCTTAAATAACACTATGAGCTACTGTGTTTGACCTTGCTTAGGAGATCAAAGTGACATCTTAAGGCATACGCTATCCTTACACTAGAAAAATGACCTCAGCAGGCAATTTTATGAACATTATTGCATGGGAAAGTTGGAAAAAAAAGAGTGAATTATTTAATGGAATCCAATGCACATGGAAGCCAAGGCAATTCGACTGTTTCAAAGATTGCCTAACACAGAATCTTGTAATGAATGGTGACAGAACCATACTGCTAAAAATCCAACCCAGTGCCCTTATAGGCAATAGTACTGCTAGATCCCATAAAAACAAACAAGCAGAGGGTAAGAGAGAAAGCTAATAATTAATTAATAGAGTGTCAGGCAATTATGTAATGGCATCAGTGGAAAACTAAGACAGAGACATGACAAAACTAAGCAGATATCCGAACAGAATGACAGGATGCAGGGCCAAACTTGACAATAGCAACATTTCATTCTCTAGGGAAATTACACCTTTCATGTCTCTTTACCTTTGATGTATCCTGTTAGAATGCAAATAAAAAAAAATTAAGATCCATTGTAACTCAAGACAAACCAGTAGTAAAGTGCCTTCTGCTTCTATGCCTCAATCCTGCAAGGTTCTGAGCGCTCTGACCACAATCCAGTATGTGCTTAAGTGGTTTGCCGGGTTGTACCCAGAGTGCTCAGCACTTTGCTAAATCAGCACATTCCCCTAGCTGTCCTACTTTCAACCCCTCTTTGGTCAGCACTACTCACTTTCTGGACATTACAGGCCCTGGTGTAGAGGGGGTTATATCTGCCTTACTGCACTGCAGCTCACCCAAGCCCATTGTCAGGGTCTTCTCCATGCAGACTTTGAGTGATTTTGAACAACAGTCACAACTGCTCAGAAAATCCTATGCCACTCTATGGCCTGGAGCAAGTACGAGGATTTTACAGCAACAAGGACCATTCTTTCCCTGTCAACTCTCACCTGCCTAACACAGCACCCATTTATTTGAAGTTTGCCCTAGGGAAAGGATTTTCTGCTAACTGTTTAAGTCATATTTGGATATTTCATATATTGAGGCATTCAAAACAATGACCTTTCCCTTGATGTTTTAAACGTATTTCACACATTATTCCACATATTTTCTGTATTTGCATTAAAGGTGATGGTAACTATCAATAACTACATAGTGTAATTTTCTTCTGTACTGGAAAGTTTCTATATCTGACACTAGAGGTACAAACTTCACGGGACCTTTAAGGGCCAAGTTCTTAAAACATTTGTTTAGATATTGGGCCATGCCTAGATTATGCTTAACCTCCACTCCATCAGCAGTGTTTAGCAGTCTCACTTCTTCTTTCTTTGTTTTCTTCTTATTTATATGGCTACAGAACCTTTTACTATTGGTTTTCATTCCCTTTGCAAGGTCCAACTCTATATGGCTTTTGGCCTTACTCATTTTATCCCTCTATGTTCTGACCTCAATAAGGTAGCTTTCCTTGCTGATCCCTCCCATCTTCCACTCCTTGTAGGCTTTCTGTTTTTTCTTAATCAGCGCTCTAAGATGCTTGCTCATCCAGCTTGGTCTACAACTCCTGCCTATGAATTTTTCCCCCTTTCTTGGGATGCAGGCTTT
Source organism: Mauremys reevesii (assembly GCF_016161935.1). NCBI lineage: Eukaryota > Metazoa > Chordata > Testudines > Geoemydidae > Mauremys > Mauremys reevesii. Next base: position 25,248,816 of record NC_052629.1, on the reverse strand, counting down.
GATAGTTTTTCCAACTTGGACTTGAGGTAATTCCAGGCCTCCTCCACCTTTAGATCCACAAGTTCTTCAGTCCAATCCACTTCCCTATCTAATTTCCTTATTTTTTTAAAGTTAGCCCTTTTGAAATAAAAAACCCTAGTCACTATTTTTGTTTATCCTTCCATTTAGTTTGAACTGAATTAGCTCATGATCGCTCGAACCAAGGTTGTCCCCTACAACCATTTCTTCTATGAGGTCTTCACTACTCACCAAAACCAAATCTAAGATGGCATCCCCTCTTGTTGGTTCAGCAACTACTTGATGAAGGAATCCATCAGCTATCGCATCCAGAAAAATCCAAGCCCTATTATTATTACTAGCACGTGTCCTCCAGTCTATATCTGGGAAATTAAAGTCTCCCATGGTCACACAATTCCCATTAGTATTTACTTCATTAAAAACATTAAAGAGGTCTCTGTCCATATTCAAATCAGATCCCGGAGGTCTATAGCACAGCCCAAGCACTATCCCAGGGGAGACTCTAGTAACTTTCTTCTCTGACGTGATTTTTGCCCAGACAGATTCTGTCTTATCCATTCCATCACTCCTTATTTCTTTACAGTTTACTTCATCATTGATATACAATGCTACTCAACCACCTTTACCTTTATTTCAGTCTTTCCTAAACAGCACATACCCTTCAATACCTGTACTCCAGTCATGGCTACTATTCCACCATGTTTCTGTTATCCCTATAATATCTGGTTTCACTTCCTGCACCAGTAACTCTAGTTCCTCCATTTTGTTACTTAGATTCCTTGCATTGGTGCACAAACATCTTAATTTTTGCTGTTTGGCTTCACTCACATTCTTTACCTGATTAGGCACTGACATTCTACTGGCAGTATCACATATTAGACTGGTATCTACACGCCCTTCCTCCTTATGTCCATTCTCCTACCCATGGCTGTATGCTTTCTTACTTCATTTTCTTACCTCTCAGGGTATGTCTACACTATGAAATTAAATCAATTTTATAGAAATCAATTTTTAGAAATCGATTTTATACAGTCGATTGTGTATGTCCCCACTAAGCTCATTTAAGTCAGCGGAGTGTGTCCTCACTACCATGGCTAGCATTGACTTATGGAGCGGTGCACAGTGGGTATCTATCCCACCGTTCCCGCAGTCGCCACCACCCATTGGAATTCTGGGTTAAGCTCCCAGTGCCTGATGGGGCAAAAACTTTGTCACGGGTGGTTTTGGGTACATGTCATTTCTCCTTGATGCAAACCCGCCCCCTTTGTTGATTTTAATTCCCTGTAAGCCAACCACCCTCCCCCTTTCAAAATAAAGTAACTATTGTTTTGAAACCATGAATTCTTTCTTTATTAATTAAAAAAAATGAGATACTGGACAAGGTAACCCAGGTGAGGTGGGGGAGGAGGGAAGGACATGGCCACATTGCTTATTGTAGCCACACTAAAAATCAAACTATTTGAATGACAGGCTTCTGTTGCTTGGGCAATCCTCTGCAGTGGAGTGACTGGGTGCCTGGAGCCTCCCCCACCCCACGTTCTTGAGCATCTGGGTGAGGAGGCTATGGAACATGGGGAAGAGGGTAAGCGGTTATACAGTGGATGCAGTGGGGGTCTGTGTCCTTGCTGGCTTTCCTCAGCATTGCATCCTGCCTCCGCTCTTCACACTCACTTAATTCTTTCCTGGCCTCTGCCACTGAATGCTTCCACAGATTAAGCTGTGCCCTATCAGTGTGGGAGGACTGCATGAGCTCGGAAAACATGTCATCACGAGTGCATTTTTTTCACCTTCTAATCTGCGATAACCTCAGGGATGGAGATGATAGGGGGAGAGTAGAAACATTCTATGCTCTATGATTCTGGGGGGACTGCATGGTCACCTGTGCTGCTGAGTTCGTGACGTTGACCAAACAGGAAATTAAATTCAAAAGTTCCTGGAGCTCTTCCTGTGTACCTGGCTAGTGCATCAGAGTTCAAAGTGCTGTCCAGAGCGGTCACATTGGAGCACTCTGAGATAGCTCCCAGAGGCCAGTACCATTGATTTGCGTATGCACTACCCCAAATTCGACCCAGTAAGGTCGATTTTAGCACTTATCTCCTCGTCAGGGGAGGAGTACAGAAGTCGATTTTAAGAACCCTTTAAGTCGACGGAACGGGGTTGGTTGTGTGGACGCATTCATTTTAAAATCAACCTAACATGGCTAAATTCAACCTAGCCATGTAGTGTAGACCAGGCCTAAATGTTAAAATCTGGCGTGGTGATTACCTGGACATCTCCCAACCATGTCCCTCAAATTCCTATTTTAAAGCTCTCTTAATCAGTTGTGCCAGCCTCCATCCTAGAAGTCTATTTCCCTCCCTGCTCAGGGGAAGTCCATCCTGAGAGAACTGTTCTCTGTCCATGAATGCCTCCCAGTGCCCACACATCCCAAAGCCCTCCTTATAGCACCACTGCCTGAGCCATCTGTTGACCATCATATCTTGTCACACCTTTGTTGCCCTTCTCTAGGAATGGGTAGAATCCCACTGAAGATCACCTGAGCCTTGATTTCCTTAAGCTTCTTCCCCAGCCTGGCATAGTCTCCCTTGATACGGTCCAGCGAGAATCTAACCATATCATTTGTTCCCACATGAAGGGCAATCAGTGGATTCTTTCCCGCTCCCGTTAGGATTCTCTTCAGCCTCAAGTCCACATCTCGTACCTTAGATGGGGTGGGATCTGCGTTATTACAGAGAATTCTTTCCTAGGTGTCTGGCTGGTGAGTCCTGCTCTAATGCTCAGGGTTTAGCTGATTGCCATATTTGGGGTCGGGAAGGACTTTCCCTCCAGGGCAGATTGGCTGAGGCCCTGGGGAGTTTTCACTTTCCTCTGCAGCATGGGTCACTTGCTGGAGGAGTCTCTACATCTTGAAGTCTTTAAACCATGATTTGAGGACTTCCATAGCTCAGACATAGGCTAGAGGTTTATTACAGGAGTGGGTGGATGAGATTCTGTGGCCTACGTTGTGCAGGAGGTCAGACTAGACGATCATGATGGTCCCGTCTGACCTTAAAGTCTATGACTCTATGACTAAAATGTCTCTGTGTGTTCACAATTTAGTATGTACAATATTTGCCCACTATAACATGTACATGAAGCCAATAGAATTTGTACATGCAAAACTCATTGGCACTGGATTTGTTCACACAAACATTTTTTCATGGGTAAATTGCTTTTCTGTGAAAATGGGCAACTGATTTGCATGCGCAGTAGCAGATGCATTAGGATAGACAGGTCAAGACCCTTCTGAAAATGGAGTCTCTCTGAAAATTCATTAAAAATAATTCGACTATATCTGGTAATTTTCAGACGTGCCTTTCAATTAAATTGCCCATTACTACTTTGAAGGAGGAGTGCCACAACTGATTTTACTATGCTGGAGAGATAATTTCTTTCTTTCCTCGAAATTCTAAGGATAGGTTCTGGCCCATGCTAATGTCCTTTGGGGCCAATTCCATGGAGTTGTGGGGGGTTGCGGTACTGCTACTCTTAATTCTGCACTGCTGCTGGTGGCGGTGCTGCCTTCAGAACTGGGCAGATGAAGAGCAGAGGCTGCTGGCTGGGAGCCCAGTCCTGAAGGCAGAGCCACCAGCAGCAACAGCGCAGAAGTAAGGATGGCACAGTATGGTATTGCCACTCTTACTTCTGTGCTGCTGCCTGCGGAGCTAGGCCCTCACTCAGCAGCCGCTTTTCCGGCTGCCCAGCTCTGAAGACAGCAGTGCAGAAGTAAGGGTGGCAAAGTATGATATTGCCACCCTTAGTTCTGTGCTGCTGCTGGTAGGGCGCTGCCTTCAGAGTGGGGCACCCAGACAACAGTTGCTGCTGTCTGGCTGCCCAGCTCTGAAGACAGCACAGAAGTAAGGGTGACAATATCGCCACCCCCCTAAAATAAACTTGTGACCCCCTGCAACTCCCTTTTGGGTACGACACTCAATTTGAGAAACGCTGGTCTCCTCCATGAAATCTGTATTAATATAGGGTAAAAGCCCACAAAAGACCAGATTTCGTGGCCCATGACTTGTTTTACATGGCTGTGAATTTGGTAGGGCCCTACTTATATAAAAAGACACTTTCACTTTCTCATTAACACATTACTGACAAATATGAAATGTTAGGAATGAGTATGGCACCAAAAGTGGGTTTATGTTAAATTGTATAGATGGAAACATCTTAAGAATTTAAAAAACAGAGCCTCTTTTAAAATATAAATAAATAAAATACAGCTCTTTCCCCTCCTTTCCCCTCTCCATCCCATTTTTCAAGCGAATTTACCCTGCAGGGAAAGAAATCCCCTGCAAGATAACAGGAGTTTTAAAGTTGTTGATCTATAGATCAGAAAAGTGTGCTACTTTCCAAAGCAGATAAAGTTGTGGCTATGAATGAGGGAGACAATTAATATACAGCTATATACCACAAATCTAAAATTCTGGTTGGCTGATAATCTAAAACCTTCCCTAGAAATAGTGTTTAGGAAAAAGTTAGGGGATTAAGGCAAAAACATGGGGCCAAATTCCACTTTATTTACACTAGTGCATAAGTGTAGGTAAGAGAAGAATTAGGTCCAGATTGTCCAGCTGCAAGGAATCTGCCCATGCTGAATGAAAGATCTCTGATTGTAAAGGAAATAATTCTATCACCTCATACAAAGAAGGCTCTTCAGTAGCTGGTGGCAGTAGCACTACCCATAGATTCCAACCACTGCCTGGTAAGATTGCTGTCCAGGACCAGTTTAATACCTGTGCACAGAATGGCTATTTTGGTGGTAGCTGTAGGTGCCAACAACTATCAGATACTTTCAATGCCTTTTACCACAATAGTGTTTCAAAATTATAAATGGGAAAAACCCTAACTTCCTTCTCCTCCTACTAAGGGTATGTCTACACTACAAGAGTAGTTTGATTTAACTTAGGTCGAATTTGTGGATTCGACCTTATGAAGTCGAATTTGTGTATCCACACTAAAGACACTAATTTGACTTTGTGAGTCCACACTAACGGGGCAAGCGTCGACATTGGAAGCGGTGCATTCTGGGCAGCTATCCCACAGTTCCCGCAGTCCCCGCTGCCCATTGGAATGCTGGGTAGAGCCCCCAATGCCTGCTGGGGGAAAAATGTGTCGAGAGTGGTTTTGGGTAACTGTCGTCATTCAACCGTCACTCCCGCCCTCCCTCCCTGAAAGCGCTGGCGGGAAATCTGTTTGCGCACTTTTCTGGTCAGTGATAGCGCTGTGTGAGCGCTGCTGCTGAGAGAGGGTCTCCCTCCACTGGCTCTGCTGGGCCGCCTTGGCTCTGGAGCAGGCCATCAGTTCAGCGAACATCTCGTCCCGAGTCTTTTTCTTTCACCGCCTAATCTGCGCCAGCCTCTGTGAGGGGGATGCGGGGCAGTTCGGGAAAGAGACGCAGCTGTGTGATGGGAAAAAGGAAGTGATTTCCTTGCAAAGATACATGTTTGCGAACACTGAACACAGTCTACTCAGTTTCTGTGAACAAGACCATACAGGGCACCTATCTCATGTGCTCTCAGGACAAGTTCGAATTTTCGGCATTCACTTTCATTGCCTGGGGTCTTGCACTGGAGATCGGACAAGCGGGGCAGGACAGCAGAATCCGTGTAGCAGCCAGGCCTGGTAAGCCGTAAACTTTAGGATGCTTAACAGTTAATGGATAGCAGTGCCCTCCTGCTGCAGGCAATCTGGAAAGCATAAAGTCTGACCCTGTTCCAGCCCCTCGCGGCTGTCCCCGGGAAAGATCCCTGTATGCTTTCCCTCTGCAGCCTCCACCACGTGGCTGTTAAACGACGGTCATTGTTATGCAAAGGAAAAGTCAAGCATTCACAATAGTAACATTACAGTAATTCCCCTAATTAGATGCAGCAGTCGCCGAGCGAGATCACCCTGAGGCGGGTCACTAGGAGAGACAGAGAGCGCATGCTGCGTGAATCCCTGCACAGACCAGAGCCCTATGCTGCCATGCTGGTCGAGGCAATGCTCCGACTGTACCTCAGGATGGCCTGGCGCGGAAGAGTGTGCTTCCACGGAGCACCCAATAAGGCACCTCTCCCCAGGAACCTCCTGCGGAGGCTTTTCGAGTACCTCTACGAGCTTCGTGGAACTGTCCCAAGAGGATTTCTGTTCGATCCCTATATGTATTGATCTTCTTTTCATATAGTTTTTATTCCTGTTTTTAAAAATAAATGTTTACATGTTTATAGCACTTACCGACTGATCCTTCCCTGATTCAGAGTCCGGTTAACGGCCGGGAGGGTTGGTAGGGGATCTCTGTGAGGCTGATGAAGAGATCCTGGCTGTCGGGAAAGCAGTATTGTAAGCGCTGTCGCCTGCCTCGTCCTCCACAAACCCTTCCTCATCTTCCCATCCGCGAACATCGCCGAGAAACTGCCCGCCGACACTACCCCCTCCTCCGACTCCACGGTCACTGGTGGGGCAGTGGTGGCAGACCCACCGAGAATGGCATGCAGTGCCTCGTAGAAGCAGCATGTCTGGGACTGGGCTCCGGAGCGTCCGTTTGCCGCTTTGATTTTTTGGTAGCCTTGTCTCAGGTCCTTGATTTTCACGCGGCACTGCGTTGCATCCCGGCTGTATCCTCTGAGTGCCATGGCTTTGGAGACCTTCTCGTAGGTCTTTGCATTCCGTTTTTTGGAGCGCAGCTCCGAAAGCACAGACTCATCGCCCCACACAGCGATCAGATCCAAGACTTCCCGGTCAGTCCATGCTGGGGCCCTCTTTCTACTCTGAGATTGCATAGACTCCTCTGCTGGAGAGCTCTGCATCGCTGCCGGTGCTGCTGAGGTCGCCCCGATGTCCAACCAGGAACTGAGATTCAAAATGGCCAGACAGGAAAAGGAATTCAAATTTTCCCGGGGCTTTTCCTGTATGGCTGATCAGAACATCTGAGCTCGGACTGCTGTCCAGAGCGTCAACACAGTGGTGCACTGTGGGATAGCTCCCGGAGCTACTAAGGTCGATTTCCGTCCATACATAGGCTAACTGGACATAGCCATGTCGAATTTAGTGCTACTCCCCTCGTCGGGATGAAGTACCGAATTCGAACTAAAGAGCCCTCTAGGTCAAACTAATTAGCTTCCTGGTGTGGACGGTTGCACGGTTAAATCGAGTTAACGCTGCTAAATTCGACATAAACTCCTAGTGTAGACCAGGCCTAATTCTGTCTCTGCTCAAGCCTTGCTCTACCCTTTCCCTCTGCTTGTAAACCAGTAACACTCCCCTTTTTACACCTTCCCAGAAGGAAGTTAAAGATTGTTTACATTTTGGCCAGCCAGTCTGAAGGCTATTTGTCTCCATCCATAGAGATTCCAGGAAATGTATCTATATTGTAGTTTCTGTTGGATTTAATCTCTTTCTTAAAGGGAGAGCTTCACAGTTTTTAGTTGACACTGTTGAAAATTTTTATGTACTTTGGGATCATCCTCAGAGAATATGAGGGGAATATGTGGGGAAAGTAGTAGAAATCTCAAGAGGACAGGAAAGTTTGGGAGGCCTTGATACAGGCCTTGATTGAAACTCTAAAGGTCAAGATGCTTTGAAGATACCTTCCTTTCTTGGCACTGAGAGACAACAAAGAAAGAACTTGTTACCAGCCCTTTCTAAACATCTGAACTTTAAGGAGTCGTCTTTTAAACAAGCATGTATCAGAGAAAAATGCTCTAAAATTCAAAGCAATTAGGGCATATTGCAATGAATATTTATTTTATACTTTAATTAGTGTGATCCTCTGTCTTGAATTCTACTCCAGGAACTTCTTTTGAACTTCTTTTGATGATGAAGTAAACAAAAATCTGTTTTTACTTGACAGCATTGCTCACATTTTAGCTGTACTTTCACAAGCTCTAATATTACTAACAAATAAAACAGTCAAAGGAAAGAGGCAGGGAGAGAGAAAGGAGCCTGGAAGGAAGAAGTGGGAAGCATGGGGGTCACAGGAAAGAAGAGTAGTACGGGGGGAAGGGAGAGAGAGACCTGAATAATGTAGGATGTTGTGAAATATGGCATCTATTATTAATCTATATCTGTGCTGATTTATTTATTAGGGAACATATTATAGTGCTTAAGGAATCAAAGATTCATCCTCTAAATTAAAATAATATGAATTCTTTTGCCTTCAGATGCAAGTAGTGATCCAAGAATACTTTCATTTACAATCACTTGTATGGTGGTATTCCATCACCACAGTATCAGAGCACCAACATAATGAAATCAATTGTAACTGAGGAGAACCTAAAATTGATTGCTAAACTTTAGGTATTTCCAAGCCTGGCATTTTTCTAAGAGTCACAGGTAGAGCTGGGAATTCTCTGTAACTTGAAGTCTTTACACCATTATTTGAGAACTTCAGTAACTCAATAAGAGATTAGGAGTCTACTTCAGAAGTGTGTGGGTGAGGTTCTGTGGCTGGCAACGTGCAGGAGGTCAGAATAGATTATCATGATGGTCGCTTCTGACCTTAAAGTCTATGCGTCTATGAGCTGGCTAGAAAATGGATTTTATTCCCAAACAGAAAAATCAAAACTTGAAATATTTCAGCCAAAAAACAAAGTATTTCAATTTGGAAATGTCCAAATGCACCTATTTTCCTCTACAGGCTGGGCTCCCTGGCTAAACTACATCTCCCAAAATGCACCACATTCTCCTCTCTTGGTGAGCCATGCAGCACGTCACGGGAGATAAGTCTGGCTGGGAAATCCAGCCCATAGAATCATAAAATTATAGGGCTGGAAAGACCCTCAAGAGGTCATCTAGTCCATGCCCCTGCATAAGGCAGAACCAAGTATTCTTAGACCATTCTTGACAGGCATTTGTCCAACCTGTTCTTAAAACCATCCCTTCATGGGAATTCCACATTCTCCCTTGGAAGCCTACTGCAGTGGTTAACAGTCCTTATTGTTTTTAAGTTTTCCCTAATATCTAACCTAAATCTCCCTTGCTGTTGATTAAGCTCCTTACTTCTTGTCCTACCTTCACTTGTTTTCCATGCCCACTCAGGGCTGGCTTTAGGCTGATTTCCCCGATTCCCGTGAATCAGGCCCCACAGCATCCGGAAGAAGGGCCCCGCAAGATAAGGCACCAGAAGACAACTGCTGCCGAGGAAGGACCCTCCGCCGAAGTGCTGCCGGAAACAGTGGCAACTGATTGAGCTGCTGACGAATTGCCACCGCTATCTTTGGCGGCAGGTCAATCGCTGCCGCTGTCTTCAGCGGCATTTCGACGGCGGGTCTTTCTAATTGGGCCCCGCATGTCCTAAAGCCGGCCCTGTATCCACTGATCACACTGCATTTATAACAGCCCTTAACATCTTTGAAAATGTATCAGGTCCCCACCTCAGTCTTCTTTTCTCAAAACTAAAACACATCTTTTTTTTTTTAACCCTAGCTCATAAGTCAGGTTTTATAAAACTGGTATCATTTTTGTTGCTCTCCTTTGGATTCTCTCCAGTTTGCCCACATCTTTCCAAAAGTGTGGCACAAAGAACTAGACAGTACTGCAGCTGAGGCTTCCTGCTGAGTAGAGAGGACAGTTATTTCCCATGTCTTAACTATAACACTCCTGTTAATGCACCCCAGAATGAAATTAGCCTTTTTTACAACTGCATCACATTGTTGGCTCATATTCACTTTGTGATGCAAGAGAACCCCCAAGTCCTTTTCAGCAGTACAGCCACCTAGCCAGTTATTCCACATTTTGGAGCTGTGCATTTGATTTTTCCTTCCTAAGCAAACTACCTTGCACTTGCCTTTATTCAAATTCATCTTGTTGATTTCAGACCAATTCTCTAATTTGTCAAGGTCATTTTGAATTCTAATTCTGTCCTCCAAAGTGCTTGCAACCCCTCCCAGTTTCGTGTCAACTGAAAATTTTATAAGCTTATTTTCCATTACCCAGGGCATTAATGAAAATATTGAATAGTACCAAACCCAGGACAGACCCCTGCTGAACCTCCGCTACATAGATCCTCTCCCACAATTTGACAGTAAACCATTGATAATTACTCTGAAGAATACAGTCTTTCAACTAGTTGTGCACTCACCTTATAATTTTATCTAGACATCTCCCTAGTTTGCTTATGAGACTGTCGTATGGGGCTATGTTAAAAGCATTATTAAAATCCATATTATAATGTCTACAGCTTCTCCCCATCCACTAGGCCAATAACCCTGTCAAATAAAGTTTGGTTGGTCTGTCACGATTTGTTCTTGACAAATCCGTGTTACCTATTACTTATTACCCTATCATCCTCTAGATGCGTACAAATGGATTGCATAATCATTTGTTTTAGTATATTTCCAGTTATCAAAGTTAGGTGGATGGGTCTATAATTCCCTGAGTCTTCTTAATACCTATCTTAAAAAGGGGAACAAAGTTTGCCCATCCCCAGTCCTTTGGCACCCATCCTCCAGAGTTCTTAAAGATAATCACTAATGGTTCTGAGATTGTTTCAGCCAGTTCCTCAGGTATCCTAGGATGAATTTCATCAGGCCCTTCTGACTTGAATACCTCTAACTTATCTAAATATTCTTCAACCTGTTCTTTTTTTATTCTGGCTTGTGTTCCTTCCCCCTTGTTGTTAATATTGATTGTTTTTAGAATCGAGTCATAATTGTCTTTTTTTTTTAAAGAGAAAACTAAAGTAAAATAGGCATTAAACACTTCAGCCTTCTTGGTGTCATGCATTATTAGCTCTCCTCACCCACTAACCAGTAGACTGTGATGGGGCCCTCACTTCTTTTCAGTGCCTCCTGTTGTCTGGGTGTGGTGCTGCAATCTTTTCTGCAGCTGGCAACCGGTGTAGGTTGTTGACCTTTGTTGGTAGTTCTTCAGTGACTCAACCATCCAGACATGGATGAACCCCCAATTGGCAGCAGTGGGGCACAAAACTCCTCCAGCTGCAGGGAGAGAGCGAGCTTCACTGATCCTGGGGTAGTGGGGGGGCACAGAAAGTGCCCCTCCAAAAGCGGCCAAATTTGTATTTGTGTGTGCACGTCCCTGCTTTTAGGCAAATTCATTGATAATTTCATAAAAGCTATTTATTCTTTCCATGATTAATTTGGCCTTGAGATATCTCTTTAGCCCCTTTTTGGTGTTCAAAATGCAGCTTTCTGTATGCAGCTACATAGACATGAGCAACTGAAAAATATATTGGACCAGATTCCCTGCCCCCACTACACTCCCTTTCAATGGTTTTAGAAGAGACTGAGGCCTGGTCTACACTACGCATTTAAACCAAATTTAGCAGAGTTAAACCGATTTAACCCTGCACCCATCCACACAATGAGGCCCTTTATATCGATATAAAGGGCTCTTTAAACCGATTTCTGTACTCCTCCCCGACGAGAGGAGTAGCGCTGAAATCGGTATTGCCATGTCGGATTAGGGTTAGTGTGGCCACAAATCGACGGTTTTGGCCTCCAGGCGGTATCCCACAGTGCACCACTGTGACCGCTCTGGAAAGCAATCTGAACTTGGATGCACTGGCCAGGTAGACAGGAAAAGCCCCGCGAACTTTTGAATTTCATTTCCTGTTTGCCCAGCGTGGAGCTCTGATCAGCACGGGTGGTGACGCAGTCCCAAATCCAAAAAGAGCTCCAGCATGGACCGTACGGGAGATACTGGACCTGATCGCTGTATGGGGAGACAAATCTGTTTTATCAGAGCTCCGTTACAGAAGACGAAATGACAAAGTATTTGAAAAAATCCATAGGCTATGATAGACAGAGTCCACAGCAGGGACTCAGCACAGTGCTGCATGAGAAGCATAATGGAAAGCCAAAGAATCAAATGGCCGCTCATGGAGGGAGGGCGGGGGTACTGAGGACTCCAGCTATCCCACAGTCCCTGCAGTCTCTGGAAAGAATTTGCATTCTTGGCTGGGCTCCAAATGCCTGAAGGGTCAAAAACATTTTCCCAGGTGTTTCAGGATGTATGTCGTCAATTTACACCCTTCTCCCCCCCCCCCCGAAGGAAAAGGGAAAAAAATCATTTCTCGCCTTTTTTTAATTTCACCCTATGTCTACTGCATGCTGCTGGTAGACGAGGTGCTGCAGCGTTAAACCGCAGCATCCTCACCCCTCCCCTCCCCGGTGGCAGACGATACAGTACAAAAGGACTGATAGCCATCCTCATCATCATCCTGTGAGTGCTCCTGGCTGGCCTCGGTGAGGCCAGCTGGGGGCGCCTGGGTAAAAATAGGAATGACTCCTGGTCATTCCCAGCAGATGGTACAGAATGGCTGGTAACCATCCTCATCATAGCAACTGGGGGCTGAGCTCCATCAGCCCCCCCCCCCCATTTCATGTCTAAAGAAAAGATTCTGTACTGCCTGGATTATCATAGCAGCGGGGGCTGGGCTCCTCTTCCCCCCCCCCCCTTTTAATGTTCTGCCTGGACTATCATAGCAGCTGGAGGCTTCCTCCCCCTCATTTTATCTCACTAAACACTCAGTGTTTCTTATTCCTGCATTCTTTATTACTTCATCACACAAATGGGGGGACACTGCCACGGTAGCCCAGGAGAGTTGGGGGAGGAGGGAAGCAACAGGTGGGGTTGTTGCAGGTGCACCCCCTAGAATGGCATGTAGCTCATCATTTCTGCGGGATCTCTGGGGCTCTGACACGGAGCGGCTGTGCTCTCTGGTTCTCTAGTACACTTGCCCCATATTCTAGGCAGGGCTGACTCTATTTTTAGACAAAACATAGGAAGGGAATGACCCAGGGAATCATTCCCATTTTTGCCTATGCGCCCCCGGCCGACCTCAGCGATGCCAGCCAGGAGCACTCATGATACAAGCAGATGGTACAGAACAACTGATAACTGTCATCTCATCGCCAATTTACAATGGCATGGCAGACGGTGCAATATGACTGGTAACCATCTCTGCTACCTTGGAAAGGCAAATGAATGCTGCTGTGTAGCAGTGCAGTACCGCGTCTGTTAGTAGCATCCAGTACACATACAGTGACAGTGACAAAAGACAAAACAGGCTCCATGTTTGCCATGCTATGGTGTCTGCCAGGGCAATCCAGGGAAAAAGGGCGTGAAATGATTGTCTGCCATTGCTTTCCCAGAGGAAGGATTGAGTGATGACATTTACCCAGAATCACCCGCAACACTGTTTTTGCATTGGGATCTCAACCCAGAATTCCAATGGGCAGGGGAGACTGCGGGAACTATGGGATAGCTACCCACAGTGCAACGCTCCGGAAATCGACGCTAGCCTCGGTACATGGACGCACACCGCCGAATTAATGTGCTTAGTATGGCCGCGTGCACTCGACTTTATACAATCTGTTTTACAAAACCGGTTTATGTAAAATCGGAATAATCTTGTAGTGTAGACATGCCCTGAGTAGCTATGTATTCTGCTGAAGTGTGGAAATTCCTGACAGAGATACAGTCAATAAAGCTTGATCCTATAAGATCTCTGCCCTGGTGGGGGCAAGAGGGATAGGGAATGGGTGTGGTTGGAATGCAATATGTGCTGGGAATCGTGAAGTGGTGCATGATTTTTTTAAAGACCTTTGCAAGCTGGTGCACATTACAGCAGCAAAACCCATGACAAAACAGAGAATCCGAGAGACATAACCAGCTCTCTGATAAGCTCCCCACTCTCTACTGCACCCAGCAGAAGCTTAATGCAGCTAGAATCTGTCCTGACCTCCTTATGAAACAAAGAAGAGTTCACAAAGGGGAAATCTGCTGTGTATGTGAGAAGACAGGGCACAAGGTAGCTTCTCTTGCTTATGTTACAAGGGCTTGATCCTTCATTCCAGAAAGTCAATGGCAAAGCTCATTCATTCATTCATGCCCGTCACCCCAACCGGGGTATGGGCCGCCAACAACAGATCTCCATAGTCTTCTATCCTGGGCCCATTCGCTGGGCTGCTGGTAGGTATAGCCATTTTTTTTTCACTCTGAACCTGAAGGTCTCTCTATGCCCTAGTCAGGTTGTTGTGTTCTCTCTCTCTCTGCTGCCTGCGCCTGCCCCCTTTAATGGTGCAAGATCAGGGCCTAATTAGTTAAATTAGTGTAGAAAGAAGGTGTGAGAAAGATTAGCAGCCTTTTCCACTCACTACCCCTGTTAAATTATGTCTTCTACATTAGGTTCTTTTGATTATGTCTTTGATTGTGTATTTTACGTTAGGTTCTTTTGATAATGCACTCAACCAAGATTGGTCAGATTTGGCAAGCAAAGGTCAGAGTTAATTCACTGTAGACCCTATACTTTATGTACTTATATAGCGACAGACAAGTCATGTGCCACTGTTCTCAAATATTATTTTGAGTTTCAAAGGCAAATATCAGATAATAAATGTTAGACTTCAGCCTTTATTTAATAGTGTGACTATTTCTTTAATTTTTAAAGAACAGGCAAAGTGCTACATAATTGCACATGGAATTCAAATTGCATGGAACTCACTTTTAATGCTTTTAAAAGAAATAGTGTCCAATTAAGTAACCTAACTGCTGGTTGTTAAATGACAATGGAAGCATTCAAAAGCTGGGAGGAACGTTAGGTACTTTTATTCCTTTTTTTTTTTTTTTAAGGAAAAATGTCAAAAAAAATAGAAGGAATAATGCTGCTTTTCCAGCCCACTGCAAGACAGTAATACTGCCATGCAAAATAATCCCAAACAATTATGCTGACAGGTTTGACAACAGTCAATAGTGAAGACTGAATACACAGTAGTTGGGGGTGGGGAGGAGGGGAGAGAAGCATGGTAGTTTTTCTTATACAAATGAGAAATGATTTTACCACATGTGGTAAAATCAAAGAAGTAGGTACTACTCTGAAGAGTCAGATGTGGGAAGTAACTGTAACTGGGTGAGGAGACAATGTAGTATGAGGGGTGAAAACATTATCTAAAGTCTGATCTGTTCTTTAGTACAACATTATCACAGGATTTATATATTTCTAAAATCACACACAGTGCTTCGCAGTGCTCCCAATAAACAACAATTGAACTTTTCTATAGTGAAGTTCATTTTAAAACTATTGAAGGATACTGCCACAAGTGGTACAGCGTAGTTTGCTAAGCACAAAGTCAGTGTGTTTAAGAGCCTTCTTGGGGGAACTGTAAACAAGAAAATTAATTGGAATAAGGTATGACTAGGAAATATATTGCACCAATATGATGAGACAGTGACACTGACAAGACATTTCTATAACTGAGTCCACATTCACTTTCTGGGAATGATACCCAAGTAGGCAAGGATTACCAGAACCACAATGACTAGATGCTATTATTTTGTGTTGAAGTAACCCCTGTGGGAAAAAAAAATGAACAATTTATTTGGTTAAGTATTCTCTTTTATGTACAGTGGAAGCTCTGATGCTAATTAATAGATACATTTCCTCGAATAATTGCACTTTTTTCCATAGCTACACTAAATTCTAATAGGTTTGCTTTAAAAAACTGATTCTGGTTGTTTTACAAAATCATATTCAGTTTACTTTTAATGAGTCAGTCATATTTTAGATATTGCTGAAAAATGTTTCAAGGAAGATCTACTGAATTAAAAAAGCCTTTATTTCTGCCATGTCTATTTACATGGTATCAATTGGAATAAACAGACTGCGATGGGGTATGCCCCACACCAGGCAAACCAAATCAGCCACTAATTGGAAGTAAGCTCACCTGTGAGGTAACAGGTGGGGATTACAGAAAGCCAAAAGACTGGCAACAGAGGAGGGGCTGCAAAGTGAAGAGTGGCGATCAGTCTCCCTGAGGGAAGGAGGAATAGGAATCCCTGAGACCTAGACGACTCTAGAAGAGAGGGGTCTGACTAGAATGAGTGGAATCAAGGTAGGGTGACCAGACAGCAAGTGTGAAAAATTGGGATGGGGGGGGGGTAACAGGAGCCTACATAAGAAAGCCCCAAATATCGGGACTGTCCCTATAAAATTGGGACATCTGGTCACCCTAAAGCAAGGTAGGAAGTAGTCCAGGGCAAAAACAGTAAGTTTAGGAAGGCTGAAGACCTCAACTGCTTGATAAAGGGCCCTGGACTGGAACCCAGAGAAGACGGGGGACCTGGGTTCCCTTATCAACCACTGCCAAGTTACACTGCCAGGAGCAGTGAACTAGCAGACTGTGTGAGTCACAGCAAGAGGGACAGAGGCAAGGTAGTAGGGGTGAGGGCTGTTGGATGCTGTTTGTTGGGAGAGACTTGGAAAGGGGTCCCAGAAAGGGAAATCTAGCCAGAGGGACAAGTCATGAAGAGAAAGCAGGACTCCTGGAGTGAGAGAAGAATAACTGAGTTTTTAGACAAAGAAAATGCAGTAAATCTAATCTACCTGGATTTCCATAAGGCATTTGATACAGTTCCACGTGGGAAATTATTAAGTTAAATTAGAGAAGATGGGGATTAAAATGAGAATTGAAAGGTGGATACGGAACTGCTTAAAGGGCAACTACAATGGGTCAGACTGAAAAATGAACTATTAGGCTGGAGAGAGGTTACTAGTGGAGTCCCTCAGGAATCAGACTTGGGACCAATCTTATTTAACATTTTTATTACTGATGTTGGCATGAAAAGAAGGGAGAGTGCACTAATAAAATTTGTGGCTAGTTGGAAGATATAGTCAATAAGAAATAGAATGAAATTTAATAGTGCAAAGTGCAAGGTTATGCATTCAAGGACTAATAAAAAGAATTTTTGCTATAAACTGGGGACTTATCAGTTGGAAGCAACAGAGGAGGAGAAAGACCTCATCTGGAATGCTGTGTGCAATTCTGGTCTCCCATGTTTAAGAAAGATTAATTCAAACTAGAACAGATACAGAGAAGGGCTACTAGGATGATCCAAGGAATGGAAAACCTACCTTATGAAAGGAGACTCAGAGTCTTGTTTAGCCTAACCAAAAGGCAGCTATGATTGCTCTCTATAAATACATCTGAGAGATAAATACCAAGAGGGAGAGGAGTTATTTAAGTTAAGCACCAATGTGGGCACAAGAACAAATGGTTATAAACAGGCAATCAACAAGTTTAGGCTTGAAAAAAGGTTTCTAACCATCAGAGGAATGAAGTTCTGGAACAGCTTTCCAAGGGGAGCAGTGGGGGCAAAAAACCTAACTGGCTTCAAGATTGAGCTTGATAAATTTATGGAGGGGATGGTATGATGGGACTGCCTATGATGGCATGTGGCCCATTGGCAACTGCCAGTAGCAAAAATCCCCAACTGATGGAGATGGGACTCAAGATGGGCAGGTCTCTGATCTACTACAAATAATTCTTTCCCAGGTATCTGCCTGGTGGGTCTTGCCCACATGCTCAGGGCCTAACTGATCTCCATTACCATATTTGGGGTCTGGAGGGAATTTTCCCCTGGGTTGGATTGGCTGAGACTCTGGAGGGTTTTAGACTTCCTCTGCATCATGGGGCATGGTCATTTGCTGGTTTAGATTAGCTTAAATGTAACTTGAGGTTTTTAAACCCTGATTTGAGGACTTCAGTAACTCAGCCAGAGGTCAGGGGTTTATTTCTAGAGTGGGTGGGGTTCTGTGGCCTGCAATGTGCAGGAGGTCAGACTAGATGATCACGTTGGTCCATTATGACCTTCAAGTCTATGAGAAGGGCCACAGACAGAGAAAGCAGAAAGTCAGAAAGTGATGGAATGCAACTGCTGGAAATGGGCATCAGCTGGGCAGAGCTAATCCCCAGTACAGCCAGGTCAAGGAGCTATCAAGCAGTGAAGACAGTACTCTATGACACAAACCAATAAGGATGCAACTATTCTCTCACATCAAGGAGAAATGAAGTATGATCTTTGGCAGCAGGGGTTTATTAACATGCCAACACAATATGTTTAACTCTGAGCTTTCACCAAGAAACCACACGAATCACAATTTTGAAGCCTATCCTAAATATCATCCAAGTTAAATTTTATAAATATTACTGCCACCGTAACTGCTTAATACAATGAGGATTAAGACACTGACCTCACAAACACTTACACACAAGTGAACAGTGCCACTGACTTGAGTGGTACAATTCAAATGTTTGGCTTCCTTTATGGAACAGCTTCCGCATGAGGCGAGATTAAAAGAATTGTGATTGCTCAGCTTTGAAAAGATAAAACTGAGTTGGGATATGACAGAAGTCTATAAAATCATGAATGATGTGGAAAATGTGACTAAGGAAGTGTTATTTACCCTTTCGCATAACACAAGAACCAAGGCTCACCCAATGAAATTAATAGGCAGAAGGTTTAACACAAACATAAAGAAGTACCTTTTCACACAACACACAGTCAACTTATGAACTCATTGCCAGGGGATGTTGTGAAGGCCAAAAGTAAAACTGGGTTCAAAACAGAATTAGATAATTTCATAGAGGGTAGGTGCATCAATGCCTATTAGCCAAGATGCTCAGGGATGGAACCCCATCCTCTGGGTGTCCCTAAACCCCTGACTGCCAGAATCTGGGACTGGATGGAAGGGGATAGAGCCTATGAGTCATTAAGCCATGTAAGGACATGTGACGTACTCATGTGACCCTGGATTCCATCTTGGACCAGTAACTTTCTACAAACTGGGCTGTGAACTGTGTTTGAAGCAGTACATTTCCACACACATGGCAAAAGGTATAAAAGACCCCCGAGGAACCTCCGTTTTGCCTATTTCCTGCCCTTATTCTCTGGACTATGGATTTACAACTAAAAGGCGCATATTGAACTATGGGCTGAAGACCTTCCAATCTTTTGGAAGTTACCAGAGAGACTTTACAAGCCAGCAGTCTATATCCCTTCTACAGACCTGATACAAGAACTTCACAATTATTGTGTGTATATGATCTATAGCCATTTTAACTCTCTTCTTCCTTTCTTTTATTAATACACCTTTAGATTTTACTTACTAAAGGACTGGCAGCAGAGGCACCATTTGGAGGGGGAGGGGCGGCTTCTGCCGTGCCCCCTACCCCCCCCACCCCGCCCCGAGTTTCTGCACACATCCTAGCCCCAGGAGGAGCTTTTAACAGCAGCACAGCCTGAATGTGGAATGTGAATTCTGCAGAGGAGAAATGCTACTCCCAGCTTGTGCCTCGGGGCAGGGAGTCAGTATTTTGTTTATAAACAGAGGCAGGGTGATTAAGATAAGAAAGGGCTGGTAATTAAATTAAGGATCTGGAAGTCCTAAATAAGCCTGTAAAACAGGAATATCTCAGGGGAGGGTGAAGGTTTGAAGACAGAATGCAGGGGACTCAGAAGAAATACAGCCAATGTTACATTCAGAAAAGAGGGAGATCTGAAGGGAATAGGTGAAAAGAAGGGGACAAAACCAAGGAAAGGAATAGCATGTGGCCCCATCAATGTAGTATCTGAGCTCCTCACAATGTCCAACCTATTTCTCCTCACAGCCCCTCAGTGATGTAGCGCAGCGCTGTTATCCCTATTGTACAGATGGGGCACTGAGGCAAAGAGACTAAAGGCCAGATTTTCAAAGGCATTTAGGCACCTAGTGAAATTTTCAAAAGCGCTTAGAAGGTTAGGTGCTTTGTTAACATCATTAGATGCCTAATTGCCTCTTTGGGTGCCTGAAAACTTTTGACACTGTCCCCAAGGCCATACAGGAAGTCCATGGGGGAAGGAGAGCCCAGATATCTGAAGGCTTTCTCTCTCTCTGCTGCATGCTGAAGGGGGAAAAAAAAAAAAAGAGGAGTCTGATAGATGGGATCAAAACCAAGAAAGCCAATTCTCTGAGACCCCAGCAAATGGTCCCAGGCAACTGGGAAGGATGTCATGATTGACAGCATGAAAAGCAGCAGAGAGGTCAGGCAGGATGAAGAAAGAGAGACAGAGTCAGATGAGAGGAGATCATTTAACCCCCCAAGGGTAGCAGGTTCTGCCCTATGCTGAGTTATAGAGGAATGGCTGTTGTGCAATTTTACATTTTAACTGAAAACCATTTTGTTTTGTCATTTTTTGTTCTGAGTTTGAGAAAAGGAAGGAATGAGAAAGTGCTGTATCAGTATCAGATGTGTTTATGCCTCAAATTCTTAGTGTTTCAGCTCTATTCAGGCCAATTCCAGAACAAAGAACAGAAATTGCATCCACAGAGTCCATAATGTCAATGATTATTGTTATGATTTGTATTATTCACTGGACACCATCTGTATGCTCAGCACTGTTCAGAATATGCCAGAAAAATATAGTCCCTCAGCAAATGTGTATAAAATGTGGATAAGATGGCTCAAATATTTAAATATGAAGTGTATAATTATTGAGCACATGTTAATATCTATGAGAGGAGTGCTGTCAGCAATAGAAGTTTTACCTAATTAAGGACTGGAAGTTTGGCTCTCCAGCTCCCGTGCCTGTTTATTTTCCTTTCCTGTTTGCAGAGGCCTTGATATACTTCAGAAGACTCAATATTTTTCTGAACTTTAAAATGTGGAATTTTCTTGGTTTTTGGTTTTAAATATTCTCCTGCGAGAACTGCACCTCAATCACTGTGGTGTTGGTTTAAGAGCCTTCTGGAAAATAACTAGCCTTTAAATAGAAGTGAAAGCAGTGTTGCCAATTCTCATGATTTTGTCATGAGTCTCATGATAATTATTGTTTTCCTTAAAGCCCCAGCTCCTGGAGTCAAGTTGATATATGATGATTTCAACCTTCATTCTTAAAGAAAAATTAAGTTTCTAGCCCTTGTGGCTGTGGAGAAAGCTTCAAAATGTGACCCCAGTGCACCCTAAATGCTCAAAAACCAGAAGGCAAATAAAAAGAACACCAAATCTATTATTTTTACATAATCTCCTGATTTTTGAATATTCAAGGTTGGCAATACTGTGAAAGTGACTTGAAAGTGTCAGTTTCACTTTTTGTTTAAAGTCAGTTTCTAGTCTATTATCTGTTGCATAGTAACACCTCTAGAGTCCCAGGCAGGTGCGATATAAACTCAAAGGGCTTTGCCCTAGCAGAATTTTCCAAAAGTGAAATGATCTATTTGCAGTTCACCAAGCTTGGAAAAGTAGGTAGCTTAAATGAAAGAAAGTAATCTAGATTTTTCTACAATTGTTTCAATTGTTGTATTCAAGATCAAGAATATACTTTAAAATTTGAAACCTAACCAATGTCCCTTAAGTGACTTGACCCAACATGTTAGTATTAGAGCTGCATATGTCAAATATTTATTTAATTTTCTTTCTTTATATAGTAATTAGTTTGAGTATTCCTGACACCTCATTTCTAAATTACTATCTGCAAAATAAATAAATAAAATAAAATACTAGAGTTTTCAGGTGCCTGAGTAGCCCCTGGAATCACTGTTAAAGTTGCCTCCTACACCAAAATCTGAAATGGTGTTCCTGATTGGCAGCAGCGTGATTATTGGGTACAATCTGAGTTATATATTGACCTGGCTATGTGTCTGATCTCTTGGGATTAGAACAACCCTATATGTGATCAAATTGGTTTTCAATAACTGCTCATTCTAGAGTCCAGTGTCTTGGTGGTGAGATAACGGCTGGAATGGCTAAGGACACTGCATCTCTGACTTCTCGTTAACTAGTGTGGTGAGACAGAAGTTTACTTTTGTTACTGGCTTGGTATAATTGAATAATCACCAGTTTGGGGTGAGTCTGCCCTATTTCTCAGCCATTTGTCCTGAATCTGGTATTCTTATCTGTGACCCACTGATACATAATGACACAATGGGGTTTTACTGTAGGTCATATTAGAAATTTAAAAATCCAAATATTCAGTGGAATTGTCTGAGTCAGAAGGTATTGGCAGGTTATATAGGTGGCTGAAATATATTGTACAGAACTTGAAAGTAGTCACTATTAATTAACTGTAGAAATACCAGTTGCTGTATCTTTTTAATTAAGAGAGAATTGCCACTTCCTTTATAGATCCATGGTTTCAGGGTTTATTAGTGATTGTCCATCTTTATTACTCTGATATAGAAGATACCACCCCAAATTATTTTTTAAAATATGAAATGATTTAAATCCAATAATTTTTGTTTTAAAGAGGCAAAATATGTAATTAAGTAGGGGTTAAAGACATTTTCTTATCTCATTCTGTACAAAAAAAATGGATCAACACCTAAAGTAAAATAAAGTTTGAGATAGTATTTTTTTAATAAAAACTTGAAAAAGTTGGCGCTATCTAAGTTTTTAGAAAAAGACACATATCAGTTGTTCAGACATTAGCTGTGTATGCAGTAGGACAGGACTTCCCACTCCAACAACAAAGTCAGTTTAATGAGGACAGAGACCACACCAGAGTCCAAATAATTATACAATTTCACTGAGACCTGTCTGCAATCTTCAAATGACAATACAAATATCTCAGTGCTCGAGACTTATCTGGAAAAGAATGTTATGACAGTAAGAGACAGGAAGGTAGAGCAGTCTCTTCTCTTTTCCCAGCTCATGTCAATCTAGAATAAAAAATACTGAAAATTAGAGGGAAATTTTCAAATGCATGAATACAAGACAGGCATCCAACTGACTTTGCATGGCAGCTGGGTGCCCGATTGCAACTTGCCTTTGAAGATCTCCTCCAATGTTTCATCAACACTCCCCATTTAGGCACCATCTACAATACAGTTGAGATTTTCTGAGGGACCTATTGGAGTTAGGGCCCCAACTCCCACTAGGAAAAAAAAATCAGAGAACTGGAAGGACGGATGCTTGGCACTGGTTACACTGACACCATCAATAGTCTCATCTATGCAAAAATGCAGAACTGGTCAATGTCAGCTGAGGCTGCTGGCAAGGGTAGGTAGAAAGAAAGAAAGAAAGAAAGCTGTTAGCAGCTGCAGTTACTAGCCAAAAATCAATGGGAGTCAGGCACCTGAGATCCCTTTGAAAATACCAGCCTCCGATTTTAAACTGAGTTTGTCACCAGTCAATGCTATGCATGGTTCTAAACATTGTTTGGGTCCACATGCACCACAGTAAATACCTGAGCCGGAGATTTAGACTGAAATAAAATCCATGAAAATAATAGAGTTCCAGCTATCCTAATTGATATAAGCTAATTGCAGACTTACCATGAAACCACATGCATTGTACAAAGAACACTAAAATTATTTTATAATCAATGGTGCTTAGCTCAGACTTAATAGTGTGAAATTTAATTTGCAAATAAGCAACGTAAGGCAGAAAAGGCTAAATATTAATTTTAAGAGTAAATTTCACAATCTATAGTATTACTTCCTGTTTTATAATTAAAGCAATGTTACTGTTTTTCTCTCGTCTTGTAACAATATCCATGGCATTGGGGTATACTTGCAATAAACTGCTTTCACAAGGATCAAATGCCTCATCTTTGTTTTGGCACTAAATCAACAGCAGAAGCTGTTTATTGCTTCGTATACACCAATGCCATAAACATTAGCTACAAAATTACTATAATTAAGCATGGGTTTTATTAATCAAAACTAGTGTGGAAATATCAGGTTTGTTTGAGATGTTTAAACCTGCCAAGTTTGAGAGATCTGTAAAACAGGTTAAAAATGGCATTTTCATGTGACCAACTGTTCCTCAGTAATTTGTTCCGAAGTCCATAAATATTGTAGTTGCATTTAAAATAAAAGCCAATATGTCAACTGATAGGACTTACCCAAATGTAAATAGGCATATCATTTGGAACTGTTGTCATGAATTGAGTGTTTATGCCTTTTTATGTGAACAGGTGCTAAATGAAATTCTGTGGCAGGTAGGTTTTTCTCCATTTGTATGTCAGAAGAATATACAAAACTGTAGATAGCTTACTCCTTAAAACAGGTTTATAAATCTTTTATGTGATCCATATTATAGGTGACCTGATTATTTGCATTGTATTATAATATAATAAAATGTAGAATGATATAATATACAACAGGGGTATGCGTGCAAACTTTAAATGAACATTAAAAGTGCAAAGTCAAGCACTCAAAAACAAGGAAATGCCACAATTAAGGTTTGCTATGCAACTTTAATTCAGTCCCCTTATGCATATCAATCGTGATAGTCACATGATCACATACTATATTTTCCCTAGAACTCCTGCCTCATTCAGTGAATGGAACGGATGGTGCTTCTTGAGTCAGTAGCTGTTCAATATTTCTTTTTTATCCTCATTATTCAATATATGGCCACATCCCTTAATTACCACACTGCATTTAAATACTGTACTGAATAGAGGATTATTAATTTTCCTGTGAGCTTTACTATGGCACTCAGCTCTGTAGCATCTGAGCACTTCACAAACAAACGTATGTATCTTCACAACATCCCTGTGTGGCACTGGAATTACCCCAGTTTTACAAAGGGGCAAATGAGATTTTAAGGCCTAAATTGTCAGAAGCATCCACTAATTTGGGGAGCTCAAATTGAGTTGCCCAGAGTCTGATTTTTCAAGGCAACTAGCATTTTTGTGGTACTTCATATGTTCAAAGCACACTACCATTGACTTTACTTGCCATTGAGTGTCAGCACTTTGGCAAATGAGGCCCCAGGTGTCTCAGGTTGGGCACCCATACAATGAGAAACACACAATTAGTGACCACCTCTGAGAAGTTTGGTTTAAGTGACTAACTCTTGTTCTTTCAGATGTGTTGCATATGTCCATTTCACTGCAGGTGCATGCATGGTGCATTAGAGTCAGAAACGTTTTCCCTTTTGTGGTACCCATCCTGGTGACACACACACACACTCCACTGCCTTGTGCTGCTGCATGATAGTATAAAGGTTGGTGTTACCTCTGGTCCCCTAAAAACCAACCCAGGGTCACACTTGTATTAGTTTTATTACAATGCCGCTGTTAGGTCAGATAGAAAAGAGATGGAGCTTATTCATACACACACACACACACACACACACACACACTCACTGCATTCATACCCTCATGCACCCACACACTTACACAGGTGGAGAGTTACCGGAGACAGCATGGAGGCCAAGAAACCAAAGCGTGGTAGATCTGGTATGTCCGCCTGCGGTCACGAATCCAGGCTGCTGAGCAGGTCAAGAAGGAGGGGCTTGTGTGCATGCCTTCTTCCTCTTATGGAACTGGGCAGCTCCTGTCACGTACACTGAGTTTCCTTTCTGTGTCCATCACCAAGAAGCATTCCCAGACCAGTTCCTTTCATGCATACCATGTGGTTCTTTTCTTTACAGCACTCCGTGATTGCCTTCTCAAGGCAGATTATATTAGACACACCTGGCTCCTTTCTCCTTGCAGTTCCTCTCCGCCCAGTCCCACATACACTCCCTTGTTCACACTCCCTTATCTTCCCCACACACTCCCTTGTTCACAATCTTTTTGATTGTGTGGTGGGATATTACACAGCTTGGTAATATCATACAAGTGGTAACTTGAAAAGGTTACAGAGCTTGCAAAGGTTACAAAACTTAAAAGGCTATGCTAACAATAACTGAAGTTACAAAGTCTGCAAAAAAGGTTGCAGAACTTAATGATACAAGTTACTGATCTTAAAATCACATTTGAGCGGAGGCTTTACATAACAGTTGGGAGCTGCCCAAAATCCCCTCAGTTCTTTCACACCAGACAAACTCCAATATAGAGGGGAAGGAGGGTGGGTCATCGAATGGACATGTGCAACATATCTGACTTATGAGGAGAGGCTGAGGGAACTGGGATTGTTTAGTCTGCAGAAGTGAAGAATGAGGGGGGATTTGATAGCTGCTTTCAACTACTTGAGGATGGATCTAGACTGTTCTCAGTGGTAGAAGATGACAGAACAAGGAGTAATGGTCTCAAGTTGCAGAGGGGGAGGTTTAGGTTGGACATTAGGAAAAACTTTTTCACTAGTAGGGTGGTGAGGCACTGGAATGGGTTACCTAGGGAGGTAGTGGAATCTCCTTCCTTAGAGGTTTTTAAGGTCCGGCTTGACAAAGCCCTGGCTGGGATTATTTAGTTGGGTTTGGTCCTGCTTTGAGCAGGGGGTTGGACTAGATGACCTCCTGAGGTCCCTTCCAACCCTGAGATTCTATGATTCTATGATTGAACAACCACCATTACAGATCAGTTTAGTAATCTTTTTTTCTTCTTCTTCATTTAATGATTGCATATGCATGTTCCACTTCAGGTCACCCAAGCAGTTCAATCAGGAGGTGTGTGCCAGAATCTACCCAAACAATGTCCACAGGACTACTCATACGAACTTGACATCATCTCTGGAATGCGGAAATATAGCATAATGAGTTGTAAAGGTATGCACAGATGACCAAGTTGAAGTTATACCAATGTCTGCTAAGGTACTTGGAACCAAAAAGGCTGCAGAAGCTGCTTGAGATCTTGAAGAGCACTCTACTTCGCTGCTTGGAGGGAGTGCATTGGCAATGTCATAATAGCACAGATGTATGCAGAATGAAATCCTCTGCATTGAGATTGGAAGGCCTTTCATCCTGTCTGGAACTGATAAGAACAGCTGTGATGACAGTCCAAAAGAACTACCTTTTCCAACAGGTGGCAAGCCAGGAGTACACTAGGCTTGCAACTTTCTGAGATGCAGTCTGAGGTGCAGAATTACAATCATCCAGGATACTATGTTCTCCAGTAGTCTAAGACAATTTACTGTTGCAAGCAACTTGGCTTTGAGATCTATGGAAATGTTTAACATTGTCTGGAATCTGTCTTGAGGTAGTAATATGTTTGGTCAAATTTTGCAAGTCCAGGATGAGTCTGAGACCTCCTTTTGCCTTTGGAATCAGGAAGTAATGTGACTAAAAACCCTTCCCATGTTGGAGAAGGGAAAATCTTTTCTACAGCTCTCAAAAATAAAATACTGTACTGCTCAGAGGAGGGCAGTCTCATGAGAGTGATCCCTGAAGAGGAATAGATAAGGGGGTAGAGGAATGGAAATAAATTGAACAACTCTAACCTCTTGTGCTTCCTCCAAAACAATGCCAGAGGGGCCCTCTTCACTGATGCTGAAGCACTAGGTGCAGACTCAAGATGGAAGGCTCAGAAGGTAGATGCTGAGCAACCTCCATGAGGATATGGTCTCACCGCTCTGTCTTTCTTTGTCCAGTGCTTAAAGTTGGCCTCACTAAGGCACTTTAGACTGATGGAATGAGGGTGACTCACCAGCATAGATTTTTTTTGCAGCCAGCACAAAGTTTAAACCCTAGAGACTGAGGTATACACCAGTACTAGGCACTGTGGCCCACAGGAGGAGGAAACTGGTGCTCCAATAGTAAAGAATATAACAAATGAAACAATGAGTGCCAATAACTACAGGAGATTAAATAAATTTCCAGTAAGGGGAGAACTTGCAGAAGCAACAGAATGTACTCCAACTACCAACCCTGGGTGGTAAGAAGTAACTGAGGGGGGTCTGGAGTGGCTCCCGCCCTCTATACCATCATGCAGTGGCACAAGACAACAGAAGGTGCATGCACTGCCCTGATGGGTACCATTAAGGAAAAAATCTCCCTCTCTGGCGTAGTGGGGACTCACACAACTGAAGTGGAATGGCCATATGCAATCACTCGAAGAAGAACTACACAGAAGATTTTCTGTGGCAGAGGCACAATTCCATTTTCCAGGTTAGTATTCACCTATCTTAACCATGAGACAAAGTTTTCTTCATGAAGTCCCCTACCTCACTCACCTTCCAACTTCTACAATAAACAAGAGTCCTACAGACCACAGCCTCATTCAATACACAATCTGATTCATTCACTAAGTCCTGTCAATTTTGTGCACTGAATGAGGCAAAGGTCCTAATTTTTCAATACTTAACTTTGCAACAGAATGTTCTTTTAACATAGTATTTTGATGCAATTTCCTAAGCTTAAAAAAAAAAAGACCAAATTCCATTGTGTGGCACCATATTAACCTGCAACTTGAATTAATACAGCAGTATGGGAAACTTTAGATCCACAACTCAGATGTCTACTACTTGATTCAATAGACTGGCTGGTTACAGTAGTAGCTTGTTAACCTATATGTGGACCAGCTGGATGGGACACATTTGCCACAGGGTTTTCACAGCTATTTTCTAGACAGCAAAGAAATGTTGAGACTCAGGAACCCTGAGTTCAATTCCAGGTTTTGGTTGTGTGTTCTAGTGATAGTGGACTCTTCTATCCTTCCTCCTAGCATGTCTTCTCAAGCCTTTTCCCTTCTGTCCCTGTTCTTGCTCTTACCACCTTCCTTACCTTTCCCCGCTCCCAGCCCCACTCAGTATTTAAGTCAAGCTGTTCCTCCTTCTCCTCAGTGCTGTCTGAGAAGCAGCAGGTCACTGAAAGTAAAGGAGATAGATAATCACTTCAGTCCTGGGCTTTGCCTAACAGCAAGGGGGGGGGGCAATTACAGCAAAAGTCTGACTTAGCCCCTTCAACATGGGGTTGGAGTTTGCTCAATGCAGAGGAAATCTATAGAAAATTTAGCTGCCAAACTGTAGCTTGCCTCTACTAAGCATTTAAAAACAGCAATGGTCAGCAACACTCAGGAAAATTTGTCTCTCTCCCCACAGGGCTCAGCAAAAGGCAACTGAGAACAACGAAATACACTGCCAAATTTCAACTTCCTGTTCCAATGATTGGAGGCACTACAGCTTCTCAATAACATGTGAGACTAAAAACAGGGTCTCAATGAAAAGTGTTAGGAAAACTTAATAGGCATTACTGTCAACTCCAGCTATAATATACACACACATTTACATACTTAGCATTGATTGTGTCATCTTTGTGATGAAATTATAGCAACTGTATAACTGACATTTATATAGAGGGTGCCAGGGCTAATTTTTCAAATGTCAAAACAAGGAAAAGTAATTCCTTTTCCTACCTTGTCTACAGCTGTTTAGATATGAATGCCCCAACCGAATAAGGTAACTGATGCAAAACATATCTGCCCAGAGGCACTGCTTGGCACCTTCTGTGTTCTTACTCTATAATCAAAACCTTAAGGACTGCTGAAGCTAATATGCCAAATTAGAAACTAACTAGCACTGACATCTCCTGTAACTGAAAAACAAATCAGTATTTCAGAGGAAATGCAAGTTAAATATACCCTTTAAGGTGTATTATTTAAGAATGTAGTGGGACAGATTGTAACTAAAATCTATGGAGTAAAATGTTTCTGGAACTATGTATCTATAGGGCACATTTACTGCTAACCTAATAAGGATTTCAAGAAAATATGTAGTTTCCTATACATTTAACAAGAAAATCCACTGAAAGCTATTAACTACAAAAAATGAAAACAGCTAACATTGGCAATTTATAAAACAGGGACTCCTTTTACGGAGACGTGAAATATGTGACTGAAAAATAAGACGGTATTAAACTTCTTGATTTATTGACTGGTTTGAATCAAACATACAGAAGTCAGGTAGTTTGGCACTATCTCCTGAGAAACAATTTATCATTGATCCAGAAGCATAGGCGTGCGCAGCACATTTCATTAGGGTGTGCACCAGGGAGCTCTGCCTTAGCCCCGCCCCCATCCACTCCCTCCCACATCCCGCCCCCTGACTGCCCCCCTCAGAACCCCCAACCCCTCCCCCCGCTCCTTGTCCCCTGACTGGCCCCTCCTGGGACCCTGCCCCTAACTGCCCCCAGGTCCCCACCTCCTATCTAAGCCTCCCTACTCCTTGCCCCTGACTGCCCCCTCCTGAGACACCCCCCCCCACTGTAACTGCCTCTCTAGGACCCTACCCCCTACCTGTCCCCTGACTGCCCCAAACCTTATCCACACCCCTGGCCCCAGACAGACCCCCAGGACTCCCATGTGTATCCAACCGCTCCCTGTCCCCTGACAGGACCCCCAGAACTCCCAACCTATCCAACCCCCCCTGCTCCTTGCCCCCTGACTGTCCCCTCCAGAGACCCCCACCCACCCTCTAATCACCCCCAGGACCCCACCAACTATCCAACCCCCTTTTCTGACAGGCCCCCTGGGACTCTCACACCCTATCCAACACCCCCATTCCCCATCCTCTAACTGCCCCCGAGACCCTCTGGCCCATATCCAACCCCCCCGGCCCGGCCCCCTTACCACACCACTGCTCAGAACAGAGTCCCCACCCCCTGGACATCCCCTTGACCAAATCCCCCTGGACATCCCCTTGGCCAATGACGTGGTGGCACTTATGGGTCGGGTGCAGAGAGCACCAACCAAGCTGGAGCACAGCGGTGGAAGAGAGCTATGACTGACGTAAGTCAAAGAAGGTCACGTGTAGCGCTGGGGAGGCGGCAATTGGCTGGGCGGGGGTAAGAGGGTTCTGTGTGGGGCAGGCGGGGTGCAGGCAGCTCAGTGGGGGATCTGGATGGACAGGGAGATTCCAGGTGCAGGGGCAATGGGACTCTAGAGTGGGGACCAAGTGAAAGTGGTTGGAACTCAGAGGGGGGGGGGTCTGGGTGCAGGGTAGGTGGGGTTCATTTGGGTGGGGGTCTAGGTGTAGGTGGTTGGGGCTCAGTAGGGAAGGTTTCTGCGGGGGGCTCATCAGGGTGGCACAGATGCAGGAGAGGTGGGGCTTGTCAGAGTGAGGGTTTGATGGGCCTGCTTAACAAGGGAGCCTCAGCTGCTGCCAAGGGGATCTGCATGCTCGGCCCCCACTTCCCCATCCCCTTCTCTTCTCCATCCCATGCCTCTTTCCCACTGCTCCATCTCCTCCCCATCCCACCCCCTTCTTTCCCCACTGCCTCTTTCCTCCTGCCCCACCCCACCCCACAACTCACTGTGGTACAAAATGAAAAATCACACACCCCTGTTTCTCCTTCACTTTCTGCAGGGCAGCAAAAAACACTTCAGGAGGGGGACCTGGGCTGTTTTCATTCCCCCTGGGGCCCAGGAGTGCCCCACACAGACCCCCACTGCCCAGAGCCATCCCCAGAGACCCACTCCCCACACCCTGCCTGCCCCCCAGCCACACTCACCGGCCTGCTGGGCGGGGGCTATTTGCCTTGCCTGGGCTGAGCCAACGTCACAGCTGGGGTTGGTGGGGGATCAGAGTGGGAGCGGAGGGTCCTGCCTGGGCCGGGCTCCCTCAGAACCTCCTTGCCTGGGGCCCAGACGAGCCCCCGACCCATGCTGGCTGAGAATGACCTGTCCCCAGCACTGGTCCCAGGAGGCTCAGCCCTGGGAGGTGGCAGGCTGAGCAAGACGAGCTGGAGCTGCGCTGGGGAGCGGGCAGGCAGACCCCTGTGGTACGTGACTCCCGAGAGCCTCCCAGCCAGCGGAGGAGCAAATGGGTGGAGGGGATGGGGCGGAGATACCTGGGCTGGCCAGACAGCTGAGCAGAGCACGGGGGAGAAGGGCTGGAGAGGAGAGGAGCCAGCCTGCAGTGGTCCCTCGGCTGGTAGCACAAGTGAAGTGCAGTGCCTGGCCAGCTGACGAGCCCCTGTTAAGCATGGGCCTGGTACCAGAGCACATGTGGCACCATTGTAAACCTGCTGGTACTGCTCAGGGCATTAGGGTGTGCCTGGGCACACCTGGCATACCCCCCCGTGCACGCCTATGTCCAGAAGTTCTTAGAAGAGTCAAAGCGTCGTAGCAAATATGTTGCCTGGAAGACCCTAAGAATGTTCTGTCTGAACATGTCATCTCTACATTTCAGTTTGCCTAAATTTGAAAATCTGCTTTTGTAACTTCCTACATCTCAGAATCAGGTTTGTATCACAGATACTCATGATAGTTCAAAACTTGTTTTCCCTGAATGTTTTACAGTATATAATTGCAGCATATATGTTCTTCAGACATTCTTGCTTGTAACCTCACACACTAGATTTGTAAAAATATTAACACACGGTCAAAGCAAACTAGTTTAAAAAATTGATGGCAATTTTGGGCAGTACTCTTCTAAGCTACCATAGGGATAACTACAGAAAGATAAAGATTTAGCAACACTTGATTTATCTCTTCTTCTTTGCTCCTTCTATCATTACCTTTCTGAGGGCCAGATTCATAGCCTACTGAAGTCAATGCAAAAATTCCCACTGAATTACTGCCTTAAATTGAATCTTTTTACCACCTGAAGATTATTCTGATGTGTCTATCACAGTACAGCTATGGATACCTAATGAGCCTCTTATTAATTACTCTTTGCTCCTACCGAGACTGACATTCATTCCTTGATATGACAAGGTTCCTGCTTTTTACATATGAATACCTGCCTCCTAGAATTCAGACCAGAAAAGAAGGAGAAATTTCCTGTGAAGAGTGGAAGCTGACATTACCTTTAACCATTATACTGGAAATGCAAACCATAAAGAAAATAAGATTCTATCTCTAAGAGGCTACGTGAATATTCAACAGAATGCAGGAAACCAAGATCATATTATTTAATCCTGAGTTTTGTAATACAGTACTTTAATGTAGATCACTGGCTGCAATATTTGAATCTTTCCATTTGCAAACTTCACTCACTATACATTGCACATTTTGTATTTTATAGATACAGCAAGAATACCTAGTATATGGCAACCATATAAAGTAATGAAAACAAAGAAACTGTAAAGTAGATAGGGATGTATATATATATTTCCACCCATCTCTGAAATGACCATCAGAGTATGGCAAAGTTTTCTACAGGTTCTCTGGTCTGGGAAAGAGTAATTTATACTCTCCCTCTCTTCAAGCCTACTTTATAACAGCTCTGGAAAAGTTCTGAGTTATACTGGAGGCAAGCATCCTCAGAGTATAAATTTAACAAAGTAATTGTCAATTTCAAAATTAAAAACAGTCAAAATTAGATCCCTCTCAGTCATGGAAAGCTCAGATATAACCAATGTTTCCCACTAATTCTTGTAATTAGAAAGTGCCGCATTGGTGAAATTCAATATAGTAGCTACCAAAAGCATCTGACATATATAATAAAAAGATGGCCACTGCTTCAAAGAGCATACAGTCTAAATAAATCTCATTGTTTGCTATAGTAAAATGGCTCTGAAACACCTTTAAAAATAAGATAGTTTACCCACTTGCTTCTGTAGGGGTCTGATTGACAAAGTTAACTATATAAAAACTTCATTTCAGTACAATGAATGACTTTATCAAAGTATCTTTAGATCCTTCAGCTAGCTACAATTCATGCTAACAAAGCTACTAACAAGTTGATTAAAATAATCTTTAACCTCTGCAGCAATTAGGAAGGAGGAAATGAAAAACTTCAGGGTGTTATTTTTTAAAGTCTCTCTACATGCCTCCTTGACTACACACCAATAGTTAGACACCCTTTGACAAATTAATGGAAACAAAATAGTTTGCAGATTGTAATACATTTTTCTTTAAGAGATCTGACAAAATAGTATGGCACTTCTTCCATTTTATCCCTGAAGGGACTGGAATATGTTCTATTTAATTCAACCAATGTATTATACAACTTGTATTAGCTCCTATAGAATTGCTTAAAATAATAAATATTGTTGCTAGTAATCAACACAACAAAAATATGACCTTGAAAACAAGCACTTTTAGTCAAAAAACCCATTGCAAGTATTTTGTGCATTAGTGCAAATGATACTAAAGTCCTCTGGGGTACCTTATAACAATGTAATATACACCTGGTAAGATCATCATCAGTTGTATTATTATTATTAGTTGCCAGCAAACTACTTATAGAAGCCTATGCTTATTTAAACTACCTCCTTATTAGCTACTTCTATATGTATCTTTTCCTCTATTGTTCTGTCATCTGTAACACAGTTGAGAGAACTGGTCATGAATATTTCTATACAATTCTGCATTGCTCTAAAGAGCTAGTAAAAATGAGGTTCTTCAAGTGAGTTGGGATTTGAATGCAACACTAAGTTGGGCTGTGCGTCTCTCACAGTTCAGTCAAAGATATATGCCAGCACAGGAAAAAAAATAGTTTCAGACATCTGTTCTTTGTGTACATGGTACAGAAGAGGACAACAAAAAATGATGAAGGGTATGGAACAGCTTCTGTCAGGGGAAAGATTAAAAAGACTGACTTTTCAGCTTGGAAAAGAGATGAACAACTAAGAGGGGATATGACAGAGATCTATGAAATCATTAATGGCGTGGAGAAAGTGAAGAGGAAAATGTTACTTACTACTTCACATAACACAAAACCATGGGTGTGCCAATGAAAATACTGTAATAGGTAAAAGGTTTGTTTCAAAAAGAAGTACTTCTTCACACAAGGCAGTCAACTTGTGGAATTCATTGTCAGGTATATTGTGAAGGCCAAAACTATAACGGGGTTCAAAAAGAATTAGATAGGTTCATGGAGGGTAGGTCCACCAATGGTTATTTGCCAAGATGGTCAGGGATGCAAACTTATGCTCTGGGTATCCCTAGCCTCTGATTGTCAGAAGCTGGAAGTGGATCATAGGAGATGGATCACTCTATGACTGCCTGTTCTGCTCATTCCCTCTGCAGCATCTGGCACTGGCCACTGTTGGAAGAGAGGATACTGGGCTAGATGGATCATTGGTCTAACCCAGTGTGTCCATTTACATCAGGGCTTAAGTTTGTCCAGTTAATGCTTCCTAAAACTGGAGATTATTTACAGTTCCCTACTTATACCCTTTAAACAGGGCCTGGTCTGTGAAGCCATTTGGATGACTGTTGTGCCAATTTGTGGATGCATGAATGATATCTGGACTTGAATATCTTGATACTAACACAGCAGATAGCTTTGACCTGGTCACTTAGTGGTCTGCCAGAACCTACTCCTGTTCCTGGGTCCCAGTATGCCATCTGGTAAAACATCCGTAACAAGACAAAAAAGAAAGAGCTTTGAGATGGAGGGGATGGATCAGACAGAAAGAAAAACAGAAGTAGGGGATAAGAAAAAAGAAAACTCATAGGTCAGTGAATATGATGTCTTTAAAAACTATCATTATCATCTCTCTCTCTACATTTGAGGAAGAAAGGAATGAGATGGCTATTTTGAACTCATATTAATATTGCTACCCATCTTCTGACACCATTATCCTGTTTCAGAAACCAGTGTTGCCCCTGTGCCAAGTGGTAGCAGATGTCCAGAGCCTTTCATGTTGGCTTCTTAGTGAAAGTGAAATAGCTTATACAGATATGAAATTGTTAAGTGTAACATCTTTTATTTACACATATATATCAGATAGTCAAACAGCATGCAGGGCAATGTCTTCTTCCAGGAATCTCAGCCCAACATCTGTGGGCCAACTCTAGCTCAAGAATTGACTCCAGTCAGAGACTAAGGCAAAGAGCAAACTCTCTAACTGCTCGCACAGTATCCTCTATCCAGAACCTTGCATAACCAAAACTGATATCACCATACACCATGTCTTCCAAACACTGAACATTGGCTTGCTGCCACCTGGTGAGTCTTCCCATAACAAAATATCTGGCTGCTGTGCTCTGGATTCTATAGTCAAGAAACTGAAGGAGGGAAAAAGCTACAGAAAATAACTTCAATTCACCAGAATGCACACAGAACCCGCTGACAGATGGGAGCTGGGGTTATGGAACGGGAGTGGATGGAAATCCCCAATGTATCTGTAGCTGTATCCCTTGAATTTTTTTTTATTATTGTTATTAAATGTTGGCAGCTAAGCTCAGACCTGAATATAGCAGCTGGACTCTACTCCTGGAGCAGGAGGCTGGTGGAGGCCTGAAGTGTGCCCACTGTCATTTTTCTATGATTGGGTCAGTCAAATCATAAAGCCAATTCTCCACAGAGGTGTGATCACAGAGGACAGCAGAAGTTAATTGTTAGTTATATTTGGAATGGAGGACAGTGGGTTTTCTCAGGTCCACGTCAAAATGCTAGAGGGTTGCAAGTTTTAAAATAGCAGATAATTAGGTTTATTTGAAGGTATTACAATAGCCAGCTTCTCGCAATCTGATGTTATTTCTGAAAAGTGCTATATTTAGATGGCATTACATCTGGCAATTCAAGCTGCACACTGTTTGTCAAGGTTCCTTCCCCATTCTGAACTTTAGGGAACAGATGTGGGGACCTGCATGAACACCTCTAAGCTTAACTACCAGCTTAAATCTGGTCTAGCTGCCACCACTCTCAAAAGCTCCCTTTTCTGGATAGTCTTGAGAGACTTCTTCACCAAGTCCCTGGTGAACACCGATCCAACCCCTTGGATCTTAACACAAGGAGAATTTAACCATCCCCCCTCCTTTCCCCCACCAATTCCTGGTGAGTCCAGATCCAATCCCCTTGGATCTTAAAACAAGGAAAAATCAATCAGATTCTTAAAAAGAAGGCTTTTAATTAAATAAAAGAAAGGTAAAAATCATCTCTGTAAAATCAGGATGGAAAATAACTTTACAGGGTAATCAGATTCATAGAGCCCAGAGCAACCCCCTCTAGCCTTAGGTTCAAAGTTACAGCAAACAGAGATAAAATCCTCTCAGCAAAAAGGAACATTTACAAGTCGAGAAAACAAAAATAAAACTAACACGCTTTGCCTGGCTGTTACTTACAAGTTTGAAATATGAGAGACTGGTTCAGAAAGATTTGGAGAGCCTGGATTGATGTCTGGTCCCTCTTAGTCCCAAGAGCGAACAACCCCCAAAACAAAGACCACAAACAAAATCCTTCCCTCCACCAAGATTTGAAAGTATCTTGTCCCCTTATTGGTCCTTTGGGTCAGGTGTCAGCCAGGTTACCTGAGCTTCTTAACCCTTTACAGGTAAAAGGATTTGGGTGTCTCTGGCCATGAGGGATTTTATAGTATTGTACACAGGAGGGCTGTTCCCTTCCCTTTATAGTTATGACACTGTTTGTCATAAACAGTTAGTAAAGGGTTAAGGGGTTTTTTCTACCTGTAAAGGGTTAACAAGCAGAACCTGTGAACACCTGACCAGAGGACCAATCAGGGACAAGATATTTTCAAATCCCTGTGGAGGGAAGTATTTTTTTCTGTTCTTTGTTTTTAGAGAGTCTCTCTTGGGAGTTAAGGGAGTACAGACATCTTAATCAAGTCCTCCCAGGTTTCTGCAATAAATTCATCTATTCAAGCTAGTGAGTATTAGCAAGGAACTAGTATTCTTATACTTTTATTTCTGTATTTGCAATTCTGTGTTTTGCTATAGAATTTCTTTAATTCTGTACTGTTATTGCTTTTACTGAGAAAGAAGGGAGGGGGAATTCTCTCCAAAAAATGATAAGTTTAGACCCTGGGTATTGTTCTATCTTGGTATTACAGAGACAGTTACTTTCTTTTTATTCTTTAATAAATCTTTTCTGTTAAGGACTTGGTTGATCTTTCCTTGGGTAAATTCTCAGGGAAAGGGGAGGAGGGAAAAGGAAGGCATCCCTCTGTAGTTGGATCCCAGTATCTCTCCTAGAAAAAGGGAGGGGGGAGGAAGCAGGGGGGAATGGTTTATTTCTCCTAGGTGTAAGAACTCCATGGATTTGGGGCTCTTGGGATCCCCAAGGATTTTGGGGAAGGACTGCCTCCATACATTATTGGGTGGAGGCAGCTTTTACCAGATCTAAACTAGGATTTTAGTTTAGGGGAGTCCATGCAGGTCCCCATTTTGGAACCCAACAGCTCTAAGTGGGGGTGAGACCTATGACACTGTTATTCTTGCAAAATGCAGCCCAAACTCCAGCAGCGTTCCACAAGTCAATTGGAATTTCTGTGAAGCTGTAGTACCAGTTTTAGCTCCCCGATTTCTTTGAGAGTTGCCACTGTTCGAGAACTACAGTTCATAATCTGGTTAGAAAGTAATTAATAAAATAAGAATAAGATATAATAAACACTTAGAATATTGAATAGTTCTGCAGAAGCCTGTACTCAAAGTTGTTCAAACTCCATAAATACTACAGTAACAAGCTGAACTCACTGTTTTTTAAAAAACACTTTATAAAAAAAAAAGAAAAAGTTGAAAGCTGAAATACTTGCAATAACTTGTGTTTAAGCAAAAAATAACATTAGGAGATTTAGTGAAGCCACAAAATTGCTATAGCACTATGACACTGAAACAGGAAATGTTTACAAGTGGAATCAACAAATGTGTATCGGAATTGGTGACTTTTGCATTTCCAGGGTCAAGTGGTAACTTGCTAAGTTCACAGACTAGACAGTTAGCTTGATTACAAGCAGAGGTGGGCAAATAATTTTTTCTGTTCACTGGCAATTTTGAAAAAGTAAAAAAAAAATTGAAATGCTTCGTTTAGACAAAATTGAAACAAAACATTTCATTTCAATTTCAGCCATTTTAAAATTATTTTTGAATGTTTTAAAAAAAGAAAATTAAATAATTTTTGAAACACTATCTATTCAAAACAAAAAAACAGAAATATTTACATTTTGGGGGGAATTTAGCGAGGTCCCCAAAATAAACAATTTATAAAAATTGACGAGTTCATGAAATATTTCAGTGTCACCAAATCTGCATTTTTCTCACACACACAGCTTTGTCCAGCTCTACTTACAAGGAGGAGCTAACCAGCAGGAAGGAGACCAAGCTTCGCTGTCACCAAAGCCACCATCTGCTAGGACCCAGGAATATACTATAGCACCACAGAGGATTTGTTTTCCTCATCCAGAAAGATGCCAACACCAGATAGCATAAGAGGGAAGTAGATGACATCGCCTCCTGCACCAGGTTCAGATAAATCCTAATCAATGTTTCCCCCCTCCAAGTGTCATTTTTCTTTCCTCACCTTAATTCTCCTCTTTCCCATCCTCCTCTCTTGCCTGATGTCTAACAAGAATCTGACTTAGCTGGCTAAACAAATCCACTTTGGAACACTACTCTGATGAAGGAGGCAAGAAAGGATAATGTCTTCATATAATTTCTGAGCAGCTAGTTTGCAAGTAAGGGACGGTGCGGGAAGAGAATCTGCACTTCCCTATCTTTGCTTTTCACTTTTTTGTGTGTATGCCTGGATTTCAGCAACAACTCATGGATCACTATAACTGACTTTTTCTAAATATAAAACTGAACACAAATGGTTCTTTCATAATTCCAAATATATATATATATATATTTTTATATATATATATACATACACACATACACACACACACACACACACACACAGAGAGAAAGAAAGATACACTAGAAAAGCCATAGGTAATAGTACAGAACATATCATAACATCACTATATAAATCCATAGTATATCCAAAATTTGAATACTGCATGCAGTTCTGATCACCCCATCTCAAAAAAATATGTATTAGATTTGGAAAAAGTAAGAGAAGGGCAACAGAAATGATTGGGGTATGGCACAGTTTCCTTATGAGGAGAGATTAAAAAGATTTGTTCAGCTTAGAAAAGAGTCAACTGAGTTGGGTATGACAGAGGTCTATAAAATCATGAGTGGTGTGGAAGAAGTGAATAAGGAAGTGTTATTTACATTTTCACATAATACAAGAAACAGTGATCACCTAATGAAATTAATAGGTAGTGAGTTTAAAATAAATAGAAGGAAGTACTTATTCAAACAACACACAGACAACCTATGAACTCTTTGCCAGGGGATGTTGTGAAGGCCAAAAGTTAATCTGGGTTCACAATAGAATTAGAGAAGTTCATAGAGGATAGGTCCATTAATGGCTATTAGCCAAGATGGTTGGAACCCCATGCTCTAGGTGTCCCTAAACCTATGACTGCCAGAAGCTGGGAATGGATGACAGGGGATGGATCACTCAATAAATTGCCCTGTTCTTTTCATTCCCTCTGTTGGAAGACAGGATACTGGGCTACATGGACCATTGATCTAACTCAGGATGGCCCTTCTTATGTTCTAATTTTCTCCCAATGGTGGATTCTGGAAGCCTGATGAAGTGTCAGTTTTGTTTACTCATAGGTCTTATCTACACACAAAAATTGTACCCCTTTAACTCTACTGGTATAGTTAGAGCTGTACAAACCTCCCCTCCCTCATGTGGAGAGCATTTCAATCTCCCTGGACACTCATAACAGAGGTAAAAGTGGCCATTCTTCAACAAAAAAACTTCAAAATCAGACTTCAACGAGAAACTGTAGAACTGGAATTAATTTGCAAACTTGACACCATCAAAATTAGGCCTGAATAAAGACTGGGAGTGGCTGGGTCACTACAAAAAATAATTTTCCCTCTGTTAATACTCATACCTTCTTGTCAACTGTTGGGAATGGGCCACATCCACCCTAATTGAACTGGCCTTGTTAGCATTGACCCCCCACTTGGTAAGGCAACTCCCATCTTTTCATGTGCTGTATATTTATACCTGCTTACTGTATTTTTCACTCCATGCAGCTGATGAAGTGGGTTATAGCCCACAAAAGCTTATGTCCAAATAAATGTGTTAGTCTCTAAGGCAGGGACAGGCAAACTTTTTCGCCTGAGGGCCACATCGGGTTTCGGAAATTGTATGGAGGGGGTTGTGGCCTGGCCCTCACCTCCTATCTGCCCCCCCGGGACTCCTGCCCCATCCAACCCCCCCTGTTCCCTGATGCCCCCCAGGACCCCTGCCCCATCCACACACCCTGCTCCCTGTCCCCTGACCACCCCCGGATCCCTGCTGCCCTATCCCACCTCTCCTCTCATTCCTGATGGCGCCCCAGGACCCCTGCCCCATCCAACCACCCTTATCCCTGTCCCTTAACTGCCCCCTGCCGCCCCATCCAACCCACCTCCTTCCTGACTGGCCCCCCAGACCCCTGCCTCCCATTCAACCTCCTATTCCCCCCCCAACTGCCCCAACCCCTATCCACACCCCTAACCACCTCCCCAAACTCTCCTGCCCTCTATCCAACACCCCCTGCTCCCTGCCCCCTTACCATGCTGCCTGGAACACTGGTGGCTGGCAGCGCTACAGCTGCACCGCCCAGCTGGAGCCAGGCCAGGCTGCCACTGCTGCTGCCAACACGCAGCACAAAGACTGGGTCAGTTGCTCACAATTTCTTCAAAAACAATGCAGTCTAACAGAATTGAGTGTATTCTCTGGGATTCTGAGTCTTAGGCCTGGTCTACACTGGGAGGGGGGGATAAATCAATCTAAGATACGCAACTTCAGCTACGAGAATAGCGTAGCTGAATTTGACTTATCTTGGATCGATTTAGAATCACTTCACATCCTCACAGCGTGGGATCGACGGCCGTCACTCCCCCCATCGACTTTGCTTCTGCCTCTCGCTGAGCTAGAGTTCAGCAGTTGACGGGAGAGAGATCGGGGATCGATTTATCACCGCTACACTACACATGATAAATCGATCCCTGATAGATAGATAGATCGCTACCCGCCGATCCGGCGCATAGTGTAGACGTACCCTTATAGTTATTGCTCTGCTTTGCATAGGTGCCTCACTTGGAGTCCTTCCCAAGGGAGGTGACAGCACAATTAGACATAAAAGCCATACAAAAGCTCCAGAAAAGAAATTTAAGATTAAGACCAAACTGGAGGACCAAGTGATTGGAGTCTTGAGAGACTCAACATCCCCTATAAAAAAAAGTGAACAGCCAACAATTGCTGAGTCTTAAACCTTCACCAAGAATAGGTGGGGTTTTCAAAAGTGCCTCAATGACTTAGAAGCACAAATCTCATTGTCACTTACACTACATCTAAACTGCAATTCAAAATCCACAGCTGGTCTGTGCAAATTGATTAGGGCTCATGGGGCTTAGATTAAGGGGCTGTTTAATTGCAGTGTAGACTTTCCAGTTCAGGTTGCAGCCCAAGCTCTAGGACTCTGCGAAGTGTGAGGGTCCCAGAGCTCAGGCTCCAGCCCAAGCCTGAAAACGTCTACACTGCAGTTAAACATCCCCTTAGTCCAATACCCATAAGCCTGAGTCAGCTGCCATGGGCCAGCATGAGTTTTTAATTGCAGTGTAGATATACCCTTAGACACTTTAAAAATCACACCCAACACATTTAGCTGTCTAGAACCTGACATATTAAAAAATGCCAACATCTATATTTATCTGCTTTGTAGAAGATCTCATTTTGTTGTCTGTGCCTATCAAGCATCCTCATACACTTTTTAGTAATATGATGCTTTTTCAACAGGAAAAATTACATCACATGTTGAGAGCAGAAGCATGGGTTGTAGAAGATAAGCAAAAAATCATTCCCTGAGAAATATGCAAGACTGGAACTTTAACACATTTATTGTGCTTTCCAAAGAGGAGAATTATATTAAATTATAACTCTATCCCTTCCTCCCAAAGACCTGGCCACAGTAATCCATGCATTTGTCGTTTCCAGGCTGGATTACTGTAACTCACTGTAGCTGAAGTTGAATGGGGAAGATGATACACAGGCACCAGCTAGTACAGAATGCAGGTGCCCACTTTCTGTATGGTTCAGGCTGCCACAGCACATCAGGCCCATGCTCAAGTCTCTCCACTATCTCCCAGCCAGCTTCCAATTCTAGTTTAAGATCTTGTTTAAGTCTAATTTACAAATTAATTAATTAATCAAGCCCCAGCTACACCAAAGACCAAATTTTGATCTATGAATTCCAGCCACAGTTGTGCTCCTCTGGGGCAACACAGATCACAAAGTCCAGGATAAAGCACATGAGAACTGGGGACCCTCAGCTTAGAGGATCCAATTGTAGAACAATATTCCAGAGGAAGATTCCAGAGCTTGGCTATTTTTAGGAAGCATTGCAAAAATACTGAAAAAGTTTCTCCCACCATAAATGACACTCACAATATGACCACACAATAGCCTATTCTATTCCAATAGCCCTGTGAACCCACCCAAAAAAAAAAATCCTACTCCAAGGACAGTTTTTACCTCAAAAGAGGAGAAGACCCAGAGTCCATGAAATCCATTAAAGACATCCTTACCACTATTGCTTTTACACAGAAAGTGCTCAGATACTACAGTGATGGGCAGTATAAAGCCCTAAGATAACTAGTAAATTTTTTAAAAATCTGTGGATCTAAAAGCACTTCAGAAAGCACATTATATCCATTTTACAGATATGGAAACTGAGAAAGGCAAAGTTAATTTCATTGCCCAAAGTCTCTTACCAAGTCAGTGGCAGAACCAAGAAAAGAAAACAGGTCTCCTGAATCTAAGTCCAGTGCACTAACCTCTGTAAAATGCTGCATTAACTGAGATAGATTCCTATGAGAGAGTAAAAGGGAAAAACCTAGGATATCCTTTCCAGCTTTAGATAAATAGCAGCACTTTTACATTCCTATACCAGGTAAATGCATAGAACTTTCCATGTATGTATTGAGTAATCCATTTTCTTAAGGAGGGTCAAAAGCACTTCATTTGTAATATATTTAATTACAATATATTTTCATCAAACATTCTAAAAAAACCTCTAAAAAGCTCTGAACATTAAATAAAACTTGAATTATGTTTATAATCTTGACCTTTATTTTTAACTGATTTTTATTTAATTTCTCCCACACACATACCTTGTGGCGAGCACTGCTAGGTTAGATCACTTTGGGGCTGGTAAATATACCTATTTAATGGAATTCAGTAAATTAGATTGTAATGTACATCTGTATTCTAAATGTACAGTAACTCCCTAAAAATATACAAGGCAAAGTGTGAGAACAATAAAAGACTGCCTAAAAAAATCAACATTAAAATTTGATATAGTAATAGGTAATGTACTGCTGCAGTGACCTTTAAAGCTAAACTGGCAAGAAGTTTTTTCTATAAGATAAGAAAAAACGAGACCCTATAAAGGTAATGGAGAGGCATTTGTTGGCATGTCTCTATAGCAACAATCAAGGCAATATTGATGTTCATTGGAAGGAAAAGCAATTTGGCTTTAGCATTACTGAAGTCCCATGGATTTTTAAAACCCTAAAAGCTTTTCTTACTAAAAATGCTCTTAAACTGTCATGTACTGGATGTAAACCATCTCAGTCAGAACCACTAATCTCTCATAAAATAAATTTTTTGGTAAAAAGATCTCTTGAGACTTGTTGCTAAAAGCGTAATGATTCATTTTTGTATCCTTTTTAATGAAGTCTTACCAAGCACACAACATTTACAGAGTGTGGGGAATTTCTGTCTGTATTTTTGATTAATTTCAATGCTTATGCAGGTACAAAACCATTCAGACACAGTTATCTGGTGTTTCAACAAGCTGTGTACAACTATCCACAAGACAGGTTTGATCAAGAATCAGAGCAGAGTTTTTAGGATATAGTGGAGTTATACTATACAGTTTCAAAGATTTAGCATTTTTAAGCAGGATCTGAATGAGTTCTTCCCTGCCTTCTAATTATGTGCTGGGGGAACAG
Organism: Mauremys reevesii; assembly: GCF_016161935.1. Taxonomy (NCBI): domain Eukaryota; kingdom Metazoa; phylum Chordata; order Testudines; family Geoemydidae; genus Mauremys; species Mauremys reevesii. Next base: position 25,204,638 of record NC_052629.1, on the reverse strand, counting down.
ATCTCAGGAGTAGACCATATTTGCATAGACACACCTACTCCGCCTAGATCATCAGCATCTGTGTTGCCAAAGTGATCAATTCTGGTTGTTTTGGGTTAAAATTAACTTTAGTTGTGGATGAAAGGGTAATGAAATGTTATTATCCTTATTGTCTGAGTAACAGGCAGGAAAACTGTACTTAACATACCCTAATTGAGGGAGTCATCCTATATTTAACCTCTCTTGCTGATATATAATTAGTCTTGGATAGATACCAAAAAATCTCTTCTGGTCACAAAACCAATGTCAGTTTTATACTTTGATATCTTGTGACCCATCAAAGCAACACATTAATGCTTCATACAGCGTACAAAGTGGATCACAAGCCCTTAGTAATCAGAATTATGTGATTTGTATCTCACTTCCTCACGTACACACTTGAATTCCAATGTGATTTTAACAGGTGTTGTTTCCATAACCAGTACAGCCAGAAATCAATTTGCTGAGGCATCTGGAATATCTCTGCCTTCAGTGGCATAATACCTTAATTTTTCACTAGGTTTTTTATTATTATTATTATTTGAATGTGATGGAGGGTGTGGCAGGGCAGGGGATGGATTACTCTGAGGAGGCTAGCCTGGGAGGAGACAGGAGGGTAGTATCCCTGTCTCCTTTCCAAGAAGGGAAGCCTCAAAGGCAGGATAACCTGGGGAGGGCCTGTGGGGCACTAGCTGTTGGGAGTCTGGGGAACTGCATGAACGCTGTAAATAAAGACACCTGGGTGATCCAGCAAAAGAAGGCATGGAAGACTCTTTATTATACCAACCTAAACACAGGGTGCAGGCACAAAAGTGGGAGAGTCTGCACCGACACTTTGAAAGGGGGAGAACCCAAATTCTCTCAATAAAATTCTGATTTTTCAACCGACAATTAACTTATTGGAAGTTCCGACAAAAGCGCGTATTTTGAAATGCTTAAAAAACAAAAGAAGAGCATCAAATAATTTTTTTTCTCATTTTTAACCAATGCTACTCTCAGTATATCTATCGAATACAAATACCATTACCTCATTGTCTCTCACGTCAAAGTCCTGTGAAATATAATTAGGATTAAACTATTAAAGTTTTTGGAAGTTACTTTAAGTATCTATACAATGATTTGTGCAGCTGTTCTATGAAAACCATAGTCAGTTCAAATTGGAACTCCTTTCACCTCTGTTTCTTCCACTCCAGCTGCACATTTCTTGGTGGTACGTTCTCACCAGACAACCCAATCCCCTGATAATTTTTCAATAAGCAATCATTCATGAACAAAAATACCAGCAGAAGAGTAGAATTCAGTTTACTATGAATCTGTAAATGTCTCCCCGAGACAGCAAAACAGGCTAGAAAAAAAACAAGTACACACACCCACACACAATTTGGAAATACAAGTTCAAATACCAAAATCCAGGCATACTCCTGGTAGTATAACTCCTCTGTATAACTGGAAGTCCTAAGATCTCAAACTGCATCTCAAAGAAACATTCAGAGCTTTAGGCTAGGAATATCTTTAATTTGACCAAGCTGTTACAGAATGTATACTAATGACGCATTGAAATCTTCATCTTTCCCAAAGTTCTTAATATGCTATTGAGAAGTTTTAACATCATCTTAAATAAAGTACAGACGCTCCCCAACTTACGCAATCGTTCCGTTCCGGAAAGCCTTGCATAACCCGAATTTTATGTGAGTTGGAAACATATATTGTGCAAGCACAAAAAACCAAACAATTACAACAAAAAATATTGCATTTACCTTAATCCTATTGTTATCCTGGCACACTGAATTTTGGTGGTGGACGACAATGGGCTTAATTTGTAGATGAGGAAAGAGAGGAGGCATTACATCATCGGGGTTGTTAGAGGGGGCTTTGGAGGTGAAAGGCTGTGGAGATGTGGACATGGCAGGCCTTTCAACCTTCCTTACAAATTTATCGAGAGATGACTGGATAGTGGCCTTTTTCTTCTCTTTCTATATCTGTCTATAACATGCCAGCATTTCATCAATGTCTCTGTTCACTTTCAAGAATTATGAGGAATTGGGGTCCTGCTTCCTTATGACTGTTGATTTTAAAGGAGTAGAGCCTTTCACATGCTCTTTTATGCATACACTATCATTCAAAATACTTTTCACTGGTGAGGTAGCAAAATCGAGTTCACGAGCAATTGATGACAGGCTTTGTCCGCCTTCATACTTTTTCACTATTTTCATTTTCTGCTCTAAATCAATCTTCTTTCGCTTATGAACTGGTCCTGCACTCTTGCTATCACTTAGTCGCTTTCCAGACATGATTTGAATGAAATAATAGGGTGAAATAACAGAAATACAGTATCACTGAAATAACAAGAGACTGAGACACTGTGAAAGCGCAAAGCCTTCCCTTGTAGGAGATGCTACTGCTGCATTCCACACCGCACTACAGTACTTCGCGTTTCAGTATGCTACGCAATATTTTCTGCAACTCAAAAATTTTATTTATGCCTTATGGAACTTTTTGCATACGGTCAAATTTGGGTAAGTCAGGTCTTGTGTAATCCGGGGAGTGTCTGTAATCAAAACAAGCTACAGACCAGTAACTGTTGGAGGCTACCCCTACCATCTTATTCTACAGTTGAAAATGGAGTGTTTGCCAAACAGACCTCCTACATAGTTTCAGACTGAAGCTTTAATGTTCTAAAGACAAAAGAAAAAATCAAAATATTAAAATATATTTTAAAATGACAATTTACAGTTATTTAGTTGGTTAAGATTGCCAGCTACTTTGAAATTAATGGAGGGCTTGGTGACAGCTTTGAATATGCATGGCACCATACAAAAATTGTCTTATTAAGTCAGTGAAAGAAGCCTCGAGAGTCCAGTGTTACAAACCTTGAATATACACCTCTACCTTAATATAACGCGACCCGATATAACATGAATCCGGCTATAATGTGGTAAAGCAGCGCTCCAGGGGTAGGCAGGGCTGCACGCTCCAGCAGATCAAAGCAAGTTCGATATAATACGGTTTCACCTATAACGTGGTAAAAATTTTTGGCTCCCGAGAACAGCGTTATATCGGGATAGAGATGTACTACAGTGATTGATAAGAAGACACTCAGTGATAATATAGATCTACATAGATTAGTTAACGAATTGAGAAAGATATCTACTCTGATTTAAACAAATACATTAACTAAAATATAGCTTCAGCGAAAGAAAGCTTGCCAAATTTGTGAATCTTACTATCCTCTATAAACAGTAAAAGAAACTACAGTACCTTCTGTACATGTTCTACGTATACAAATCTAATAGTACATAATACAGATTAATCTACAACTGAATCAGAGGAATAAGTATATCCACAGATTGTTTAGAAAAGTATGTACACAGATCCTTGCAACAGTCCAACTTGACAAAAACAGCTCAAAGGAATTCTGAAGTTCCTAAGCCCAAATTAGGAAAAGGAATTAATTCTAAATGTAATCAAAGCTGCAGAGCACATGTTGAATTTGATGAAGCACTGTCAAATGAAAATCAGAATCAACATGATTCACTAACCAAACAGTAAAATATATTCATAAAGACTATCTCAACCAGAACTAATTGTTATTTTAAACAAAAATGTGTTCTGAATACACAATGCATTAAAACACACACACAGTCTGGCACTAGGGGCATTATCAAGTTTGTTAGGTCCCAAAATTTGCTTTTTGAAAGTATCTGTTTTTAAAACATTATGCAAAAATATCAGAATGCTTTTATACCATGAAAAATCAAATTATAGTGGAAGAGGCTACTCAGCTTTAATATTCAGCATACTACGCACACTATTATAGAAATAGTTAATTTATTGATATTAAATATTAATATATTTATCAAGCATACATATTAGAATGCACTGTATGCTAACCTCCAGAGATTTAGTATTAACAGCAAAACTCATTTTAATGAATAACTAATAAAGAAATAACCCTGCTCAATTTAGTAGAGGCTGTGGTCACTGGATAAAATGGTTATTGGAATATTAAGTGTTGGTAACCTAACCTGTCTGCTCTGAATCAGGATGACAATCAATATGATATATAATTTTCCTGATAAGGCATTACTTCTCCTAAAGACATAATATGGAAATATAGTTTTGAAATGTGTTTCAAGTCTTATTCATCAATATTTCATTTACTCTGCCATATTTTTCATGAGTAACTGCTCTCTGGACAGACACAAGAAATCCAGAAGCATATGGTAGTGTGTCAGCATATTGGTGGGGGCTGGCTGTTCATCTACATAAACGCATAAATCAATATGGACAGAGGGAATCTTTTCCTTTTTATTATACAAATGAAATAGGCATGCCTCATATTCTGCAGATATGGCACCTTGGGGCTGTGATTCATTCAGATTCCACAGACTGAGGCCTGGTCTACACTAGGAGTTTATGTCGAATTTAGCAGCGTTAATTCGACTTAACCGTGCACCCGTCCACACCAGGAAGCTAATTAGTTCGACCTAGAGGGAACTTTAGTTCGAATTCTGTACTCCTTCCCGACGAGGGGAGTAGCGCCAAATTCGACATGGCTATGTCGAATTAGGCTAGGTGTGGACGGAAATCGACCTTAGTAGCTCCGGAAGCTATCCCACAGTGCACCACTCTGTTGACGCTCTGGACAGCAGTCTGAGCTTGGATGTTCTGACCAGCCACACAGGAAAAGCCCTGGGAAAATTTGAATTCCTTTTCCTGTCTGGCCAGTTTGAATCTCATTTCCTGGTTGGACATCGGGGCGAGCTCAGCAGCACCGGCAACGATGCAGAGCTCTCCAGCAGAGGAGTCCAGGCAATCTCTGAATAGAAAGAGGGCCCCAGCATGGACTGACAGGGAAGTCTTGGATCTGATCGGTGTGTGGGGCGAGGAGTCTGTGCTTTAGGAGCTGCGCTCCAAAAAACGGAATGCAAAGACCTACGAGAAGGTCTCCAAAGCCATGAGAGACAGAGGATACAGCCGGGATGCAACGCAGTGCCGCGTGAAAATCAAGGACCTGAGACAAGGCTACCAGAAGACCAAAGTGGCAAACGGACGCTCCGGAGCCCAGCCCCAGACATGCCGCTTCTACGAGGCACTGCATGCCATTCTCGGTGGGTCTGCCACAACTGCCCCACCAGTGACCGTGGACTCCAACGATGGGATAGTGTCGACGGCCAGTTCCTCGGAGATGTTCGCGGACGGGGAAGATGAGGAAGGAGATGAGGAGGAGGAGGCAGTTGACAGCGCTTACAACGCTGGTTTCCCCGACAGCCAGGATCTCTTCATTACCCTCACGGAGACCCCCTACCAACCCTCCCCGGCCGTTAACCCGGACCCTGAATCAGGGGAAGGATCAGTCGGTAAGTGCTTTAAACATGTCAACGTTTATTATTAATGGAACAGGAATCTGAACTATGTGAAAAGGAGGTCTATATATATGGGGATAGAACAGAAATCCTCCTGGGAGATCTCCATGAAGCTCTCCTGGAGGTAATCGAAAAGCCTCTGCAGGAGGTTCCTGGGGAGAGCTGCCTTATTGGGTGCTCCGTGGTAGCACACTTTTCCAAGACAGGCTTTCATGAGGTATTCTGGGAGCATTGCCTCCCCGAGCATGGCAGCATAGGCCCCTGGTTTGTGCTGGCTTTCACGCAGCATGCGCTCTCTATCTCCTTCAGTGACCCTCCTCAGGGTGATCTCGCTTGGCGACCCCTGCATCTAATTAGGAGAATTACTGTAATGTTACGCCTGGTCCAAAGTATTTTTAAAAAATCTCCAGAAGACGGCGTAGCAGAGACTCAGCACGCTGCTGCGTGACAAGCGTAACGGAAAGCCAAAGAATCAAATGGACGCTCATGGAGGGAGGGAGGGGGGACTGAGGACGCAAGCTATCCCACAGTTTCTGCAGTCTCCGAAAAACATTTGCATTCTTAGCTGAGCTCCCAATAGCTGTACGGTCAAACACATTGTCCGCGGTGGTTCAGGGCATAGCTCGTCAATGTACCCCCCACCCCACACCCCCAGAAAGAAAAGGGAAAAAAATCATCTCTTGACTCTTTTAAATGTCACCCTATGTGTACTGAATGCTGCTGGGTAGATGCGATGCTGCGGCACTGTACTGTAGCATCCTCCCCCCCCCCCCGCCTCATGGGTGGCTGACGGTACAATACGACTGGCATCCATCGTCATCATCAGCCTTGTGGCAGATGGTGTAGTGCAGTAGGACTGCTATCCGTCCTCGTCATCAGCCCATAAGTAGACGGCCTGCTAACCGTCTTCATCATAGCAACAGGGGGCTGAGCTCCATCAGCCCCCGCCCTTCATGTGTAAAGAAAAGATTCTGTACTGCCTGGACTATCATAGCAGCAGGATGCTGGTCTCCTCTCCCCCACACTGCTTAATGTCCTGTCTGGACTATCATAGCATCTGGAGGCTGCCTTCCCCTCATTTCATTTCACTAACAAGTCGCTGTTACTTATTCCTGCGTTCTTTATTACTTCAGCACACAAATGGGGGGACACTGCAACAGTAGCCCAGGAAGGCTGGGGGACGAGGGAAGCAACAGGTGGGGTTGTTGCAGGGGCACCCCCTGTGAATGGCATGTGGCTCATCATTCCTGCATGATCTGACACAGAGCGGCTGTGCTCTCTAGTTCTCTGATACACTGGAACCCTAGTACACTTGCCCCATATTCTAGGCAGGACTGATTCTATTTTTAGATACCATAAAGGAGGGATTGACTCGGGGAGTCATTCCCAGTTTTGTCTTTTGCGCCCCCGGCTGATCTCGGCCAGGGCCACCTATGACAGCAGCAGAAGGTATAGTGCAGTAGGACTGGTAACCATCATCACATTGCCAATTTACAATGGCATGGTAGATGGTACAGAACAGCTGCTAACCATCTCTGCTGTCATGCAAAAGCAAATGAATGCTGCTGTGTAGCGCTGCTGAATCGCCTCTGTCCACAGCATCTAGTACACATACGGTGACAGTGACAAAAGGCAAAACAGGCTCCATGGTTGCCACGCTATGGCGTCTGCCAGGGTAATCCAGGGAAAACGGGCTCGAAATGATTGTCTGCCGTTGCTTTCCCGGAGGAAGGAATGACTGACGACATTTACCCAGAACCACCCGCGACAATGATTTTTGCCCCATCAAGCACTGGGATCTCAATCCAGATTTCCAAGGGTCGGGGGAGACTGTGATGGGGTGGAACAGGGGCAGAGTTCATGCTTTCCGGATTGCCTGCAGCAGGAGTGCGCACGAGATAGGTGCTGTGCATGGTCTTGTTCACAGACACAGACTAGATTGTGTTCATTGTTCGCAGAAATGTATCTTTGCAAGGAATTCATTCCCTTTTTCCCATCACACAGCTTCGACTGTCTCCAGACCTGCCCCAGCATCCCCCTCACAGAGGCTGGCAAAGATTAGGCGGCAAAAGAAAAAGACACGGGATGAGATGTTCGCTGAACTTATGGGCTGCTCCCGAGCCGAGGCGGACCAGCAGAGCCAGTGGAGGGAGACCCTCTCTCAGCAGCAGCGCTCACACAGCGAACGGGAGGAGAGGTGGCGTGAGGAAGACAAGCAGGCGACTCAAACGCTGCTTGGATTAATGAGGGAGCAAACGGACACGCTCCGGCGCCTTGTGGATGTTCTGCAGGACCGCAGGCAGGAGGACAGAGCCCCCCTGGAGTGTATCTGCAACCGCCCTCCCCCGCCACAAAGTCCCATACCCCCCTCACCCAAAATAACCAGAAGGAAGGGCGCCATGAGCCGTGAAAACTGTCACTGCACCCCAGCAGAGTGCTCAAGTACCCAAAAGCTCTCATTCCCTAAATTTTGAGAAGTCCTTCCCTTCCTGACTCACCCAAGCCCCAATCCCAGTTTCATCCCCTAACTGTCTAGTTAATTATTAAAAATACTTTGCTGTTAATTACTGTTTCCGTCATGTTTTTTTACAGAAGACTGTGTTTGAAGGTGGGGTGGGGAAGGGGGTTGGTAATTGCATAGGACAATCACCTTTACCAGGGTACAGACACGGGGGCAGGATCTGCAGCAGGTCACACACACAGTGCGGTATGGGAGGTGGTTTCCAGGTTCTGTGTGGGTGGGAGAGTACGTGACTTTGTAGCAGGGGAGGGCGGTTACAGATCTTATGCAGCGGTCCTTGTCCTGGACCACAGAGCCATGCAGCAGGGGAATCTGTATCTGTCCTCCTCCGCAACAAGGTCAGATAGCCCCCGCACACAGAGTCCCAAAAAGGAGGGATGGCAGGCTCCGTTGAAACAACCAGTCCAGCACTGCGGACCGCTCTAGGAGCAAGAGCCTGTCATTCCTCAAGTTTAGAGGTGGTCTTTACATCACCGCACACCCTACCCAGCACAGTCTGCGTCCCAGTTTCAACCCTTTAACGCAAAGTCATTAATAAAGAAACCTTTGTTAAGTAACAATGGAACATGTATTTTATTTTTACACGTGTGTTGGAAGGGGGAAAACGGGGTGAACAGGGTATGTAACTGCAGAGGATGGTCAACCGTAACTGGGTAGAGAAACAGGGGCAGGTTCAGCTTCTCTGTAAAGAAACTGAACAGTCACAGGTCACGCTGGTTGCTGAGGAACCTAGGTTTCAAAGCCTCCTGGATGCACAGTGCTTCCGCTGGGCTCTTCTAATCGCACGGGTGTCAAGCTGAGCGTAATCAGCAGCCAGGCGATTTGCTCTCACAGAGATTGTGGAGCACACAGCAAGCTGCAATAACAATGGGGATATTGGTTTCGCTGAGATCCGATGGAGTCAGTAAGCTTCACCATCTCCCCTTGAGACATCCGAAAGCACACTCCACCACCATTCTGCACTTGCTCAGCCAGTAGTTGAAGAGTTCCTTGTCACTGTCCAAGGCACCTGTACAGGGCTTCATGAGCCAGGGCATTAGCGGGTAGGCTGGGTCCCCGAGGATCACTATAGGCATCTGCACATCCCCAACAGTTATTTTGTGGTCCGGGAAGAAACTACCTTCCTGCAGGCGTCTAAACAGACCAGAGTTCCTGAAAACACGCGCGTCATGAACCTTGCCCGGCCACCCGACGTTGATGTTGGTAAAACGTCCCCTATGGTCCACCAGTGCTTGCAGCACCATTGAAAAGTAGCCCGATTTCTCAGCAGCTGATTGTGGAAGAGGTGGATGATAAGGTGCGAGGAGTTGACAACGGCCGTAACTGCAGCGGGCTCCATGCTCGCAGTGCTGTGGCGTCTGCGCTGTCACTGACCAGAAAAGTGCACGAACATATTGCCCGCAGGTGCTTTCAGGGAGGGAGGGCAGGGGTGACGGTTCAATGATGACAGTTACCCAAAACCACCCTCGACACATTTTTTCCCCCAGCAGGCATTGGGGGCTCTACCCAGCATTCCAATGGGCAGCGGGGACTGCGGGAACTGTGGGATAGCTTCCCACAGTGCACCGCTTCCAAAGTCGACGCTTGCCCCGTTAGTGTGGACTCACACAGTCGAATTAGTGTCCTTAGTGTGGATACACAAATTCAACTTCGTAAGGTCGATTCCACAAATTCGACTTAAGTTGAATCGAACTACTCTTGTAGTGTAGACATACCCTGAGATGAACTTGGTTGGTACTAAATCCCCAATACTCCATGGACTTGAGGATAGCAGAAAGGCTGATTAGATGGACAAAAGAGTGCAGGTCACACACAAGTACACGCGTGCGCACACACACACACACACGGAGGGCTTATAAACCCTTCCCCCGCCTTAAAGTAAACTCAAATTATCCGCCCTCTATAACACTGATAGAAACATATGCACAGCTGTTTGCTTTACCAGGTAGTAATCACTTAATCTGGGTTAATAAAATCATTTTTGTTTACTAATTAAGTATAAAAAGTAGGATTTAAGTGCTTTCGAGTAATAACAGACAGAACACAGTAAGTTATCAAGCAAAATAAATCAAAAACACGCAAATCTAAGCCTAATACGTTAAGAAACTAATTACGGGTAATATCTCACCCTTAGAGATGTTCCAATAAGCTTCTTTCATAGACAAGACTCCTTTCTAGTCTTGGCCCAATCCTTTCCCTGGTACAGTCCTTGTTAGTTCCAGCAGATCTCTCTGGTGATAAGCAGGGCTCTTCTCATGACTGGCAGCCCCTCAGACCTGCTCCACCCCCTTTTTATAGCTTTTGCACAAGGCGGGAATCCTTTGTCTCTCTGGGTCCTCACCCCTCCTTCTAAATGGAAAAATACCAGATTTAAGATGGATTTCATTATCAGGTGACATGGTCACATGTCACTGTAATACTCCTAGTCTCCATTCCCCATGGGCTGGCGCAAACATATACAGGAAGACTTTCAAGGCCATTTACAACTGCTTTCTGGAGCACCATCAATGGCCTGCACTTAAAATGTTTACATCAGTGATACGAGTTTATATATTATTCTCCTAACTCCAGATATAGAAATAATACATACAAACAAATTAGGATGAACACACTTAGTAGATTACAAGCTTTCTAATGACACCATACAAGGGGTGTTTAGCGTAAAGCATATTCCAGTTACATCATATTCACACTCATAAGCATATTTCCATAAAACATATGGAGTGCAACATCACAGACGGCATTCTCTAAAGAAGGTGGGGAATGGGGTTGGGGCTCTTAATGTCTGGTAGAGCAAAGAAACAACCCCCTCTTCCTCTTAACCAGGTTAACAGGGGGGGGGGTCTGACAGCAGTTTCCAGCAGGTAGAATGGATTACAATATGAAGAATGACCTGCATTGGATAAGTTATTGCCAGGTAGTTCACAGGTGTATTGCTTAATAAAGTTGTAGCCTAGTTAAATGGCATTCCTGATGTCTAGACTTTCTTCTATAACATGGCCTTGCTTAGTGATGTTAGTTAGCATGAGAACATTACTGCCTCCCTTTTGTATACAGTACATGGTGCTGATATGTATTTGAACAATCTTTGTGTTTGGGTCTCTCTTACAACAGATATTACCTCTTTTTCCTGTGATGTTTTTATAATTCAGATTGATTGAATTTTTTACCTTTAGGGCAAGATGTGAAGTCCCTTAATTTACTATGGTTTTTGCACATGTTCATCTTATTAATAATAATCTCTACCTCTTATATAATGCTTTTCATCAGTACATCTCAAAAATGCTAGGGAAACTGAGGGATAGAGCAGTGAAATGATTTGCTCAAGGTCATCCAGCTAACCAGGGACCAAACCAGGAATAGACCTCAGGTGTCATGAGTCCCAGTCTAATGCTTTCTCCACCAGGCCACTGTCTCTAATTAGTTTGCTTTGGGGGTGGGAGGATGGAGGAGTGAGACTATAAATACATAACTTGACATTTGTCAACTAATTTTTGTGCTTGTTTAAATTGATGCCATGTCTAAGAATGCCTACTTCTTACCACTCTAATAATGATTTCCTATGAAAAGTAAGACTATATTCTATTAAAAGTTGAAAGCTGAGTTTACAGCCCAGCACCCACAATCCATTCCATCAAGCCATTTTAAAGGAATTTACAATATCATCCTAGTTTATAAATTGTAAACATTTGGGGGCAGGAAACATGTCTTATGATGTGTTTGTAAAGTGATTTTCAAATTTACAGGGATACATCTATGATTATTTTTCCTTGTTTCAGATTGTTAATAATTCTATCCTTTCCTACATTCACACAATAAGAACATAACATCTATACTGGGTTGAACCATTGGTCCATCTAGTCCAGTATCCTGTCTTCTGACAGTGGCCAGTGCCAGGTGCTCCCAGTATTGTCAGCAAAAGGCAAACATGCATTGGGAAGAAAGATTAGATATCCAAATTATAAGTAACTGAGTGTTGAGTAACTCAAGCAACAGAATGGTGATCAATTTAACAAAGCTGATGTAAGCAGAGTCAGGATGAGCCCTACCCTGACATCTGGTGGTAAATTATGAGGAGTGGGCAAAGGAATTTCAGGAATGCACATTTGCATTGGTAAACCCACTCCACTTAGCATAACACTCAGCAGCATGGGATGGTTATTTTCACAGCTGTGGAATCCCCAATTTCTTTGTTATTGGGGCAGGAAGGAAAAAAAAGGGCTGTTACCTTAATTATGTGAATGAGGAACTATGAGACTGCTTTATGACAGAAATGACTCAACCTACATTAAATAGTACTTGCTAGACAAGGGACATGGGTCCCAAAACCCAGTGAAGGGAGAGAGGTTGGGGACTGGTGTGTGTACCTGATGGTATGGGCCCCTTTTGAGGGCCTGGAACACCAATTGCACTTCCTCCTCTCTCCACTGTTAAAGAGCAGAGCTAATTTTGAATCCTTTAGGAGTCCATCTAGAGGTTGCTGACCTGAATTCACGTTGGGCCATGTGGCACTGGGGCTCTCCTACTACAAGTTGAAATCACTAAGAGCTGAGATCACTGAGTGCTGTGTTAAGTAGTGGGAGAGCCTGAAGATCTATCACCAAGCAGCTGGCAGAGCGGAGCAGTCTGCAGCACATTGGAGCAGCCCATGGAACAGTGAGCAGTGTGGAGCGGTTTGCGGGGACGGCTGACGTGGTTCACGGATCTGCTGAAGGAGCGGCACAGCTGGTGGAGTGGAGCCAGTCGTGGTGAAGGCTGCAGCAGAACTCCACGGAGAAGCGGGGCAGTCGGCCCTGGCCCACGTAAGGTGTCCCTTAGCACCTTGTGTGCATGACCCCCCCCCCCATTTCCACCCAGGCTGGGGGGGGGCGAACTCTGCAGATAAACTTTTGAACTCTGGGGTGGCACTGACCAGAGACTGAGACTTTTGGGTTGTTGGACTTTGGGGTGATTGGACTTAAGACCCTAAGGACAGTGCCAAATGTACTTGGAGGTGGGTTTTGCTTATGGTGTGTGTATAGTCCTGTTTGTGGTGTCTCTCCAACGTGATGCCGCATTGTTTCCCTCCTTTATTAAAAGGATTTTGCTACACTCAGACTTCGTGCTTGCGAGTGGGGAAGTATTGCCTCCTAGAGGCGCCCGGGGGGGTGGTAGGTAATTGTCCCAGGTCACTGGGTGGGGGCTCGGGCCGGTTTTGCATTGCGTTATTGAAACGGAACCCCTGGATACTGAACCCGGCCCTTGTTGCTGCCAACTTAGAGGGGCAGAAGGGTTACACTACCATTCACACAGCTCACTGAATGCAAAATGCGTATGTAATCTATTGTATCAGGGCAGTCATAGGCAATGGGACAGGATGCTGGCCACATCACTCCTCCTTATGTACCATTGGCTATGAAAATGACATGCCTTCACCACATCAGCCCAATGAGCCCTTGGCTCAGGGGAACTTTGACTACCATTTGCGCAGGCATTCTAGACAATCAGAAGCCTGGACAGAAGGAATAGAATGAACAGATAATTAAATTACAAAACGCTGAAGGGGTCAAAATGCTAATGCATTCCACTGGTTTTCACAGGGTATTTAGAAAAATAAAATTCCAATGCCTCATTTGCGAGGCAAACTTTGAATGAAAATGGAATGTGACAAAATATTAATTGCACAGGCAAGAACAATTATGTAAACACAGGCTGTGTGTTTAGTTTTTTGTTTTAGGCTTGGGTTTTTTGATGGCAGCTACAAATAACTTTTATGAATTAATCTATAGGGAATATATTTAGAGGTACATAAGTGAACAAAGAACCAAGATATTAGTTCTACTTTTTAAAACCAGAGACTGGATGGGGCTGAGACAGAAGAAACTTGGGCCAGAGGACAGGAATGCACACACAGGTTTTACGGGGAGAGGAGACTTCTTTGGCAAAAGAACCAGCTATGGTCAAAGGAAACTGGCTGGAGGAGGCAGACTTCATGATTCAGACAAGAAGCCAAGGGCTGCAGCAGGGTAGCTCCTTGACACCCTAGAGGACTCCGACCAAATCCCAAAGAATACTTATGAGTGGTGAGGAAACTGAGGCAAGAAATGGCATACAGGTGTTTCTTATTTTGCTTGGACCCGCACTTCTTTTGTGCCATCTAAAATAAATAGTAAGTGTGTTGGAGACGCTATGCAAAGCCTAGATCTTCTGGCTTCAACTATCAACTGAAAACCAGAGCACCCATCAGGTTGGAGCTCTGGGAAAGGATGTGCTTAATGGCTGTGCTTAATTTGTGCCAAGATTTGCCAGGGCTGACCCCTGGCACCTCTAGGCTTGACAGTTCATAACCCCAGCACCTCTGGGCTTGTTGCTTCAGTTATGAATGTAAAAAAATTGTTTGAGCCCCAGCACCTCTTTCATTACAAATTAAGCACTACTTAATGGTGAGTCTGGGTGAGTCAGCAATAGTCTTAGGCTCTAGGCGGTTGGATTACAGGGTCTCAGCTCACAGAAGGGAGTACAGAGAAAGCATCTGCACTCTGAGAGTGCACCTATAAACCCAGAGCCAGAGTCAGTGCCTGGATTCTGATCAGACTCAGGAAAGTTTAAAAGCACACAGGTCCGTCACGAGGGACCCAAAGACAACAGACCTGTTGTCATCCAGCAATGGGAGCTTGACCAGGGCTGCAACAAAGCAGACTTTCCAACAGAGTCCTAATGAATCGATCATTAGAATGACTGAGGAGATATCTGAGCCATTAGTGATTATCTTTGAAAAGTCATGGAAGTCAGGAGAGATTCCTGATGACTGGAAAAGGGCAAATATAATACCAATCTATCAAAAGGGAAATAAGGGCAACCTGGGGAATTACAGACCGGTCAGCTTAACTTCTGTACCCAGAAAGATAATGGAGCAAATAACTAAGCAATCAATTTGAAAACATCTAGAGGATAATAAGATGATAAGTAACAGTCAGCATGGATTTGTCAAGAACAAATCATGTCAAACCAACCTGATAGCTTTCTATGACAGGGTAACAAGCCTTGTGGATAGGGGGAAGCAGTCGACGTGGTATATCTTGACTTTAATACAGCTTTTGATACTGTCTCACATGACTTTCTCATAAACAAACTAGGGAAATGCAACCTAGATGGAGCTACTATAAGGTGGGTGCAAAACTGGTTGGAAAACCATTCCCAGAGAGTAGTTATCAGTAGTTCACATTCATGCTGGAAGGGCATAACGAGTGGGGTTCTGCAGTGATCAATTCTGGGTCCAGTTCTGTTCAATATCTTCATCAATGATTTAGATAATGGCATAGAGAGTACACTTATATATTTGTGGATAATACCAAGCTGGGAGGGGTTGCAAGTGCTTTGGAGGATAGGATTAAAATTCAAAATTATCCGGACAAACTAGAGAAATGGTTTGAAGTAAATAGGATGAAATTCAATAAGGATGAATGCAAAGTACTTCATTTAAGAAGGAACAATTAGTTATACACATACAAAATGGGAAATGACTGCCTAAGAAGGTGTATTGCGGAAAGGGATTGGGGGATCATAGTGGACCACAAGCTAAATATGAGTCAACAGTGTGCCACTGTTGCAAAAAAACAGAACATCATTCTGAGATGTATTAGCAGGAGTGTTGTAAGCAAGACATGAGAAGTAATTCTTCTGCTCTACTCCACGCTGATTAGGCCTCAACTGAAGTATTGTGTCCAGTTCTGGATGTCATATTTCAGGAAAGATATGGAGAAATTGAAGAAAATCCAGAGAAGAGTAACAAAAATGACTAAAGGTCTAGAAAACATGACCGAGGAGGTAAGGCTGAAAAAATTGGGTTTGTTTAGTCTGGAAAAGAGAAGACTGAGAGGGGACAGGATAACAGTTTTCAAGTACATAAAAGGTTGTTACAAGAAGAAGGGAGAAAAATTGTTCTTAACCTCTGAGGATAGGCCAAGAAGCAATGGGCTTAAATTGCAGCAAGGGAGCTTTAGTTTGGACATTAGGAAAAACTTCCTAACTGTCAAGGTGGTTAAGCCTTGGAGGTTGTGGAATTGGAGATTTTTAAGAGCAGGTTAGACCTGTCAGGGGATTGGACTAGATGACCTCTCAAGATCCCTTCCAGTCCTTTGATTCTATGATCAATCCATCCCTCCTCACCTCAACATCTAGTGATAGCTACTTTAAATTATCTAATTACAGTCATGGATTTTTATCAGGGGTTCTCTTTGCATATTTGGATATTCTGCACTGAAAAAAGTCACAAATACAAAAACAACACAACACACCCCTTCACTCCAGTGTGTTATTTGTCCCTATCTTCTATTCCACTTCCCCAACTTCCAGGCAGAGAGCTGTACATTTATGCAGTCCCTTACCACAAACAATTGTTCACAAGTACAGAAAAGAATAGATTCTATCCATTAGTTGTAGAATATCCCAGGGCTGTTCATTTTAACTAGAGTTAAAAAAGAAAAAGTGCTTTGGGGGAGGCAGTATGGGTGACAGGGTCCAGACATAATGTGTACTTTCTGTACAAAAAATGAAATCAAGAATTTACTCAGGAAAAGTTTGACTTCGGAAATATTCAGACAATTTTAACTCTCTCTACCACTTTATTCTTATTTTCATTCTGTGACCATGACGTGAATCAAATAATTGAATTGCAGCATTCTAAAGCATAAGTCTGCACATTCATCAGTGCTTTTCTTAACAGAAAGTAAAGGGTTCTGCTTCATTTAATGCTCCAATATGTAAAGATTAAATCAGACAGCTCTATTTCCATATACTGGGTAGCTTAACTCAGATTTGCATAATAAAACTCATATGTAGAAATCCTATATATCTGAAAGGCAAATAAAAATTCCCAAAAGCAAAACAAATATTTCTCAAACTTCCATTAATCAGCAAGGTCAAATTCTTGGTGCAGGCTTGTTGAGATCACTTGGAAATAATGGATTTTGACATTAAAATGTGAAGATTAATTTCCTAACCTTAAAAATACATGGCATCCCCTATAAATAATTAACTAAAACAAGAGCTTATTAACAATGCAAAAAAACTGAACACTCATATTCAGAAAAATGCATGTATAGAATACATAAATGTTTTTGTCTTTTAAATACATGCTTCCCTTTAGCAGAAGGGTATTTTGATTAAACTTTCATCAAAGTGGAATTCAATAAAGTTATCAAAACATAATGCGTGAACCAAGAGGCCATTGAAATATGGAATTTATTCTTAGCCATCTGAAGCTAATAAAGGCACTAGAGCCACTCATGCTTTCTAACAAATCACTCAAAGGAATCGGTGTGCATTATTGTGATATGATTGGGGGCCACTGTACCTACTACATATTTTAAAACCAAACCAGTATTGTGGACAAGATGATGACAGGACACTTAATAATGAACAGAGAAATATTTCCAGACCTGCTTCATGATCCAATGGGAGCAAGCTGTGTGGGAACTCATGTTCAAGAATTAGAAGTTACCAACTTAAATCCTTATGAAGTTCTCTAAGCCTAAATGTAAAAAAAAAAAAAAAAAAATCACTAATGGGAATTACTGGCTTATGTGCCTCATTCTGGAAGGTACCATGAGCCTCCTAATGGTGCTTAGCACTAATGGGTGAGACAGATATGGCAATTTCCTGCAGTATTGAGGGCAAAATTTATTAAATTAAAGTTATGCATCATTGTGGGCAAGGGATTGTATGTAATTCTTTGCAAGAGAGGGACCACAACCCTTCAGAAACTAGGGTTCATAGATGGTGGTTAGGCAAATTCACTCATGATGTCGCGCTTCCAGAGAACTACGACCTCCTGGGGAGGCTTGCATACACTGGGTCAAACTCGATTCTCCACAGACTAACAGACAAGGAAAGGACTTTAAACTCAGGTTATTTATCCAAAACTGCCTCAGTCCTTCCTTGTAATCCAGCCAATCAATAGGACTTTCTCTTCAGGTGGGAGGCCGCCAGTCCTTACGGAAAGGGCTGGAAGGACTTATACTGACCAGAGTCCTTGTGGAGATGATCTCTGGTAAGTTTATTAGCATGAGTGTAGATCCTTTTATTGTTTTTAATATGTTTTCTCTGTAATGCTTTTACCTTAAGAATAAATGTGTTGCTTAAAAAGAACTGTGTGGTAACTTAACTGGGGCAATTACACCATTTACCATCTCTGAGGAGAAAAGTAAAGCAGGCCTACATTGACAGTCTGACTTCACTGAGCAATTCACAGTATAGGCAGGGAGCTATGCTGCCTGGAAATACCCCTGTCAGGTGGGAGAGAGGCTCATGTCTCCACCAAAGAGAGGTGATAGCTGGGGAGCCAGAAGCCTAAGAGTGGGTGCCCTTGATGGACCACAGAAGGGGAACAGAGGTGTAGTTGGCCTGAACTATGTCATATAGTCTCCTAACGCAGTTTATCACTAATGGGAATTAAGGGTGCTTAGCAATGTCTTCCAGTTGCTCATCACCTCGCTGGACCAGACTCTGTAAGACTAACTTCAAGAAAAAAATAACAGAGCAAATATTAACAGAAAACTTGATAGACTTGATATTAACAGAAAACTTGATACTACTATAGCCTCAGACAGCATTGGGCTCCAGAGCTCCTGAATTCCACCCACTTAACATTGTTAAGAAAATGTGCAGTGCTGCCAACTCATGAGTTTATCACAAGTAGAGTGATATTTGGTGTTTTTCTTAGAGTTCCAGTTCCTTGAGCTCTGTGATTATGTGCGAAGCTTAGTGTTCCTTTAATTGTTTTTAAAAAGTGTATGTCTAACCCTATTGGTTGAAGAGAAAAGCTTGTAAACATTACCTGAATACAACCCAAACACTCAAAAGCTGGAAAGCAAATGAAAAGAATCCATCTTTTAATCTCAATTTTTAAACTAATTGTATGATTTTGGGTGGGCCTGACTTTTGAATGCTCAGGGTTAGCAATGTTGAATGTGTCACTCATAGGCTAGAAACAAGTAATTAAAATACGTAATATGGTCAAACGTCTGAAGCTACAATCTCAAAGCCCTTTACAGTCATTAAACAAGCCTGTCAGTAGGCACATGAGAAAAGAATCATTATACCTATTTTATACAGAGATAAACTGAAGCAAAGAGAGATAAAGCAACTTTCCTAATGTTACATATGTAGTCTGAGCAGTCAGAAACAGATCCCAGGAGTCCCAGTTCCTCACCTGCTTTGATAACTAACCATAGTGGCTAATGCACTGATTATAATTATGTTTGCCATAATATTACCATTATTTAGCTAGTCTTAACTTGAAAAATATCAGTTTCAGTCCAGAAAAGAGTTTATGAGAAGCAGTAATTGTAGGTTATTGAACTGAAACTACAAGGGAAATTATCAGTTTTGTTTTCAGATAAAAAAAGAATAATGTTAGACATTTTCATTCTACACTAATACAGGGTGTTTGTGTTTTTGTTTTCCTATTGCTAAAGGAAGCCCAAGTGTTCTACTTAATTGTAAACAACAGAAACTGACTGAACCCTCGAGGTGCATAAATGCACTGCTATCCAAACACTGTCATACATAAATTTAATGAAATGCCTCAGGTTTCCATTGACCTAAAGACAACCGTGATTTGCATACATATTTAATGAAAAACAAGGATAGAATGTTAGCAATAACATTCATTGTTTACTTATATAAAAACATATGTTGAAATAGCATTAAGGTTGGGATGTAAAGTTATAAAAGCCAAAAAAAATCATAGCGGGATTGGGATCCAGTTTTTAAATTGTGGAATTGTAAAAAAAGAAAAGAAAAGAAAAACCACAGATCCTCGGTCATTTTTAGGGTCTATCCGGTTCAAGGAATTTGCAGCTTCCAGAGTTATGTGGGTTTTGACAGGTTGTGGATCTTGGCTGCATTCCAGGCCAGCCTACTGAGGAGCAATGCCATCTCTGAATACCAGGGTAGAGAGTTTAGAAACTGTTCAGAGGGGAATAGCTCACACAAATCAGCTCTTATCTCCTGTGCTCTGCAACTTTTTGTCCTTGGTGAAATCCTACACCCTCTATTTGGGCCACATCCTTAGTATGGGAGGTAGCAACATGGGGAGAAATAATGTAATATAGGTGTGATGTTGCACTCCATATTTTTATAAAAATGTGTTGATAATTGTGGCTATGATGTAAATGGAATATGATTTATGCAAAAGGTCTCTTGTAAGGTATCATTACAGAGCTTATAATCTACTGAATGTGGTCATCCTATTTGTATGACTGTATCATTCTTCAGAGAGGTAGCCGTGTTAGTCTGGTTCTGTAAAAGCAGCAAAGAATCCTGTGGCACCTTATAGACTAACAGACGTTTTGCAGCATGAGCTTTCGAAGTGGGCATTCACCCACGAAAGCTCATGCTGCAAAACGTCTGTTAGTCTATAAGGTGCCACAGGATTCTTTGCTGCTTGTATCATTCTTGTATCTGAAACTAGGAATATGAAATATAACTCTGAGGTCCTGTTGTAATTATGCAAAGTATGGGCCATTAATGTTGGTTTGGAATCTTGATGGCTCCCATTGACAAGGACAATTGGTTGTTAATTGCTCTGTTTACTTGTAAGTTTTCCTGTATACCTGTGTGCCAGCAAGTAGGTAATGAAGTCTTACAGTGACATGTGATCATGTCACCTGAACTGGAATTCATCTTTAACCTGGTGCTTTTCTATTTAAGAGGAGGGGTGGGAACCAGAGACACAAAGGATCCCCACCTTGTGCCAAAGCTATTAAAGGGGGTGGAACAGAAACATGAGTGCTTTAACTCAAACTCTCTGCATGTGCTTACTGCATGGTGTCTTTCACTCTGGAATATTTCACAGTGGGTACTTTGATATATAAGACTCCTAGCGTACAAGCCAACTCCCCCAGAGAGGTCCTTTGGGGCCATCTTCCTGTCCCAAGTCAGGGTAAAGGAGGAGGGTTGGGCGTGGGACTAGCAACTCCACCCCGTAAAAAATCAACTTGCTACAGAAACGCCAACAATAGAGATAACAGAGACTTTTAGCCTGGAAAAAGAAGGGTCTTCAACTCGAAGACGCATGACGCATGACGCTGATTACCCTTCTTGCAACCAGAAGGATTACCATCAGTACATGGAATGTGAGGACCATGTATGAGTCAGGAAAGACAGCGCAGGTTGCAGCAGAGATGAGGAGCAACAACCTGACCTTACTAGGCATTAGCGAGACAAGATGGACACAAGCTGGACAGAGACGACTGTTGACAGGAGAGCTGTTGCTGTATTCAGGACATGAAGAGAGTGACGCACCCCACACACAGGGAGTAGGCTTCATGTTGTCCAAGCAGGCACAGAGAGCACTGATTGGTTGGGAGGCACATGGTCCCAGGATCATCACAGCATCCTTCAGAACTAAAACGAAGAGGATTAAGATGAATGTTGTTCAGTGCTACGCTCCAACTAATGACAGTGAAGAGGAGGATAAAGACTACTTTTACAACAGACTCCAGAAAATATTAGAGATTCTCCCAGACAAAGACATCACCATCCTTATGGGAGACTTTAATGCCAAAATTGGACCTGACAACACACGATACGAACAAGTCATGGGGACCCACGCTCTGGGAGAGATGAGTGAGAATGGAGAGAGATTTGTGGATCTGTGTGCACTTAACAACCTGGTCATAGGATGTAGCATCTTTCCTCACAAACGGATCCACAAGAGTACCTGGGTATCGCCATGACAGAAAACCAGATCGACCATGTCTGCATTAGCAAGAAGTTCAGAAGATCCTTACAGGACGTTAGAGTTAGAAGAGGAGCAGACGCGGCGTCTGACCATCACTTAGTGGTGGCCAGATTGAAGCTGAAGAAGAACTGGATAGACGCGTCAGACAGAAGAGTGAAGTACAACGTCAGCCTTCTGAAGGACCATAAGACCAAGGAAGATTTTGGACTGACGCTGAAGAATAAGTTTTCAGTACTACAGGATCGGTCTGAGGAAGAGGAAGACAGTGTACTCAACAGATGGCAGAAAGTGAGAGAGACACTTAGGTCAGTATGCCAGGAAGTGCTTGGAATTAAGAAACGCCAGCAGAAAGAGTGGATCACAGCAGAGATCTTGACTAAGATAGAAGACAGAAAGAAGAAGAAGAAGAAGAAGAAGAAGGCAGCAATCAACAACAGCAGGACTAGAGCAGCAAAGGCCAAAGCTCAAAAAAAGTATGCTGAAGCCCACAGAGCAGTGAAGAGGAATATTAGGAAGGATAAGAGAGATTATGTGGATGGACTGGCAGCACAAGCGGAGCAGGCAGCATACAGCGGCAACATGAAACAGCTGTACGATACTACAAGCAACTGTCTGGAAAGTTCAGCAAGCCAGAACGTCCCATTAAAGACAAGCAGGGAGAGTCTATAACAGGAATAGAAAAACAGATGAACAGATGGGCGGAGCACTTTGAGGAACTCCTGAACAGACCAGCACCACCAAATCCACCAGACATCGACCCAGCCAACGAGGACCTTCCAATCAGTTGCGATAAACCAACCAGAGATGAGATCAGAAAAGCCATCACCATGATGAAGAACAGGAAGGCGGCTGGACCTGATGACATCCCAGCAGAGGCCCTGAAAGTAGACCTGGATGCTTCAGTGGAAATGCTGTACCCCCTCTTTGAGAAGATATGGGAAGAAGAAGAAGTGATTCCGGCAGACTGGAAAGAGGGATACCTCATCAAAATCTCCAAGAAAGGAGACCTCAGCAATTGTGCCAACTATAGAGGAATCACACTCCTTTCAGTGCCAGGGAAGGTTTTCAACCGAGTCCTCTTAGAGAGAATGAAGGATGCCGTCGATCCACAGCTACGAGATGAACAGGCAGGTTTCCTGCAGAACAGATCATGCACGGACCAGATAGCAACGCTCCGCATCATAGTCGAGCAGTCTATGGAGTGGAACTCCTTGTTGTACATCAACTTTGTTGACTATGAGAAAGCGTTCGATAGCGTGGATCGAGAGACCCTCTGGAAGCTCCTTCGGCACTATAGCATCCCAGCAAAGGTGGTCAACCTGATCAAGAACTCATACAACGGTATACACTGTAGAGTGATCCATGGAGGGCAGCTCACAAACAGCTTCCAGGTGCGAACTGGAGTCAGACAAGGATGCTTGTTGTCACCACTTCTCTTTCTCCTCGTCATCGATTGGATTATGAATACATCCACTTACGAGCATAGGAACGGAATTCAGTGGACGTTGTGGACCCAGCTTGATGACCTGGACTTTGTCGACGACCTTGCACTCCTTTCACACAGTAAACAGCAGATGCAAGAGAAGACCAATGTAGTGGCAGCCACGTCATCACAGGTTGGCCTCAACATCCACAAGGACAAGACCAAGATCCTTAGGATTAACTTCATCAGCAACAACCCAGTCACACTGAATGGAAGCCCCCTGGAAGAAGTGCAGTCCTTCACCTACCTAGGTAGCATCATCGACCAGCAGGGTGTCACAGACGCAGATATCAAAGTAAGGATTGGCAAAGTAAGGATTGGTAAGGCAAGAGCAGCCTTCTTACAGCTTAAGAACATCTGGAGCTCCAGAGAGTTGTCTTTGGCAATAAAAATTCGACTGTTCAACTCCAACGTGAAATCAGTCCTACTGTATGGAGCTGAAACCTGGAGGACAACCAAAACAACCATCAGGAAGATCCAGACCTTCATTAATAGCTGCCTCAGAAGGATTCTCCAGATCCGCTGGCCAGACACCATCAGTAACATCCACCTCTTGGAGAGGACCCATCAACTCCCAGCAGAGGAAGAAATCAGAAGGAGAAGGTGGGGCTGGATAGGACATACACTACGCAAGCAGCCAACTAACATCACTAGACAGGCACTTCGGTGGAACCCCCAAGGCAAGCGGAAAAGAGGTGGTCCAAGAAACACCTGGTGACGCGACCTTCAGGCTGATAGCAAAAAAATGGGCTATACCTGGAACCAGCTAGAGCGAATGGCCCAGGATAGAGGACTCTGGAGATCTGTGGTTGGCGGCCCATACCCCGATTGGGGTGACGGGCATGAGTGAGTGAGTGAGCGTACAAGCCATTTGCACCATTCACCATAATATGCACTTGGTGAACTTACAGAAATACTAACAAAAATGAGCTGAATTTTTAAATCAGTGCAGTTGCAGTAGAGCTATGTCAACAGCAAATATGACCTTCCGGTTTTAGGCAGGCCCTACACAAATTTTTGTCTATACCAAACTCATTAATGGAGCTAGAGTTAAAAAAAAAAAAAAGTGTGAAAATAGGCACCAAAAGCCAACAGTTGAGAAATGTGTGTGTTCTTTACAGCAACTGTAAGAATAGAACACACAGGGCTCTAAACACCTCCATCAGCAAGATCCACGGATGTGGACTTCACTGATCTAATGAGAAGAAGGGGCGTGGGAAATATACTAACAGAACCTCCATGCCAGCAATTCTTTCAGGTGACCAAAACAGCAGTGTCACCCTGACCAAGCCAATGGGAGATAGTGTCTTATTTCAGCTCAAAATCACTCCTCATACTTCCAACCACTGTATATATTATGGCCCAGATCCTGCTACATTCAGTCACATAAAATAGTTTAGAACAGTGTATTAACTGCATGGTAATAATCAAAATGAGTAAGGTTAGCAAAAATCAAATACATAGATTTCAATGGGACTATTGGCAGAGTATAGGTATTATTCCAATTGCATGACAATGGCAGAATCTGGCCTTTAGAGATTATATTTAGAACTTTAACCACCATATTAAATTGGTATTAAAAGAACAAAATTGTTCAGGTCTAAAAGATACCATTCCAAAATGCTTAATCTTTGGAAGTAAATCAGATATTTAGGAGTTTCATGAAATAAAACTTACATTTTTTTGCTTAAGCATAAATAGAAAATGATTACAGTAACTTTTTTAGCAATCTGACCTTTTACAACCTGAGTCTGAATTACATTTTAATTTGACTTTCTTATTATTTTCCCAGTGTGGTTGTAGCAATTATAATTCTTTTCTAACAGTACAATACTAGGGTCAACATACAGAAAACTGATTAAATTGTTTAAAATGCAATTGCCCCCCCAAAAAACAGAATAAAAGATTAATGTACCTTTTTGATGATTTATCATTCTAAGAATCCTCTGCCTTCTAATGGGAAGGAGAGAAAGATTTTTTTTTTTACTTTATTTTTTGTATTGTGAGCCTAAGAGCCACAGTCATGGACTGGACCCACATTGTGAAAGACATTGTACAAAGAGGTCAAAAAGATGGTCCATGGCCTTATGAGATGGCAAATGTGGCAGACCTAGGATGAACTGTCTGGGGAACCAGGACTGAACCTTGCTGGGAACAAGTGGAAGCAATTGAACAGGAAGTCAAAGATGACAGATCAGGATCATGTCAATTGTTTGGTGTATAGAGTATGAATATTTGCCCTTCGTGTTCATTCCTATACATTTTTGCTACGTTCAGCAACTTCAAGGCAAAAGATGCTGTTCACATTCACATGGTAGAATAACAATCCCACACATTCAGTTACTCCACTTTGAGTTTAGGGCTGGGTGGATTTGTTTAGTTTGTACCATAACATTACGTATATGCTAAGGGAGGAAGCAGCTCATAATAGGAAGCTGAAATCAATCCAGGATTGTTCACACTTTTCCCTGGAATTATTACCATTCTAAGAATTGGTCCTTGCCATTTGGCTCTGAAACAGTAGCTCATTTGGACTCTTAATGTCCCACAGGAACTGGTCAGACAGTTGTTCCAGGTCATGAATAATGGAAGAAGGATGAAGAATGGAGAAGATCCTCAGGTGATAAAAACTATCATAGCTCCACTGATGTCAAAGATCAGCCCCTTTGTCCACAGCACATTTTACTGAAATGGAGCCATTATAATTTATACCAGCTGAGGATCTTTCCCAGTAAGTCCATTGCTGTTCTTTGTTTTGCAAGTTTAATATTTTCAGCCTTTATTGACATAGCCTTTATTGACATACAGCATTGGTAATAGCTAAAGTTGAAGCCTCTCATTATTATATAAAATCCAGCTGCAATCATTTCCAGATTTGACGTGTGTCCTAACAATAGAAGCTCCTGACTTCATTATTTAAGAACCTGTCCTACAATTTCACTAATGAGGGAATACATTCACCTCCAAAATACCTTGACTAATTGGCTTGGATTAAGTGGACTGGCCATCTGTGCCATGGGTAAATTTCACCCTAAGATTTTTGATAAGCATACATATCTCAAGACTTAATGAGGAGACTTCATTTTAGGAAATACTTCTTTAGGACCTTGAAGGTCTGAGCAACCTCATTGCTTGAATGAACCATCTATTGTCACATCTCTGTTAGATATTATAAGATCTCTACCTGTACAGGATAGAATGAAAGACTAACCTAGTAGCTATGAAGAACGGTTGCCTTGGGTGTGGTACCTCTCCAACATGTACTCATCATAGTTAAAAATAAGTTGGTTTCCTGTTACACTAGCTCAAACCATCTTATCAAATCTATCAAATATTTTTTTCAACTGGAGAGAGCTGAAAATTCAAAAGGAAACTCTTGGACTATTTTAACTAGTAATCAAGATTTCCCAAACATAAATCATTTAAAAAAAAAAAGTTAAAGCTGACAGTGTGTTTCAAGACAGTCCAGGTAACACCCCAAAAACCACAATACTACACCTTCCTTTACAAATATTCTTTGTTTAAAAATCCACAAATATTAAAAGAAATGAACAGGTAAGGGATTTAGCCAGTTCGCCATTGCCAACTAATACATAATTCACGATGGCCCCATCTGATTTACACCTTTTATCTCTTCCCCAACAGATTTGAGGCCCACCACTGTGGGGGTCTTTTTTCCAGCAAATAGTATCCAGTCTATAAGTGATGTGTGTGTGGAGGGGGATGCAAAGAGCCTGGCTGGGATAAAATGGTAGTGGATGAAGTAGGGAAATAGATGGGGAAAGCTCGTGTACACATAATATTTTAAGCAATTGAATTGTTATATTTAGAACATTTTACATTTTTAATGTTTTAACATGGGTAAAAATCTCCAGGTAAAATTTTCAGAAGCACCTATGTCTAAGTCCCAATGAACACCAATGGAATGTAGGGGCCCATATTCACAAAGGTATTTAGGCACCTAAAGATGCAAACAGGCAGCTAGTGGGATTCAAAAAAGCACCAATGACCAGTAGAAGCTGGTTAAGTACCTACCTCCCCTTGGAAATCAAGAACCTAATTCACTTAATTATTTTTGTAAATCTATTTGGTGCCCATTTGCATCTTTAGGTCTGTGACATGCTATACCTTGGGGGAGCATCTTGTAACTCCCATATTCCTCATCTGTATATAATTGTGATATTACATGTAAAGCATGCCTTGTAAGGTATCAGAGGAAAGGTTATGATCTGCTGAAAGTCATTTCTCTGTCCATATACGTATGTCATTAATGCATATGAAATCATGAGAATTGTGTCGTATGGTTGTCACTAAAACATGCTGTAAATTGGGGAATCAGCCAGATATTAGCTCCCCGGAGGCAACAGCAAGGAAAGTAACCAACATCCAGGTAGGGTGTCAAACAACCCAGTAACAGCCCTTCATCTGCAAGGGAGCTACAATTCAATGACTCATGCATGAGGCCACACCAGGAGAATTGCTCAACCTTGCCTGGGGATTCAGCAATGCCCACGAGACATGTCTGGACTTGTGTTCTACAAGCACATGGGACGGAGAGTATAAAACAGAACACAGCAGGCCCATGCTTCGCCTTCTCCTGCCCCTGCCTATGCTGCAAGCAACAAAGACACTCACAGAAGACTAAAGACTCCAACAGAGGAAACCCGCCCAGGTTTCAAGGGTGAAATCTGTATATTAAGGACTGCAATAATCAGTGGGGGTGAGAAAAACTGCTTAATCTAGATGTTTCCCAGCCTAATAGGGTTGAGAGTTTAGACTGTGTGCTTATATATTTTATTTTATTTTGGTAACTAACTCTGACTTTTTGCCTATCACTTAAAATTTATCTTTTGTAGTCAATAAATTTGTTTTACCAGTGAGTTTGTATGACGTGTGTGGCAAGACTGCTCAGGATTGCAAAGGCTGGTTTATATCCACTTTCCATTGATGAAGTGGTGAACCAATTAATAAATTTGAACTGCCCATCTTGAGCAGTGCAAGACAGTATATTCCTGAGGTACAGAGCTGGGAGGATTTGAGCTGGTGCCTGTCCCTGTGTGATTCTTGAGTGGCTCTGGGAGCATTCATGCAATCTAGCTGGGTGTGGGGCTCCACATGCCATTGTGCTGAGTGATAACGGTGCCTGGGGAGGGGGGGCTTGTTGCTTGTCACTAGTAACACATTGTGAGAGACAGCCCAAGTTGGAGAAAGATAAGGGCAGCACAGCAGTCCCACAGTCCCAGGCTGCACCCTGGAGAACCCATCAGAAGGTCCCAAAGCTAAAAGTGGGAATTGGGCACTTCTGAAAAAAATGTTACCTTCCACTTTTCCCTATTCATCTTCATCCATCTCCTTTCCAATTGCCCACTCCTCTCCTCCATGCATCCTCTCCCTTTGAGAGAAGAAGTCATTTTGCAACATAACAGAAACCATCAACAGCCAGGTCTATATTAAAGAGTTAAATTGACCCAGCTACGTCACTCCAGGATGTGAAAAATCCACATCCCTGAGCAACATAGTTAAGCCAACCTAATCCCCAGTGTAGACAGAACTAGGCTGATGAAAGATTTCTTCCATCAACCGAGCTAACCCCTCTCAGGGAGGTGAATTAACTACAGTGATAGGAGAACTTCTAACCCTATAGTGAGTAGTTACACTGAAGCACTACAGCAACACAGCTGTGTTGCTGCAGCAGTTTAAGTGTACACATAGCCAAAGTCTGAGATGCTGTTGTACAGCCATGTAACTCTAGACATGGAAACCAACCTAGCTACAGGGAAATGTCCTCCACTTACATAGCCACTAAAAGCACATGGTCAAGAAGAAAGAAAGAGGAAGTGTTTGAGAAGACACCAGAACTTGAACTATTAAGCGTTATCCAAATTTTAACTTCCGGTGGATATAACTCTGTGAGTACGAAAGCCTGTATTGTATTGTTTTTGCTACTAACCCAAAGTCGTATTTTGAACCTAAATCCCTAGAAATCAGATATTTGTTTAAAAAAAAAAGGTAGATTCAGATAGTGCAGTGATCTTTTGAAAGCTGTCTTCTCAATTTCTTTCCTAAAAAGAAAAAACCCAGTTCTCAAATCTAGACTTTGCTAACCAAGTGCCATAACCCAAAGCAAAGCCTTTAAAAATATTCTTGCAAATCAAAAATTTTGCATTATAATTTCCTGAATCCAGCTATTCTAGGTTATAAAAATCATTTGTTTGCAGTTAGGCAATTATTCAGATCATTTCAGATTTTAATGAAATTATATATGGCATTCGACCAAGTAAAATCTTGAAACAGAACTGAGAGCTAAATCCTCTGAATTTCTCATTTTAAGCCAGCTAAAGAGAAAATGCTGAGAAAGGTGATATTGCTTAAATATCTCTGCTCTAAAATCAATTCACAATATATTCATAAATTAACAATTACCCTAGACTAAAACATTTATTGCTAGAAAAACACTGCATAATTAAACTATGTGAATGAATAACAAGAAATTAAATTTTAATATTAATTTTGGGTTTCTCATGAAAATTTCCAGTGAAAGCTTCCACTTGGTTGCATCATGCTGTACTACTTCTTATACACGTATACATATGGCCATCATTACTAAAATAACATTCTTTAAAGGTCAAGTGCAAGACAAATCATTTTAGCTAGAGACTTGTAACACTAGTTGGAAACATTTAAATGGTCAGGATCACTAGTACAGTCCATAAGTAGCAAAACTGCATTGATAATCTTGCTAGTTAAGACCCTGATTCAGCAAAGCATTTGAGTCCATGCTTAAGTTTAAGCATCCCCTGAAAATCAATGAATACTCACATACTTACGGTTACATGTGTGCTTAAGTACTTTGCTGAGTAGCAATTATAGCCATTACTGATGATCTACTGTAGCTTATAAATCCAGATGTCCGACAATGTGGTCGTGCACACCCCACCACAGGGTGAATCCCCAGTTACCCTGTGAGGAGAGCTTTCAAGCTACCTTGCACCACGTGAGCAGTGCAAAGCGGCCAGGAGTAGTATGTCAAGGATCTCGTTCTTCAATGTTTATTCATGGTCTCTCAGAAATTGCATTTCCTCATCCTCTATAATTTCTTGTTCTCTTGCATTAAGATTGAGGGCTTGTCTACAAATGCACACTATGGGGGTGTGATGTCTACAGTTCACTAAAATGTTGCACATTAATTGGTCTGTGTAGACACTGCTGGTGTGCACTAAAGGTTCCTTCATGTACTTTAACATTAGAATGCTCTTTGGAACACATACACCAGCAGGGTCTACACGATGAATAGAGAAATACCTCAAATAGCATAACAGCCTTTTTTCAGTTTGTGAATTTTTTCCTTTTTTATAATTTTCTAAGAGTTTATTCCTACACTGTTGCTCTGTGTTCACGTATAGAGTTGTTCCAATCCAACTCAAGAAGCCAAAGACTGACAATAATTGGAAGAGTTACTATTCATTCTTCCATTTTCATAGATTTGAAAGTGAGTTTATAGAAAAAAGGAAAAAAGAATCAGATTGTGTCATTTCATATTCCATTTCATCTCCCCTTTGTCAAAATTGTCTCTAGTGTTCATCATGAGGTGTTATTGATTAGTCCAGTGTGCAGAGGATGAGGGAAAGGAACAACTACATCTGGAAAATATGATCTGCCATCAACACATCTTACATTGTGTCATTACCTTTGGTCTTTCCATCATTCTAAGCAGTAACATTCACAGCCTTTCCAAATAAATAGTACTCATTCTTTTACATGTATGTAGCTTGGAGGAGACAAAGAAAGTTTAGTCCATTAAGGTCACAGTGAAAAAAACATTATTAATTGGTCACTTGGACTTTACCTGGCAGGTCAATCCTATGAATCGAGTTTCTTTCAGCCTAATGGCTTCAGTCAACTGCAATGATTAAAAAGTGACATTTATTAAAGGAATAAAAATCTGTTAGAAAAGGGAATTTGTCCTTCTGGGCTTGTTTTTCTAAAGCCTTTCAATTTTTCTCTCAAGAGACTGTTAGTAGCTAAAAGACATCTGAAATCGTTTCAGATATGAAAGACTGGAAATGTTTCAGAATTCATTTTTTGGTTCCTTTTCACATGTGAAAGTCTGGCTGGCAATGCAGAAGATAGATATTTCATATGATATAGTCTCACTTGGAGCTACAAGAGAAGATTCAATAGTTGGGTACAAATGTCTGATGTACAGTCTCTTTGTGTGGTCTTTTTTAAAAGACACTTAAAACAATCTTGTTAAATCTTAGAATCCACACACAGAATAAATCTAATTTTAATTTCTTCCAGAAAGGTATGTTTAAACAAAAGGTAACAGAGACTGATGGGATCATACTATTGAACTATAGAGGAGGCCTGGCAACCTCTCAGAAGCTTTACAGCCACTAATCATTATAAATTTTAAACATTTATAACAATTTTAAAAATTTCAGTCCTTCCCATAAAGAGCTTAAAATCTAAATGGCAAGGATGCTAATCTCTGGCAATTATTAGGACCCAACCCTCAAGTCAGAAAAATACTGATGGGCATGCAAGACAATGTTCATGAAGCCATAGTTCAGGGGTCAGCAACCTTTCAGAAGTGCTGTGCCGAGTCTTCATTCATTCACTCTAATTTAAGGTTTTGCATGCCAGTAACACATTTTAATGTTTTTAGAAGGTCTCTTTCTATAAGTCTATGATCTATAACTAAACTTTTGTTGTATGTAAAGTAAATAAAGTTTCTAAAATGTTTAAGAAGCTTCATTTAAAATTAAATTAAAATGCAGAGTCCCCCAGACTGGAGGCCAGGACTCGGGCAGTGTGAATGCCACTGAAAATCAGCTTGTGTGCCGCCTTCAGCACGCGTGCCATAGGTTGCCTACCCCTGCCATAGTTCTTGTTCACGTTATATCTTGTTGGAAAATGAAAAATAGCTGTGTGGAAGGCTTACTTTTATTTAGGTTCAGGTAATTTTGGCCTTTAGTGATTTCTGTTTCAATGACGGCCGTTGCTGACCCTTGTTTGATTAACTAGTTAATGTCTAAGACACCTTAAAGATTAAAAGCATATGCAACTGCTAAATATTGTTTTATGTGCTGCTTTAGGACATCATTCTTTCAGATTTCACTGCAAATTTGGACCACAGGCACCATGGATTGCTAGTGAGGATACGTTCAGGGCCAGTGCAACCATTTAGGCGACCTAGGCGGTCGCCAGCATTTGGGGGGGGCGCCATTTTCTTTGACAGCGACCGCGGCAGCCGGATCTTCGGCCGCCCCAGTCACCGCAGGCATTTAGGCAGAGGGAGCTGGGGCAGGGGAGCATGGGGAGGGCCACCTGCAGTAAGTAAGGGGGGGGGCGGCATGCAGGGGAACTCCCTGCCCCAGTTCAAACCCTGCCCCGCCTCCTCCCCGAGCATGCCGTGGCCGCTTCACTTCTCCCGCCTCCCAGGCTTGTGGCACCTAAGCTGATTGGCACTGCAAGCCTGGGAGGCGGGAGAAGTGAAGCAGCAATGGCGTGCTTGGGGAGGAGGCAAGGCAGGGGTGAGCTGCTTCACTTCTCCCGCCTCTCAGGCTTGCGGCGCCAATCAGCTTAGGTGCTGCAAGCCTGAGAGGCGGGAGAAGTGAAGCAGCCACGGTGTGCTCGGGGTACTTCTGCGCAGAGCAGGGGTGAGCTGGGGCGGGGGTGCCTCAGGACAGAGAGTGGGGGTGGTGAGCTACTGCAGGGGCGCCTCAGGGCGGAGGGGGGGAGCTGCCGCGGGGGGGGCTCAGGGCGGGGGCGTGGGGGGGGAGGGCACAAGGTGGAAGTTTTGCCTAGGGTGCGAAACATCCTTGCACCGGCCCTGGATACGTTATCCTAGATATAACATTTGTGTGCATCTGCCTACGTTCTTTGACATTGTCTCACATAAGGCTTAACACAGTACAAAGGGTGAAGTATTGTAGATAAAGCTAAAAATAAAAAAGGTCTGCACAATAATGTCATGTTAGACCATCCTTCACAGCTCAGTGGCCACTAATTCTAGGCTTGTCTTGGTAGAACCAATTTAGGCCATATTAATGGTTTATTTTTCCATGCTGATGTTCTCTAAATCTCAATTGCAGTACAAAAATTAAATAATTTGTATGACTGTAGGGGATCAATGGGAGACAGCCTCATTATTATTTATATAATAATAGCACAAAAAAACCCAGGAAGAAACCATTGTGCTAGGTGTTGGACAAACACAGAACAAAAAGAAAAGGAAAAAAAAAAAGACTGTCTCTGCCCCAAGAAACTTATTTCAGCCAGAGTCATATGGGGCCAGATTTACAAAAGTATTGATTCATCTAGTGGGATTCTCAAAAGTACCTTAGCCGGTTAGGAGCTTAAATCCCATTAAAATCAACTGCTTAGGTGCTTTTGAAATCCTACAAGGCACATAAATACCTTTGAAAATCTGGTCCATTTAGATCAGACTGAACAAGCTGTGTTTATCCCCTCACCAATCCAATTGAACGTTAATGATATTTCATACTTATATATCAAGTTAGATATGAGATTTTCATGTATTCTTAGATTTTAAGGCCAGAAGGGACCATTATGATAATCTTTTCTGAGCCTGTGCATAAGATGATTTCACCAAGTGGTTTCTGCACCAATCCCATAATTTCTGACTGAGCTACAACATATCTTTTAGAAAGACATCAAAGCATTTAACAGGTCAAGCTATTTCATGTAGGCTGTATTA
The DNA here is from genome assembly GCF_016161935.1 of Mauremys reevesii. NCBI lineage: Eukaryota > Metazoa > Chordata > Testudines > Geoemydidae > Mauremys > Mauremys reevesii. The sequence continues at coordinate 25,170,801 of NC_052629.1, read as the reverse complement.
CGTAAGAGATCCAATAGCATCCATGGTTCACAGCACTTTCCTGATGCCTTAATATTTCTCAAAGGATTTTTCTTTTCATGTTAATTCAGTCCTATGTTCTGGCTATGGTACATTTTAAGTCCTGAAGAAAGAAGCCGACATGAGTATCAAACAGTCTCTTTTCCCCTGATGTGTGCTACAAAGTCCATTATACGGAGGAGAAAACCCACTTGTCAGATATGGCACAAATGAAATATGAAATCTGTAATCCTGGGAATCCCATCATAGAATAATCCTGTCCTCCTTCAATGTACACCTAGCCCATATTTACACCAGCTCTCAACCAAGGGGATAGCAACGTATGGCATGTGCATGAAAGTGGGCACATTTCACCTTTAACCAGCTACAACAAATCTTAAATCATATACTGCATCTCTAAATTAAAATTACACAAGGCCAAGTCAAAAACATACACCTACGTTTAAATGGATAGAATTGTAGAATGAATGAATGAATATGAATTAACACAGGGAACCCAGAGGGGTCAAAATGTTGGGTCTATGATTTTCAAATGCAAATCCAATGAATAAACTCTGCCAGTAAAACATACATGCAAGAAAGTCTTGAGAAGTCAAAACCAAGACAATAATAATGTGGGTTATGTGCAGACACTAGAAATCTGATCGCATGACATATTAGGGCTGTTCTCAGCCCTAAAGCCAGAGGACCCAGACTGCACAGGAAAAACCCGTAGTGCATGATCAGGCATGACCAAGGCTCATTTACATCTTGGTGACAGCTGCCTCTCAAAACGTCCTCTTGAGGCTGCAGTAGCTGGCATTAATTATTGCAGCCTTCAGGTTACTCTAATTTGCACTGAGGATCCAGTCCAGTTGCAAAGTGCTACAGTACCAAGAAGGTACAAAAATGATTTAAAGCCACCTCACCACTTCTGCAGCTGCATCAAGCACTCCTTGGCAGTATTGCCAACGCCAAGCATTCAAAAACCCTGAATCAGATTTCCCCCACCCCCCACCCCAAAATCAGGATATTTTTTTTAAACTTAAAAAGCAGAAATTTTATTGAAAACATTAATTTAAGAACTGGGGGACAAATCCACAGATTTCAGTGGGCTTGCCCATTGTCAGTTCAGTATTTGGCTTCAAATCTTTCATGTCACTGGAGTTCCTCCTAGTGAAACAAAAGCTGTGAGGAAATTGATAATGAAAGGAACTCCCTTGATGAAAACTTGGCATCCTGCTTTAATATCACTATCCTTGTTAGACGAAGAGAGTGTGTGTGTGCGTGCACCTGTGTGTGTGTGTGTATGTATAGGTCAAAATATATGGACTAATTGCAGTCAGATAAGATGATATATTTTCATAGAATCATAAGATTAGAAGGGACCTTGAGAGGTCTTCTAATCCAGTCTCCTGCACTCAAGGCAGGACTAAGTATCATCCCTGACAGGTGTTTGTCTAACTGCTCTTAAAAATCTCCAATTTCCCTAGGCGATTTATTACAGTGCTTAACCACCCTGACAGTTAGGAAGTTTTTCCTAAGGGCAGTTTAGGTTGGACATTGTTGCAATTTAAGCCTATTGCTTCTTGTCTTATCCTCAGAGGTTAAAAAGAACAATTTTTCTCCCTCCTCCTTATAGCAACTTTTTATGTACTTGAAAACTGGCATCATTTCCCCTTCAGTCTTCTCTTTTCCAGACTAAACAAACCCATTTTTTTCAATTTTCCCTCATAGGTCATGTTTTATGGACCTTTAATTCCTTTTGTTGCTCTTCTCTGGACTTTCTCTAATTTGTCCACATCTTTCCTGAAATGTGGCACCCAGAACTGGACACAATACCCGAGTTGAGGCCTAATCAGCATGGAGTAGAGCAGAAGAATTACTTCTTGTGTCTTGCTTACAACACTCCTGCTAATACAGCTTGATAGATGTTGATGTTAATACAGAATGATGTTCACCTTTTTTGCAACAGTGGTACACTGTTGACTCATATTTAGCTTGTGATCCACTATGACCCCCAGATCCCTTTCTGCAGTACTCTTTCCTAGGCAGTCATTTCCCATTTTGTATGTGTGCAACTGATTGTTCCTTCCTAAATAGAGTACTTTGCATTTGTCCTTATTGAATTTTATCCTATTTACTTGAAGCAACCTTGCCTTACATACGACACAGAGGGCAGAACAGAAGTATACAATCGTACCTTCAGTGTCACAGTTCATTGTAAATCAATTGTCTTTTATTGAAGTCAATACATTTGCTAGATACAATTGATCAATACACTTTAAAATTAAGCAAGGTCATAAGTAGAGTAATTCCATCAAGGTCAATAAAGTTACCCAGGGGATGAAGTTAGCCTTAGTATTTTTGTTAAATAAAGTATGGTATTGAACTGCAGATAATGTTAGTAAAATATCAGCAAGAGCAATTGTAAAAGCAATTTAGGCAAGGGCCTTTGAACACTGATGATGTTGTTTACAGACTGTTTTATTCAGAACTTTTTTCCCCTCCAGTGATGGACTATTAGGTCCAACAATCCCCTGTCCTCTTCCTCAGTACCTCTTCACTTCAACCTCACTACAGGTGCCCTCCATGCACTTTTCTATCCCCACTCCATTCTTCCCTTACCTATCCTTTCCTCCCATGCATTTTTTTTCCTTTTAGCAAATATCTTCCCTTGTCTCACATCCTTGCTGTATAATATGTTTAATATATAATTACATGCAAAGGAAGCCAAATACCTTTCCTGAACTCCTCAAAGTAGGCAAGAAGAGGTTGAAATCCTACCTCACAGCTGACTCACCTAAAAAAAATGAGGAACCCCTCCACAAGAAAAAAACAGCAGGTATATTCCCCTTGATTTCTTATAGACATTGGATGAAATCCAGGCTCCGCTGACTTCAGTGAAACCAAAACTTTACCCATTGTGCCTATCTTGGGCGCACTCGTTGAAGTTGGTGCTCCTCTAAACCTCCCACAATGTTTCCAGAGGCGTCACACCCATAATCTTAAAAAGCAGAGCAACAGCAAGGGTGATATATCATCTGTACAAAATACATCCCCATTTGTGTGAGTTATTTGCTTCTGTAATAGCATAGGAAAATTTGCATAGTGCAAAAGCTACCAGAAGGACTATCTGCTTCAGTAAAATTAGCTATGCCTCAGCTGACTTTGTCTCCACTTGTTTACATTATGTGCATATTTTTGGCTGCAGGTATCATTAAAGGAAAACAATCACTGCTTCATTTGGAAAATTGCACAATAAGTTTATTGCCTCCATTTTACTACATCTCCTTTAACTTTCTGTAAAACTCATACTGCCTTTGACAAAACAAGATTGAGCAAAATAGGCCCCGGTTTCCAAGAGCATAAGTGGTCTCTGCCCACAGCTGACTTGCATACATTCACAATGCCCAGTGCATGGGAGTAAGTCATGTATTTGGAGGTATATAGATCTAAGAGTGTTTATAATATAACTTAAATGTGTGCTTTCTGAATGCTGGGCGTATGCAAAAATATTTTTTCAAAATATGGGCCTTGCTGACTTAGAAAAAATAGCTAATTAAAATTAATGTACAATGGTTAGTGTAATCCATATTTCAGCTCTAATTACAGAATTGAAGCTTACATAGCTATTAAATATGATCTTGTGATCATTTATGGTAATAGCCTGAAGCCATCAAAAGTTTGGTTGTGTGTGTTAAATACAAAGGCTCCCTTCTTACAAAGGCTTCCTTCTTAAAAGATTTCTTAAAATAACGTGCCTGACTTTGCTACTAATAAATCACTAATGAAATGCCAAGCCATTTCACAACTGGTTTTGCTTTTAGCACAAACTAATTGTTTTAAATGTCATTTTTCAGTACAAAATATACAATACCATGGAAAAATCATTTTTGTAGCACACTAGCCTTACTACAGATTAACATGTTAGTCATTTAAGTATGTGTATCAAGTGGGTAAAAGATACCAGGTGACAATCTGGCCCTTAGATTTTAAAAGGGAGTCCAGTCACAAGGAAACTTTAAAAAAATAAAAAATAAAAATAAAAATAAAGGAGTCTTAGGAATAAGAACGGGCAATTCTGTTTAAAGCCAGTTTACTTTTCTCCAGTCAATAGTCTGGGACCACATTGTTTAAGCACCAGTATTTTTAATACCTATATTTATATTTGAAAATAGACAGAGCCTTTGAAACTAAAGTATTCTGTCTGCTGCCTTTGAAATGGTGCAGTGGGTCAGCATAAAAAAAAAAAAGCTCTTACATTTTAAACTTCTTCAGTTTTTCTCAAAAGGCTCTGGAGAAAAAGGCATCTAAAGACTTTCAGAAAGCTCTTCAATTCTTCAGTGTATTATTCTACTTCAAGTGGTAGGAATATATCCTACTACTGCATGTCCCCTTTTATTATTTTTCTGCTTCTTCACAGGCACATGGAAATGACTGAGTTCAGATAGATGGAGATAAATACTGAAGCTGGTTCTCTAGCTGTGCAATCACAGCCCACTTCTCCAGCACATCTTCTCCAGCACATCTTATAACCCACTAGTATAGACCAAATCAGTCTTTTTCTTCATATATCAGCTATCTCATTTTCCCCTGAAGTGTGCACAAAGGAAAAAGACTAATTCAGATATTTGAATGTTTTTATTTCACCCTTCCTACCAGAGTTTGGCCCAAACAGCAATGTTTAAGTGAATAGCTTGGTAAACATATTTTGGATCTGTACAATCAGAATGGAAATAGGTGATTTAGTTGAAATGAAGCACATTTAACCATGAAGTTAAAAACACCATCATGATGTCTGGGTAATGGCAGAAAAACTGATATCCAGTCTAATTTTACAGTGTAAAAAAGTATAAAGCTGTTAATCACCAAAATAAATTCACCTTAACTACATTTCCTAGTGTGTCTATGTCATAAATACACTGGCAGCTGAACTAGGAAAGGAAGAATGAATGCTCTTTCTGAAGAGATCTGGATATAGTTCAATGTATTAACAGAAGATACCAGCATCTTCTATGGGACCTGGGAAGGAAACATTCCTATATGAGAGTTTAAAATCCAAGTGTGTATATAAAAAAGGAGAAATGATATTGGAGTTTATATAAATTAGAAGAACAGACATAATTAACTGATTCTGTTCCCAAAAGAATCAAGAAAGCAGATACACTGAAGTCCTTATGCTCTACAATTAAATGCTTTTTCATCACAAATTGGATTTCTGTCTCTTCAGAGAAATGCATTCAGTAAGTTCAACTGAATTAATTTGGGAAGTAATATAAACAGTAAAAGCAAATATGCAGAATAATACCGAGTCAAAAGCTCTCTAGAATGAACCAAAATGTCTTGCAGAGAAAACAAAACAAAATACTGAATAAAATTGCCAAACCAATTCTTCTTTCCAACCTCTGAATGAAGATCACAGGAGAATCATAAAACTATCTAAAAAAAATACTGCTGAAATATTAAGATGAAGCCAAACAAATCTGAAATACCTGAAAAACAAACAAGCCTGACAAAGATAAGAAAAGGATTGAAAAGAAATTACAAAGTTAGAAATGAAGAGTTTGTAAACATGCTCAAAATAGACTAAAAAGATGTTAATTTTAGCAAGAACACTGAGTTTGTTAAGAGGACACATAAGCAGCATAGAAAGAAAAAAATAACAGTGGAAATGAAATAAGCAAGACATTATAACTAATAGAACTGAATGCAGCATCATGTCTTAGTAAGTTAGTGACACATATTCCTAATGTCACAGAAGTAGTAGTTTAATAAGCAATCAAAAGAATGAAAGGGGACAAAGCAAGAGGTCAAAAGAAGTTACCTTAAATACTGTACTGGGAGATGAAGAATCAAAGTGAACAGACTTCATTAGTTTATTCATAGTGTTGGACTAGAGCAAAAGTAATAATAATTCATAAGAATCACAGACGTTAGAAATGGAAAATATGAAGTAGGTCACATAGTCTTTTCTCACTGCCAATATAATATTGCTTCATAGTCAAGGGAGTTTTTCCTGATTTTCATCTTACTCCTCAACATATTCTGTGTGTATTTCCTCCTCTTCCTTTATATTTATATCCTTCAAATATTTGTAGCATCTCATGTCACCACCTTCCCCATCAAGGAAACTTGTAACGTCTCAGAACTACAGACCCATTTGCCTATTGTCAGTATTATGTACGATCTGTACAGAAGGAATGACAAAGACTGCACCAGCATAGCATTTGAACTTAAACTTACTATGAAAGCAGCCAGAGTTTATATGTTGTTTCACAAATATGAATCGCCTGCATACAGTGACTCAAGTGCTATTGAAGACTGTCGAATATAAGAAGTTAGACTGGACAAGGAGTTTGAAAAGATCAGTTTGAAGGAGGGAGTTTGCTAGACTCACCAACACTTTTCACTTCCTGCCTTTAAAAGATATTCACATACCATGAATTCAAATAACAAGGCATCAAGTTAAAAGGAATATACTAGAGATAATTATATCTGAAAATGTGCAGTATGTGCATAACAAAGCTATAACATGAGGACTAAATGAGTAAAGGATAATAGGCAAGGATTCATTTGTAGAATACCAGAAATATATTTCATGAAAAGAAAAACAAAAATCACAGTAAACGTAAAGAATTAGAAGCTTCTAAGGAGCAGAGCTATCAAGACAAGCCAGCACCCTGTCTGTTTAAAAACGTCAGGCACATTGCGCTTACGCTAGTCACACAATAACAGAAGTATGGCCCCATTCACTAAGAAGCTAAAATCAGATCAAATCATAGTCAGATATATGATAGATATCACATGGAAAAAACAACAAGTACAAATAGATACAAGATTAAACCAAAGAGAAGGTTATATTGAAGATTGCTACAATGCCTTATTTCCAATGTTCTGCAGTACAACAGGGAAGGTGGACTACAGTTATGAGCTAACGCAGTCTAAGGATCACAAATGAAGCAAAGGGTTCAAATGACTGATATGGAGAGGCAAACGGGACCTGCCATCTTTGGGCACAGTTGACAAAATAAGGTGGCCTTGATGATACCTTCAATACCCAAAATATGACTGTCATGGTGACAATTGGTTTATGCTGAAATATACAGTAGGCAATATCATCTCTTCAGGCCAGAAGGATATAGGATACCATATGTGAATTAATATAAATATTGCCTTATATAAAACTACATGAAGGTTAGGAACATTTATTTCTATGAGGCTAAGTACCTTTGGTATTTATACAAGTCATTGCTGAAGGAAAATACAATTATTAATGAAGCTGGATGATCTACTATAGTGGTTCTCAACCAGGGGTCTGAGGCCCCCTGCAGGGCTACGAGCAGGTTTCAGGGGTGCTGCCAAGCAGGGCCAGTATTAGGCTCACTGGGGCCCAGGGTAGAAAGCCGAAGCCTTGTTGGGGCGCCACCTTGAGCCCCGCCACCCCAGGCTGAAGCCAAAGCCTGAGCAATGTAGCTTTGTGGGAGCTCCTGTGGCATGAGGCTATCCAGGCAACTGCCCTGCTTGCTACCCCCCAATGCCAGCCTTAGCTTTTATATGCAGAAAACCCATTATTGTGGCACAGCTGGGCCGTAGAGTTTATGTCGGAGGAGCCTCAGAAATAAAAAGTTTGAGAACCCGTGATCTACTATATATTTCATTGTGATAATTAAGTAAAGAGATGTAAGAGGTATGCACATAATTAAGTTAATCTAATCAGCAATATATGTAGCACTGACCCTGTAGAAGTGTTGTGTTTTCAGTTCCAAGTTAATTTGGACACCAGTAAAACCTCTTTTATGGGTTAAGCCATTCTAGACATGGTCACAAATGATCTTCTGGTGGTTTAATATTAGGGTAAGCTGATCATTTTGGTCATAGACCTCAACAATTTTTGATATGGTTATTACTGAGACCATTACAGGATACGTCCCAGTATGTTTGGAACCAGCATGCATAATGTGTATCATATTTGTGTTACAGACTGAAATCAACAAGTGGTGATGGACAATTGTCTCACTTGACCTGGGACTTGAAACATGGCATCTCTCAATGACACTTACTGTTCAGTACACACGTTAGGCCTGTTGATGAAATCATTTCCAAATATGGAGTTTAGTACCATCATCAGTAAGACTGTGGTTTTCAAACTGTGGGTGCCTGCAAGTGAGAGCCACACGTCTCCGCTTAGGAGCCGGACCTGCTGCTGACCACTTCCAGGGGGCAGTGCATTCCGGCGGTGCCAGGACAGGCAGGAAGCCTGCCTTAGCACCCCCGCTGCGCCGCTGACCGGAAACCACTGGAGGTAAGCCCGTGCCCCACGCCCCAATCCCCTACCTAGCCTTGAGCTCCCCCCAAACCTGGAGCCCCCTCCTGCACCCCAAAGCCATCATCCCTGGTTGCACCCCAGAGCCTGCACCCCGCCCAGAGCACTGACCCCCTCCTGTACCTCAACCCTCTGCCCCAGCCCTGAGTCCCCCCCAAACTTTCCTGGCCCCATCCTACAGCCCTCATCCCTGCACCTCAACCCTCTGCCCAGTCCTGAGCCCCACCCATACCCCTAAACCCCTCATTCCCAGCTCCATTCGGTCCCGAGAATCAACAATTTTCTTCAGCTGGGTCGCCAGAAAAAAAACTTTGAAAACCACTGAATAAGATGATGCCATATAATTGCACACCTCTTTCCTAGTGGAGCCTGGTAACTCTGTGCACCAAGGAGAAGTAGTTAGATGGCATTACTACCTGGATGGTTCACTGATGCTTTCAGGAAACACTCAAGTCTTTCTGCCAGGTAAGAGTCATTGGTAAAGGAAGCATGATCTCCCTGTGCCCTCATGTGTTGAGGGCACTTTTAAAAGCGGCAGTCATTATTTTACTCCATACCCATTACACTGTAAACCACATGAGAAACATAGTATGAACTGTTTTATTCAGCGGTGCAAATTGCACCGTTTGTGAACTTCTGTGCCACATTGACCTTACAGTAGCAACACATGCCCTCAGGCATTGTAGGCTCAATTACTCTAATTCCTGCAGGTCGCAGGACTTTTCTGCTGCTTGCACCTACTGCAGAACACAGCAGCATGCTTTCTCACAGGACTGAGCAGCTCTAGTCACATGATGCCTGCACAGTGTTATCCACACAGGCTGCCTAAAAAGTAGTGGATTGATTTTAAGCGGTCCCTCATGACCTTTAGATCCCTGAATAGCATATATCATCAGTTACATTCACGACTTGCTTCTTGAGCCACATTCTGATGTGTTTTCTACACTGTCTTATGCTATGCACTCCGCAGTGTCAATGCACAATCACTTTCAGTGTGGCAACTTTGGGATTTGCTCCCTTTCTCTCTGACATCTGCCTCAGCATATCCCTCTCCTCTTAAATTCAGAGCGGTCTTATTTAATCTTGGCTGAAAGCAAGGTGGATAAAACTTTGTGTTTTTAAACCTGATTTTTTTTCAAATTTAGAGTTACATACTTAAAAAAATCTTTTAAAATAAATTTTAAATAACTAACTATAATCTAGAAAATAATTTATCTCAAATATTATTTAAAACACTGTTAATGCAGAATCATAGAAATGTAGGGGTGGAAGGGAAATTGAGAGCTCATCTATTCTATTACCCCACTCTAATGCAGGACCAAGTGTACATAGACCATCCCTGAAAGGTGTTTAATCTATTCTTTAAAACCTCCAATGATGGGGATTCCACAACCTCCCTTGGAAACCTGTTCCAATGGTTAAGTATCCTTATTGTTGAAAGGTTTCTCCTAATGTTTGCTGCCAATATTTCAAAGAAAGTCAAACAACTGAACTGGTGGAAATCACTGGTTAAGCACCTTTAGACCATGGCTACACTTGCAAATTTGCAGCGCTGCAGCAGGGTGTGAAAACACACCCTCTCCAGCGCTGCAAATTGCGGCGCTGCAAAGCACCAGTGTGGTCAAAGCCCCAGCGCTGGGAGCGCGGCTCCCAGCGCTGTACGTTATTCCCCACAGGGAGGTGGAGTACGGACAGCGCTGGGAGAGCTCTCTCCCAGCGCTGGCGCGAGAGGTGCATTGTGGGCAGCTATCCCACAGAACACCTGTCATTCCGCTTCCTGTTTGCCAGCGCCCGTGGTGCATCGCTCACATCCCAGCATTCATTCCGGCAGCGTTTGCGCCATTGTGAGTGTCTTTCTGTTACTCTCTGTGAATCGCGATTTCTGTGGCAAATGGAGCCCGATCTGCTGAGGACTCTGCTGATGAGTGTCACCAGCACAACACGCTTGGCAGTCGAGCTATTCCTTCAGCTCCAAAGTGACAGTGAATGATATCAATATGGATTTGTCTAATGCTCAGCACCGAACAAGCACTGAGTGGTGGGATCACATCGTCATGGAAGTCTGGGATGACGAGCAGTGGCTGCAGAACAAGCCACTTTCATGGGACTGTGTGCTGAGCTCGCCCCCACTCTGCGCGCAAGGACACAAGATTGAGAGCTGCCCCGCCCTGAGGTGGCTATTGCAATCTGGAAGATGGCAAATCCAGACAGCTACCGGTCGGTCGGGAACCAGTTTGGTGTGGGAAAGTCGACCGTGGGAATCGTTTTGATGCAAGTTTGCAAGGCAATTACGCATCCTGCTAAGAAAGACCGTGACTCTGGGAGCGTGCAGGACATTGTGGATGGCTTTGCACAAATGGGTTTCCCTACTGTGGAGGCGGATATATGGGACATATTATTTCTTTCTGCCCCCACCTGGCATCAACAGGCTGGCCTGGAAAGGTGCATGATGCGCATCTTTGAACAGTGGCCTGTTCAGGAAGATGCAGGCATTTCCCAGACAGGAAGATCACAGTAGGGGATGTCGAAATGCCCACTGTGATCCTTGCCTTGGCTCATGAAACCCTATACAGGGAAGCTGACAGGAGCAGGGACGGTTCAACTACAGGGCTGAGCGGTGCAGAATGACTGTGGAGTGTGCTTTTGGGCGTTTAAAGGCTCGCTGAGATGTTTGTATGGGAAGCTAGACTTCCTCCATAATATTTGTGAAGGGAAGGGTGAAACATTCAGTGAGGCATGGACCACCGAGGTTCAAGTCCTGGAGGCTGAATATGCACAGCCAGAGAGCAGGGCTAATAGAGGCCCAGCACAGGGCTTCAAGGATTAGGGATGCCTTGAGGGAAGAATTTGAGGCTGAAAGCCAACAGTAATGTTGCTGCCTTGCATGGGAGTGAATTGCACTGCTTACACTGTTATTCTATTATCCATAATAATAATATGATTTGCAGTGCCTCTTTCTTTACTGGGCTAGGTGTCTTTCACTATCTGCTATAATAAAGACTGTTTTCAAAGCCAAGAATTGTTTTATTGAAAAGAAAAAACTTCCTTGACAGACAGACAGACACACAACATTTCATTAACACAAGAGGGCAAGGGTGTGGGTTGGTAACTGTACAGTCACAAGTTTGCATATGCCATGTCTGGATTGCTGTTTAATGAATCCTGCACTTCAGGGTGCATATACTGCATGGTGATGGGGTTGAATGCAGAGGGTAAGGGTGGTGGTAGGTATCAGGGCTGGTTGGGGAACGTACAGGTGTTGGAGGCAGCTGGTGGTGGTAAGAGCCTGGATGCTGGGGAAAGGTGGTTGGGAGTAGCACGTAGTGCTCTGCTTGCATGGCAACGAGTGACTCATAGACTCCGCTTTGCTCCAGGATGGGTCCTGCTTTCTTTCTCTCGCCACTCCTTCAATTTTTTTCTCTCTAGTAGAGTGCTGAAGAACAGTTTTCAGCATGTCCTCTTTGCTCTTTCGGGATTTTTCTCAAATTTTGAAGCCTCTGTGATGTTGAACATCTGGGCAGTCCAGTCAAGGTCACTGTACACACAGAAATGACAACATTTAACACGGGCAGCATTGTATCCACTATCTCCAGACATGAATTGTTACACTGAGGAGTTCTCACTTGCAAGTTCTCACTTGCATTCTTTATCCCAAAAGGAAAACACAACAGAAGCCACGAAATGGTGAGTGAGGAGTGGGGCTTGAGTGAGAGGGGCTGGTTGCTTCGGGTAATCTGGAGTGCTAGAGGTTGAGTGAAGATGCAGATGCAGGGTGATCTTATCTCCCTATCTCTTCACTAAAGAGTCTCCCAACATTTTCACAGGACTTAATCCTGGAAGATGTTTGAACAGCGGGGGCTCTTTTTAGCAATGTGGATCGCCCGCCCGGACTATGCGGCGTGCCTGTGTTCAGAAATGGTCCCCTGGCGACAAGGGACACCGTGGGGCTGCCTATAAAACTGCGCAGGCATATAGCCCACGCTCGGGATGAGCTGGCTCTGCCTATAAACCTGCGCAGGCATATTGCCCACGCTCTGATCTTTGCTGAGATAACTGAAGCAGATTACGCGGCGTGATAGACCACATCAGGCGGGCTATTCCACATCTAGCGCTGCCATGCATGCATCCATAACCCCCTTCCTCTCCAGAAACATTTCCACCCAGAAAATCTCTGCTTGTCCTTCTGCAACTGCTGGCTGCTGCTGCGCTGGCTTGAGAAGAGCTCCTGGCTGCATGCCTCCAGGAATCTCCCATCCCAGGAGCTTCACTGCCTCCTCCTCCTCCTGTCCCCAGCCTGCTCAGAAGTGTCCATCGTTACCCTGGGATTGGCAGTGGGGTCACCCCCAGTATGTTGTCCATCTGCTTTGTAATAGGCACTCCGCGCTCTTTAACTTTCACCCTGCATTGTAGTGCGTCCCGTTGATGGCCCCTATCCAGCATGTCCCTTGATATCTGCTCAAAGATACCCAAACACTGATGACTGTAACCTGTAACTGATTAACTGATTGCACTCCACACCTGGCTGCAGCAAACAGGAAGGAGAGGCATTTAAAGGGCGGTCACCTGAGGCAAGAGCAGTAGAGTGCAAACTGATGTGCAGAGTGGCTGAACAGGAATTCTGGGATAGCTCCTTATTCCCTGGAGGACAGGTAAAGCGCTGGTGAGTGTCCACACCTGCTGAGCAGCGCTGGTGTGCTGGAAAGCCTCCACCAGCGCTGCAACTTGTAAGTGTAGCCAAGCCCTTAGTTTTTGAGAGTAGTTGCCTCTTCTGCAGGTACAGAGAATATTTTCCTCAGTTAGTTCAGTTTAATGACTAGTTCATTCAAAGCTGAAAAACCCACTGGGAGTTGAAAAAGCACAAAGCTTGTTTTCCTCTACCAATCTATGTACAATAATGAGTTGTAAGAGGATGAAAGCTGCTAGCTCTAAAAATCTTGACAGACATGATAAGAAACAATCAGTTCAATACAGTAGTTACAGATAAACAAAAAGGATGCATTCATAAATCAGTTTTAAATGCAAAACATGTTTTGATAAGTAGAAAAGTTAAGGTATACAGAACAATTAAGGCAGTTTTATTTAACTAATGAAAAAAATTTAAATGCTATTTATGTGCATTTTAATTGAGTTCCAATTTACATCCAAATATAGCCTGACAAGTCACAAGAAAAAAAAATTAATCTTCATCTAGTAAATAAGTGTCATTCACCATTTTTAACATACTAAAAAAGTATAAAAAATAAGAACCTGAATAAATTATGTTAAGTTATATAATTGCTTAAATGTGTGTAAATTCAGTGTATCCTCCTGGTTAGTAAAATATATATCAAATTTAATGTAAAAGATTATAACTCCAGCTGGAAGTCTGGAGGGTTCCCTGCCAAAGCTATGAACCCTGAACCCCAGCAGGCTTCCAATGGAAATCTGCCTATGTTTTGGCAAAATTTAATTGCAGCTATAATGGATTGGACAAAACATTTCTGACCAGAACTATTCATAAATATGTCAATTTATTTATTTTCACAAAAATCCTGTCAGATGAGGGGATTTTATCCCCAGTGTACAGATGGGGAACTGAGATACCAGATACATATCAAACACCAGGGTCTCAAATGGAAGCATCCAGAAAATGATGAACATTCAATTCATGATCACCTCTAAAGAAGGAACTATGCTGATCTGAAAAATGTTTGACATGAGATCCTGTCACAGGATAAACGTTAAGTGAAATTGTATAAGGGGGTTTATTGTGGGACGAAGACTAAAAAGAATTCATGCCACTGGGTGCATACAGACAAAGAGGCTTGGACTCCTGAACTGAAGCCCCAACCCAGAATATTTGTTAGGAACCTGTGAGGGAAAGAGGGTTGAATTGGAACGATCATTGGTTGGCCTCTATGAGGAGAGGGAGCATGATATCAGAAGGAGTTGAGAGTTAGACTGTGGTCATGAGAGGTAGTACCATTGGGCTCTTCTAAGCTTAAGCTGTCGCTATAAGACATAGGCCTGGGCTACAGTAGCAGGCAGGTTCGAACTAAGATACACAACTTCAGCTACACTATTCGCATAGCTCAAGTCGAAGTATCTTAGTTCAACTTACCTGGCCGTCCTCACAGCGACAAGTCGACTGTTGTGGCTCCCCCGTCGACTCTGCTTACTCTTCCTGCCGAGGTGGAGTATGGGCGTTGATTCGGGGATCGATTTATTGCATCCAGACAAGATGTGATAAAATCGATCCCTGATGCATTGAACACTACCCGCCGGTGGGTAGTATAGACGTACTCTAAGTAGTAGGAAGGTTACTGACTGCTATTGTTAAGTTTGTGATGTTTACTCAGGTTAAACAAAAGTTCAGTGTTTTGTCAAAGACAGAAATCATAGGAATAGACAATCAGTGGGTTCGAAGAGATCCGCAGGCTCTCCAAAATAAAGTTAAGAAAAGCAGCCAGGATCTCCTGATATTTGTAGTCGAGTGTACTGAGAAGATTAGAGGGGTAAAAAGGCTGTACTGGCAAGCCGGTGACATTGGTGTTGAATAAGGTGTAAGACTAGAAAAGTGAAGGCTGTGACACTACCTGTGAAAATTTGGTTCAAGTGACTTGCCAACATGACATATGACCTCTGTGGCAGAGACAGCAAAAGAATCCAATTCTCCAAGGCAGAATTCAGCTGTCTCAACCATGACACCTGCAATCCTCTGTCTCATTCACTACACACCTTCCAACTTCTGCAACAAATGGAGCAGTAGTCCAAAAGTACTCCTTCACCGCACAACCATGGGCAATGCGTGACTCCTCCATTTGAGGAGGCCGTGTGCATTCCTCCCCACAAAGCACTGCCCACACTCCACCCCCACCCTCCACTCACACCTCTTCACCTCCTCTCCAACCCCCTTCCCCCAACCACCACTCATGCTTCTTCACCCCCTCACCCACTGGCCAACCAGCCAGCCACTGCTCGCACACACGCGCCTCTTCACCCCCTCTCATGAGGTTTCCCATGCAGGCAGAGAGTGGATGGGAAGAGGCAGAGCTCAGGGGAAG
The DNA here is from genome assembly GCF_016161935.1 of Mauremys reevesii. Classification (NCBI taxonomy): domain Eukaryota; kingdom Metazoa; phylum Chordata; order Testudines; family Geoemydidae; genus Mauremys; species Mauremys reevesii. The sequence continues at coordinate 25,155,435 of NC_052629.1, read as the reverse complement.
AGGACAAGAGAGAGCAGGACCTCGAGTTGGAGTGGGGCCATGGCCAGGGCGCCCACCCTTTCAGCAGCGGTGCACTCCAAAAGCAGCAGGCTGGCTGTTTGGGGAGGCTTAACCTCCCCTGACCTCTTATACCCACTGCTTATGTGCACAAGCCTGACATAAAGGCTACTCCCTGCTACATTACAAGTCTCTACTCCAAAATATCTGTTGTATTAGAGCATTACATTCACCAGCATTTTTAACACTAGTGAAACAACATTTTTCCCAGCTTCAGTCTCATTGTGTCTGAAATTTTCCAAAAAAACTGACACACATGGCCTGAAAAATTTCAGCCCAAAGGTTACAGTTTGACAAAGCAATGAGCAACTAAAGGCAGGGTTCAAATAATTAGAAGTGTTGCCAGCCCCACCTATTACACTGTGTATGCAAAAAGTCTGTTTTGTTGCTTATTTGTTTTGTGAGAGATTGGATATTTGGAAGGCTATTCTAAATAGCCATTTATTAATTTCATTCATGGAAAAGAACAGCCAGTATGTATGAACTGCAGCAGTTCTAATCAAAGACTAACATTTGCCAGACAAAGACGACAAGTTCATGTCCCGTGAGTTTTAAAAGCTAATGGATTAATTTATGTTTACCATTCTGAAGAATTCTTTAATTTAAGGATATTTTCAACTGTTACGTTTAATTTCATTCCAATTAATCAAATCACCTAATGAATGACCTCCTTCTCAATAACTAAAATTGTTTTCCTGGGACACTTTAGTCACGGACCTTAAAGAACATCTTAAACTCAACTGCATAAAAGCTACATAATGTGAAGAAATACATGAAGAATGGAAGGTACTTCTCAAATAAATTGATTAACTTCAAGTGCAAACTGAGAAACAGAACAAAATCCTGCTGGGCTAGATCAGTAATAACATTTTGTTGGTTTCAATGACAGGAGGACGAGGCCCACAATTAAGTCATTGCTTTTTCTCTGTTACTTTAAGAAAGGAAAAAATTAAAACACTAGACATTCTTAAACTGACAGAAGGCAGAAAATTCCATGGCAAGATTTAAACTCAATCTTTAAAATGCTCCCCAATGGGACAAGGTCATATAAGAGTCATTGGACATGATTTCACATACCATATATTGTAGAATCTCTCTGTAGAACTGAACAAATGCTGTTACAAAAATGCATGCAGGTTTCAGAGTAGCAGCCGTGTTAGCCTGTATCCGCAAAAAGAACAGGAGTACTTGTGGCACCTTAGAGACTATTTTTTTAAAGTAATCTACCAAGCTATATTCATGCCCCTTGTGTGTTTATTTTTATGACCATTCATATGATATAGTTCTATAGTACAAATGCAGTTTTTAAGTTTGTTAGCTCAAATACCTAGGAAACAGATGCAATACCATGGGCCTAGTTCTCGGTCTAAGCTGCACCAGTTCAGCCACACCTGGGAATTCTTCCTTACACTAAAGGCAATCCTCTACTGGGCAGTTAGACCACAGATAAAGTCTATTTTGTGCCACCAGAGAGGCACAAAGAAGATTCAGCCTGGCCCAGAGTCTGGTCCTATGTGATTTAGGGTGTATCTACATGGTGCAGAGATGCACGCTATGGGGGTGTGATTTCTGAAGCGCACTAATGTGTTGCACATTAATTGGTCCGTGTAGGCACTGCACATGCGCTTTAATGTAGTGCTCTTTGAAACAATATTACATTAAAGCACATTAGGGAATCTTTACTGGACACCAAGAGTTAATGACTAGTTAATGCCTAACACATTAGTGTGCTTCAGTAATTACATCCCCATAGAATGCATTACCCACCAGGTAGACACGTCCTTATTTAATCAAGCACAGCTGAACATCACAGCTCAAATTTCAGCTTTCACATTTTGAACAGCAAGCCAGAAAGCATACAGGAGTCCAGGAGAAACAATATCTGAAGGAATTAAAATAATAGAAATATTTGAGAAAAGTCACCATTACCTGCTGCCGGGTATGTACTCAACTATGATCTACACCAGTGATGCTCAGACTGAGGCACATGAGCTGCAAGTGGCTCTTTAATGTATTTCCTGCAACTCTTTGCAGCATGTGATATTAAAACACTGTGATTTATTTATTAACCAGTCTAAGCTATTAACCAATCAGGATGTTTTTACCAAGTTATTAACCATTGTAATTGATAAAATAATCATATTTGGTCAGTCATTTTGCTCTGAGACTATATAAACTAAAATTTCCCCAGTCATGCTGTTTAAATATGACTATAGCTTACTATAGTAAATGAAACAATGAATTCACACTACTGTGGCTCTTTTGGGTAATGTTGATTGCTAACTGGGCTCCTGAACCACTGAGGTTTGAGTATCACTGATCTACACTGAGCCAGAGATGCAGGAAGACGAGAAATGGACAAAGTAGAAAAGCAGGCCCCGGCAGATATAAAGAAAAGATACAAAGAGGAAAATGGCTTTACAGAACAAAAATCCCAGCTGAAACATAGCTGGTTTGAAGTTTTTAATTGTTAAAGAAAGCTAATCCACAGGGAGGGGCTTTAGGTTTAAATCCATTTGACAACTATTGTGTTCTGAGCTGCCTATAGGCAATACTTGTCTGTTTTCTTAATTTTTGTAAATATTATTTAGCTTTAGGCAGCATCGTTACTGCCACCCTGTCACTTTCAAACCTGTCTTTATTTGTCTTGTAATTAGGGAACAGCCCTAGGAAGGAATACTGTTATATATTTACAGCAAGACATCACACTGGTGGTGACAGGTTGAGATCACCCAGACTGACTGCAGCAGAAGTAATTGCAGCATGTTCAATGACATTTCACAAAATTCACCAGTCTTGCTAGAATCTAGCATCTAGTCAGGACTTTAGACCCAAACAAGTTCCTTTGCCCTCATGTTTGAGCTTGTAGTTCACCCTCCAAAATCAAATAAAAGGGCCTGAATGTGTCCCCCCCATCCATGTGGAATGAGGTCATATGGACTTCTGCAGCGCAGTATCTACCACCCACTGTAAGACACAGTATCAGGGATCCAGGAGGAGGTAGGGAGATAAACTGATGAACATTGTTGTATACAGCATGCAAAAACCTTTCCACATGGACCTCTCTGCCCCAAAACAAAACCAGCCCCTATGCTCTCGCATCCCAGTCTCCTCATCACAAGTACATTTTATTGTAGGGACATCTGAAAGATTGTACTGCAATCACACATTACACTTTCTAAATAATGAAGTATTTTGTTTCAAATCAGACCCATTTCCTAATTATCAGCTGTTTTCTAGGTGACATAAAAATGAACATTTCAGTTTCTTTTTCAACAAGAATAAAATAAAATAAAAGCTATGTGTACACAGTTATTCTGAAAATTCTGTGATAAATTAGGTGGGTAATGATTTTGGCTCAGTACACACGTGGATTAAGTGTGCAATTAGTATACAATGCACAATAAAAAGCTAAACGTGAAATGAGTGACATGTCTGTTCCACAAAGATGTGTCTGGGACTTTTGATTACAGGGCAAAAATATTACTCTTCAAATTTTCTTACTCTGTATATGGATCACTTATTCATATCACTACAAACACTGCTGATATTGATTATCTGCACAGAATTAAACATCTGCTTAATTTGATCTGGCTTCAGCTCTCTGTCACAGTAATTAGTTGAGCTGCTTCTAGGGAAAGTGTTTGAATATTCTAATCAGAACTGAGAGATTAGTCAAACCATGAGCCTGTGATTTCATTAGCCTAAGAGAAGAGCACTTTTAGCAGAGACATCACAGTAAACTAGCTGATATTAAACGATATTGCACCCTACAGCCTCCTTAGCACATTAGACTGCATGCTTCTTCCCTCCAGATATCTATACTTCAAATGTGCTGGATGATGTATTGCTACCACCTTTTGTGTTTTATCAGCTAACGTGAAAGACTTAATTTCATCAAACCCTTGAAATATCTATTTCTCCTGCACATTGACACCTTAATGAACAGCATAAGACATACATTGTGTGTGTGATCACAAACAGATAAAAGATATCTCACAGTGAATTTTGAAGAGCTGGGCAGAGCTAATGTGCGTTAAAGTATAAGCTGCAGGAAATAGGCGCACTGTCCATGGACTTACTATCTTAAATCTTACATTTAAATACAAGAACATCTTCAGAAACAAAGTGTTTTATTGAGCACCCATCTGTAATCTGTGCAATTTAAAAATGTTAGACCATCCTTGAGAAGTAATTAACAAAAAGAATTCAACATAGAAGTTACAATTATTTAAGTGAGTTGTTCACTATTACTTATTGATTTACATAACACCTTTCACAACTATCAAGGTGCTTTACAATACAGAGCAAATCATACGAAGCCAAAAACTGTTCCCAATGCTGAGCAGCCAGGATTTGCATCAGCCTGAGGGGAATTCTCCCCCTCCAGACACGGGTGAAGCAGCAGCTGCACTTCCTATGCACCACACCCCCACGCTGGAGTAATGGAATCCTGCCCCATTACACTATTCAGCTAAACCATACCAATCCGACTGCCAGCAAGAGTGGGGGGAGGCAAGTATCACACATGAAGCACTGGAATACATACCACCCACCACAGTATAGGACATCCCTACATTCCCCCTGTAACGGGTTGGACTCACCCCTGCGGTGCCTCCTACTGGTTGCTCTGGGGAATTAGCTCATTCCAGCATCCAGAGCGCCCTCTGCAGGCCGGTGATCCGCCTGTTTGCTACTGGTCCTGTGTCCCTCCCAGGACCCCAATGCCCCTTTAACTGGGTCTCCCCCTCCCAGGGGAACCCCCACCCCACTATCCCCACTTTGCCTCAGGCCTGGTCTACACTGGGGTGGGGGGGTCGAACTAAGGTACACAAGTTCAGCTACGCGAATAGCATAGCTGAACTCGAACTACCTTAGTTCGAACTACTTACCCGTCCAGACACCGCGGGATCGAAGTCCGCGGCTCTCCCGTCGACTCCGCCACCGCCGTTCGCGGTGGTGGAGTTCCGGAGTCGACGGGAGCGCGTTCGGAGTTCAAACTATCGCGTCTAGATTAGACACGATAGTTCGAACTCCGAGAAGTCGAACGCTACCCGTCGACCCAGCCGGTAAGTATAGACGTACCCTCAGTGTTGGTTACTGCCCAGTCTCCATCTAGCCCCCATTCACTGGGGCAGACTGCAGTATCCGCCACTCATCATCGGCAAAGGGGTTTGGACCTGCTGCCTTTGCCTACCCCTGGGTTGCCCCCTGCAACCCCTAGTACCTTTTAGCCTTCGGCTAGGCCACAGCCTGGGGCTTTCCAGGCTGGAGATCCCCAGCTCCTCTGCCTTTCTCCTGCTCCACTCAGGTACCCAGTCTAGCTCCCTGCAGCCAGGCCAATCTCTCTCTACAGCCAGAGAGAGACTGACTAGGCTCCTGGCTCACAGCCTTTTATAGGGGCCAACTGTGGCCTGATTGGGGTGTGGCCCAGCTGCGGCCACTTCCCCAATCAGCCCAGCTTTGAGAGCAGCAGCTCTCAAGCCCTGCCAGGCCGCTTTTAAACCCCTTCAGACCAGGAGCGGGGTCCACCCTGCTACACCCCCCCTTTCTCAAAAGAGCTAAGTCTGATCCTAGTGTCACAAAGATACTTAAAGCACCTCACTAAGGCTGGAATTGATATATATATTTTTTGCAAAATAGCCCAAGGAAGTTAGATACCCAAATCCCACAAATGCAGCCCAGGTGTCCTACATGCCAAGTGAGTGCTCTTATAATCGTGCTATAGCATATAAGGAGGATGGCACCACCTCCGCCTCTTCCTCCTCTGGTGGTTTTGTGCATAGGATTTCCCCCAAATTGCCTTTGCTTTTAATAAAAAAAAGCAGTTTCAAATGTCCCTGTGTCGCATGGCCAGAAAAGGTTAAGCATCCTGCAGGATAAATGACCCCACGTCAACCATTAGAGACATGTTAGCAATGGTAATTAGGGCCATTCCATGCTAGAGAGGCTAGAACTTTGAAATGAAAACCTGTACTGTTAGAGAATTGGAAGTACAGTAATACTAATTGTATGTGTGTACTTATATCTTGTAGGATGTTAGCCATGTAAACAGACAGTTCCTGTCTGTCACTATAGCTATTGATTCAGAGATCAAGAGGACATATTAACATTTAGATGAACTGTAAACATAGTAACATCACTATATTAATCCATCTGTGAAATATATAGCAAATCATCTTCGAATGGTGGAAAAAACAGGCAATTGCCTTATGTTAATCTATGTAGCTAATTACCAGTGATGCTTAGGAAATAGGCAATCGTGGAGACTTTGAAGTAGACCTGTTGTTTGCCTGAGGACTCAGACCTGTCAAAGAAGACCTGGAACTGTATAAAAAACACTTTACATCCTGATTCTTTGTAACTCAGATCTGCTTGATGCTTCATGCAGGGGAAGCTTAAATCAAAAGGCTGAGATCTCCAGTCCTAATCTAGAACCACCCTGAATATGAACATTGGACTATAACCTATGAACTAATTCTGAAAAGAACACTTTGCAACTACGAAGATCACCATCTCTACTATGAATCTGATCTAAGAACTGTACTCATGTATGTATATTGATCTTTTAATCAATACTCTTTTCTTTTTTAATTTTTTTTTAGTTCAGTTAATAAGAATTGGCTGCATGTATTTAGGTAAGATCTGAAAATATTGATTAAACTTGGGAGGTAATGGGAGGTAGAACTTTTTTATATGATGAATAAAATTTTCAGTAATCCTCATCATATTTGACTTGGGTGTCTGGGTGGAGGCCTATGGCTGGGTTACTTTAAGGGAATTGTGTTGTTGGCTTCTGGGTAACCAGCGAGGTATTATAGAAGCTGTTTTGTGCTGGCTTGGTAAATTTAAGTATTGGAATATCCACCAGCTTTGGGCATTGTCTGCCCCATTCTTTGTAGTTCATCCTAATTGAGTAACTTCAGCGTGGACCCTGAAACTCCGGTCACAGTCCCAAAGCAAAACATTTTGGTTCAGAATGAAACAATTTTTTGGTTCTGGGTTTAATTTTGCCAAATAAAACATGTTTCATTTTTGGTTAATCCAAAATGTTTCCATTTTTCTTCCCTTGTACCCAGCCCCACGTACTTCCCCCTCCCCAGCTCTCCCCCATGCACAATGCCCCACACCCAGCTCTGCACTCTCCATCCTGCAGCCAGTCTCATACTCTTACCCAGAGATGCACTCAGTCTGAAGACCACCATCCCCACTATAGGCCAAGCAATTCTGAGAATGATCTGGAGAAAGGGGTAAACAGTGAGGTGGCAAAGTTTGCAGATGATACTAAACTACTCAAGATAGTTAAGACCAAAGCAGATTGTGAAGAACTTCAAAAAGATCTCACAAAACTAAGTGATTGGGCAACAAAATGGCAAATGAAATTTAATGTGGATAAATGTAAAGTAATGCACATTGGAAAAAATAACCCCAACTATACATACAACATGATGGGGGCTAATTTAGCTACAACGAGTCAGGAAAAAGATCTTGGAGTTATCGTGGATAGTTCTCTGAAGATGTGCAGAGGCAGTCAAAAAAGCAAACAGGATGTTAGGAATCATTAAAAAGGGGATAGAGAATAAGACTGAGAATATATTATTGCCCTTATATAAATCCATGGTACGCCCACATCTCGAATACTGTGTACAGATGTGGTCTCCTCACCTCAAAAAAGATATTCTAGCACTAGAAAAGGTTCAGAAAAGAGCAACTAAAATGATTAGGGGTTTAGAGAGGGTCCCATATGAGGAAAGATTAAAGAGGCTAGGACTCTTCAGTTTGGAAAAGAGAAGACTAAGGGGGGACATGATAGAGGTATATAAAATCCTGAGTGATGTTGAGAAAGTGGATAAGGAAAAGTTATTTACTTATTCCCATAATACAAGAACTAGGGGTCACCAAATGAAATTAATAGGCAGCAGGTTTAAAACAAATAAAAGGAAGTTCTTCTTCACAGTCAACTTGTGGAACTCCTTACCTGAGGAGGTTGTGAAGGCTAGGACTATAACAATGTTTAAAAGGGGACTGGATAAATTCATGGTGGCTAAGTCCATAAATGGCTATTAGCCAGGATGGGTAAGAATGGTGTCCCTAGCCTCTGTTCGTCAGAGGATGGAGATGGATGGCAGGAGAGAGATCACTTGATCATTGCCTGTTAGGTTCACTCCCTCAGGGGCACCTGGCATTGGCCACTGTCGGTAGACAGATACTGGGCTAGATGGACCTTTGGTCTGACCCAGTACGGCCTTTCTTATGTTCTTATGTTCTTATGAGAACAGCCCAGCCCTATCCTCCTTCTGTATAGCAGTTTCCCAGAAAGTGCCTCAGCCCAGATCCAATCCTTTTGCCTTCCTGGTGACTCGGGGAGGTTGTGGTGTTCCCTGCTCCACTTCTCTGACGGCCAGGAGTACCCAGTGCCCATGAGCACCAATCTCCCAGAAGGCCTGCAAAAGCTACGTGGAGATGCAACACCACTTAAATTTAACCTGGCCACTCCTCTGTCATAACAGAAGGGCATTCAAGCCAAACCTGAGTAAGTGGGGTTGCCACCTGCTGCACAGGTTCACAGCGAGTGCCACTCAAATTTCACCTGTTTGCCCCTCTGTCATGACAGAAGAGTGCTCCAGTCAGGAGACAAGTGGGGCGGGGGGAGGCTGGACTTCCTGTGCTCCCCTCCCCCAAGTGCACCCATCAGAAAACTAATTGTAAGGAATCTGGTAACCTCTTGAACTGCGGTTCTACAGCTGGACACAAAAAGGAAAGGCAGCTGAGTATGTCCAGTGTGATCTCTGTAAAACAGCTAGCTAGGTGATATGCTGGATTGGAAAAGGAGGGGGATGTGATGTTCACAGTTCCTATTGACATCCTTTATAGAGGCAGAGTTTAGATTGCGTTGTGGGTCAAAACAAGAACAAAAAATATGACCTGGAGGAACATATTAAATAAATTATATATAAATTCTTCACTATATTTAGCAATCCTTCCTAAACTTTCAGTAGCACTGGACTATTTTTATATATTATTCCCAGACAAGAATGTACAAACATGGTTCCAAGTACCTTCCTGCAACTGATTTAGCAAATCAAGACATGCAATCTGAGTGAAGCTCAGCATTCGTTCTACTTCTTTTTGTCATCACCATCTTTCCAATACCTGAAATTCCTCTCTGGACTAATATTCATCCAGTGTTCATCCCAGTTGGTTTCCTTGATGAAAATGATCTTCACATAGGAGAAGGCATTTGGTATGATGCCAACTGGATTGGCGTAAAGCCCATGTCTATAATGAGGATCATTTTTCCCTTTACCTTTTCTACAATATGTACACAATTGTGTAAAGTCCCAAAGCATATAGATAAGGGCTCAAATATATTTTGGCATTGTCATCAGAATTTTTTAAGTCTGAACCCCAAACTAAACACTTTTTGTGGTGCACAGTACAGATGTCTATATTGTGCAACCATGTAGTTGTTTTTATTGCACGGTTGTAAGCAAGTCTAGAGACTGTTTTAAGTGTCCTTCATAAATAGTAAAGAATGCATTCTTTACTGATTCATCATTAAGAGACAAGACATTTCTTGCTGATTTCCATGTAACTTTTGCCTACTCATTTCCCACGTGGATCTCAAGCATATTTAGACACTGTTATTACAGATAAGAAAGTAATGTAAAACTAGGAGTTTGGTGGGCACAAAAAAATTGTTTTCTCAGAAACAAGGGTAAATCACAGTCAAGTGGTTTTCAAAAGAAACCATTTTGGAAGTTTTAATACACAGCAGCAACTGTAACAATCTGGCCAGAGATTATTTTTATATGGTTGAGAAAAATATAAGCCTCTATCTGCCTCAAATAGGTAAACAATATGCAGAACAGGGCTGGGTTCAGAGTTTAGATGTTTGATAATGATTTATTCAAACCTTCAAATGAAGAGAATGATTTAAGAGCTCCGGCATTACTACTGCACAGAGGTATTAGAAAGGGTTATATCTTATTACCATGTTATTTGTTCTGGCTTCAGGATCCTTAGGAATCAGATCAGAAACAAAAAGGATACATCAGGTATTAGAGGTAGTGTCAGGCTTATTAATAAGCAACCCAGCTAAAACTACACCTGCAACCTTGGAGAATTTTGGATAATATCTCTAGCTCTAAGTTAAATCATTTTAAATCAGAAAGCTTACCCTTTATGAAAATCAGCAGTTCCACCATGTTTAGACATTTAGAGTTTAAGCAGGTACCAAATAACTTAAGAATTAAGTTGAATATAGAACAGAATAAACTGGTTAGAGATAACAGATCAATATATACAAAGTATCAAGAAAGATTTTTAACAGGCAGAATTCCCTAAACTTTGCGGGGTGAGGGGAGTGGTAGATCTAGTGCAGTTCAGAAGATTTCTGCTCCAGAATTCAATTTTCTCACTCCCATGTGTCTTTTGGATGTTGGAGGGAGGCTTATTTCAGTACATTAGAGACATTTTATCTCATTTATTGGGAAGGAGAGAAGTATAAACCAAAAGACTTCTAAATAAATCTAGAGTAGTGAGTTCTGAAACATGGAATCTCCAGAATCTTCAATGAACTTTTACATTATCACAAATAAACCATTATGGATCCCAGGGATTAACTCATTTCCATGGATGTAGGTGGAAAGAGATATCCCCAGCTCAAGAAGGCACAGTGGATATTCACAGTTTCCTCAAGAAAAGTAAAGCAATAAACCATATTGAGCTCATCAATCCACTTTCCCAAATACATGTTGTCTGTTACAGCTGTCCCCCTGCTGCATTCCTTTTTTTCCCTCTCCTTTCTGTTTGTTCTGTGTGGCCGCCCCTCCCGGCCTTGGGCTAACAAAAGTCACAGCCTGGCCCTGCTCATGGAAATGGCTTGTGCAGACTAACTGGAGCCATTGCTCTGCTCAGGGAGGGGGGGCTTTTTGCTCCTTTGTCTAGCTTCTTTGTTCGGACCCGGCTCGCTGTAGGGGGCGCTGCCCAAAAAATGCAAGACCTAAAGTGGCCCAAATAGCTGAGCATATGAGTCATGCCTGTGGCTCAGAAACTTGCCCAGGCATGTCTGTGCTCACCTGAAGTCTCCTCTCCTCCCCTCTAACAAGGGGAACCAATCAAAGTTACTGGCGGGAAGCTGCCTGAGTTTGCCTTTATAACCAGACATTTTCTGATCAGACCTCGGAGAAGGTCCTTGCTTTGCCACCTGGTCTGATCAACTAGGAGTCTTTGGGGGGCCCTCTCCCCGCTCTCATTTGTTTTTGAGCGTACCCCCATTTTTAAACTCCCCTCCCACGAACAACGAATTTTGCCTGGAGATCTCCTGATTATTGTGAGTGAATCGAGTCTTCTCTGCGTCCTCTGATGCTGAAACTGCTGTTCCTGCTGCTGTTTTGGGGATTGGTAAGAACTCCCTCTTGCAAACTCCCCCTGTCCTAGCTGCTGGCTTTCTTTCCCCAGCAGGCAGACCCAAGCTAACTCCTTGGTCTGTATCTGTAATCTGCTTCTAGCTCTGCAGTGCCTTTGCTGCTAGAAATAAGCCTGCTTGCAGCCGCCCCACTGCTGCAGCCACCACTAGTTAACCCCCCCCCTCCCCTTGGAGCTGTATCCTGGGCACACAGCACTCTGCCCTCTGGAACTACCCCTAGTATAAGGTGCACCCATTATGTTAGGTTTAGCCTTTAGTCTAGATAAATTGTAATTTCATTTTGCATAGCTGTGGTTAAGTTAGGTTTAGAAAATTGTTTGCATTGTACTCTGTAAGTTAGGCTTAGAGAATTGTTGCATTGTGTTTTGTTACTTGCTAATTTGTGTAGTCTTGGTTAAGTTAGATCATAGATAAGATTTTGCTGTGTTCTGTATAATTGTGATTAAGTCTGTCTTCTCACTGTCAGCCGTGCACCCCGGGCTTCCTCTGTGTCTCCCTGACTTGTTGCAGTCTTTGCTGCTTAAACTTACAGCCTGTTTGTTCTCTGTGTCTCTCTGAGTTTAAATCTCCCTCCGCAGCGCCTCTGCCTTTGCTCTCTGCTCCACCTCATGCTCTCTCTCTTTTAATTCCTTCCCTCACGTGTTCACCCTGCTCTTATTGCTGCCAAACCTCAATTGTATTGCTAAAGTCTAGCATAAAACCCCATTGGTTACTTTTTCTCTCTGATACACATCACATTCTACATTTACACCACTGTGACACATTTTTACCTAGGATTGTTGCTACTTAACATATTTTATCCATAACTGTTAGTTGGTTATATGCTGCTGTAACACACCCTTTACATAGAAATTGTTAGCTACCTGTTACATTTATATTTCTGTGTTAATTGGTTACCCACTGTATTGTATCCTACTGTATTGTATCCCACTATTGAAACCCCCTATACTGTTCACCAAAAGAAACCCCTCCCCAATTGTCTACTTTAACAAGCCCCATACCCCTCACTATTGAATTTTCCCTGTTTTTGCATTTTCTTAATAAAGTTTATTTTGCACCCTACCAGTGCAGTAATTCTCCCCCAAGATCCCCTACCTGCTGGCAGGGTCACATGTGAGAGGAACTAGGGTTATAGCATTGCCAGTAGCTAACGAATTCAAATCTGCCACAGAAGAGGTGGAAACCCAACAGGTAGAGATTGGCGAAAAGGGTTTTTCTTAAAATGTATGTTAATTGTATTCAAATTCCAATTGTTCTGATCTCAGAAAGCATAGACTTACGTCCTCTTACCTTCTGTTTATATTTGAGGTGTTTTCTCTGGAACAGGAAGAAGCCAATGTTTGGTGATGGTACTGAAGTCAGGTGAGCAGGGGGGCTAGCAAGTACTGCTATTTGTATCTTTACACAGCATCCTCAAGTTAGGAACACAGAATTGCAAGGAAGGCAGCACTGAAGCTTCCTATGGACAAGTGGAAAACGACTAGGAGCTAGTTAGGTTGTTTGTTACTTGGGTAATTTGCTGGTTATGACCCTTTATTTTGTCTTTGCCCAATGAAATCAGATGGAAAACTGTTTTATTTGGAATCTTATAAATCTTTAAAGAAGAAGAGGGAAGGAAACGAGAGTGGAGGAGAAAATAAAAAAAAACAATATGGAGAAGTGGAGGGAGCTAACTGGATTAAACCAAAATGGGGTTAAGCCATTCTAAAGCTTAGTGCTGGCCATATTTTGCTCAAAGGTTTTTAAGAGAGATGCCTTTCTGCCCTTAAGGGAGGATTTTATCAAGGAGTGACTGTTTCATATTACTATTGTTAATGGAGCTCCCTACATTGAATTAGTGTATTTTTTATGGAATTTTTAATTTCCTTTTTGTCAGATTTACATTGGACTCCTGGTTTCTTCCTGCCCTTCTCACTACCATGAGTCTATAAGCCTGTATTTCCCACTCTATAAAAAGGTAGCAGAATATCCTTCTCTTCACCAGAAGGAAAGGGGAAGTTACCAAAATACCGCACAAGAAAGCAACTGTTTTCAGTATTTCCAGACCAATTGGAACCAGGAAGCCTTGCTACCAAGCCTGTTTTAGTAAAATTTTCATGCTTGTTTCTAGACCTGATTGATCAGATGCTTATCCCACCTGAACTCCAGCCTGACACACCTGCTTGGTGTTTAGCTTTCATTAGCTGTTGGGAATCTTTCCAACTGATCGCCACCTAATAGTTTTCTCACTTCTTCAAGAGCAGGTGCCAAAAATGACACTCCTGGGAAATGCATCACTTCCTTCCAAGGTCTCTCTTCCAGGACTCCCCTGAATATCATGGGTGTCCATGCCAAGTTTAAAAGTGTAGAATTAGCAGAGGGCGAGTATTATGTACTGTGGTAAGTCTGACGCCATTTTTTTATTTAATGTTGATTGATCTCTAGCCTTACATTTGCCTTGGTTTTTCCTTACTGACTTTATATTCTAACAGAAGTGCATTATGTAACTGTATTTGACTGTATTACTGATTTCTTTAAAATCGCATTTCTAGGCATAGCCAGCCAAACTTTGCTTTCTGGGCTATACAGCAAAACCCAGCTTTGATGTTCTACTTTATCTACATGCAAAGAACTCCAGCTTCTATGAATGAGAAATCTACACATGGCAGAACACTAGACTCCAGATCTAGTTTTTGGATCAGGTGGGCTATATTCTAAGCAGCACTCAGCACCTGCCATTCTCATTAATTTCAATAGGAATTATAAGGGCTCAGTTCCTCACAGCATTTGGTTGTTTAAATTTGCAATATGCACACACATCAGTATGGCAATTATAATCATTGCTACAGAATTTCTGGAATCCTAGTAAGCAAGTGTAATGATCATTCTTATCTCAATGTTACAGCTCATTTAGCCCTATGAACAGAACATGATAGCTCATGCTCTTAGCTCCGGAGGTTCTACTGCTTGAATTAAAGCTCTCTAGCTGGGGCTATAGCTGGCTTTGATCCCTGTAAATCAACACAATAGGGACCCTATAAACAGACTTACCAGTGGGTTAGAGTGGCAAATATGAAAGAATGTTCAAGCTTTCATGTTTGTAGTTTCACAGGAATAGTCATGCAGCTCCTTGGTCATAGAGCAAACACATTACCTCCCTTAAAAACATCAGTCTACTAATTAATGAAATCTTATTACATAAATGCAGTGTACGCTAAAAGCAGCATGCATTATTACCAGTAAATAGCTTTAGATTACTGAAATCAAAGACATATTTTCATTTCAACAGTCATTTGAGGTAATTGCTACCAGCTGAACTTCTACTGCATTGGTTAAATGAAGATGATAATAGATTTTGGAGGAATCCCGTAATTAAAACCTGTAAAACAAAATCATGGTTTTGAATCAGAATAGATACATTCATATTTATTATGAAACTAAGAATCACTTCCTTTAAAAGGACGATTGAAAATGTTGACAGAAACCTAAATGAATCTCTGTTTCATATCAGGGTCAATGAAGGAAGACTGATATCTCTAAAGATTCACTTTGATTATTAGATTTAAAAGCCCTCAAAGATCTTTATGAAGAGACACAAAATTCAGGCAATTGGCTATGACAAAACTCACTGGGTACTGTAAAAACTGGGTAACTTCAAGGATGTTTCCTATATATTATATTAATTATACCCATTCATGTTAATAGGCCATCTTGTTGTCATTTGTCAAAGAAAGTGGCTGCATGGAAATAAAATGAAGTTTGTGCTATAAAAAAAAAGTGTTTTTACCACAGTAAACAACCCAAATACACAATTTTCTTGTTTTGTGAACTGCTTGATTTTCTTGTCTCATATGGTTTACAGCATCTGCTTTAAGCCATGGGCATTGATAGTATTTTCTGTAATAAGCCAGTATTTTGCTATGCAGTACATGAAATAATTATTTATTTTATTATAGCTCTGCAGCAGCTGCACTATACTGAAGTTAGGGTTGAATGGCAGTCAGAATAAACACTGTTAGTTGCTTATAAACTTTGGAATAATATAGTTCTTTCTGGATGGCACATTTGACACATACAATCTCAGACTGGAAGCAAGTTTTAGATGAACTTTGATTTTATTTTCTTTCATGTAAGTATAACTCAAAAAATGACTGAAATGAATATTTTCAGTGAGGGTTTCTAACTGTCTGCTCTTATAGAACTCAGAAATGGCTTCAATTTTTCAAAACCAAACTTGTCAAGAGATTAAGCCTTCGTGAAGACCAATTTTTCCCCCGTTTGAAAAAAATTATTTCTGAATATTCTAAGCTTGTGAGTGATAATGTGAGCATTTTTAGAAGTGGTGGTGTCACCAATATGCCCAGGGATAGAGATGAGCTCAGTCACCATTTTAGAAATCAACATTTTTCCTTTGGTGAAACTATACCCACCACTAAAGTGTATCCTAGTGCAAAAGTGTATTCAAAGGCCCATATTTTTCTGCTACACGGTCTTTTAGTGCTCACTGTTTATTACTTTCATCATATTGTAATGCTTGAGGACCACTGAAGTATGTGTAAAGAAATTAAACCTACTTTCGTTCAGGATTTCACTTCATTTTTTCTTTACCTTCATTTTGGGTGCTTGTCATAAATTCCTAGGCTAGGGCCAAATATTTGGTATGTGTCAGATGGATAAGCATGAACAATACTGTTTCATACTACAAGAATTTCATCAGAAGATTCCCAGCCAGTTTGATTAACTTGTTTCCTTCTATAGCTTTTCAGAGAAAAAATTTCTCAAGCAACATGGTGTAAAAGTTAGGGCCTAAGTAGTGTCGGTGTAAACGATGGCAACATGTTGCTATCGCCAAGATGATCCTTTTTTCCCCCTTCAGTTCTGACACCACAAAGGAATCTTACATGGTAATCAAAATTAAAGCCTAACCTTTTGGGGGGCTATTGAACACTGTACTTACATTATGTATTGGATAAGTACAAAGTGTCATGCAATCCTGTTTTATTGCCAGTTTTGAAATTCTTAGTTTTCTTTATCTACACAGTACTATGTTAACATTACATAAGACCTTTTATTTTAGTGTAGGAACTTAATCTACAGAATTAATTTGTATTTTCATATACATAGCAGAAGCTATGATTGGACCATTACACTACAACTAGCACAACCCTTTCTACATTTTGTCAGTGTCCAGAGCTTATATATCTGACTGTAGGATGTGGCAGTTTTAGGATCGAAACACAGTATGTACTATGAAATCAAAATACAGTATTTTTTTAAATCAAAGTTATGTTTAGCTTGGTGTATGTTGGATTGTAAAAACAAAAAACCCATTAAAATGTGTTTGTTTTTTCTGCTAAATATGCTTTCCAGCAATATAAATGCCAATGATAATTACCCCTGAAAAGATGGATTTAAAGGAAAAGCTTGTTCAGTAAAGCAGGAAAGTGATAGAACCATACATCAGGAAAATATCTAATAGCATAGGTAACAACATGGTCTATCATATGCAATTAGGTACTGTGACTTATAGTATGTATTTTATTGTAAATTAAAACATATGTAGGGTATGCAGTAAAAACACATCACCAGAATAATTTTACACTGTCAGGCACTAAGCTGGTTCTCATGAATGTCAGTGAAAGGAGTACTGTTGTAGTAATTTAGATGGAATAAATAGGCCAAAGGTGTTAACATAACCCACTTACTGTCCAACCATATTAAACAAGGTTTGGGGTTTGATACAGGGACCTCTCAGGTTGCTTAGTATCATGCCAAACACCAGTAAAAATCATTTTAACCTTTAATAAATGATTCAGAGAAGGAAAAAACCATTAAAGCATAAATGAAACATTAAGTATGGCTTTTATTTTCACAACAATTCCTGTTCTTTCATTTAGCTGGAACATTTTAAAAGGAAAAAAAAACAACCTTGTTTGACCATCTCTTAGATGGTATCAAAGATGGTAAGAAGTTTTGGGAAAAAGAAAAGAAGTTAGTTGAGATGAGATGCTGCTAAAGTTCAACCCCATTTCATTCCAGGAGATGGTGAGATTCAGCTGGAGCTGGTAGAAGTGTTATCTGGGTCCCTCTTTCTGCCCCTGTGGGGTCAAGACATTCCTCAGGAATAAGATGAAAAAGGTCTGGGGTCCCAGGAGACAGCAGGAGTGGCAGCCATGATGGTGAAGATCACTCCAGCATCCTTCTTTTCTATTTCCCGCCCTGCCTCCACCCCCCAACCTCCAGAGAGTCTTTTTCTTTAGGTCCCCCCGCCCCCCCCTCCCAAAAAAAAGAGTGATGAGTGGAATAGCACATTCCCGCATTACTTTGTCCATCAACTAGGCCTAATATCCAACACACCAATTTTGATTCATTTATTTCCAGTTCCACATCTTCTATTTTTACCAAGTATGATTTCAGTATAGTCCATGAATTATATCAGTGTAGCTTGTTTTTGTCTAGACTAATTTAATCTGTCTGATGCTTCTGCACCTGTTTAGAACGTTCATTATTGAAAGCAGTTTACCCTATTTTCCATCAACATTATTATAGGTTACACTATCATCTTATGAATTTTACCTTAATCATGAGCTCACTTGTAAAAATGCCGGTAAATTGGTGACCCAAATACCAGAACAGTACTTTGCAAATGTCAGACAAGGAATTCTTGCTCCACCAAAGTTATCATTAACATGAGCCAAGATTAATTTGACAGATGGAAAGAAGCTCCAAATGTAGCACTGGTGGTAATCTTCCACGGAGACCTCTAAGCCCTGGTCTACACTACAAGTTTAGGTCGAATTTAGCAGTGTTAGATCGATTTAACCCTGCACCCGTCCACACGACAAAGCCATTTTTGTTGACTTAAAGGGCTCTTAAAATCAATTTCTGTACTTCTCCCCGACGAAGGGATTAGTGCTGAAATCAACATTGCCGGATCGAATTTGGGGTTGTGTGGACGCAATTCGATGGTATTGGCCTCCAGGAGCTATCCCAAAATGCTCCATTGTGACCACACTGGACAGCACTTTCACCTCAGATGCACTAGCCAGGTACACAGCAAAAGCCCCGGGAACTTTTGAATTTCATTTCCTGTTTGGCCAGCGTGGCGAGCTCAACAGCACAGGTGACCATGCAGACGAAATGCCAAAATATTTGAAAAAAAAATCTCCAAGGGCATGATGGACACAGGCTACAACAGGGACCAGCAGCAGTGTCGCATGAAAGTGAAGGAGCTCAGACAAGCCTACCAAAAAACCAAAGAAGCAAAAGGCCACTCCAGGTCAGAGCCCCAGACATGCCACTTCTATGATGAGCGGCATGGCATTCTAGGGGGGGCCCCCCACCACTACCCCACCCCTGTCCGTGGAAACCTGCAAGGGGAGAGTCTAATGCAACAGGGGTGAGGATTTTGTGGATGAGGAGGAGGATAGTGCACAGCACATGACCGGAGAAACCATTCTCCCCAACAGCCAGGAGCTGTTTATCACCCTGGAGCCAATACCCTCCCAAGGTGGGCTCATGGACCATGAAGCCGGAGAAGGCACCTCTGGTGAGTGTACCTTTGTAAATATAATGCATGGTTTAAAAGCAAGTATGTTTAATGATTAATTTTCCCTGGAGACTTGGGATGCATTCGTGGCCAGTACAGCCCCTCATTTTAAATGGCCAACCGAACAGCTGCTTGGTATGGGAAAAGAAGGCACTGCTGTTTCAAACCATTCCCATGTGTTATGAAGGTTGAAGAAGCTGAAAGACTGTGGCTTACCGTGGCTGCCTGCAAGCCGAATTCTGTTGTCTGGCCCTGCGTGTGTGATCTCTCACACCAAACCGGCAGGCCCTCAATATAAGAGGCAAAATGTGACCTTGTACCAAAAGCACATGTGCTATGTTAACAGCATGGTTCACCATGAAAGAGTCTACTCATTGTTCTCTAAAATGTGTCTTTTTAAATACTACTCTCACTTTTTTCCCCTCCCACAGCTGAAAATGTTTCAACGCTCCCCCTATCATCTCGGTCCCAGAGGCTAGCGCAGATAAGAAGGTGAAAAAACGCACTTGCAATGAAATGTTCTGAGCTCATGCAGTCCTCCTGCTCTGAAAGAGCTCAGCAGAATGCATGGAGGCAAACAATGTCAGAGTCCAGGAAAGCAGAACATGAACGCGAGGACAGGAGGGACGAGGTGGCAGGAGCAGGATGAGAGGTGGCGGGATGCAATGTTGAGGCTTCTGGGGGATCAAACTGATATGCTCCAGCGTCTGGTGGAGCTGCAGGAAAGGCAGCAGGAGCACAGACCGCCGCTGCTGCTCCTGCGTAACCACCCACCCTCCTCCCCAAGTTCCATAGAACTATTGTGATCGCGCTGTTGCCGCCTCCTCACCTGCTTTTGCAGGTTCTGCACATACTGCAGGATCATATGTGAGGTGTTTACAATGCTCACAACAGCAGCAGTGAGCTGAGCGGGCTCCAAGCTTAACATGGTATGGCATCTGTAGGAAAGCACAGTTGCAGTGGAAGCAGTGGATGATGACGGATGCCACGAGAATAGATATTTATAAAGAACGATGAGAGGACCTGCGAGGTGGATTCATGGTACCAGGAGAGCAGAGTTGCAGCAGAAGCAGTGGAAGACAACGGTTAGCACAGCACACATTTCCCGAGGAAGAACACACATTCCCGGGAGCCCATGACAAACAACATGGAGAAATTTGCTATCAAGACAGGAGCAGGATAGTAGAGTTGCCGCGGAAGCAGTGGATGATGACGGGATGCTGTGAGAATAGATATTTATAAAGAACGATGAAAGGACCCACAAGGTTGATTCATGGCTCCAGGAGAGCAGAGTTGCAGTGGAAGCGGTGGTTGGATGACGATGGTTATGAGTCCTACTGCACCGTCTGCTGAAAGCAGTATGGCATCTGCATGGAAAAAAGGCACAAAACGATTGTCTGCCTTTGCTTTCATGGAGGGAGGGGCGACTAACGACATGTACCCAAAACCACACGCAACAATGTTTTTGCCACATCAGGCACTGGGAGCTCAACCCAGAATTCCAATAGGCAGAGGAGACTGCGGGAACTGTGGGATAGCTACCCACAGTGCAACGCTCCGAAAGTCGACACTAGCCACAGTAGTGTGGACGCACTCCACCGACTTAATGCACTTAGTGGGGACACACACAATCAATTGTATAAAATCGCTTCCTAAAAATAGACTTATATAAATTTGACCTAATTTAGTAGTGTAGACATGCACTGCCATCTGAGGCTGTGACTAAGGGTTAGTTAACGTGGGAGATGAGGCTCTCTGTACAGCAACAATAATGAGTTCAAAAGGAAGGAAAGTACTGGACCTTTTCCAAGCATGCAGTTTTCAATGTAATTAGATTATCTTGTAAGCTTTAAACATTAATCATCTCCTAGAGCTGTTCATATATTGTAGGACTATTTACCAATTGTTTGATTTTTTCTGCACTACGACATTGTAATGGCATAACCAGAGAGCATGGAATGTGCATGGACAATTGGTGCTTAGGGGCAAAGGGCTAAAGCCCTCGCCCCAAAAAAATGGAAATTATATGAATTAAAAAAAACTGAGTTTGGAACAGAAGCTCATTTATTTCTCTTTCTTAAGAGTGGCAAATCAGCTATTATCTTTTACCTCTGTCTCACCTCCACCCCCAATAAAAAGGTGTCTATGCCCCTGTGGAAGAATGCAACAGGAGCATTCCTACGTTCCTCCTGCCCCCACATCTCAATGGGAAGTCTATGGGAATTTGGGAGGGATGTAAGGAATGCGATACTAGGCCTCTACATCCAACTAGTGTTACAATATAGAGGTTCAATTTGTTCAACTCATATGATAGAAGCAACATTATGGTCACATACAGGCTGATTAACAACAAAAAAAAATGTAACCTTGCAATGAACCAGTGCCAGGTTTGACTCTCCATCAGCCCCTCCCAGAATAGTTTAGAACTGCTTTAGGGCTACTCTCAGGGGTGAAAGTAATTTACAGGACTTACCGGTACTGCCAGAGTCCTGAGGGGGGCGTGGCCTCATCTGGAAGAGGCGTGGCCTCTCAAGATTTAAAGGCCCTGGGGAACCAGCTGTGGCTGGGAGACCCAGAGCCTTTAAATCAACCAGGGGCTCCCAGCTGCAGAGGTGGCTGGGAGCCCCCCGGGGCTCAGGGGCAAATTAAAGGGCCCGGGGCTCTGGCCGCCAGGGGGAACCCCGAGCTTTGCAGGGCTGGGGCAGGGATTTAATGGGCCCAGAGCTCCTGCCGCTGAGGGAAGACCGGAGCCTTTTAAATCCTGGACCCAGCCCGGCCGCCAGAGCCATGGCCGGGATTCAAAGAGCTCTGGGCTGCCCGCAGGGGAAGGGAGCTCTGAGTCCTTTAAATCCCAGCCGCGGCCGGGATTTAAAGGGCTCTGGGCTGCCCTTTAAATTTCAGCCGCAGCCAGGATTTAAAGGGCTCTGGGCTACCTGCAGCCACGGGCAGCCCAGAGCCCTTTCAATCCCCGCTGTGGAAGTCAATGCGGTCCGGCACAGCTTACTGGCTCTTGCCAGTACGCCATACCGGACTGTCCCGGCTTACTTTCACCTCTGGCTACTCTAAACAATGCCAGTTTGTCTGGGGTCATTACACTGGTAAGGATTGATGGAGCATGATGTAGGCCTGGGACTTAATTCACCCCCATACTAAACTAGCCTTGGGTAAAACTCAGGGATTTCACCACTGAAATTAAGAAAAATACTCCACTGCTGAAAAGGCACCTCCACCTCAGAATTGCCCCTAACGAGAGTTATAACACCAAGGGTTGTAAAGTGGAGAACCAGACACTGGGAAGTTTAGGGAGGAAACAGAAAGACCCTATAAAGGGGAAAATAGATGGATAAACACTGACCTGCAAATTTATGCTGGCCACTTGGCATAAAACAAAGAAGGTCATAAATAAGTTACAATTTGGGCATGAGAGATAAAATGTAAAAAAGTTTGGAACAGGGAGGAGGAAAGATAGATGCCAGTGTGTGACTAGTTACATTTTCATTACCTTGGCATATCAAATAATTTGATGGGTTTAGTGAATGAAATGAAAGGGGGTAGCTAATTTTACCTACATAATGTAAATAAACAGTGTTCTTGGGAACCATCTGCAAACTGCAGTTCAACATCAAGCTGCTGGAACTCTGACCCCTCTGCATGGTAACAATGGAGCATTCAGACTCCATCCCTTCCTGTCCCCTGCATGCCCCCCCCCCGCTTATTTCCTAGGCCAGGTGAGTGTTGGGTATGGTGGAAAGGACTATGCTGCCCCTCACTTAAGACAGCTTTTCAGCCCTTGTGATTGGAGCAGTATAAATGGTCCAGAATATGGTCACTTGTATCTACATTTTAATACAATGTCCAACAATAACTGCAATATTTAGAAAAGGAATATATTTTGTTCCTATTACAAACTGGATATTTTATAATATCCTGATTTTGAAGCCTTCTGCTAGAAAATACTCACTGTATATAACTTACACATTGTTACTCAAGTGGTTTTTAACAGCTGAAGTGCTTCTTCAAAACCATTTTAAGAACAATGGAAAAAACTTCAACCTCTAGTTATTTCAAAAGTGTTAAAGACACAAAGAACTGGAATGATAATGTGGCTAGGAAAGAAGCAGTGGAAACACTGAAAGCTGCATCACCCTCAACCTGACCACTTCTCACTGCAAACATGCTCCCCCTGGCTCAGAGAAAAGCAAAAGACCATTCCTTAAAAATCACTTGCACTCCCTCTCCCATGACATCCCATAATGCTTTGAGCAGCTCACATATAAAGCTGCAAGCTTAGCTCCAGCTTCTCTGCTCCTTCAAAACTCAGTTGCAAGAGCCCAGGCCCACAAGTAGGTGTTCTCCTACCTACTGTCCCTCTCTAAACAGTCTGAAAGATAAGACATTTTTTAAAGTCTTTTTTTGCTCTCCATCTCATAAAAAGGAAAAATAAGACATAAGAAATATAAAAACCAAAAGATGGGTGAGAGAGAGAAAGAATATGGACAATTGGTGATATTGTGTCATGACATGCAACAAGGAGGTCTAGGGACTCCAGGATTACTTCATCAGACTAGGTGTTCGGCAACAAAAAGATTTGAGTACTACTGCCTTAAAGCCAGATATGTCAGCCATTTCCAAATATTATCAAGACATACAGAGGGAAAAAAATTCACATTTCAGGCTGTAAAATTATTTATTTAGGAAGATGCCTTTTCACTAAGGAATTTGTTTCATATTTGTGTTTGTTCAAAACAATGAGACTAAAATTATTGGCTAAAGAATATTTACACCACCACTTATTGCAGCTATGGTGTAGTGGTGAACATGGAGACTAATTTTTATGACAACTCAGGAAAGCAGAAGTTTATTTTAATAAAGAAACCAGTCTTTTTACCTTAGGGGCAAAAATTGGCTTAGATCAACAATATAAAGATAACAGATGGTCAGCAATTCAATAATAACGTGCCACACTTGACACTTTACCTAAGGGGATAAAGTCTATGACAAAAACTAAAATCTGACTGTATAATTGTGATGAGAGGTTTCAGCATTAAAATAGCATCTAATTAGTTGTCTTGTAAATGTATCAAAATACTTAACTGTGAGAAGTCTATCAAACCAAGTTATTCAAGACTCACAGTAGAAAAAAATATATAGAAGGTTGAAAGCAGGAAAGGCAAAGGGAGGAAAGCTGGCATCAGAGATAATGTCAGCAAGAGAGAGTAGGAGAAAGTTGGAGCAAAACAACCAATCTTCAGACAGCAAACACCCAGCTCAAAACAGTGACAAATGCCTCCAATGCCTTTTATGCAGAACAAAGTACACGCTTTTGATCTTAAGGGCTGAATTATTCCTCTAAGGAGTCTAAAGAAATCAATGAAGGTGCAGTTAAAGTTTAGAGGCAAGTCTCCATTAACTCTGTCAGAGAAGTTACATAAGAACAGCCATACTGGGTCAGACAAATGGCCCATCTAGCCCAGTATCCTGCCTTCCGGCAGTGGCCAATGATAGGCGCTTCAGTTAGTTTTGTTTATCCTTCTAAATAAAGAACATAAGAGTCTTATAGTACTTCTCCATGACATATCAATATGTCCCCACCTTGTTGTAAAAATCTCCCTTATTTTTTGCTCTATTGTGATCTAAGAAGCTAAACTAGAGAGACAGGTTGATGTATTCCTCTCTCCAGTGCCAATGGACTTGTTTTCCCAGCAGAGGCACTCTCATCCTTTTCTTATACCATAATATTCTTCAAACATCTGCTTTAACCTCTTTAAAGAATTCTGATGTCTTTTAGCATCATTGATAGCAAGGAGACAATGGGCTTCACATTCATTTTATGTGAAACATATGCCATAACCCACAGAAATAGTTCGAGTTGTCTCCAATATCAAAGGACATACAATTTTAGTAAGAATAGGAGAGGTAGCTCATGCTCTCATATTTCCTGGTTGCCTATTCCAAGTTATTTACTC
The DNA here is from genome assembly GCF_016161935.1 of Mauremys reevesii. Taxonomy (NCBI): domain Eukaryota; kingdom Metazoa; phylum Chordata; order Testudines; family Geoemydidae; genus Mauremys; species Mauremys reevesii. Next base: position 25,130,453 of record NC_052629.1, on the reverse strand, counting down.
TTTCTTCCACGCACCATGAGACATTCCACCTAGTTAACAATTAACTTGCGCAAAATCTAGATGAAGTATGGGTATTGCCTACAACTGAGTCTAGCTGTTTTTATATTTAGATCAGAAATGGTCCCAAACCAAATATCAAATCTAAAGATCTCCAAACTTTGGGGTGTTTGCCTCTCTATCACAATTGTGTAGGCTCACGATTTCAAAGTTTCCACATCTGCTCATTGTTCAGTAACTGAATTAGTAGGTTGTTTCAAAACAAGCATATGTTAGCCATGCATCCACAGCTTTTGCATGGCTCAGCTCCCTTGGATTGTCATAGGCTGCCAACCAGCAGCAGATGTTTCTAGCAGCTGTGCTCTGCTTCAGTTTTAACTCTCCACTGACACATGGATGCACTGAGGGAGTTTTCAAAGGCTAGTGTTCATGACTGCACCCCGAACAGAAGTCTAAAGCGTGTTTTGCATTCTCTCTTCACTTTTGGCAAACAGTTAAATCTTCTGTAAATTCATGATCACTAACATCTTACCATAGCTGTGTAGGGCTATAAGTGTTCACCATGTTTAACTCATGCATTGGGGAAAGCTTTCAGGACTTGTTGAATTATGAGCTTACATGAGACCAACATGTTTGAGTGGAGCTGACAGAATGTTAATGCTGCATCAGTTAAGGTCCTGAAGAACTAAAATGGGGGTGGGAGGAGAGGAATCTTGCTAATGTGCTGCCTAAGAATGAAAAAAATGACAATTAAAAGCTTCAAGTCCAGTGACTTCCTTCCCCATCCCTCATCACATGGGTGTGTGCGCACACTTACCTTACAAAATTACTGAAGCATTTAAAGATTTCTGTTCCCAGTCTTACCAGTTCTTTTGAATATTGGTAACTTTAGCTGTTAAGGCAGGCTTCCGATACTTCATGTGAATCCTGAACTCACATATTGAGCTTCACTGTAGGCCCTAAAAACAATTGCTACTCTCCCTTTTTCAATTCTTTACCCCAGGCTCCTAACACATCATACTGGGATTTGGGAGCCCAATTTGAAACAAATTGTTTTAATTAAAATAGTAATTTTCATCCCCAAGAGATGTAAACTATTAGAGAGTTGCCAGGAGGGAGATGTACTAATGAGAGCAATGAGCAGTTACAGGCAGTCTGCTGCAGTTCTCAGAGGAAACATTGGGAAAAATAGACCAGTCACTTGCTAAATCACTTGTTTACCACTATACACAACAACATTTAAACGCTATACAGGTTTTTACTTCTGTAATCACTCACCAAGTACACTGCTTTCACTTGTATTTCATTAACACATTTTCACATACAAGAGATCTGACCAGCAAAGTCAAGTGAAAAAAAACCCCTCTTTTTGTTACTTACTATTTGAAACAATAAAAATGCAGATCAGGAAAAACCACACAAAACACTTATTCTTCTGCTGAAAGTGAACCCTGTTTGATAACACATGGCCTGTCACATTATTTTTCTAGAAGCTACCCAATATTTCAAGAGCAATAGTTTTGTTAGAAATGCAGCAGCATGGAGAGGAGCAGTTAGGAAGCATGGAAACTTAGCCAGTGTTCAGTGAAGGAACAAAGAAACAGAACTGAGTCCCAGTTTTGCAGCTGATTTCCTGAGTGGATTTGGAAGTCACAGCTATGAGCTCAAAGCCTAATTTTGGACTTTAACCCCCCCCCCTCCCAATCTTTGGAGGTGTTTAAAATCCAGATTTAGATTTCACACACATACTGTTATATTGAGCCTGACCAAAACCCTGCATTCAAACATCTCCAGAGCCCAGGTGTTTGACTGCTAGAGTCATACATTTTGAACTTTGACCCATCTCTACATGGGACTATTCATTCCTACAGTTTGGAAGGATTGTCCAGTGGTTAGGGTTGTTGCTAGAATGTTTGGCAAGTCAGGTTCAGGTCCCTGTTTTACCACAAGATTCCTGCATGACTATGGGATAAATCCAATAGTCTTTCTATGCTTCAGTCGCCGTCTGTAAAATGGGGATAATAGTACTACTTCAAGGCTGGAAGATGAACCTAGATGAATCCAGACTAGAAATAAGACATACATTTTTAACTGTGAGGGTAATTAACCCTTGGAACAACTTACCAAGGGTCATGGTAGTTTCTCCATCACTGAATTTAAAAATCAATATTGATATTTTTTAATGATAGGCCATAAAACTTCCCCAGAATAATTCATTTTAACTATAGCCTATAAGAGACAAGACTACAGCAATATCGTCCTTTCTGGCCTTAGAATCTATGAACCTACAACACAGTGGCATTGTGAGGTTTAATACGTTAACAATTGTGATGCACCAGCTATGACAGTAATGGGGACAGTAACAGGGTCCACTTACCACTCTGGCGCCTCCTCAGCCTGCCTTTGGAATTATTTCTGTGGTTGAGTATGCCCCCTTCAGGTGGTGCATCACCACCATGATCTCCACATCTCTCCAAGGACCACAGCATCCTTTTCAGTGACATAGCACTTCAGCCGTGCCAACAGGGGACCTGCAGTCTGCTGTTCAGCCACTTCGCACCAGTGACAAACTGCAGCCCACAGTCTAGACCAGGGGTAGGCAACCTATGGTACACATGCCAAAGGCGGCACGCGAGCTGATTTTCAGTAGCACTCACACTGCCCAGGTCCTGGCCACTGGTCCGGGGGGCTCTGCATTTTAATTTTAAGTGACGCTTCGTAAACATTTTAAAAACCTTATTTACTTTACAGACAACAATAGTTTAGTTATATATTATAGACTTATAGAAAGAGACCTTCTAAAAACATTAAAATGTATTACTGGCACACAAAACCTTAAATTAGAGTGAATAAATGAAGACTCAGCACACCACTTCTGAAAGGTTGCTGACCCCTAGTCTAGACACTTCCCACATGGCTCCAGCACCCTCTCTACCCTTGTATCAGGGCCTCAATCTACAACCCCCCCAGTAGCCAGCCAGGAGCTGTCTCTCTGGCTCCCTCAGCCTCTCTTTGCAGCACTGCTCTGTCCAGGGTGCTGGCAGTTCTCTTGGCCCACAGGGACACAGTCCTTCCTCCCTAAGCTCCCAGCAGAGAACTAACTTCCTCTGCCTTGCAGCTCCCTTCTTATATGGGCCTACGTGGCCCTGATTGGCTGCCTCCAGCACAGCCTCCCTAGGACTGCTTTTAACCCCTTTCTCGCCAGTGAGGGGCAGTCGCCCCATCACAGGGACCTTAAAATACCTTAAATAGTTTACACCGGAGCAGTCAATTATTTTTTGTCACGGTCCAAATTTCTTGATCAAGGTATAGTCAAGGTCCAGACTCCAAAGAAAATAATAAAATAAGTAAATAAATAATAATAAATAATAATAATAATAATAATAAAAATAAAAAGATTTCAGGGTCCGTTCAAAAGTGCCTGGTGGTCTGGATTTATCCCACGGTCTGACTATTGAACTATCCCTGGTTTACACAACTGCAGTACATATACTTAGATCTCAGAAACCCTATGAGATAGATAATGAATTAATGTTTGCCAGGAGCTGTGAGATGCCATTGCTGAATTTGTTAGAAAAAGTATTTAGTGTACCAATTGCTCTGCTAGTTGTGATATTTTGACTAGAAATCTTTATCACAATTGGTCTGAAATATTTAAGTTCAGTCAAACAGATTTGTAGTGGGCAAATTTCAACACTATATGTAGAAAAAATGCACATGAAGCCCCAGAAGATAATACTGTTTATAGTTACAAAGGATATCATTTGTAGAATATGATTTTAGGCTTAGGATTGAATGTTGCAATTGTAATTTGAAAATATTTAATCTTTATGTTGCAATTTATGGCCTACTTCAGATACAGATATTATAATATTTGTTATGATGGTTTGGAGTGGTTTTTTTATTTGCAGTTTGTAGTTGCAGCAATTTGAAAAATAATCATCATCAAACTCGAGTCAGCATTTACAGAAAGATTACATCTCTAGACCTGAGATCAGGAAATAACCACTTGTTTTCAAAGCAATCAGATCCCTATTTTGAAATGTTATGGCACGTTTATACACTCCTCAACAAGTTTCAAAGTCACCATTCTACTTTAAGGCAAGAGATCTGTGCTAGCCCTTAAATCATACTTCCACTTAAACAGATTGCCGCTTCCTACCTGAGAGGATCCAGTATATCCTTCATCTGGAAAAAACTATGAAGAGTTATTTGTTAACATCTGCCTTGCTAGTGTAAAAGACTAAAATGTTTATCTTCAATTTCTACTGAAAAGGAGAGTATATTAGCAATGGTATATTGAGCAGTAAGCCATCTTCTGGAAATACTTTACAAGGAAAAAAAAGAGTTCCATCTTTTTTCTGGCAACTGACCTTCAGATTTTTCTTTAAATACCTGTTTGTACCTTTGTTATCTATCCATGTTTTCTGTTAATCAACCACAAATCTGCCACCCACAACAAAAAAAAGTTGTCCCCTTCACATCAGTGGTATTACCCATAAAGTAAAGTACTACTCAATATGAAGTAAATGGACAGAATTAAGCCCTAAAGTACATTAGAATTCCTTTCTCAGTTAGCTCCTGTTCTACAGCCAAACAGGATGCAAAGTCAATAGAAAGATTTGACCAAGACATGAAGGTGAGAGACAGACATACACTGCGATGGATTTAAGCACTACAACTTTATTAGTTTAATAATAGGGGAGGACAGAAAGGTGCTGTATACCAAACTTCTCCCCTAAAGTTCTTCAGAATTCCCTTCAATTAGGGCCTGATCCAAAGCCCACTGAAGTCAATAGGAAGGTTTAGTACTGACTTCAACAGGTCTTTGAAGCCTAAAATCCTTGTTTCAGAGAGGTGGACATTGATTATTAAGAATAGTATGTTTGTTCTCTTTGGTAATAAATATTATTAGACACTCACTATATTTCACTTATGGCTTATATTATAATAATTGCATAATATTAAGTAGATGCACTTGTGAATAGGAATCTCTGGAAAAAATCAAGATTCTTTAAAGGGCTCCTGTGAAGCATGTTTAAACAGACATTCCACAAGGACAAATAGATGAATTATGCTTTCCCTTAGCAGTCTGTGGCAACAACAGGAGAATACTAAACTGAGAACATAAGGGACATGTTGTAGAAAATGTTCTGCTTTACTTTTATTTAAAATGTAGCTGTATAGATGAACTGCCTAGAAGCATCAACCATTGCCAATCAAAGCTCATGTAATGAATAAGTCTTATAAATGTTCTAAAGTCACTACTCCACAGAATTGCTTAAGTCATTTGAGGATGAAGATATTTCACAGACATGTACAATATCTTTTTTAGTGTTTTCAAAGTACACGATTTTTCATTGGCAAAGAAAGCCTTTGAAGTTGTCCAAATAGCTATGGAAGTTAATAAAGAAGTAATTCCATATTTATAGAATCATTTTCCCTTCTTCTTAAAAGCAGGTGCACAGTTTAATGTAAAATATAGATATTTAAATATAAATGTCTCATGACAACTTCATATGCATTTAGATAAATATATTTTTATTAAACTGAATGTTTGCATATCTTTCAAGGTATACTGAAAGATAATGTATTATGGGATCTAAAAGTACAATCAGTAGTATAGGGAAATCAGGTTTTATTATTTAAAATTGATTGCTACATTGTAGAAGGCAGAGTAATGCAAAGGTTCTACTAAATTACATAAATCCCTAATGGCTCAGTAAATATGTACTGCATAGTTGATTTAGATCACTATAGGCTTGTCTACACTGGCACTTTATAGCACTGCAACTTTCTTGCCCAGAGGTCTGAAGAAACACCCCCCTGAGCACTGCAAGTTTCAGTGCTGTAAAGTGCCAGTGTAGACAGTGCACCAGCTGTGCTTCCAGCACTGATAACTATGCCCCTCGTGGAGGTGGGTTTTTTTATAGCACTGATGCCGCCAGGGGCGGCTCTAGCTTTTTGGCCGCCCCAAGCAGTCATGCGCGGGAGGCGCCCCGGAGCCGCGGGAGCAGCGGACCTCCCGCGGGCATGACTGCTGGTCCCGCGTGGCTCGGCTGGACCTCGGCGGCTCGCGGGTCCGGCGGCTCCGCTTGAGCTGCCGCAGTCATGCCTGCGGGAGGTCCAGCCGAGCCGCGGGACGAGCGCCCCCTCCGCAGTCATGCCTGCGGCAGGTCCAGTCGTCCCGGGGCTCCGGTGGACCTCCCGCAGACATGACTGCGGCAGGTTCGCCGGCCCAGCCCGCTGCCTCCCGCGGCCGCAGGGGACGCCCCCTAGATGTTGCCGCCCTAGGCACCAGCTTGTTTTGCTGGTGCCTAGAGCTGCCCCTGGATGCCGCGACTACACAGCCACATTAAAGCACTGCCATGGCAGCACTTTAACATTGCTAGGGAATTGTTAAAATTAAGAACAAGTTTCTTTGCTAAGTCAGCAGAGTTATTAAAACTGCAATATGAAATTTGGCAAAAGTAGATGCCATACTGTGTAAGACAGACTGACACTATCCTGAATGACCTTAATTCAATAAAGTTAAGCCTTACCGCATCAGCTTCGGGGCACATTGTATGAGAATTGCAAATGTTTGTGTACTATTGTGAGATTGTGTGGCACATCTTTAGCAGGAAGACAAGATTAATGCAATGTCTGGAAGGTATGGGGAAGTTCAAAGGTCTTTTTAGAACAATACATGAAGTGGATTTCGTTAGGAAATACCTTGAGGTGAGGGGAATGCAAATTCTTCCCTTCTGAAGCCAAGCTTTTGAAGGTCCCACACACACACGCACACCCAAAAGTAGGTAATTAGTCCATAAAGACCCCTGATCTGTATAAGATGGTAGACTAAACTTGTTATGTGTGCTTTTTCTGAACTCAAACTGTGATGAACTTGTAACCACAAAGACACTGGGGGGGGGGGGTGGGGTGGCGGAGGGATGGAGATTATAGATTTATCTTGCCAGAACCCATGCTATATATGAATTCAGGTATACTTATTAGGATGCATATAGCTTCTTATGTTCCCTGTGATGCTTTTTACCTTAACAATAAAGTAGGTTTGATTAGAAAACTGTGTGGTAACATATCTGTAGCCAATCACTCTTATCAGTCTCTGAAGACAAAGCAGACAGGTCTGTTTAGATCAACCGTCTTTGCTGGGAAATACATAGTGAAGGCAGGGAACTGTACAGCCTGGAAATACCCCAGTCAGAAGGGAGAGAGACACGTGTCTTCATACTGGAGAGCTGGAAGCCTGTGAGTGGGTGCCCTTACTGGGCGACTGAGGGAAAATACAGGTGCCATTGCCCTGAACTGTGACACTGTTTTGCAAGTATGACTTTGTAGTGAGTCTCTCCTTCTAAGTCTTCCATCCTTGCAAATACACTTTCTAACTTGCCAGTATTTCCTAAGTGTACTCAAGATCAGACACTCCCCCCTGTACATCTTTCCAGAGCCTCAGAAAAATCATAACCTCTGACCTCACTCAAAGAGAAAAGCTTTAGAAGAGAGCCCCTGTGGGATGATGAAAAATCCATGGCTTCAAGACAATTATCAAACTTCCCCTTCCACAAAAATAGTTTGTTAAATACAATGTTTGCTAATGGAAAATGTTTGACTACTATAAGTACAAGACCATTTTAAAGACATTGGTACACCACTATAGGCTATATTTGGTCAACATCCTACCAAGAGCAATAGAACATTTATATGTGGGGGGCAGGGCACTAAGTAAATGCCACATTTGTTTGTTTCATTTTTCAAAGTAAGAACTTTTGAACGGGACTTTCCACTGAATAGGATTTTCCTGGATTTCCATCTGTAGTACAGGAACTTGCCTCCCTATGCAACCACTACTGGAATTTGGAGTGCTGTATCTTCTTATCCTATCTGACACCAAAAGAGGAGTGCAAAGAGGAAGATGCTGCCCAAATAAAAGATTTTATTCTTTTGCTTCCAATGGCTACAAAAACCCAGCTAAAGTTATACAAATAAAAATGTGCTGAAGGAGATTTGAGTACGATCAAATGGAAGTTGTGTACAAGCAAAAAGGAGCATTTCCTACCACACCCCACCTTTTTGGGACTGCACTTGGCTACCTTCCTGAGATAGTCTTCTCTGCCCTTACCTAACCAGGGCCAAACTCCAACCTGGTGTAAGTAAGCACAGCACCGTTGGAGTTTTCTGGCTCTTTACGTGAGGTCAAATTTTGGTCCACAGACTCTGAATCAGGAGAAAAAAAATGAGTAATGGGTCAAAGACCAAGCCTATGAAGGGTGATTAGGTGACAATAGCACTTATCTTCAGATGCAAGGATTGGGGGTGTTTCTGAACAAAGTGTACTTACAGGTGGGCAACTGGTAGCATGAACTTGCTTACGTGAAGAATATGCTGTATACTTGGCAGGTCTGGAAGGCAAACCATTAGGAAGAAAGTCTGTAGTGTAGTATTTGTTTTAGTCTCACAAATCTCTTTATCCTCTTTCTGATTTGTGTGGGATTTTGGGGGTGAAAAGGCAATGGTCTTCTTGACCCTATAGCAGTTATGCTGGCAAATAGTGGTGGAAAAGCCCAGGAACTTTTATTCATATTTGAAAGTGAATTTCGGTTTGACAGTGTTTGCAGCCCTTTACTTTGCATTTTCTGTAAATAGTGAAACCTGAGAACCCTAATATTTGTGAAGAAAAAAATGTTATGTTCACGTACTTAAACACTGAGTGAAAGCAAATTCAAAGTAGAATTTTTAATTTCAAGTCATTGATCAATTTTCAGCCTAAAGAATATTAATTAACATTTCATTATGAAAATCTTAAATTCACACACTGCTGGTGATTTATACAAGCTGTCCAACCAGAACTGGGGTGGGGGTGGTTGGCAGAAGTTTGCATGAACAAACATGTTTTTGTATCAAGGGTGAAAGAACAGCTGAGATTGGGACACTGACTTATTAGTAACTACTGCACAAAAGGTTTCTTGAGAGATTAAGACCTTTTAATGTATGAAGAGAGCTAAACAGAAGAGCTGAACATAAAATATAGACTATAGTAAAAGGATCTCTTACCAGAGACAAAAGCATTCCCATTCTCCACTCCATTTTCATGTTGGCTCCTCTGCAAGGAGTGCTTCCTCCTCATTTAAACCCTCCCTGAAAACTCTCTTCAGTGATCCTACAAGAAGTGAATCTCTAATATTTGCTAGGGGCTAGGTTGGCAGTCACACTATGATGAGGAGGAAATAAGACATCTCCTCTTGCGCATTTCCCAGTTAATAGTATCCACCCAGAACCACAGCTGCTGTGTTTGAGGGAGCTATGAAGTTGCTACTGAGTTATTCCTTCAGAAGCAACTTGCTGGAAAGTGAGCAGTGAAAAGGAAGAGCTTTTGCTCCACACCACTCTACATACTAGCCAGGGACCATGTCCTTCTGTAAAGCACCTTTAAAATAGAGTCATCACCATCATCTTCATCTTCACTAAGGCTGCAGGGAGAGAACAATAGGAGCAAAAAATATTAGCTTTCTTTTTAAGTATCTGTGGTTTTGGTAAAGAAGCTCTTGCCCATGCTGAGATAAAATTGGGTTTGTTTATTCTGGAGAAGAGAAGAGAAGACTGAGAGGGGACATGATAAGCGTTTTCAAGTATATAAAAGGTTGTTACAAGGAGAAGGGAGAAAAATTGTTCTCTTTAACCTCTAAGGGTAGGACAAGAAGCAAATGGCATAAATTGCAGCAAGGGAGGTTTAGGTTGGACATAAGGAAAAACTTCCTAACTGTGAGGGTAGTTAAGCACTGGAAGAAATTGCCTAGGGAGGTTGTTGAAGCTCCATCATTGGAGGTTTTTAAGAGCAGGTTACACAAACACTTGTCAGGGATGGTCTAGATAATTCTTAACTTGGCCATGAATGCAGGTGACAGGACTAGATGATCTCTTGAGGTCCCTTCTAGTCCTACTAGTCTATGATTCTATGAAGGTGAACGATATAAATAAGCAGCTGGCAATGTGGGAAGTCCAAATATATCTCAGTGAAAAGAACCACAAAAGATGATCAGAGTCAGTTCAAGCACGAGAACAGATTCATGACATTCCTGGCATTTCCCGTTTCCACACAATTCAAAAATACCAGAAGAGCAGCCTTTAACATGGTCTAGTGTTTTCGCAATTCTGCTTCTGGCTTCACCTATAACCAGGAAACATGGACCACAGCAATGGGGACAGGGAGAAAGACTATTGAGACTTTTCCAAACTTCACGTAAGATTAATTTTGAAGTGTGGGAAAGAGTTCTAGTTGGATCTTATTTTATTCAAATTGATTAGCCCACACAAATTTAGCAGAAGCAGCTGGTCTGGTGGCTACTGTGTTTCCTACACCTTAGGACAAGTAAACAGAAACTTTGTAACACGTAATTATGAAAATCATGACAAGTGATGGCACAGTATTCAAAATAGTGCTAAAATGAGATTGAATACATTAATGGTAAATTCAGTGATTTTTATTTGACCCTCAGAGTATAAAAGGAATGATTGTATATGTCAGTGAGAAAGAATATATGATTGTAAAAATCAAGGATATGTATATCAATGCATAATATGGTACAAGGGAGATGATTTTATTGCTATATGTAATACAAGGCACTACTACTGTATCTTTTATTTGTCAGGCAGGCGAACTATGGGCAAATTGCCACACTCACAAGTACTGAAAACTCCTATTATTTTCCCAAGCCCAGGGTATTTTGTTTTAAATGATTAAACAGAACTAATTAATTTGAATAGCTGCTTATCTCATAAATCCAAAATCAGAGCTTTAGCCAAGGCCTTGGGAGTACAATATTTTTAATTGTACAAGCTTAACCCAACAGTGAGATAGAAACATTTTAAGCTTTCCAAAGGAACAAAGAGAACTGGCAATTGTGGAAAATCAAAGAAATTTACTTCCAAATTTGTACTAAATTTAGCTTAGCATAAGACTGAGCAGGTAAAGCCCATAGAAAAGTTTTGCCATTTATTATTTAGACTGAGAAATTAGCTGCAGAAAATATTAACCTGAGGTTTGAGGCATGTATATAGTGTTCACTTTACTACAGGTCTCTTGAAAATGTTGATAGCATTCATCCTAAGAGCACAGTTTTCAGAGAGACACTTTAAACTTCATTAATTCAGTGGAGAGAGAAAAAAAACTAATTATTTTTCTACTCTGACTTGTTACAATCATTCCTCTTATTACCATCCCTTATAGTGCATATTAAGAAAAAGGCACTTTTTTGCGCAGTAAAGCAATACAACACACTGCAGTTCTCGCTTGTTTTCCCAAACTGCTAGCCATTCCTTCAACTAACCCAATTCACAGTTCTCGTGTTAATCCTCTCAGTGAAGTTTGTAAATGTGAGCACGAAGATCTCTAAAGAAATCTTATCATTCTTCTCCAATACCTTATTTACACACCTCAGAACAATGACACATTTTTAAATAAAGGAGTATTCACTTGATGATGATGATGATGGGATCCCTTACCCCACTCGTGTCAAAAGCTTTGAACTGCTTTCACTTCAACATTAGTATTATCAATAATTGATTAATTTTTCACACTACACCTCAGGGAATGAATCTCTTACCTCTTCACATCAACCACTCCAGTGATTCCTCTTATTGCCTCCATCCACTGCATGGATGCAAGTCCCTGACTTCATAGACTTCTTCAAGTTTGTCTTCACTTTACTAGGAAGTATCCCTCTAATGACAGGTCAGCTATGAGTGACCTCCTTCATATAGACTGCCTCAGATCTACCAGGAATGCACTTATGTGACACTTCGCTGGGCACCACCTACTATCTGGCCACAACAGCAGAATGGCACAGAAGGAAAACATGTAGCACTGCATTTCTATGGTTCTCCTAGACTGCCCACTCCCTTTCCAGAAATAGTCCCTCTCCATTACTAGCAACAGTGCCGGTCTCGAGCCTGGATAAAAGAGGAGGGTTCTGCAGTTGGGTTTGCAACCTACTCACATAAAACTTTACTGCAAGAGAAACGGGTCATTTTAATGAAATCTTGAGAATGGGAGATGCAGGTAGGTGGAGCTCAAAATGCAAGTATGGTAGATCTCAATGAAAGGTAAAAGGAAACTGAGATCTCAAGACATCCAATCCTGATGACCAAATCTGTAACAGTAATAGGCACATGGAGTGTATGTACTTTGTATAATATGGGGGAAAACGAGCACAGGTTATGCTAGAAATGAAAGAGACTTGGTTGATGCCGGTGGCTAATAAAAAGAGATTGGGAGCTACCCACCCCAGATGGAGGAGGAAGATGCTGCATATTTCATGGAATGAAAACAGATGTCAGAGTAAGGGAGCTGATGGAGCAGGACATAGAAAATACAGTAAAAAAAAAAAAGCCTCAGGTGGTTGGGACATGAACACCATGTGGAAGATGGGAGACATGGTAAGCAAGCATTTAATTGGGTACCCCCAGGAACGAAGGAGAAAGCAAGGAAGGCCAAGGAAGAACTGGCTGAAGACAGTGACAGAGGATATTGAATGTGCTGGCATCACTTGGGAAGTAGAATCACAATTCACAAGTGACCATAATCAATGGAGGAACTAGACTTCCCAGTGTGTCAACACCACAGAAGGAACTAAAGTATGAGCGTGACAAGGAGAGTGCTATGCCTACCCAGGCTATCATGAAGGAGCAGTCCACCCTACTGGCTCAATTCATTACTCATGCACCTCCTCTCCATCACCCCAGGCAGGGGTGGTGAGTTATATGGGCCCATGGTGCCTGGGCTTCAGCAATATTCAGGGCCTGGGAGCCCAGCTCCACCAATGTCTGGGGCCAGGTCTCTTGCCCAGCCCCACCTGCCACCCTTGCGTGCCTCCCCCAGCCCCCACTTGATGCCCTCATGTGCCTCCTCCAGCCCCTGGAGCATCTCTATCTCGAACCGATGGCTGCCCCCTGCAGTTCCACTGCGCTCTACCCTGCTGACTCCCGGCATCAACTGCTGCCGCAGGGTCTTAGTGCCACACACACACTAGGACACTACCCTTTTCCAGCAGGACCCTCCACCAGCACAGACCCCCGCACACTCCCACAGTCACTGCTCCTGTCCCACGCTGGGCAAGGAGCAGCCTCACCCCACCCCCAGTGAGGCTACCGTGAGTGGCAGCAGCAGAGGAGGAGGTGCACATGTGATGGCAACCCCCCCCCGCCCCAGCACCCACCGCAGGGGAGGCGAGGGGCTTCCTAGACCTGAGAGGTGCCCTAGGAGCATGTGCAGTGACAGTGGTGTGAGGTGAGTATGCTGCCAGGGGGGAGAGGGCTGGGGGGAGAAGTCCTCCTCTCTGGCCCCAGCCCTGGGGCAGCCTGCCTGCACCCCAAACTCCTCATCCCCAGCCCCACCCTACCCCAGAGCCTGCACCTCCAGCCAGAGCCCTCATCCCCCCACACCCTAACCCTCTGCCCCAGCCCTGATCCCCCTCCTGCATCGTGAACCCCTCATCCCTGGCCCCACCCCACAGCCCTCACCCCTGAGCCCCCCCACACCTCAAACCCCACATCACCAGCCCCACCTCAGAGCCCTCACATTTTTACATTATTTAAAAATATATATATTGGCTTATAAGGCAGGTGTTGGGGAGGGGAGTAGTACTTGGACCTGTTCTGGCCACCACCAAAAATTATACAAACCTGCCACCCCTGACCCCAGGAAATATGAGGTGGCCTCTTTCTCAAGAACAATTAGGGATATTACTATCACCATGTGAACAATTGATGAGAGGACATTAGAGCAATTGATGAGAGGACCTTTGGAATAACCCCAATAAGAGACATACTGGGCACCTAACATGCAGCACATGGGGCAAGAAACCATGAGTGAAGTGAGGCAGACAGATTTATGTTATAACGCAACTGCAAAAAAAACTTGTTTAATAGTAAAGCAGGTGCTTATGGAGACTGAAATCAGTGGGAGAGCTGCTAGGTGCAAAGAACTTTGGTAACTCTGGCCCTTTAGTTAGGCTTCAAAATATGGATTTAGGACCCTAATTTAGGCACCTGTTCTTTAAAATCTTGGCCCAGCTCTCTCACATAGTAGTGCAAAGCACACCAACTATGCCACTAGGCATGAGTTCACCCAATTAACAATACTCTATTAAATTGGCTAGAGTACCACTGGCCTCTACTGGATAGAATGAGAGTTGCTCAGCTGTGTATCATGGGCCTTCTACTACTAATAGCAATGGGAGTTTTTCGAAGAGACATTATTAAGGGCACAAGAGCAAACTATCCCACTGCATAGGAAAGATAGGAAATGTGGCAAGAAAACACCCGGGCTTACCCAGGAGAATCCTAGAAATAGTGGAAACTAGGGCAAATGACAAAGGATGAATATAAACAAACAACAAGTACGTAGAGTCAAAATTAGAAAGCCCAAGGCACACAATAAGATTAAACTATCTAGAGACATAAATGGTTTAGATAATGGTATAGAAAGTACACTTACAACTTTTGCGGACAATACCAAGCTGGGAAGGGTTGCAAGTGCTTTGGAGGATAGGATTAAAATTCAAAAATGATCTGGACAAACTGGAGAAATGGTCTGAAGTTAGGGTGACCAAATGTCCCAATTTAATAGGGACAGTCCCAATATTAGGGGCTTTGTCTTATATAGATATCTATTGCCCTCACTCCCTATCCCAATTTTTCACACTTGCCATTTGGTCACCCTATCTGAAGTAAATAGGATGAAATTCAATAAGGACAAATGAAAAGTATTCCACTTAGGATCAGTTGCACATATACAAAATGGGAAATGACTGCCTAGGAAGGAGTACTTCAGAAAGGGATCCAGGGGTCATAGCAAATCACAAGGTAAATATGATGCTATTGCAAAAAAATGCTGTTTCAAAAAATGCTGTTGCAAAAAAAAGTAAACATCATTCTTGGATGTATTAGCAGGAGTGTTGTAAGCAAGACATGAGAAGTAATTCTTCTGCTGTACTCCTGGCCTCAACTGGTGTATTGTGTGCAGTTCTGCATGCCACATTTCAGGAAAGATGTGGACAAACTGGAGAAGTCGAGAGAAGATCAACAAAAATGATTAAAGCTCTAGAAAACATGACCTATGAGTGAAAATTTTAAAAATTGGGCTTGTTTAGTCTGGAGAAGAGTTGGGGGTAGGGGACATAACAGTTTAAGTGATTATAATTCAGAAATTATTGTATGATTCTAGGATTCTCCTTTAGCTCAAATGGCAGGCACCTGTGCTTTAGAAATGGAAAGAATTGGGTTCTCCTCCCCTGACCTCATTGTCACAAAGCTTTGAGTGGCCAGATGTGCAACATAATGACATATCTAATGTCCTAACTGGCCACAGGTTTCTTAACCAAAAAACAAATTTAAATAGTGTATGTACTTTTATTTTTTTGCCAGCATACCAATTTTCATCTCTTAACATGAACTCTGGATTTTATATACACCTTCTTATTAGCTGGCATGGGAATCTTAACTCAAATTAATGCATGTGTATACATTTTAATTGTAGATTAAAAGTGTGCTTTGTGACTACATAAGAAACATCAGTGGCATATTAACTTATACTAGCTTTGTTGTAAAAAGCCAGAAACATTTGCAGTTATATGGAAATTACTTTACAAGTTAATTGCTCTGACAGGTGCCTAATAGCTCTTCTGAAGATGGGGTAAGTGCCTACACATGGGTAGCTCAAGTATTATTTCACTGGACCAACTTCTTTTTCTCAAAACAATGTCAAACAATTTCCGTTTTTTGCAATTTTTCCTCAACACATGTTCATTCTCCCATTTTCATATTGCACCATTAATTTTTCTACCTGCTTTCTTTAGTGTGCTACATAAAGCCACAGAATGTAAGTCCTACCTTCTCTGTTTGTATTTTGTCAGTACTCAAGATATTTTTAACTGCTTTTCAAATTAATTTCTAAAGTTTCCATCAGAAAGCAACCATGGTAAAACCCAGTAGGGATCCTTTTTAATCAAGGAATTGCAGATGAGAGCACTGTATGCCAGGACACACCTAGAGTTTACCTAGTAACAGTCATATGGTATTTTATATGACTAACATCACACATACCCCAAACATTGATAAGGAAATTCAGTTCATGTACAGACAAGATAATCAAACTCTGCAAAGCAGAAGTCAAACAACACACTACTATTAGGCAACTTCCACAACAAATATCTGTAGCGGTTTTCCTTTTCTATTGCACTAGCATGAGGCTTACCAAGACCTCTCATACACAAGTGAAGAACTGGTCCCTTTCTTCACCTCATTTGGGTGTATATTACAAATATATTACAACACAAGAGAAATATGCAATCAGATTTTCTTCATATATCATTCTTGTTTTAGTTTGGATAAATGAGTACAAGATGGATGCTGGGCACTCACTCTTCCTTGAGTAATCTGAAGCCAAAGGGAAC
The DNA here is from genome assembly GCF_016161935.1 of Mauremys reevesii. NCBI lineage: Eukaryota > Metazoa > Chordata > Testudines > Geoemydidae > Mauremys > Mauremys reevesii. Next base: position 25,114,005 of record NC_052629.1, on the reverse strand, counting down.
TGAGTACTAGAGAAATCAATATCTATTTTTCAGTGTTATTCATCCACACAATAGTTTTGAATATCCCCTTTACTAGGTAACCACTCCCGGGGTTTAAATTAGAAATGAGTGATCTGTTTCTGAACGCAACTGGCAACCAGAAGGTTCTAATGGTATCAAGGTTAATGATCTGTATTAATCATGGGGACATTGTTCCTTTATTGAGCTGGATTTATCAACACAGCTAGGGACAGCTTGTGGAGTATAGGTAAACCTACCATCCTGCCTGCAAGTTTAAGAGCATACATTGGTTCTAGGATAGCACAATACGTTTCAGATCACTCCTGCCAAGGCTGCAGGTTTAATGTTCTAGGCTTTGCAAGTCTTCAGCAGATCCAGCTTGTAGATAGGGTGACTATCTGGTGGCACAATAATATTTAACCCTTAGACTGTGGGTAGCTATGGTATTTCTCTCACTGAAGGCATTGTGAGATTCACTGAGGTAGAACAGTGGTTTTCAACCTGTGGTCCACAGACCCCTGGGGGTCCCTGGACTATGCCTTAGATTTCCAAAGAGGTCTGCACCACCATTCAAAAAAATTTTAGGGGTCAGCAAATGAAAAAAGGTTGAAAGTCACTGAGGTAGAATGAGTGTGATTTGCCTCTTGTCTAGGACAGAGTTTTGCAGGGTGCTAGAGGTTTGGAAGATATTCTCAAAAGCTGTTTTATTCTAGTAGTCTCTCCAACTCATACCTCCTTTCCTCTCATCCCTTCCACTTCCACTGCTCCATCAACAATACCAGCCAGACTCAGCTCACCACTTGTTTCCTTTTCCCAGTCCTGTGTGCCAATTTTTATGATGCATCTATTCCAATGCCACAAGCAGCTATCCTCTCCTTACTCAAATCCCTCCTAAAAACCCACTTCTACTAAAATACTCACATAGATTGATTCAGCTTATATGAATGAACCCTCTAAAATGACTTTTCTCTGGGATCACCAGTGTATTTTATCCTCTTGAGGGTTGCTAAGTCCTTCAGAGTGAGGACTGTTAATTTATGTATTTGTACAGTGACATGCACTGACCACACTTAATAGATGAAACAAATAAATAGTCCAAGTTGGAGAGTAAAGGCAATTGTTATTACTGATTCCATTTCCCTTAGAATGGTTTAGGCTATGGAAATTTCCTCAGGTCAAATAAGGTGACTAAGAGTTTGCTTTTAATAAGCAGGGAAGTTACTCTTGTTAAAATAATTTGGTAAAGGCTGTGGATGCTAGATTAAAAGTTTTGAAAGAAGTCATGTCAGAAGAGTTGTTTGTTTCCCATTTGAGTTAAAATCGTGTGCAGCCCACACTTATGTTGGAGACAAATAGGGAATGTGTTCTATAGAGAGATGTGGGTCAAGCACATTCCACTGAAGGCTTTCCAAGGAAGACAGCAACAGAGAGTCGTCAAGGCTACAGTGGAGGATACGCAGAAATGCTAGGGACACAAAGCTTCCACGTAGGTGGAACTGGCCTCCTGCCAAACCAGGGAATCCACAGGGCTTGGGGGGGGCAGGCTTTATGGCCTTTCAGATAGGGGGATGGGGAGGAATCATTCTCCTCCCAGCAAATGATCAGGGACAAATCTCCACCAGGAGAAACTCACGGCAATTCCTTCTCTCTAGCATGCCCACACTAGAGCTTGCTTCAGGTTCAAGGAAACACTTTAATTTTGTTTTTAGTGGAGTTCTTTGGTTTGACTTTTTAAATATTTAATACAATTGAAGTAAAGTTTGAAATGAAAAAACTTTCCAAGCAGTCAAAGTGTTTCATTTCAAATATTTCAAAATGAAATGTTTTATTTCTTCAGAATATTTGTTTAGTTGACCGATTACCCCTCCCATCCCAAATGAAAAGAATTCAGCAAGTTTAACACAAGCTTGCTAAATGTTTCAATATGCATTTTTTCAGTGAAAAAAAACGTTCTCTGAAAAATGCCATCCAGTTCTACCTTACAGAGCTTTTCTGGCAGAGGCAGTGATTGAACCCCAAATAGAATAGGTTTCGAATTTAAGCTCTCAAAAATAATAAGTTAAGGTTTCATGTGTGCCTATGCATCACACTACAAGCATTAAATTACATGATCACACACTGCTATTGTGCAGAACCCAGGCCTCAATGGGTATGTCTACACAGCAACTAGACACCCATTCGGACTAGACAGAAATAAAATAGCTGTACCCCAAGCCCCACAAGCCAGCTGTGGGTTTTTCTTTCCTGTGTAACCATACCCTTTCAGTGTAGGTGTTCCACAATGAGCAAGATGTGGGGGCCAGATCCTCAGCTAGTGTAAGCTAATTTAGCATCCTGGACTTCAACTGGTGCAAACTGATCAGCTCCATTGAAAAGCTCAAGCTGCATATAATTACTGTCTGACCATGAAACTTAACTAAATTATTTTCTAAATGTATTGAGTAATAAATTTTACTTATGATGGCATTACTATGGCAGTGACTAAGCTAATTTTTTTGCTAATCCTCTAGCATTCCCATAGTGAACTACATGTTTCTAAACAACCAAGCAAAGTGAGACTGAGCAAGGGCTGTTCCTTCCCTTCCTGACAAAAACAGTCTCCTGAATACTTCTTAAGTATTTCGGCACCCTTCAAATTGAAATTTCATGTACACACTGGAATATGAATATGTTTAATAAACTGATTTTTACACTGCTATTCAGACTTGTTTGCAAGAATAATATTGAAAAAATTGTGAATCTTGCTGCCTGTAAAATGGTGACCTTTCTTTTATACATACATATTCACAGGTGTAACCCAACATTATCTGTACGTCCCAAGATGTATTTCATCAACAAGGTAAAATATTTCTTTATTGCGTGTATGGTTGACTAGGAATACAATTAAGGTAGTGTGTTTTCTTGTGAATGAAATCTCTCTGTGTGACTTTCAGATATTTAGAGGTGATTTACAGCTTTTGTATTCACATCACGGCTATATAAATATGAAAGTGGTAAACTGTACAGTCACTTTCTTCAACATCTGTTTTATCCTAAAAGTGATTTAGTCCATCTTAATTACTGACTAAACGTGGGTTCTCATTGCCTTTAGAGACATTAGGGATCTATAGACCCTATTTATAAGCTAGCCACAGAGGCAGAACTATAAAATATAATAGTACTATCAACAAGATTCAGCAGCTCACTCTCAGGGAAAGTTAGATGTTAATCTTTATTCTCCTATAGCAAAAATAGGAATTTTGTGGAGGATCTGACCTGTGAAATTCAACATGACATATTTTGCCATTTGATACTGAATACATTACTGAGCTAGAGCAGAGAGAATCTCTACCAGCCAAAACAATTGTGGAACAGTTGACAATTTCTTTTTTTAAAATAGAAATATGTATACGTTCTCTAATGGCAGAAGCATCCAATTAACTTAGGTGGAATAAAGTTATTTTATAATGGTACGATTTAAGTGTCAGCCTATAGCACAATATCATCCCTAACACCACCCTCCCCCAAACAAATTGTTAAAATCTACCTCAATTATCTAGTGTACACAGAAGTAAAATCATTGCTAGAGAAGTAGTCAGTCTCATGGGTTTGAAAATCAACCTCAGGTTTGTGTCAACGCTAAGGTATTAAGTATCAGAGGGGTAGCCGTGTTAGTCTGGATCTGTAAAAAGCAACAGGGAGTCCTATGGCACCTTTAAGACTAACAGATGTATTGGAGCAAAAGCTTTCGTGGGTGAATACCCACTTTGTCAGACGCATGTAATGGAAATTTCCAGAGGCAGGTATAAATATGCAGGCAAGAATCAGTCTGGAGATAACGAGGTTAGTTCAATCAGGGAGGGTGAGGTCCTCTGCTAGCAGTTGAGATGTGAACACCAAGGGAGGAGAAACTGCTTTTGCAGTTGACTAGCCATTCACAGTCTTTGTTTAATCCTGATCTGATGGTGTCAAATTTGCAAATGAACTGCAGCTCAGCAGTTTCTCTTTGGAGTCTGGTCCTGAAGTTTTTTTGCTGTAAGATGGCTACCTTTACATCTGCTATTGTGGGGCCAGGGAGGTTGAAGTGTTCTCCTACAGGTTTTTGTATATTTCCATTCCTGATATCTGACTTGTGTCCATTGATCCTTTTACGTAGTGACTGTCCAGCTCCCTGGCTGGCTCTCACAGCCTCACACTCCCTTCTGGAAGGTTCCAGCAGCTGCCGTATCTCCTACTTGTAGGGAAAGGGACTGTCTCTTTTAAGTCTTCCTTCCTGGAACTGTGGTGGTGATGAACTAGTGCATCAAAGGAAAGGTTCAACTTGGGGAAACTGGAGCTCAAGAGTGGGAGCAGGTAAGTTTAATAAGTACTTCATGCAGAGGAAAACAGAGGCTGTTCTAAGTGTGAGGAGCAGCATGGGGAAAAGATGCATCACATTCAGAGCTGCAGGAATATTATTTATTATTCCCAATAAGCTCTTTAGTTTCCCCACATGCATAATGGGGATAATACCTACTACACAAGATGTAGGCATGCTGAAAATAGAAAGCACCACACAAATGCTAACAATTCCTTCTCAGATATAGGGTGGTTCTTACCAGTAGATAGCTTACTGAAAGGTTCTTCATTCTGACTTTAGGATTCTATGAATACTAATGACTTCAGGCAGCATCAGATATTAGCATTGTTTTGGTCATGACTGGATATGTGTCAAATATATCCAGCCTGCTTCAGGGAAATTAAGATTTATAGCTTAACAGATACAAGAAGAGTCTACTAAAAACAGCTTGTGTAATTATTTTTTTAATTGAATCATGTTGCAAAGTGCTACCAAATTACAACATTTTTCTCAAAGGGCATATGTGGTTCAGCTACTGTACCTGTGGTTCCTGGAGTTAAATCAAAAATATGTAAGGGAAATTTTCATTTTCAATCATTAGATTGACAAACAGGGATTGTGAGTATGGTGAATGTCCTCTGTCCCCAGACATGTTGTAAGGAACGGTGATGAGGCCAGAAGTGCAGTACTCAAGTTAAACTTCTCATTACTTATCTTAGCTAGGTGTCTGACCCCCATTATCATAGTGTCTGTGCATCTCACCATCATTAATGTATTTATCTCACATGTCCCTGTGAAACAGGGAAGTATAATCCCCCTTATACTGAGGCACAGAGAGGCTTGCCCAAGGTCCCACAGGAAGTCTGTGCAAAGCAGAATCCTTCCTTTGCTCGTTCCAACTCCCTTTTACCAACAGATTAAGGCAAACATTGTCTTCTAAGCTTTAGGGAAGACTGATATGGCTACACTTAAACTTCAAAGCGCTGCCGCGGCAGCGCTGGCCGCGCGCGCGCTTGAAGCAGCTAAGTAGTCAGCGCCAGCGCTGGGAGAAAACCTCCAGCGCCCCTCCGCCTCCAGCCCCTGTGGGATCCGACAGCGCTGGGCGCGCGGCCGCAGCTGGCGCTGCTGGGGGGGGGGCTTTGCTTTGTAGCGCCGCAGCGGCGTGCAGGGTGTGTTTGTGCTTTCACCGCAGCGCTGCAAAAGTGTAAAGCCTGGCCCCCCAGAAGCTTGATCTTTAACAACATTGAGACACTGACCACTTTTGCTTAAAGGGATACCATCAATGCAAAAATCAATTCAAAACTAGATTAAAAAAAAATCATGAGTTTAAAAGGTGTCAGTGTCCCTTTAACAGAGCTCACTCAAAATCCCTATTCTCTCCCCTAATCTCCTGTGAATTAAGGCCCACACAACAAAACCCAACTCCAGAGCACAAGCCTTGTTCATAGGAATGAAGGGGAGCATCTTCTGACACGTAACCCTGACACTGCCAGTATGGCAAGGGACAGTGTCTCATAGCTTTAGCCCTCTTAAAGGGCCAGATCCACCAATGGCATGGTCATTAAAATGTCAGCAATCTTTCAAAGTTTGCTGCGGCACAAAACTAGCCAATAATTAAAGCTGTGATTCTGTAAGAAGTTAGGCACCTGACTCCCACACACTTTGGTCCCTTTGAAAACTCCAGCTAAAATGGTCAAATGACATTTCATGTTACTATATACGCAAAGCTCAAGGTGGACGATACAGTGGTTACCATTAAAAACTTGAAAATTACCATTTACAATGAATGTTAACATTGTCTAGGACTAGGTATTCCTGATCTTGGAAAACGAATTACTACAAAATACCTCAACAATATGAAATAAGTTCTTACACAATGGGCAAGCTTTTAACAGTGACCGCTGTATACCTCATGTACATTATAGAAAATAGTTAATTCTCTTCCAATAGTGATACAACTGTTCCTGAAAAAAATCTTCTATTATCATAATCTTTATATTATGGAGGCTTCAGAGGATAAATACATGACTAACATTTATGGCCATGGCTTGGTATGCTTATTGACACGAGGTTGGTTTTGTTCCGACAGTCCTACACTACTTAAGATATCTTGAAGTGTTTCTATGACATATAAATATAAACCATTCATGTATGAAATTTTCATTTATTTCATATCTTAAATCTAGAATTTTACTACATTGCACTAAGAGAATTACACCCTCTAAATAACTGGGAAATATATAGACATCATACCAAAAAGGATTAGACAATGGCAGGTACCACAATTGACAGTTGCAGCTGAAATATCATTAGAGCTATTGAAAAGAACTTTCTATTCCTCTGTAAGCCATAGCAAATTAAAGAAACTATAGGCAGATGATAGGGAAAGCAGACACAAAAAAAGTCCTATTGAGCACTGAGGATAAAAGTTAGAGGAGAGTGCTGTATTAGTAATTAAAGATAATACTCCCGCCTCAATGCCACACAATGAAAGTGAAGACTTCTGGATACTGAAAATCAGATTCAGGGGGAAAAATTAAAATATATTGAGAAAGTCAACAGCAACCAGAATCGTTTATGGAAAACAATAAGTATACAATACAGGGAACAGAAGCCAAGAACATTAATGAGCAAATCGAAGACTAAAATAATGGGAACTGATTGTCGAGGCATAAGAATTGTTTGCTCCTCTAATTTAAGATGAAGGGGAAGAGCCTGTGTCAGATGAGATAATAAAAAGATTTTGATCTGAAAAAGAATTTATCATCAGATTAGCCTCAAATGCAAACATAGTATATCTGCGTATTGGGTGCCCAGATATTTTTTCCACTAGCTTCTTAACCCAAAAAAAGATGGGTATCATTAATTTATTGTGATCTGATAACACGAGAAGGGTGGGGCTTCCAGGTGCTAGGTATTGTGCACACACAGCAAAAAGATAGTCCCTGCCTTGGAGTGTACAGTCTTAATCCAATTACCCAGAGTGGCACCTACATACATACAATTAAAAAGATTAAAAGAAATCTTCACTTAAAATTCTAAGTACGTTTGCTCCTTATGATAGATTTACTTATTATAATGCACTGGCAAGACTCCTCTTTAAACGTATATAGCAGCGCCAAGTTCTGTCCTTAGTACTGCAGGCCAAACACACCACCAATTAACTCTTAAAATACGTTAAATAGCAGCAAGACAAAATATACATGTAAATAGCTGCTCCATCGTGGCAATGTTATCAAGAACTAATCTAACTAGATATACACACAGATTCTTATATTGGTGCCCGTCATTGCAGTAACTAAACACCTCAGGGTGAAAAGTAATGAGCAGACTTGGATGTTCGGAAACAGATTGGGATCCTTTTTTAAAAGTTAGAGTGAGGGACATAGGCTTTCTCCTATTTATGAAGCAGCCCTGGAAATGTTACATAGAAAAAATATATCTTTAAAATAAATCACAGGCCCAGAAAGAGCTTGGGTGTAAACAGCAAGTGCGTACTCACATGGGGATGCTGGGAAGATACATTTTATAACCTATCCCCACAGATCAGAGAAAGTAAAATAAGAGAATCCAGTCTCTTATTTAATATGACCATCAAAATTAAAGATGATTAGCTTGCCATCCCTAATTACCATACCCCCATTTGGTTTGAATATTCTAAACAAGTGCTACTTCTAGGTGACATTTTAGTGTCTATCAATCAGCTTCTCTGAAAGCTGCAACATCTTACCTGTGACAGAGTGCTAGGAGCCTAGAGAGACCAGAGTTATGGATCAGCTAAGGATACATCTGCACTTGAATAAAGGATCTGCAGCACAGCCATGGCTGGCCCAGGTCAGCTGACTCAGGCTTATAGGGCTCAGGCCACAGGGCTAAAAACTTCTGTGTAGACATTTGGGCTCAGGCAGAAGGCCGGGGTTTGGGACCCTCCCACCTCGTGGCTCCAGACCAAACCTCTAAACCGCCCTGCAGCCTGAGTCAGCTGACCCAGGCCACCTGCAAGTGTTTTAATGTTGTGTAGCTGTATCCTTAGGTGCTAGCTATTCCCTCAGAGGGGACTTAATTGGAAGATGGGTACTCAATAGCTTAATTAGGCAGGATGCTGATGAGCTAATGAGAACAATCAACTCATTGGTTGGGAACAATTAAGAGACAGGAAGAAAGTGCCAGGGGAGACTGGCAGGGGCTACAGGATCTCAAGATAGAGACACCTTTCCCACTCCCATCCTAGAGTGTGGGCTAAGAAGGAAGCTTATGCCCACTTCTGTGTTGCTGAACAAGGCTGTACTAGGAGGGGACCTAATAAATGACACAATGGTGTTTACAAACCTTGAAAGATGTCTTGGCTGTTTGAGGTGGTCTAAAGAGCAGAGAAGAGAGTCCTGTCATGTTACCCAAAGGTAACTCCCCTGTAGTGGGGAAATAATAACAGTACACACTAATCTATTCAAAAAGACCAGCAAACATGCAGCTGAAACTACATGAAAGCCTAAGTAACTTCAGATAATTTAGTGATGTACCAATATAAAGAGTGTGTGTTCATCTTAGGTTCATTATGCATTGCCGCTTGTTCTGTTTTAGTCAACTTTATGTGAAGCAAAAAACACATTTAAAACAATTACAAGCTCCTACAAAAAAAAAGATTGCAACTGCCTGTTCTGAAAAAAAATATTCTGCAATTTGTGTACATGATCTATCGCATTACACTGGGAAATTAGTTTTAAGTACAAAATAAATCAGCAGTAAGTGTCTAGCCCATTCCATGTCAAATCAAGCATTAGCCTGGTGCGTCATGTCTTTGTACAAAAAAGGCAAAAGCACAAAAAATATTTACATTTTACTGAGCTAGCAAGCAAGCCTTTGCTTGAAGTGTTTTTGTACAGTTTGTCAAGTCTCTCAACTGTAAGTTTTAAATAACATGCTCAATTTTTGTATTGAGTCCAAAGGACTTGTCTGAAGCCTGGCTTAATTAAAGTGTTCAAGCATCTCAACTCTGCTTTAGGTTTTGGGTTTTTTGTTTTGTTTTTTTAATGAAACAGTAATAGTGACTGGACACTGGATCTGAGGCAGTGACATTATATGTCTAGGAACAACTAGGAATAAGTGAGAAGAATGGGAACTGTGAGAGAGTAGAAACAAAACTTTGACATCCAAGATGAAACCTTTACCCCACTGAAGTCAATGGGGCCAGGATTTTGCACCTAAAATATGAAAGTCACTAGTGAAAGCGTTACCCTGGAATTTGACATTCCTGCATGTACTCCAGAACTCGACAGTACCGCAGTCAGGCATTCTGTATGTTCAGCCACTGCCAGCTGAAAACCAAACATCACATAGCGAGAAATAATCTTAGGCCTTTGTGAGACAAGGTCAGACAGCTGCATGCTTGCAGTTTGTTAATCAGAATGAGAGGATGTGACAGAAAGTTATGGAAGAGAGTGAGTGAATAGCAGCCTTGGTTTTAGGTGCCCCTGATATATTGTTGTTATGGCTAGAAATATTATTAGAAATGTTTTGAGATAATGAGTAGTTTGCTGAAATTAGGTGATCTGGTGACCCAGTAGAGGTTATTATGCTGACCCACTAGGAGTCACTACAGGTTATGTATTTTGTTAGAGTTAGCTATAAAAGATTAAGTAAAAGTAAATACCTTGGAGTAAATACAATTTGAGGGAGCTTTTCTTTGGGCAAGGAGCTGACATCTAAATTACCCATCAGCTGGAAGGAAAGAGGGTCCCTGGAAGCCCCACTGGTTATCACTTGAAACCATCTCAAATTATGAGTACCTATATCTGGGATGTCTGAAACCTACTGAGAATGCGTGTGTACACTTAATATCTAATAAATAGTAATTATAAGAGCATACTTGCTTGTATCAATCCTTTATCGTACAGAAGCACTCTGTTCCCATTGATTTATTCCTGACATCGCCTGGAGAGAAATAGTTAAGTTACTACTGCTTTGGGTTCTGAAAAGCCTCAGGTAACAAAAATATTGAACTCTATTTATATTAAATAGTCGGTGGCTTACAGCTATTTGTGTAAGATATAAAGCACTAAAGGAGTATATTAGTGTTATTGCAGTAAAGGACTTGTAGTTGGGATGATTTTAGGCAAGTAGAATATATTTTTGATTGAGTCTCCTGCGTCCTTTTTATGGGCCTGATTCAAAGCCCAATGAGACAATGGAATGTCTCTTGTTGACCTCAAAAGGTCCTATAAGGGCATAAGTAAGCTATAAAACAGCTGTGCCTACACTTGCAAACATCTTGGTTACATATGCTGGTCACAATATGTCCCAAAGTATTAAAGGCTTTAGCGCTAGCATTGTGGGCAACTCAGAGATTATGTGTTTGAACTCTACATGGTTATATACTCTCAGATGGTTCTTCTTTGGAGGAGTCAAGCCACCAACATTCCTGCACAAAGAAACAGCACTACAATCCCAGTCATTAGCAGATAGGCAAAGCTACGCAAGTGGTCTGAAAGGTTCAAACGTTTGTTCAGACTGAATTTATTAGGCCTAACCCTTATGGGGTACAGCATCACTTGGACCTATGTGCAGTATACACTTCAAATTCAAACTCAGAATATAAAAACCTGCAGTGGTTTGCAAAAAGAGATTACAAAATCTTTACCGTAGCCTCGCTGTAGGTTATGTTTGAAACAGTTCATGAGAGGATTACAACTTCAGAGTGATTTGAGCAGTAAAGTGATGAAGCAATATCATGTCAGTATAAATCAGGGACAGTTCAGTATACAACTATATTTTACTGACAATCTCAATTACGTCTTTTGGAGGGTGGTATATCTGCTATCAGTCTCCAACTGTAGGTCAAAATTCTAGGTTGCATCTACACAGATTCAACTGGCTCTTAAGTTCATTGTTTTAACTGTCAGTTATTTCCACTATTTCAAAGATTAGAGAATCAAAAGTAAAGTATACTAATCCCTCCAAAGAGGAACCATGAATTCTTTGCAGCATAAACTAGCATATTTATTTCCTGACAGGATATTAGCCATGTTTTTTGTGTATGATTCTCAAAACTCTATTGAGGCCAGATAAGGAATTGCTAAAGATGTTTACAGGTGCCACTATTTGCTGAAGGCATGTGTTGATTTTTTGTTTGTTTGTTTGACTTCATCCCATACTATTCTTCATAAAGTACTCCTACTGTCAAAAATGCAAGGTATGTCAACAAAAACTCCTAGGAGGTCTGGGCCCCCCTTTTTCACTTAAAAAGAAGAGAAAAAAAAAAGCTTTCTGGTTGCACAGCTAACCTTAGGAATGAAACAATATTTCTAAAAAGTGAAAACTGCAGACATGTACATCAACGAGGTATTAACTCTTGGCAATGATAGTGGATCACTGTCATTGATGGGATATGTGGGTCAAGAGCAGCATGTTTCTCAAACTATGTAGACTTGGCCCAGAGACCAGAATGTAAAGTATAATTTGTCCCTCTTCACAGCATGCGTTTGACACCTATCAGGAAAGTGCCTGAAATACAGAATAAGTAAACTTTATTTTATATGGTTCATTGAACAATGCTATCTGAACTAGCTGAAAGTTATCCCAAATCTGAGATTACAAAAGTAAATGATTTTAAGGAAATAAAAGAGATGAAGTAATAACAGAAGAAGCTAACAGATTATGTTGCTTAAAGCTACTAATTGTAGAGCAGTGTTATTGTTTATGGTGTACTGTAAATTGATGTCAGACAAAGATGTGATAATAAGTACATGTAACAATCAGACAAGTTAACAATGTAGAGTATGGAAATTCTACTGGTCTATAAAACACTTAATTCTGGTTTTGCTGGTACATCTTTACATTTCCATACAATGCCATATGTTCCAGACTAGTATCTCAAAAGACAGTAGATCCTATTCTGCACTCAAATCTGAACACTCTGTTAACTTTAATGCTGAATTTAGCACAGTGTCTATAAAGGAGGAAGATGAAATCCTAATCCCTTCAGTAATTTCGTCAACTGCTATCCTAAGAAAAATGAATACATGCAGTAACTGTATATAAGTACAAGCAAAACCAAGCTTCCAGAAGAATTACTATTCTACCCCCATTCCCTACTGTTGAGCACTTCCTGTAAACAGAAGATATTTGCCTGGACATTAAGGCTTGTTGGGATTTCGACTCAACTTGTCCAGTTCTCGGAGAACACTTTGTCCAGTTCTGGGATCCAAAAAGAAAACCCCTCAGTCCAATTCCAGAGTTAGTCACTCAGGTTCCTTTATTTGCCATACAGCAAACCTATGCTGAGTTGATCAGCCTCAAGTGTAAGGGTTGGGTATATGGCACACCACACATCCAAAGTTACACAGCAAACCTCTTCCTTTCTATACATTATGTAGAGTATACATTGCAGAACGTATTTGGATTGGATTGGTTACTTTGCAGGAACCAGTTCCTATAGTGTACAGCATGCTCTGTCCATGCATTTTCCACCTTCAACCTTTTCTTTAGCTCATCTCTACATTTCTAGCTCCTTGTCCATTATCTTATCTTGTTTGTAGTAAATGGTTCCCTGGGTATTCTCCCTCTTATTTTAGCTGTTTCAAACTTTGACTTTAGCATACTGCTTGTTAAGCCCTTATTTACGAATTAATATTAAATTTAACCTTCCCAATCATGCCCAGTAAGAAATGAGGCAAGTTACTGATGTCAAGCTAAGCCTATAAGGCCTCATATACATGGGAAAGTTTTTTCAGTATAACCTAGGGTGTGAATTTACACCAATATAGTTATTCTGGTATAAAAGTATCCTCAGTGGGGTTCTACTGGTATAACTTTCCCAGTGTAATTATATCATTATAACTAAGAAAAGTTTTCCCTGTAGACAAGCCCTGAATCAGTGAGCCAGAATCTCTACTGCCATGTGGCTGGTTTGTACTGTACTGACAGCATTAACTCTAAAGCCAGCATAATAGGGCACAGTACAGATCATTCTCTGGTGACAAAGAGCCTGTAGAGGGGCTCTTACACCATTCCCCCACCCTGATGAGAGTGTTGCAGGGGCATGACTGGAGGAAACGGGGCAGAACTGGGACACCACTTTACCACATGAATCTTCAGTTGCCTTTTCAGCCTTTTGGAGCCATTCACAACTGGCATCGCTTAAGTCCTTAGACTACTCTAACGTGACAAGAGGATATGTCCTATACAATGCTACAGCGAGATCAGGCTCATACAAAGGTGAACTTTCTACTTTGCGCATGCACACTGGCTTGTGCTGTGTAGATCATCCAACCCCAGGAACTGGCCCTAATGTTTGTAATCATGTGATATTCCGTCTTTATCTCAAGATGCAACACAGCTCTCACCCTTCACAGATTAGTTAGTAGTCCTGAAAGGGGGGCAGGGGAAATCTATCCCTTTAAAGCATGTCTCTTGCTTTCAGTGGTACCAACTGTACATGCACAGAATTGGTTGTTGTCTGCACATATAATTATGGGGTACTCAGAGACAGGCACTATTAAAACATTAAGAAAAAATGTCTGGTGGGAAATTTGAGATTATACACCACAGATCAAATGTACATATTTTTGACATACACAGGTCAGAAACAATGAGATACTACACATGCTAAATAGTATCTGCTATGATTGATTGCAGCATTAGTCTTCATAATCCTTAAACTAACAAAGCTCTGAGAAAGGTGAAACTAGTAAAAATATCTAATCCAAGTTAAACCACCTTTAGTAGCACAATCCTAAAGTGAAAGATTTTAGTAAGACAGTCACTGCAAGTGAAGTTCTCAGAGGAATTAAAGAATGAAAATTCACTTCACAGGCTAAAATGCAGGAGGCGGGCAAATGGTCTCAATATATACATGGAAATAAAATTCATAGATAGCAGGGTATTTAGAGGGCTCATTCAGCTTTCACTAATTTAATTTCATTTTGAGAGACTACCCCATTTAGGACATTAGCACATCTTCTGAAGACTTTCAACTAACCCACGTCCATATTATTTATATATAATTTTATTTAAAAGAAAATTAACATCCAAGCCCAATTCTTCCCCACATTAATACTCCTACTCCAACTACTGCTTTCTCCTCATGGTGTCCCTCGGGGATATATTCTAAATGTAAAGTAAAATGGGATTTAAAGAAAAAAAAAAAGTTTATCCCTGCTCCCCCTGAAGTCAATGGTAAAACATGGACTAAGCTAAGCTATTCCTTCATTGAATCCTCCACAGACAGTAAAGCATATATTTGTTGTCTTTGTTGTACTTCTTGAAGTCCTCTTATTCCAGGGATATTGTCAGATTTAAATTTGCATGTTTATAATGTATATAAATATCTATTATTTCAATAGTTATTGAAAAATCACTTACCTTTGTACTTTGCTCTTTTTGTTTATGGCATTTAATCTTTGCAGTTTAACTCATCTTTGACAATTGAAAATAGACTAATCAGTTTTGGAGTTTTTTTGTTATTCTTTAGTTTGATTTTCAGTCTCCTACACTAGCATAGAACCACAAATTAAAACAAAGATGGTTCCAATCTTAAATGTCTTTTTTTTAAAAAAAAAAAAGGATGGGGGCTGAGGTGATCTCTAAAATTAGAGACCCATTAAGTTTTTTTAGATCCTGAAAAAATGGTTGAAACAATAATTAAAACATGAATATATGGTCTAATAGAGTCAAATTAGCACAGATTCTGTAAAGAATAGCGCGTCTCCCTAATTTATTGGAATTCTTTGAGCATGTCAAAGAAAAAAAGGTCAGGTGAGAATCTGAATTTTCAAAAAGCTTGACAGTTCCTCACAGTTCATTAAGAGCACGAAGTAATCAGAGTATGAGATGTTCCATCATGGATTAGAAACTTGCTAAGAGACACAAACAAATAATAGGAATAAATGATTTTCAGCATGACAACAGTGTTGTGTCCTGGGAATCTTTAAAGTATAAGAACTAATGCTTAATTTACAATAGGGTTGGAAGAATAATTCCGATATCCATAAATTCAGATCATAACAAAATAGTAGAGGGAAGAGTCTATTTTCCTGTTCAGATTGTCATCTAGGATCTCCCCCTCCCTGCTGTTGATGAAGTAAATGGTACTTCATTCCTTGCCCGTGCATGTGCTTTCATTAAAAGGGTGGGCTTCTTGAGGAGCAGATGGGTAATACAGATTAATGCAGCCTTCCCATCTAAGCACATTGCTATTTGGCGCCAAAGATCTTGCCAAATAAGCCAAACAACTAGAGACTGGGCACTGTATCAATATGACCCGTGCATGAGTGTAGAGAAAGCCAACAGAGCACATCAATTTTCATCTGCTAGCTTCCAGTCTGGTCAGTAAGAGCAATGGTCCCAGTTGGAACATCTCAACTGCTGCCCAAAGAAAAATGACACATACATGGTTAGGGAAATATGTGATTAGTAATCCACTTCTTGGCTAGAGTAACTCTTATAAAAATATTCTGCCACATTCTTTTGGTCATACAGAATGTGGTCTAGCATACTTAAGGAACTAGCTGAAGCAATCTCAGAGCCATTAGCAATTACTTTTGAGAACTCCAATCTTCTGGGACCTCTCCCATCCTCCAGAAGAGAAAACCTAGTACCCATCTTTAAAAAAGGGAACAAAGAAGGGCTCAGGGAATTATAGACCAGTCATTTTAACTTCAGTACCTGGAAAGATACTGGAGAAAATTATTAAACAATCAATTTGTATGCACTTGGAGGATGATAGGGTTATAAAGAATAGTCAGTATGGCAGTATGGAGTACTGTGTCAATTCTGGACACCATAATTTAGAAAAGATGTGGACAAATTGGAAAGTCCAGAGGAGAGCAACAAAAATGATAAAAGGTTAGTAAACTTGACGTATGGGTTTAAAAAACTGGGTATGTTTAGTCTTGAGAAAAGATGATTGAGCGGAGATCTGATAACAGTCTTCCAGTATGTTAAGAGGGGTTATAAAGAGGATAGTGATCAATTGTTCTCCATGTCCACTGAAGGAAGAAAAAGTAGTAATGGTCTTAAAATACAGCAAGGGAGGCTCCAGATCAGATATTAAGGAAAAACCTTTAACTATAAGGGTAGTTAAATTCCTGAATAGGTTTCCAAGAGAGGTGGTGGAGTCCCCATAATTGAAAGCTTTTAAAAATAAAGTTGGACAAATACCTGCCAGGGATGGTCTAGGTTTACTTGGTCTTGCCACGGCAGAGGGGGCTGGACTTGCCGACTTCAAGGTCCCTGCCAGTCCTTTATTTCTATGAGAGAAGCATTTGAAAATAGAATTTGTTATTATTGCACTTAGTTTTTTGATATTCCCTTTGATGCCACTTGTGTGGTAACTAGTGCAAATCAGATTTCCATGCACTGGTTGACTTTCAGCTGGTAAATTGAAATTAGAGTATCTTCATTCCATCAATTAATTACTCAATTTTAGAACCTAAGCACCAAAGGGACTCTGAACACTTCTTCCAATTCTTTTACAACATAAGTAAGATTGTAGAAATTATCTAGCTAAAGCTGTAAATTTTTGTGAAAAGCTGATTTTAACTACTTCACAATTGCCATACTTTCTAAGGCATCTGTTCTCATGACCATTCCCTGCTCAGATCGAATTTTTGGGAAAGTTTGAGATTAATCAGATTAGCCATTTTAAATGCAATTTTATAAAAGTGTTGGTTTATCACTGCTTGCTAATTGTTCTAGTGTCCGCCAAAACACGTTCAATAGCATCTAATTTAAAAGGCTACAAAATTGTTTTATATTCTATTCTATTGAGGGTTGGGTGAAATCTTGTTGAAGCTGGTGAACATAGTAGCCACTCTTTGTTTGGAATAAAGATAAGTAATTACACTCCTTTCTGGAATAGATAGCTGAAACAATAGGAGCCACTTCCCAAAACAGAGGCTGCATGCCAGGCTGGAGCCGGAGGTGAGCTATGAGGTCTGAATGCAAATACAGAGTGGTGGCTATTATTCACTGGATGTGAGAGAGAGAAGCAGCAGAAACTGCACAGAGCATTCAGAGAAAGCAGTAAGGAAGCCCAGTAACCCACCAGAGAATCACTTGTAGCATGACCCTGAAAAAAAGCTCAGAGTGATCTTTTGGATAGAGTGCTGGCTGGAAAAAAAGTCTTTGAACTGTGAGTAAAGAAACTGTGTCCAGCTGTTTGATTACTATTGTGTTCAAGGAAACAGGCCTTTATGTACATTCTCTGGAAACAAACAGGATTCATCAATGAAATACCAGGCTTCACCTATGCAGACCTTACTGTGATGCCTCCTTGCACTGCAGGAAACACCCAAAAACCTGAACAGTAAACTCAACAGGGTAGACTTTGAAGTTTCATATCTAATCAATTGTTCTGCATGTCCACTTGAGGTAGGACAAGAAGTGATCCTAAGTGAAGGATTTGGGGATTTTTCATTTTGGCAAGAAAAAAAATGTTTTAAAACTGCATTTTTTTTCTTTTAGGACCCCAACTTGTGGGGATGACAATTTATTCACTGAGATCTAATGTAAAATGCTGAGGAATCCTGCTAAACATGTTAAACTTTGAGGTATTTGTTTTATTAAGCAGCTTCTTTTCCTTAAACAACCTTTTTAAAAAATATGCAAGTAAATGAACAAGGAAGATTTATATCTAGAAACCTTTAAGTGATAATTTGATAGCAACAACCTGAGACAACTGATGCCATCTTAGATTTCTCAAGTTACAAAAGGAAGCTGCCAATCCTGTCCTGGGAGTCAAAGATCCTTTCTTATGGCTGAATGTAATATCTGTCTTGCAAACTCATAACTTGTCAGATAAATTATACCTTTAGGCTCAAAATGAAATTTAGACCTGAAAAGCACATTTAAAAACCTCATATCAATGAGGCAGGCATTTCCTGTGCAAAACTATTATCTGAAGCAAGAAATTAGTGTACTCTAATGTAAGAGAGCATTTCAAATAAAAGTAGGCTCTTTAGCTGATTATTTTTCAATGTGAACATTTGCAATTTTCCTTGTTATGGACTCACTTCTACCATCTGAACTCTACCAATTATATATTTACCCAACAACACAAAAGACTGACAAATATTGTGGGGCTCGCTTTGATACACAGTTCCCATAGACTTCAGTATCTTGCAAGGGGGAAATCAAATCTTGCATCAGTATAAAATACATGAAAAGCATTTCACGCTTATCTGTGCCTTTTGCTGTTGGTGTATTTCTTGCTTCATTAATTCCCCACCATCTAGCTTATGGCCACTGTTTAAATAGTGGATATATACAATGGTGTAGTATAAAAAGTATCAGTAAAAGTGTGAGGGATCACAGGCCTCAAGCCCAGGTCCATAGGCAGTGCCCTGACTGCCACCCAGCAGCTCACCTGAATAACCAGGGAAGGGTTAGCTTGTAGAGGGCCCCATCCCCAAAGTCCCCAATTGGGGGACCATCAGCCCCCTGGTTGGTTGATAGGCTCTGTATAACCAGGGAAGCTGTCTGAGTAACTGAGGAATCCTGGCTGGCTACTACTGAAGACCCCTGACTCCCAGTTCCTGCTGTTCTGCCCTACTCCATGGCCTTGCTCCTCTGTCTTACCTCTGAGATGGTCTCCAGCTCTGACCTCTAGCATGGCACCTGATACTGTCTTTGGTTTTGACCCTTGGCTCTGAACAGTATGCCTGACTGTCCACACCCTGCTCATTGCAATAAAGCTTAGGATGGTCACATTACATATGATAATCATGAAAGATGTGCAGATCATACCACGACAGCCAATAAAATAGTTGTAGCATGCCATGCCATTGTTTAGTGTATATATACACCACACATTCTACAGAGAATGTATTTTAAAATAATTGTTTGTATTTTTTGCATCCCTCCATTTGTAAAACCAGCTGCCCTTGATAGGAGTCCAACTGCAGAGGGCTTAGAAAAAAAGAAATAGAAACCCAAATGGCTTAAAATAGGTTTTTTTTAAAATATTACTACTTAAGGCATATCTTGAGACTTCTTAGGAACAAAAGCAAGTGCTGTGAATCCCATTAGAAAGATGGGACTGTCCCCTTTCTAATGATATAAAGCTCCCACTTATCACTCCCAAGAGTCATTAGAATTAACTATTGTCCATTCTGGGTTTTGGGCAGTTTGAGTTTTTTCTGGGGTGGAGGAGGAGCAGGTATTGTGGGAGGAAGATGAACAGGAGGAATTAAAGCATGACAGTTCAGGTTTTTCCAAGGACTGCATGTCAGAAGGCAAAGAACAGGTGAGTTGGCCAAAAGTGCACGATAAATTGTAGGATCATGTGATGTTTATCACATAGCCATGTAATAACAGAGTCATATGATCAGTTCTCTAGCAATCACATATATATGGACCATATACACATTTATATAGCTAGCAACTCCACTTTCTGGAACTTTCCCAGAATTATATCCATTTTGTTTAGTATTCACTTTCCTTTCTACATAAATAAGAAAGATCTTGTCTGTGCATAAGAATCATTTAAATCAAATGAGATTTTAAATACATACAGAGATTAGTTAGGCTAACTTATGCTCTGTACGCTAAAGGTCGTAAATTGTTGTTTCCAATCTATGAGTATAATGTAGTAGAATAAAGATAGACGGAAAATAAATCAAATTAACCCTAAATATATTTCCATTGCTGGAAGAGAAATGTCTATTTTGCACCATTAATATTAATACTTCTGTATTTATGTTGTCACAATGGCTTACTTCTTCCTTTGTGAAAATACTCTGGGGTTTGCTTGTTGTGATATCAGACACTGGCCTAATGAAGTCCTAAATCATATGCTGGTGTTTTGTTGTAAAATGCCTATTCTCTTATGCATAGAGCTGTCACAGATTTGAACTCCCTTCTCTCCCCAGTCCATAATACATTTCCTGGTAAGCTAGTAATTAAGGGGCAAATTCTGAAGTCATTAGAATTAGACTTAATACTGTTTACTATGGTTTGATATAATCAAAAGTGGTATAAACATTTGTGCTAATGCAGGGCTTTGAACAAAGCTAAGGTTAATTAAGGCTGAAAACATGACACCAAGACAATAAAAGATTATTATTTAATTTCAACTACAGTCCCCTAAAACATTCACAGATAATACAGAACCTGCAAAACACATTCCAAAGACAACTATGACAATAGCATATTTCTTCACAGCCATGGGTGAGCAATGAATGTGTAGCAAACAATTACAAGGATTATAAGGACAACAAAAATGTAAAATCCTCCTCTATCAGCTGACTACAGTAAGCAGTCAGTCAATGAGAATGTATTTGTCTGTTACAGCTATCCCCCTGTTCCATTTTTGTTTCTTACAGCTGTCCCCTTACTCCATTTTGTTTTTGTTCTCCTCCTGTGGCCACCCCTCCTTGGCTGTTAAATTGTTTACCAGGGCCACTGACCTTCTCAAAGGGAGGGCCCCTTAAGTCATTTACCAAGAGCCATTGCCCTTCTCAAAGGGATGGCCACTTGTGCTGTGTGCTAAGTGGGACCACTGCCCTGTTCAAAGGGTTGGTCCTGTTATCACCTTGTTAAACCTGGGCTTTGTGTAGGGTAGGCAATGTCCAGAGCTGCAAGATCGAATGTGTTTTTGAGATCCTGGACATGAGTCATAGGCCTCATGTGCTTTTGAGTCCTGAGGTGTGAACTCACACCTATTGTCCAGGACTCTGCCCAGGCACGTCTCTGTGCTCACCTGCAGTTTTTCCCTGTGTC
Organism: Mauremys reevesii; assembly: GCF_016161935.1. Classification (NCBI taxonomy): domain Eukaryota; kingdom Metazoa; phylum Chordata; order Testudines; family Geoemydidae; genus Mauremys; species Mauremys reevesii. The sequence goes on along the minus strand of NC_052629.1, from coordinate 25,092,971 downwards.
TCCTCCCCTGTGACAGAGGGAGCCTATCAGGATTACTGGCGGGAAACTGCCTGAGTTTGTCTTTAAAAAACAGGCATTTTGAAACAAACATCAGAAAGGTTCCTGCATTGCTGCCTGGTCTGATCAGCCAGGGGTTCTGGGGGGTCCTTTCTCCGCTCTCGTTTTATTTTTGAGCGTACCCCCATTTTTAAAACCTCCCCCCCTCCCATGAAGAACGAATTGCAGCCTGAGAGACCTCCTGATTATCAAGACCGTACCGAGTCCTCCTTGCTTCTTCTGATGTTGTTGCTGCTTCTGCCTTTGCTGCTGCTTTGGGGACTGGTAAGAATCCCTCTGTGAAACTTTCTATACTTTTATTTTATTATTTTAGCTGCTGGCTCTGTTTCCCCAGCACACAGACTCAAGCTAAACCTTGGTCTGTGTCTTAAAACCTCTCAAACTCCGCGGCGCTTTGCCGCTAAAAATAAGTTTGTGCCGCCGCTAAGCTCTGCTCCAGTGGGCTTTGCTTCGGGGCTCACTGCTTTCAGCCGTATCCACTGCTGCAGCCACCATCCCTTGGCTTCCTTGGGGGCTGCCTTGGGAGCTGTATCCTGGGCCCATACCACTCTGCCCTCTGTAACTTCCCCATAGCATAAGGTGCACCATAGGTTTTGCTTTTTAGTCTAATAAGTCATAGTTTGCTAAGATTGTAGCGCTTGTAAGTTTCACCTGCCTTGCTAGAGTTTGCTGTTTTGTTGCTCCGTATAGTTGCTTGTTATAGTTTTGCTTAGAATTGTGATATTTGTTGTTTTGCCTAGTTGTTGGTTAAGATAGATTTTAAAAAGCCATTGCCTGGTTGTATTCTGTACCTGTTTTGTTACTTTGTATAAGCTGCTTGTCGTTTAATTAAGTTAGACGATAGATAAGGTTTTTTGTTGTTTGACTTCGTCTTCCCGCTGTCCCGATCTCTCTCTGAACTTTCCCGTGTCTGTTTTTCCCCCGCTCCAATCTCCCCCTCTGTGTACTTCTCCGTGTCTCCCTGTTGTAACCCTTTTCTGCTTTTTCCCCCGCGTCTGCATCACCCTCCGAACTTCCCAAACCCCTTGTTGCTTCTCCCCGTGTAACTTCCCAAACCCTTTGCCGCTTCTTTCCTTTTTTTGGGGAGGGGGTGTCCGCTTGTTGCTTAAACCTCCCTCTAGCCCTTCTTTACACTTCTCTGCTGCCTCTCCCTGTATCCCCTGTGTTCGTGCTCCCGCTTCTCCGCTGCCCCTCCCCTACCGAAGATCACCATCACACTGCTCCGTTTGTCTTCACCCCGCTGCTCCGCAGCTTCCCTGAAGTGCTCTCCGCTGCTGCAACCTGTTTCTTCCCTCAGCCGTCTCCCCCATTCTCCACGTGCCTTCCCATCGCTTGCACGTTCAGCGCCCTCCCCTCTTGCTGCTCCCAGACTCCCCTTAAGTGCGCTCCAGCTGCTCTTGTCTCCCGTACGTCCAGCCCGCAGGCTCCTGAAGACTGCTCTGGGCTTCACCCCACAGGGCTTCAGAGTCTCTCGCTGCTTGCAGCTGCACTCTCCTCTCATCAGTTGCCACTGATCATTCATCCCCCTCCCCACTCCTGTTTCTCGACCCAGCCTTTAGGTACACTCTTGCAGATTATCTGCTATCACAGCCTCACAAATTAAGTCATTAATTTTCTTTTATACTGTTACATTGCATAATTTCACTTATCACCCATATTGTATCATTGCACTGTGATTCACATTTTACTTGTGGTTATAACACCCCATTGGTTGCCTCCACTTTTCTGATATACTTTGTATTGCATTGAAGCTACCATTTTACTTTGCATTTCTTTTGGGTACATTTTGCATTCCACACTGTATCTAAAGTTGTTCCTATATAAAGTTGAGTTGCTTATTGACTGTACTGTATAACATTGTGCTGAACCCCACTTACTGTACCCCGCTGTTAGAACTCCCTACACTGTTCAGTAAGAACCCCCCCATCATTTTCTATTGTAAACACCCTATACACCCCATCCCATCGTATTTCATTGTTAAATTCCCACCACTTCCTTTTTCCTTTAATAAAGAAATTAATTGGCACCCCACCTGTGTGGTAATTGCTCCCCAAGATCCCATATACCTGCGGGCAGGGACAGTATTAACTCTTCCATAAGGGAATATTTGCACCTGGTCTTAAACATAATATAATGAGCCATTCCCTTGTTGGGGATTACATCAAGGATAAATTTGGTCTAAGTATTGAAACAAAGGGCTACATTCAAGTTTTGTAGATTACACATAGGTAGCTGTAGATGTACACAAGGCTGCCCAATTTTCAGAGGTGCATTGCTTCCAGAGCCCCAATTGATTTCAACTAAGATAGAGAGGTAGTATGGTCCAATGGATAGGTCATTGGACTGGGTGTCTGATACCTGAGATCTAGACCTGGTTCTCTTGTGACCTTGAAAAGACCATTTTAATTGTGTGCCTCTGATTTGACCCCCACCCTTTGTCTTGTCTATTTAGACTGTAGGCTGTTCAGACTGTCTGTGTCTACCCAGTGCCTAGCACAACAAGGCTCCAATCTCAGCTGGGGCCTCTGTGCTCAGCTCCTCTGAAAATCAAGCCCAGACTGTATAAAAACAGATTTCAGATTTGAAGTTGTGAAAAAAATAATCCTTTAATAGAATCTTAGATGTTTATAAATATTCCCAATCACATAACTCCACAGTCTAGGCAGACTGGTAGCATCCCAAATCCATGTTTGGAGACACATTGCAGACCTGAGGATGAAAAATTGCAAAATGTCAATGTGTTGATAGTCCACCACTGACGATGATGCAATTCTCATCTACGGTTAAGCATATGGCTCTGAAGTCTGAACCCCCATGCACAGAGTCTGCTGCACTGAGGGCATGGGAAGTCTATATCTAGAATGTCTGATGATGCAGCTCTGTGGTACCTTTCACAAGCAGCCTGGAGCCAATTTCGTCGATCCTCACTCAAACCTGTTACATGCTGCTCTTGTCAGAGTCAGCCATTGAGTCCTGTTCTGAACCATTTGCTCAAGTTCTTTCAGATTGTTGCCAGCTCACTGGAGACTGCTCTTCAGGTTATCTTTGAAGCTCTTATATGTACAGCCTCTTTTTTGTTTTTCCCAGACTCAGCTCCCCATACAAGATCTGTTTTGGGAGATGATGGTCTTCCATTTTGATAACATGTCTGGTCCACCTAAGTTGTGCTCTCAGTAGCATTTCCTCGGTGCTTGCTGTGTTTGCTTTCTTAAGGACATTAATATTGGTCATGGTCCTGCCACCAAATGCTCATTATTGAGTAGAGAGGTGCATGTGAAATTGCTCAAGCTGATTAATGTGCCATCTATGAAGAGTCCATGTCTCAGATCCATACAGGAGAGATGTACTGCACTGTAGATCTTCAATTTGGTGGCGAGATGAATGTTGTGTTGGTTAAGGACTTTTGTTCAGAGTTGGCCAAGGGCCCAGCTGGCTTTACTAATTCTGGAGGCAGTATCCTTATCAAGGGAACCATCAGTCAAGGTGGTCCTAACCAAATACTTGAACTTCTCCACATATTTCAGCTGTATGCCTTGGATGACTATGATTGGCAATGCGGCATTGGAATGACTGATGGTGAGGCCAAAGAACTGGGATGCGTCAGAAAACCTATCAACAATGACCTGATGATTGTCATGTCTATGGGCCATCAAGGTGCAGTCATCTGCAAAAAAGTGCATCAACTAGGAGACTGATGGTCTTAGCATTGAGTCTTTGAAGATCAAAGAGGGAGCCATCAAGTCAGTAGCAAACGTATATCCCCTGATCCAAGTCTATTGTGTCATGGCTGAGGACACAGGCAAAGAACAAATTGAACATTTCTGGACTTGCTACACTCCATTCAAGATTTCAAATGCGTCAGAAGGGTCTCCACTGCAGAGCACTTGTACTATCATGTGGTCATGAAACACATGGATGATGATTTGCATGAACTTTCTTGGACAATCCAGTTTATGGATAGCCCATAGACCCTCTGTTGACCATATCAAAAGCTTTGGTAAAGTCAATGAATACTGCATACAGGTCCATGTTCTGCTCTAAACATTTTTTCCTGGAACTGCCTTATGATAAAAAACACATCTGTAGTGCTACAACCTGGTTCATGTTTCTGGCAGATTCTCCTCATATATTTTTGCAATGAATCTGTTCAGTAGAATACGAGCAAGTATTTTCCCTGCTGCACAGACCAGAGAAATGCTGTGACATTCTATATCTTGGGGAAACGTTCTGGAAACCCCATATTCCTCATTTTTATATAATCATGATCTTACATATAAAGTATGCCTTGTAAGGTATCAGGGAAAAGGTTATGATATGCTGAAAGTCATTTCTCTATCCGTATATGTATATCATTAATGCATATGAAGTTATGAGAATTGTGTTGTATAGTTGTCACTAAAACATACAAGTTTGGGAATCAGACAGATATTAGCTCCCCAGAGGCAACAGCAAGGAAAGTAACCAATGCCCAGGCCGGGGCTCAAACAACCTATCAACAACCATTGTCCAGCAAGGGAGCTACAATTCAATGGCTCGCCTGCATGAGGCCACACCAGGAGAATTGCTCGACCTTGCCTGGAGACTCAGCAATGCCCAGCCAGACATGCCTGGACTTGTGTTTTCCAAGCACATGGACTGAGTGTTTAAAACCAAACACAGGGGGCCCATGCTTGGCATTTCTCCTTCACCCACCTATGCTGCAAGCAACAAGGATACTCTGAAGATTCCAGCTGAGGGGACTAGCCCAGATTTCAAGGGTGAAATCTGTGTACTATGAACTGCAATATCCAGTGGGGTGAGAAAACTGCTTAATCTAGATGTTGACCAGTCTAACAGGGTTGAGAGTTTAGACTGCGTGCTTATATATTTTATTTTATTTTGGTAACTAACTCTGACTTTTTGCCTATCACTTAATATCACTCAAAAGCTATCTTTTATAGTCAATACTTGTTTTACTGTTTATCTTTACCAGTGAGTTTGCCTGAAGTGAATAGTAAATTTGCTCAGGTTTTACAAAGGCTGGTGTATGTCCACTTTCCATTGATGAAGTGGTGAACCAATTAATAAATTTGCACTGCTCATCTTGCAAAACCTGTCACAAATGCCTCTATAGTTTCCGCAGTCCACTTTGCTACCTTTGTTTTTGACCAGTGATACAATAATAGCATCTCTGAAGTCTTGTGGCATTTCATCTTCCTCCCAAATGCTATTCAAGATGTTGTGAAACACCTCGATAGCCTTTGTGCCTGCTACTTTGTGCAATTCTGCTGGAATACCATCCTTTCTGTATGTTTCACCAGAGTTCAATTGTTTGATGGCTTTCATGACTTCTTCAACTGATGGAGGGATGTCAAGATTCTCTGCTGGATTTCTCAAGGACATGCCAATCAACTGTGGTCCTGAAATAACTCACAAGGGCTCAAAGGAAACTGCCTTTGGAAAAATGTTTGACAAACAGGAGATCAGGGAACTACTTCCAAAGAACCACAGTCTCTTAACCATCTTGGAGAGAACTGCAATGGAAAGCAATTGCATGCTTCTCTCTGTGCTCCATTAATCAACAACTAAATGAACTCAAGCAGCCCCAACCTATGCTGGAGAGGAGAGCAGACAGGACATATTGTAGTGTCTGGAACTGCCAGCAGATTTTGCTATTTTGTCACACATGTTTATATATCAAACTTACTCTGTGTTTGTGAATGAAAACTCTGCCTAACTATATTCCAGAGGATATTCCAGATCAACATGACCAAGACAAATATTTATTCCCAGGCTTAATGCTGGTGAAGTTAAAGAAACATGTAGGTACCATTTCTTAATCAGTAGGGAACAGTAGAAAACTACACCATAACCGGAACACAATATATTGACTAAGCTGTCATTGCTACAAAAAGCCTTAAGATAATAATGGACTTCACTTCACTGATTTTATCTGGTAAATATGTAGCGCAGAGGTTTCTGCCATTAAGATATCATAACTAAGTTAAATAAAACCAAACCAGCCTATTCAGACCACATCTTCCTTTACATTTCATACCAAAGATTTCTAAGCAAATTTAGGCTTTTTAAAAATTATAGTCTATCGCTGAAAATGGAGACCCTTTACCTTTAAAGAGGTGCTCAAAATTATATACAGTAGAACCTGAGAATTTCAAACACTTCAGGAATTGAGGTTGTTTGTAACTCTGAACAAAACATTATGGTTGTTCTTTCAAAAGTTTACAATTGAACATTGACTTACTACAGCTTTGAAACTTTACTATGCAGAATAAAAATGCTGATTTCCCTTTTTTTATTAGTTTACATTTAACACAATACTGATTGGGACCCCCCTTATGCATTAAAAACACTTTTTTATATATTTAACACCATTATAAATGCTGGAGGCAAAGCAGGGTTTGGGGTGGAGGGTGACAGCTCACGACCCCCCATGTAGTAACCTTGCGACCCCCCTGAGGGGTCCTGACCCTCAGTTTGAGAACCCCTGAGTTAACTGGTCAGTTCATGACTCTGGTGTTTGTAAGTCTGAGGTTCTACTGTACAATGGTTATTGATCACTGTTGATTTAGTGACCAGTAGATGGCAGACTCCTCTCAGCAACAGAAGTCTGGTTAGTGTACCTTACAGGCCCAGACATAGAAATTGAGGGAAGTGATACTGTGCTTTACTATATTCATTTAAGAACAAATATTGTTTGCTATTGCAGAGGTACATTTTAAGGGCACCAGAATATCTAAACACCCAAAACTGAAGGTAAATCTGTGCCTTTTTTAAGAAAAATAAGTTCTGCTCCTTTGAATGTGGAGGTCTTAAATTGGATCCAGCATCTACATCTTTACAGCTATCTATGAAGATTTATAACTAAGGTCATCCTAGAAGCACTGTTTCATTTAGGGTAAAGATTTATTTAGTAAAAAGAGTAAATTTAAGTCTTAATTAAGCCAGACCACCTCACTAATAAAGTTTTAGCAAACAGCAAAAAGCCAAAAACATGCTAGTTTAATTTTTAGTGTAAACCTTTTCTCAGAACAAACTGAGAAGTTGTGCTTGATACAAGTCTTTGATTTAAAAAATATATATATATACAACTGATAAATATTGTCAAAATAGAGGTTCTAATTATGATGTATGCATGTACTCTCTGCTGTGCAGATGAACAAAACAAGTTGTGACCTGTGGCGCTATTATAAATCTAAGATGGGGCAAGATTAGAAACGAAAACAAAACAAGAGGATTTTAGTATTAAAAACCCTAAAATGTCTTCTGCGGTGCAATCTGGCATTCAGGTAAACCAGGTTGCTTTTTGGTATCGTTTGCTTTGTTTTTAACACTCAGTCTCTATCTCTACACTACATTCCCAGTAGTTTAAACCAGATCAAGCAAATATTATAAGCTTGTTCAAGAGTTCACAGTGTTCTCATCAGGACTAAAGTCATATCCACATGGGCATTCAAATGACATTAAAATGTCCTTTCTTCAAGCATAGTAAAGGTGAATACATGCCTAATAGTGCTTTCTGCCAGGAAGAGTTAGTCACAATAACTAAAATCCTAATGGATGACAAGTCTGTTCAGAGGAAATATGATTGACATCATCCCATCATCCCAATCTGAGCTAGTCAAAACATGTAGATTTTAACCATTGACCCTACAGCTTGTTTCAGTCGTTACTTGTTCAAAATGTATTTGTTCTATCATCAGATTTATCTGTGAAAATAGATGGTTAAACTCTTGCTCTATTTCCTTTATCTGACTAAATATCCACATTTCACACAACTTGCAGCAGAGAAAGGTCAAACTCAGATTCAAGTATGCAGCCTGGAACCATATCAAGAATCTAATACTCACATTTTCCTGTAAGCCAGTTGTCAATTCTGGAACCATTTTCTGTGTGCTAAGGATTGAAGGGATTTTCCTAAATTTTATTTGCATTCCAGTTGAACAAGCTCTTCAGTGTTCTTTAGTCCCAAGGTATTGTTCCTAAATAACCTGGTTATAAGCCAGGTTATTTCATGCAAATAATAAACCAGCAAGGATTTAATGATAAAGTATGTCAATCTTCTATGTAAAGTGAAAGCCCATTTTGCTGTAACTACACCAGTAATAAAAGTATAAAGTAGTAACACACTGACATTTAGAAGACTGGTATTCAAATTAGACCCCCAAAGAAAATCCCATTCAGTTTCAGAAGGGGTACTGTTACCCTCAAATAAAAATGAGACTTTGGGACTAGTACAATGAAATACAAAGCAGTTCTTTATATTTCCTGAAAAAGTCTGCCTGTTTTACGAATGAATGCCCTTGAGAATATAGTGCCAAAATAGTGAGAAACCCTAGTAAGCATAAGAGCATGGAGGCTTGATCAGGATGTATTATGTACACCTTTTTAAAGCAATTTTTTTCATAGGGTTTAGCATTATGAACTAGGTAAAATGGAAGCTGCGTCACCACCGTGTCCCAGGTATTTACTTTAAAAATTAAAAATTAGTTGAATGCATAGGAAACGCATAGAAAAATAACAAAGACGCTGATCACCTATGGTGAAATTTACTTTGACATGGAGGTCCCATGCAAGGCCCTCTATGCTACTTTTAGTCTCTGCATTTGCAGCTCTCAGGAATAAGGAAGGAGTAACCAAGCATGGGATGGGATCTGGTCCCCACATGAGCCCCAGTCGAGTCAGACAAAGGCAAGCTTAACAGTGGGCCAGGGCAGAACAGGGGAAGGGCTACTAGGTAAGTAACTAGGTGGAGAGAGGCCTGATGCCACACCTCCAACCCACAGGCTGGAGTAGCAACCATGGAGCTTCCCCATAATCCTAGCTTCCCCTTAATCCTAGTGGATGAGTATGAGATCCCTGCCCTCTCAACTACTCAGGCAATATGCAAGTGAAGCCATTTCCTCCCTCAGCATAAAGAAATTGCATAAACTGCACAGAAGATTTGATCAGATTGCATTTTGGCTATATTTAGAAGGATTAAGATCTTCTTTCCAATAGCAAAACTTCCCTGTGACTTTCCCCTGGTGTTATCTGGACCGGTGATCTTCTAAAGCCACTCCAATCCTTTGCTCTGGGAACCCCCACTCCTAGGCTGTTCACACACAGCCTCTGGCATAAGCCCTGCCAGAAAACGTGACACTTTTTTTTTGCCTGGCCTGCTGCTTGGATTGTGCAATCATGACATGCTAGCCATATCCTCTGGTCCCCACCCACACTACGGAACCTCCGTCTTGTGTCAGTCAGCCCCACCCACTGATGCAAGATTTCAGATGTGAGATCATCAATTAAACAAAAAAATAATAAATATAGGCTTGTTATGTTATCTCTTTGTCTTTTTTCAAACAAAAACCAAACATACTACTAAAAATAAAAAAAAAAAAAATAAAATTTAAAAGAAATAAAAGAGATTTTAAAGTAAGTATAAGTCAAAGTCAAAGTTAAAAAAAATTAAAAAAAAAAAAAACTTCTCTCTCTCTCTCTCTCAGATCCCCCCCCTAAAAAACAAAAACTTATTTCCCCACCCATTTTTTGTTTTTCTTTTCTATTTTTTTGTTTTTCAGGGCAGGAACTGTGTGTGACTGCTGAGTGTGCACTGCCTGCTGAAGGATCCACCCCCCTGCACTCACCAGCAGTGGAAAGCGCCCCCCAGCCCAGCCCACCACACCACTTCAGCCCCCAGCCACCAGCCATGTCACTCAGGTTGGGGGACTGATCGGAGCCCCCACCCCACGGCGGGGAGAGCAGGGGCTGGGGGGGGGAGGGGGGAGGGCTGGGGGCTCTGCTGCCAGGCTGCTGCCTGCTGCTGCTGGTGGAGGATCCATCCTGGCCCAAGCGGACACAGAGGGAGGGGGGTGAGGGGGAGGAGGTTGCCCCCCCCCCCCCCCCCCTGGGCTCCCTGGCTGGGCCCCCCCCCCCCCCCCCCTGCCCCCCCCACCCTCTCCCAGACTGGGGGTGGGGGGTGGACTCTCACTGACCCCCTCCTGGGGGGGACTGTATAGGGCATGAATGGCTCTGGCTAGGCCCTGCTGCTAAGTGAAGGTTAGTGAAGGTGTTTTTTTTGAAATTTTTTGAAAGTTTTTTTATTTTTTTCCAGATTCAGTAACCAGAATCAAGACTTTCTCTATATTCCAAACCCTCTATATTCTGAAAAAAATGCTGACTGACTTAGAAAAACTTTAACCCACTTTAGAGGTTTGTTGCTTCTCTCTACTCTAACTCTAGCCCTTCTCTGGGACTCACTAAAGGTGCCTCTGCTCCTTGAAGCTACTTCACCCCCACCCTCAGGCTATTGCCAAAGTGGGTATTCCCCAGCAGGAGCCCAACAGACACTGATTCTTTCTTGTCTCTTACCAGTTCCCCTCCTCCCTAAGGAATAACTACAGAGTTCCTCTCTGCAGCCCCCTCTTATGCGCTAGTTCCCAGTTTTATACTGGCTCAGCCTACCCCGTCCAGCTGGGATTCACATCATTAATTAGAGTTTAGCAGTCCTGACTCTACTCCAGGTGCAGCCTATGCCAGGGTTAACTGGTCTTTTTTTTTTACCCCCTCAGCCCTTGTGCAGCATAGGGTCCCACCTACATGCTATTTGCACTCTGACTCACTCAGCATATACCTTAGTATTTATACTAAAGATAGCTACAACTTCAAATTGTTCTAATCTATATCTGTGATAGATCTTTGTATCTCAGGTTACTTAGACCCCATAGTGCCCACAATGGAATGTGCAGGGCTTTCTGTCTCACTGTCCTAGAGAAAGACGGCAGCTTTTTCTATGCCTGTAACCACAGACTCAGACAATTATGTTTACTTACAGCTATCTCCTTTGTGAATACAGAGCGTCACTCTCTTCAAAAGTGCCAGTCAGTAATTTCACAGATATAACAGTCAAAGCCCAGCTACTGGTAAGCTTAGAACAAAAAAGTATGTGTTGGCAATTTGCATAATAGAGTAAACCACACAGAAAATAAAAGTTAGCTCAGATGGTGCTTATTTTAAAATGGGCTCCACTATCAGACTTTGAAAGTAGGCTCTAAAATTTAAGCTTTGTTGAAAAAAGAAAAATAGCTGAAAGCACAATAACAGATATCTCCCCTTGGCTTTAGTCTTCCAGTCAGTGTGACACTTCTAAACGGAGGGAATGTGTTGCCAGTCTACGCTCATTGCCCCGCTATAGAACAGAGTCTTTCATGTGAAAGTGTCAAAAATACGCATTCGCTTTGGATTAAAACTTTTCCTAGGAAACTTTTCAGTATACAACCAGGAGTCAGTTTCTTAACACTGGCTCAAAGTGCACATCAGATTAGGTTTTGGATTAAACATCACCTCTTATGAACAGCTAGGAACAAATGTAATTTAAATCTCTTCCTTTTCTACAAGAAATCATGTAGCGACAAACTGATTATTTGTTCCCTCTGTCTGCATAGGTGGATGGGGTGAAAGTCTATTGGGTACCGGTATAGAGGTATGGAAGGCAAAAGCACTGCCCCATGGCATAGTTCACCCCTCTTTACACCGGAAACTTTCACCATAGAAACAGAGTGAACAACTTCCTTCCAATTAACCTTCCCTTCATCTTCTTAAAGGCTACACTGATAGCAGTCACTATATGGTAGCAGAAATTAACTAGTATGTCAATCACAGTTTCAGCACCTCACCCTCCCAGAAAAACAACACTGTTCAGAATTATTGATTAACAACAGATACTACCTTAGAAATCACATGCTAACATAACCTCACTGCATATATTTAATATTTTCCATTGATGGTTTCTTTCTTAACTGTCACTACTAATATATTATGCCTTACATTATTAAATGCATATCATGAGGTGTGCAGGACGTGTTTCACACATGAATTAATGTTGCATTACAGACTTTGGGTCCGGCTATCCTGTCGGATGCACAGAATCAACAAGTGCTCCACAAACTCATCTGAAGGGATCATCATGCCCCAGAACTTTTTCAACTTCCTAACTTCTAAGTTTTATTAGAGAGACAAGGTGGGTGAGGTACTATCAAAGGTGCTTGAACTGGGGATGTTGTCACACCTCCTGACTTAAAGTGATTTCCCTCATATACAGGGTTTACGGTTTGGTTCAATGGCTTTCAGCACCCCCGCTATACAGAGCCAGAGGAGACATTCATTTCAGACAGAGAAGATTTGGGAATAAAGTGTTACACTTTTGGGAATAAAGTGTTACAATATATGCTTTGTAATTGGAAAAAAAAGATTCTAATTACATTTCTCAACCTTGACATATTACCTTTCATTTTTTGCATTTATGATAAATACTGTTCAGCTCAATGGAAATCCAAGATTATTTTAAAGCTTATAAATCATATTAGAAACTCTTTTGTCATTCTTCTGGCATGGTAACATTGAAACCCTTTCACATTTTATTGAGATTGATCTTACCAATGATGGTCAAAACAAATACATTGATTTTTTTATTTTTTTCTCTGTAAATATTTGAAACTTTATTGAAGAAGTAGATGGCACTAATTGCCATATTAAAAACCATCTTGATCTGAAATGATAACTTCAGATTTTAAAGATGCAACATCTATTTCACTCAAGCTTGTGGAATGGATACAGGTCTTCAGTTTAATTATTCTTCATAGAAGCCAAGATATGCATGCCCAGAAGTATCTGAGCTGAACTCCGCTCAGCAGCTAACAAACATTCAGTGGAATAAACAGAAAAAAGCTTTCTGTTGCCTGTCAAGCTGAAAACATTTGCTTTATATTAAGAAATGCAAAGATAGAGAATAAAAGGCAAATTCCACATGAGGCCAAGAGAAATAAGAAGACATTTCAAATCCAAAACTTAAACACATTTCAGAAGGTTAACAAGCAGCTACCAAATCAGTTCTTGGTTCACTTCACGCCTATTTAATATGTCTATCTATATATTCAATCTAAAGAGAACATGGCCCAAATTGGGTTTTATGTCCATTGGCTCCAGGATAACCACCTCTGTAATATTGTTCACCCACTTCCTCCAGGAAGACTCTATTATGGGAGCTATATTAGGTTGGGCTCTTTGCCTGTGGAAAGGGCAGGTAGCATCAGGCTGGTTATTTTCTTTTTTTCCTGTGGTAATTCCCCAATGAAGTCAAAAGCTGAATCAGTCAGATTTAGGCCACTCTCTCCTCCAAGATGGGGGTGTTTGAGCGCAAGCCAGTGTTTTCAAACTTGGGTGCCTAATGTGAGGCCCTACATTCATATTTAGGCATCTAAATAAAAGTGCCTGATTTTCAATGATGCTACAATTCCTCTGGATTCCAATAGGATATGTGGGTGCTCAGCACTTCTGAAAATCAGGACACTTTCACATAGGTGCCTAAATGGGGATTTAAGAGCTTCAATCTAGATACCCAGTTCTGAAAATACTGGCCCTGGTTCGGATCCATTTCTAGTAAACACACTTCGGGAGACATCCCTGGCTCCACTGAAGTCAATGGCAACTGACTTTAATGAAAACAGGATTTTACCCTTTGATCTTTGCAATGCTAGCATGAAGCTTAATTGTTTTAATGGATGGAGATATCACCTAAAACAAAACACACATGCACACCATAATCTGAAAGTTAATTCTTCAGTGAAGTTTAAGATGACAACTTACTGTAACTTATTTCTAGCTAAGTTCTTCTGTTGGAACCTATCACTGTAGTATCTGACTACCTTCCAAGATTTAAATAACGACAGCAATGATATCACTCTGCTATCAAGATGCAGGCACAGTGCATGTGAGAATGAGAAAATATGCATTTAAGTTTGGGTATATGGTAGGAAAAAAGTGGGGTTTGTATTTATGAAAGTTAGAAATAATGTCTGCCAGAATAGATGGTGCTTACGGCAACTGCTCTTAGATATGTATTGCACAACAGAATACTCACCATGACATGTCAGATAGTGTTGCTTCCTTGTTGATTTTATTCTGCAGTATTTGTATGATGTAACTTCCCCTTGTTCATGGAGGATGAAATATTGCAATTGAGCTGTCAGCTTTTTAAGAAGCAGCTGCTTAAAAAAAAAATCCCAGTGCTCATTATATTAATTTATAATGTGAAGATATAATTTAAGACTGTTGTTCCTAAGTTGAAAATGTTAGTGGTAAGCACTATGCAATACCATTCCCATAGAGTATAGCAGTATACTGTACATGAATGTCTATGATTTTGTAGAGAAAGAGTTTTATGAAAACCAAGGATTTGTGGATTTTGAAAGGGGGTTTATTACTCTAGGAAGCTGTCAAAAGCAGGTAAACCATGGAGATATAAGTGATTTTAAGGTTGTCAAGAAAGTTCTTTCAGTTTTCTCAGATAGTGACTCAAGGAGCAAGGAGGTATTCAGAGCTGAGAAGTCAAAGTAAAAGATTTTCTCTCTGCTAATACTATATGGCTATTGATCAAAGCACAAAAATGTATCTACATTCATAAACGTAGGAGACTTTCTTAGATATCAGGTCTACCCCAGATAGCCAAATGCTCCCTAGACTGCAAAAACATCTGAATTTAATATAGTTTTAGCCTTTTTCTTTGACTACACACAACCCTGAAACATCTCTGATAGTATTAATGGTACTCATCTATCACTTAAACAAAGAGTCATTTTCTATTGTCTCTGTGATCAGAGAGTAAATGATCCTGACAAACCTACTTTATTTTTGATTTCTCCACATTTTTCTTATTGTTGAAAATCAAAATCTTCATCATTTAAAAGTTATTGGTCTACTTAGCGTAACTTAGGCAGCATCCAACACAATGAAATGTATATGTATAATTTTAAATGACATCTGCTCTGAAGTGAACCTATCTACCAGTCCACCCTTAGACAGATGCTCTCTTGAGGGCAAGGACAGCCCTTCTGTTCTGTCCGGAAAGAGCTTAGTACACCATGGGTGCTCCTACTAACAAACAATAAATACCGTATATACTTGTTCATAAGCTGAATTTTTTTAGTAAAAAAGGAAAGCACCAGAGAAGGGGGTCGGCTTATGAAGGGGTATAGAGAGGGAGAGTGGGACACAGCCCCCTACCCCGAACAGAGGGAGCAAGGAGAGGCAGCAGAGGCAGCAGAGCCAGAAGGGAAGAGGTGGGGCCAGAGTCTCTCCGCTTCTGGTCACGTTGCTCTTCCCACAGCCTCCGAAGCAGCTGCAGCTCCGGAACTGGCCGGCTGCAGCCGTGCCACTCGGCCCCGCTTCCCCGAGCCGGCCGGGACCTGCTGGAACATGCTGCTCCGCTGGAACATGCTCCATGCCTGCTGGAACATGCTGCTGGAATGTGCCTGCTGGAACATGCTGCTCCGGACATGCTGGAACATGCTGCTCCGTGCCTGCGGAAGCTCAAGGTAAACAAATAATCTCGTCCCCCCAGTGGATTATCCTGATGGCCCGGTAGCAAAAGTTTGCTGATCCTGGAATTATAGGGTCGGTTTATGAATGGGTCATAAAATTTTTCCATTTTTACTTATCCATCTGGAGGGGGGGTCGGCTTATAAATGAACCGGCTTATGATTGAATATATACGGTAAATCATTATTAATAATTTCTATAACATAGAGCATTTGCTAGATGATTTACAAGCAAGTAAAGATTTTGAACCCTATTCACCACTGTGTTATTTCAGTTTCCATTAGAGTTACACTGACAAACAATATTTTTAACCCCAAGAGTTTAAAAATAAAATAACATAAATCAGGCCTCAAAAAAATCATGACATTGGCTTAAAAATCATGATTTATTTACATTTATATATTATATAGATATAGATATTATATAGCTATATAGATTATATATAGCTATAGATATAGATATAACTAACTGTTTTCAGATCAAAGCTGAGGAGAGTTTGAAAATTTGACCTAAGTGCACCCTAAAGGCTCAGAAATCAAGGCAAATGACCATAATAAATATTACTGTGGAAATAACCCTTTAGACCAGGGGTCGGCAACCTTTGGCACACAGCCCATCAGGGTAATCCGCTGGTGGGCCGCGAGGTCTTGTTTACGTTGACTGTCGGCAGGCACGGCCCCCCCCCCAGTGCCCAGTGGCTGCGGTTCACTGTTCCCAGCTAATGAGAGCTGTGGGAAGCGGTGGCCAGCCACAACCCCTTCCACTGGTGGAGCAACCCCT
This sequence comes from Mauremys reevesii, assembly GCF_016161935.1. Lineage (NCBI taxonomy): Eukaryota > Metazoa > Chordata > Testudines > Geoemydidae > Mauremys > Mauremys reevesii. Next base: position 25,076,780 of record NC_052629.1, on the reverse strand, counting down.
CTTGGTATCACGACCCACAGTTTGGGAACTGCTGCTCTAGCGTGTACTCAGGAGACGTTTTCAAGTTTTCAACCATGAGGTCTAGAAAAAAATTTTTTAACAAAAGCTGAGATTCTCATGCAATCTCTTGATTTCAGCAGCTTGGACTTCAAGAAAGACATGAGATTCGTTATGAAATCACAAGAGTTGGCAACACTGTACAGAGTTGGAGTAATGCAGCGGTGAATAGGGCCCTTAGTCAGTTGGCAACCCACATTATTCCTCTGCATGTAATGACACCAGCCTCAATACCCCTCTCACAAATGCCTCCATTCCTCCATCCAGGCTGTCTCGTCTCCTTAGAATGCCCTCCCCAAACCTGAACAGCAGGCAGATTGTTTCCTTTTGCATTTCCGTTAGCTCTGAGCAGGAAAATAGTTTGAACAGGTTTGACTTTGGTGTAATCAGGGCCGGCTCCAGGGGGTTTGCCACCCCAAGCAGCCAAAAAAAAAAAAAAAAAGCCGTGATCGCGATCTGCGGCAATTCAGCGGGAGGTCCTTCGCTCCGAGCGGGAGTGAGGGACCCTCCGCCGAATTGCTGCCGAATACCTGAAAGTGCTGCCCCGCTCCGGAGTTGCCGCCCCAAGCACCTGCTTGATAAGCTGGTGCCTGGAGCCGGCCCTGGGTGTAATATCCAAACTACCTTACACGGTCCCATTAAATATATGTGATTCTAACATAAGTTAGCTCATAACAAGTGAGTGAATGCACTTTGGGAGGGATACATTATGAAAACAAAACTGATCACACCCACACTACATAGCAATTTAAGCTATTCCTGTGATGCAGCGTACATCTGTGACTCCTTGACAGTGCAGTCAGATTGCAATATGTTAATCTGGCAGGTTCAAAGCTTGCAATGGATCTTTTGTTCTCTCACTGGAGATGTTTAAAATTTGTTTTCCTTGGTCTCCACATGTCTTTTGTACTGTCTTATAATTATTTCACTGGCATACTATCAGTACTAACTGTTCAGCATTAAGTCCCTTTTATTTCAGACAGTAGAGGCTTTCATGCTTGTTAATTCATAGAATCATAGAACTAGAAAGGACCTCAAGAGGTCATCTAGTCCAGTCCCCTGCACTCATGGCAGGACTAAGTATTTGTGGCATACGAGGCTGGTCTATTGGAAGGCAGGCAGCACTTCCACTTGTCTATTGTCCAACAGCAGCACAGGAACTAGCATACACTGGCCTCTCCTACAGCCTGATCCAGAGCCCATTCAAGTCAATGGAAATAATTATATTTATCCCAGTGGGTTTTTGATCAAGCCCTAATTCCCGCAGCAGCCACAGGCCACATACTACTACTGCCTGGTAACATACAAGTGGCAGCATGTATGAGGAAAGTTCTGCCAGGCCTAGTGTGAGAACCAGCCTGGGAAACGCTTCACTGTACAGAACAGGGTAGCAAGCCCAGGAATATTTGTCATTTCGTTATTATTTCTCACTTATAACACTGTAATGTCCAAAGGCCCCAGTCCTGATCAAGGCCCCATTATCTTGGGCTTTGTACAGTACATACAGAGAAAGTCCCTGACCCAGAGCCCTCAGAATCAAATAGACATAAAATAGGCAAAGGTGGGGTTCCAGGATGTAGAATACAAGTTATGTAGGTGATTATGTTGGTGATTACTTGTTTTGTTGCTGTTTACGTTTTAAATTGAGGGCAGCAGTAAGTGTGGAAGGATGGCAGGAGTGGAAGAGTTAATATGAGTAAGAGCAGCATGAGGAAGAAAGAGGAAAAAAGTAAAGGACTGGGGGAGTGAAAGGAGGGATCAGAGGAGCCTGGAAGCAAGGACAGTGAAATTGGTAGTGTCTGGATTATGGGGAACAATGGAGTATGGCCAAACAGCCAACCAGCAGAGACTAAAAATGTCCAGAGTCCAATTTGTAAATTTTGGGTCTGGTGGTCCAGGGATGCTGAAACAATTTGTATCATGGGGGTGCTGAGAATACCCAGCTGGGCCTTACTGTCCCTCCATGCTGCTGTTCCCTCATGGTAATTGTCAGAATGATCCTCTTAGCTAAAGAGAGGCTGCTGGGAGCTCTTGACCTTGAACTTCATCCCTTCCCCTCCCCCTCCCCCAAATTCACATGGCCAGGAGCAAAAGGTAGAAGACCACATGGAAACCTCCAGAGGAGGCTCCCACCCACAAAATAAGGGAAGGAGGGCCTCCATCTGCCTATTGATGCTCCTTTGAATCCCTACCATTTTTTTCTCACCTTCTTTTGTTCCCTAAACCTCTTCACTCACTATGATTACAATTAACCACTCCCTTTGCTTCCTTCTCTCACTCTCATCTTTGTACCTTCTTCCATGATGCCACTTCTGCCTAGGACACCCTCCCTGAGCTGGTCTGCCTCTCTTTCATGCTGGCCCTTAAAATACAAAAAAAAATTTCCAAGAAACCTACAAGATCTAGTACTCCCTAGAGAGGAACAACAAGCAAACTCTAAAAAAATCCAAGAGAAAATTATGGCACTTTCATGATGCATGCTCATGCATGCTTCACGACTTAAACATGGGCTTTTTATTATAGCCAGCTCCCACTCACCCTTTGCACATCATCAAAGTAACCTTTACAGAGCAGGCATCTTGCCTCCTTCATATCTAAATACCTAGCAATAAATCAATTTAAAGAATATATTGTTAATAATCAAGTGCAAGCCTAAGGACCAAAGAAGGCATATAAATGATTGGAGTGAGAGGATAGATTTATTTCACCTACTAGGCAGCATGGTGATTCTGAAATTTATTTATTTACATTTAGCACATTGAAGCTATTCACTGCTGAAGATTCTTGTGATTTTTCATACTGCAAGTATGTTATGAATTTAAAACTAAGATCCTGTTGCTAAAGTGATTATTTCTAATCTTGAATTTGTTTGGCCAACCTCAATCCAGCTGTCCAGTAACCAGTTCAATATACTTACATAACACACATGCATTTACAGATTAGTCGGTGTGAGTTGAGGTCTTTAGAAACAGCAGAAGATCCTCAGAAAGATCCTCAGCTACAATAAATACTACCTCTACAATTTCTAAATAGAACTCTCAATTTATTGAATGACAAGAATAAACTATATGGTAATGTACTTTTACATGGTCCTAAAGCCCTGAAAAGGGTGGTATTAGTTTATTATTAATTATTATTATTATTAGAGCTGACAAACATTTCTAGTGGAACTTTGCTCCATTGGAGAACATTGATTCATCTAAATGGAAATGTTCTGGGGGAACATATTGATTTTATTGTAACAACATCAAAATGAAGCATTTTGATAAGATGAACATGGGATGTTTGGACCGTACCAGCATGAAACATTTTGATATTTCATTTCAAATCATCTTTTCATTTACAAATATTTTATTTTTATCTTATACTATTTATTTTATATTATTATCCTTATAATAAAATAAATTTCAAGATAAAAAATATAAAAATAAATGCATATTAAAAATAAAAATCAACAAATAAAAAGTCAGAAATCAAACAATTGGCCTGAAAGTAATTTTTCTTCAAAAATGTTATTTCACAGGAAATTTTGAAATTAATATTTTGTTCTGATTCAAAACAAAATTTCAAAATTGTGGAATTTACCATGAAATAGAGATTCTGGTTCCTGAAATACTTTTTCTATTCTTTATAATGCACTAATGCTTAGGAGCCCAGTCACAGACTAGGACCCCATTATACAAGGTGCCCGTGGAAGTACAGTACAAAAACTTTATCTGTTAAAGTTCATTTATGTTCTCTGGCACACTGGGAGCTGCTGGGTGCTAAGCACTTCTGAAAATCTGTCTATCCCTCCCTCCATACCATAAATAATTATAAATAACTCGACTTTTCAATTAGGTGAGAGTGACAGCCAACAATAAGCTTCAAAATACTGGTGTTTATTAACAATATCAGAATTTGTCTTTACAGTCTATTCAAAGTGAGAAGTTATTCTCACAATCTGCTCTGAACAATAGGGCTACAGCTTTTTGTTATAAAAACAATTAATATTTTAGGAATAGGCAATATTGTAACTCTCCATTGATCAAAAAAGTTCTTAAATAATGAACTGTCAACAAATGTCATGACTCTGACCAGTGGGCCAATCTACCAAGTTGGTATTACACAGCTGTGAGACTCAATGACTTTGGACATTGCTATGTCTGCTTAATGTCTCCTTTCTTTGTTTATTGCAGTATTTCATCAGTTGGAATTTAATTTAGATGGTAATCTCTTTGGGACAGGGATCTGTCATTTTATTTGCCCATAAGGAGACATGCAGACCTAATACTAGTTAATAATAATTATTACAAATAATACTATTAGAAGAATCAGAGAAGTTAGGAATGAAATATATAATATGATGGGAAACCACACTTTGTGACTTTTCCTAGTTGCTATATTATTAAGCTTGACTAAATGAGACACAGGACATGCGGATTAGATAATGAAATGTTAACCGTATAAACTAATTTTTATTGTAGCATTTAATGTATTATTTTGATTTATTCCAATTTTGTGAACCCCAAGAAGTAAAAACACTTATGTCACTGCCTTTTTTATTCTTGCTTTGGAATTAAAGGGCACGGCAATTTAGAGTACTTAAACAGATAATAAAATAATAAGGCTCCATACCAAGTGAGTTTCCTCATTGCTCATCCGAGTCTAGAATAAACGAGGCACAAACTTTTTGAAAACAAAAAATTATGAAGATTTGAAGACTATCACTGTGTTGATTGGGAATCTATTACTGTGCTTAATGGTACATGCTCTGAAGTCAATACCTTTACTGCATCAACCAGCCAAAGACAATTTGTGTCCAGTTGAAAGGTTCACATATTCCTTCTCATTTCTGAAAAGAAATACTGATGAATTTCAGAGCTAAATATTCGTTACATGAATAGCCTGGTCCTGCTTCCATTAATTTCAGTGGGCAAGTCTATGACTGCTTTATTCAGATGGCTGAGAAGATACTCATGTGAGTAGACGCATATTGACTTCACTGGGACTACTTGTGAGTCTAGGTACTGTCCAGCATGACTAAAGGCTCTCCAGTATAGCCCTGTCTGAGCAAGATGAGGCCAAGAGTTTCTAAATCACCCAGTAGACCTGGTATTTAATCATTTAATCAGAATGAGTCAAAGAACTAAACTGTCTTGGCAGGTTGTTTTGTTCCCATATTTGGTTCTGCAAGGACTAATATGTCAGATGACTTTTAAAAGGAAAGTCACAGCATTCCTAGCACAATGGGCTAAGAAACCAGTGCTACTGGCTTTATTCTTATTCATGGATTAATAAATATTTTAAACCTTAACATTTCAGAAACATCTATTTTGTTTCTTATGTATCAGTCTATTCATACAATTACAAATAGAAATGATTAAAAATCAAATTGGTACTAAATAGCAGCCTTTTTGGCCATCGCAGCAGAGGACTACATGGGCATAGAGAATATATTGTCCTCCCAGTCTTAGATACAGACAATCGAGGAGGCCCATTGCCGGAGTAGTGTGTGGAAGCTCACACTGCTGCTGCCCATTTTCGAGCTAAATTGAGGATTTCAGTCTCTGGTCCTGTAAATATGACACTCTTCAAAAGCATTAAGTTCACATGAAAAATTAAAAATAGAGAGATTTTCCCCTGCTATAAAACTTATTGTACATGTGGACTTTCCTGTCTGGGAGCTTGGAATAGATACTATGTGTTATCAAACTAATTTCATTTAGAGACTGATGAAATAGTCTGTTGGAATAAGTACCTGAAAAGAAACCAGAGATAGGCAGAGTCTGATAGGTTATGGAAAGAGTAGCAAAAAGAAACACTTTCCAGGATACTTTTGTATTGTCTTGGACATTATAAAAGTATCTGTTGCTTCTTGTATGCACACTATAAATGTATCATTCTGATGAGACAATCTACAGCTCTATCGATATAAAAACTTTGCTTCTAGATGAGGTCATATTTCAGCTAATAATCAACAACACAGTTGCCTCTTTACAGACTTTCCACTTATTCAAGAACTCATGTTTCATCTTAAAGTTCTCTTACTTTAAACACACAACAAAACTAGAGAGGCAAAGAAAAGTATTCATGCATGTGTCTATAGGCAGAAAGTTAAGCAATTTTAAAATAAGCCCTCAGGACATTTTTTTGAAATTACACTCAGTGCTATAAGTTCTGGACTCCCTTGAACTCTAATGATTTCCTGTTGTGCCCTTTTATCATTTTTCTCTCCGGTAATTTATGGTAGAAACTGATTTTTCCTTCCTCTCTCAAGCGTTAAACTTATGTGCTTTATTTTTTTTAAAATCACTTTTTTAAAATTCATGGGCCAAATTTTGACCTGGGGAATATTCAGTGGAACTTCCTGGGATGTGCATCAAAACAGAATTTGCTCCCTACTGTCAAACCCTGGCCTTGAATGTTGATAGTAAGGTAAGAGCAAGAGATGAGGGGAAAGGTCTGCAAAACATCATGACACAAAAACTTTTAAAAAAATATAAATTTCAGTTCTGTAGCTAATTCATTCTAGTTGGCTCTTTCAACTCATACTGAACAAGCTCTATATTTCCCAACAGCTCTCAGATACTCGTATGCTCTGTATTAATTTTGAATTTCTGCACACACTAATGGAACTCCAGATTATAGGGGCATATTCTTTGCACCGGGCTGCTGCCTTTACACTGCTGAGCTGGTTCACAGGGGGTGGGGAAATACCTGCAGCTCTGCTGCTGGGGATTCCCTGATGAAAAGATCAAAATGTGCTCAAGGTGAGTATGATTGTACAACTCTATTTTAACAGCTTAAAATTATACAGTGTAGAGACAGCAGAGTTGATATCAAGCTATATCAGGCATGAAAGGCTTCTGCACAGTCCATGTTAGATCCTACACTATTCAATACTGTAGATGCAAGAGACATTGCAGGTATTTATTAAGTTATCTATACACTATTTTGAAAAGATACAAGAAAATATTTTACCAAATGCTCAATTGCTTCAGGAGGAAAGACACTTAATAATGGAGAAAATGTGGTTTTGTTTATGACAAAACTCTTTGGGGTTTGTTATGCTTTTTTTTCTAACACTGAAGACTAAGAAGCTTTTCAACAATAACAGCCACCTTCACACTCCAAACCCCATCAAGCTACAAACAAATGAAATTGCTTTTACAAAAGACCTTATTGCTTTTTGTTTTTCTCCTACAAGCACGTGTGGCTTTTTACAGTTTTGTTTCATATCTCAAACAATTAGGTCCTAACAATTAAACCTTTAACTTTACACTTGCAGTCTGATACATGGACAACACTCTACAGTATAAGCCAGAGAGTTTCATTGAATTTTTAAACCTGCACTGTCTGAGTTCATGCAATATAAAAGCTTGTTCCTGTTCCTATTGATGTCATTGGAAACCCTGAGTACTGCTCAGTCCCTCTGAAAATCTAGCCCCTCTTGATTTCAGTGATGAAGTACCAGGCCCCAGGCCAGACCTTCAGCCCCCCACTATATTTTTTCGGAGGAAACTGGATGGAACATTTGCTAACAGATGTAGAGCTAGCTCATTCAGCTTTACATCACCGCCCTTATGCAGGGGTGTTTGGGGCACTGAAGGAGGAATGGCCACAGTGCCATGGACTCTCATGATCCTGAGACAGCAGACCAGCCCCACGGAGCTATTACCAGTAGCATGAGCTAGGGACGCCCCAGGCTTCTCTAATTTCTGCTGGAAGTTAAAGTGGCCTACGGTTGTCCCCAGAATTGGGGGTCTCAAAGTTGGCTGTAGGTCAGCTTTATCCCTTGCCCCTCCATTCACTAAGCGTAGCTTGTCTGGACCCATGGTCCTGTAAAGTTTGTAGATAGAACATTCTATCGTTACCTTTTCCTACTAAGCAATTTCATTTTTAACCCTCCTTTCCTACTTTGCTCTGTATTCCGCTTCAGACTTGTTCTGCTTCAGGCAACAGTATTACTGAATTTAAATGACCATTTATCTCATCTGACAATCTATAAAGATAACTCATTTTAAAATCCTACTATTTTCATCTCACTCTTCAAAGCAGAGAGTAACTTAAGAAAGAAAATTGTTTACAGAACTGTTTTTAGTGTCACTGCTCAAGTTACTGGATCACATCAATTTCACAGTCTTTTTGTAAAATTCTGTTCTGACACTAATGAAGGCTGTTTATATGATGCTTTTACTAGAGAGATTAATGCACAGGCCAGTGCTTTTCTGTTATGAGTCTGAAAGGCAAGATTAATTACTCTGCTGAAGCAGTTGCACCTAAGAATTCTGTAAGTATTGATATTCTAACAACTGCAGTCTTTTCATAGGAAGAGACTGACAGACTTTGCCGGATTTTATCTGTTATGCTGTTTGAGTAGCTGAAAACACTATGTAAGAGTCATATAGATTCATGACAAAGTTTGGTACAGAGCATAACATACACTTGTTACTGTTAAATCTGCACTAAGCAAACAGCAGTCTCCATATACCAGCTATACGATAAGGATACTTACTGCTGTGGGTGTACAATATGACAGCTTATTAAAAATATCCATTATACCTAAAAAAAAGAATATAGAATTTCATCATCACTTCATACTTGGACGTGCTTTCAAAATTTCCTAAGTGCTGTTAATATTGATGTGCTGCCTCACATACAGTCCTCTTAGAAAATCCAGAAAAACTGAGGAGTGAAATAATCGTTCTGCTCCCGCTCCCAAATGAAGGCAAACGAACTACACACCAGATCAAACCAGCAGCCCATCTACAGTCCAATACCCTGTCCCTGGCCAGTATCAGATGCATCAGTAAGCCACCAAATAATGGACAGTTATGCAAGTAAACCTCTATGGAGGAAGCAGAATTGGACCCTATGTCTTTTAAAGGCCACAAAATTTACAACGTGAATGAAACAGTATAATCCATTCTGAGAGAAGAGAGGATTAGGCATATGGATATTAGGAACAGCCATAGTTACATTAGATAGGAGAAAAATAAAAAGAATACCACCACCTCAAAACTTTGTAAGGGATATAAACCCTCAAGCTTTGGAATATCTCCTGACAATTATCTGACGGGGGAAAAAAACCCATTGGACAGGTTATTCCATAATAGCCTACTTCTAGGTCTCTTGCACCTTCTTTTAAAGCATCAGGCAAGTGACAGAGAGAGGATACTGTCTAGATGGACCATGGGTCTGATCCAGTATGACAAATCCTATGTTCACAAGCAGCCAACATCATCCACTGAGCAAGACGAATCCATAGTGTATCTCCAAGTTCAAGGTACTGTAGTTTTATATCTACACCTCCTTAAATATATTAGTTATGACCCAGCTAAACAAGCCATTTGGTCTAGATGTATATAAACTGGTAGAGTGTTAATCAAAACTTAAAGACAATAGGATTTTCCAGAATCCTCTAGCTACTCTTGCTTTACCATTAATTTATCCTACACCAATGAATTTAATAATTTCATTAAAGGGATTGTATTAAATGTAGCAAAAATGGACCATATATTGGCCTTTCACTGTTGGAACTGTATTGTATTTATCCACATATAAGGAAAGAAACTAGATATATCTGGTTTCTAGGTCAGTGTATACTTTATGGACAAGGTAAGCAAAAATAAAAATGTTGTCCTTCAGCAGGTAGGGTAGTAACAGCATAATTGAGGCCTGACTCTTTGAGGGTTATATCAACAACATCTCTAAAGGAGATAAATATCATATTAAATCACCCTATACAGTCCCAGAACTCCTACGTTACAAAATCACACCCTGTGTTTTGGTAGCATACCCTATTATCTGTACATCTTGCACTTTCTCATGAATGTCTGTATAAAATGAAATAGATATTTCCCTCCATGGTTAATTTGGTTTCCAGGAAAAAGCAAAAACAAAATGAGATCAGGAAAGGTTTCTTGTAATAAGAGATTTGAACTCTGTGTGTGTTTTTTAAAGTAGCAGCATCTGTTTTAGATTTGGAGTTTTAGTGTAGACCTGGTTGCATTTATATTTTTAAAGCTATAAATATTAGAAACATTTCTATTTATACTGGGTGGGTAGGTTTATGAACACTGGACTTTGTTTCAGTCATACAGGCAATTTTATACTGTGCACTTGATTGTATGTTTCATTGCTTTCATATTATTGCCCCTGGACAGAAAGCACAATAGGGAAGAGAGCATGATCAGTGTTTTACGAGAGAGACATTTAATAAAATAACTAGGCTATTTACTTTGTGGAAGGTCACCAAACCTAATCAATATTTAATGACTCAACAGTTTATGCCATACTTGTATTGTGTATTATTTCAATAATGTAAACCTTTCCCAAATGTTAACTTTGTGTGTGAAAGTGACTTGGCAAAAGAACAGATTTTCTGACTGGTTTATTTGTAACCCGAAAATGTAGGGGCAGTTTTCCATTAGAAGAGGAAATTCCTTGTTTGTTCCCATCTATGCAGATTTAAATTCTCTAAAATAGTCAAAGAACAAGACAATATTTTTGCCAGGCACAAGCTCAGCTGTTATTGAGTTCACAGCTCTATTATTTTTGTTGAGATATGCTGAAAGAACCAATCTAACTTTTTAACTACTTTCTAACGTGCTATTCTTCTGGAGGAATTCAACTTCAGACTGTTTGATCTTCCTTTGGTTTTTATGTCAGATTACTGCATGCTATTTGTGCTTTCCTTTCATATATGTAAACAGTTTTATGATTTATAACAAGTAATTAGAGTGACCGGGAAATTCCATTTCCACTTCCTCATTATGATAGACTCTCTCTTGTAATAGTTTGTGATAAACACACACACACACACATACACACAAAGGTTACACTCTCCTAAAAAAGGTTTGGAGTTTGTGGGATACTGAAGACTTTGAGAGATTTATCAAGGTTTCTTTAGAACTATATAGAGATATTTTGCCTCAGCTGAGATGCAAATTCCCAGTACTTACATGAATTCAGCATACTTTCCAGAAGATCTGTAGTGAGCCTTTTTGACAGGCTCTATTCATTCTAACCTTGAGGATCCCAAGAATAAATTGTAGGACTATTAGGTTTGTGTCCAATTTATCCTTAATCCATTGCAGTGAATTAGATTGCTTTATCTCAGGTTAACAGCACATGGTTACCACCAGGAACTAAGAGTTAGCAGCCCTGCCTTCTAATTCTTGTTTTGCTACTAACAGATAATGGGTTTGTGTGCACTTCAACCTCAGGGTGTAATTCCCAGCTCAAGAAGACCTATTCGCAGTCGCTTGAATCAAGCTAGTGAGCTAAAGATAGAGTATAGCCATAGCACGAGTGACAGGGGAGCCTAGTCACCCCAAGTACGTACCCAGCTGACAAGCTAGGTATGTACTGAGGCAGTTAGCCACTTGCACTGCTCATGAGACAGTGGTTACACTCTGTTTTTAACATGATAGTTGGATCAGAGCTAGTGCGGGTATGTTTTCTTGAGCTGGAAATTCCATTCCCAGTTGGAAATGTAGACATACCCTGTGTGATTTTGCACAAATCATTTAGGGCCTGATTTCCTGATATACTGAGTATCCATGATGCCAACTAAAGTCAAAGGGGCTGCAGCTGTTCAGCATCCTTGAAAATCAGACCCTCCATTTCTCTGTGATTTTCTTCCAACCTATGAACTGAAGATAAGAATTGCTTTGAAATCTTTGTATGAAAGACACTATATAGGTGCGACAAAGGATAAGTTGATTCTTGGATCAGCTCAACAGAAATTCTGATAAATATTGGGATTTTTCTATATTAAATGTTGAGTACCCCTGGCAGCTGAAAACGTGTAGCTGTGATTTTGTATGAGATTTCAGGGTTTTCACATTTCCACAACTCCACCCTTCACTTGCACTAAAGAATTCATTATCTACTTTGCCTTTTCAATAACTGAAGATAGAATGAATGTGAAACTATAAATGAAAAGGCACTTCACCATCACTTCTCTCCCCAAAAGTAATTAACGACACAGGGATATTGTGTACTGCTATACAAAAAGAAAAAATCCCAAACAAACAAGAGGCCCAGAGCAGCAAAAAGAGGCCATAAAAACCCCTGCTTCTGCTGGGGAAAGCTTCCCCGCGTAGGCATTATGCAAGACAGCCAGAAGGCTTCTTTTGGCGATCTCCTTTGCAAGCCATTGATTAAGGGGTCTGATGGGGTGTGACAGGTGGGCCTGCAGCACTGTAGAGATCCCTGGCAATGCTAGAAGAGCTCTGTGTAAGCTCAAAAACTTGTCTCTCTCACCAACAGAAGTTGGTCCAATAAAAGATATTACCTCATCCTCCTTGTCTCTCTATAGCCCATAGGGCACCCCAGGAAGGCTGCCATAACTTAGACAGGCCCCCGGGGATGTATAAATTACAGCAGCAGCCCTGGATTGTGAAGGCACAAAGGTTGCTTAAAGCCTCTTTTAGCTCCTCCCTCCCTCCCGCAGAGCTGCAAGTTTTGAGCTATGCCTCTGAAATCAAATTTGAGCAGGTTGAGTAGCCTAAGTCCCTGTATCTAGACTGAAGGTGTCAAATCTTGAGGCAAGGAAGGCAGTACAACTCTCGAGAAAAATTGGAAGAAGCTAAGTCAATTTGGAGCACAAATTCTGAAGGCACTAAAGCAGTGCTCATCTCCTCTGGAAGATGAAGATATTAAAAGAGACAATGTCCTTAAACTGATCTCTGCCAATGCCTTCTGATGCAATTGTTGGTTTCTGTCTGTGTAGTTTACTGAATGAAGTGTCCTTCTTTCTTCATACTCTAAGAGCATTTGAGAGTAGGATGTATATTGTAAAGGACAGTTTATTACAAGTTCCTCTTGAGCAAGGAACCAAAGGACAGAACTGCCACTTACATAAGGGAGGTATTCATACACAATTAGCTTGTGGGAGGAGACAACAACATTGGTTAGGAGGCTGTGAATGCCCTCACTATGGAGAACACCAAGAACCTCATGTATTGCATAAGCCGAAGTTGTTTTTTCATCTTTCATGTCCTCCTGCATCTCTCCACTTCCCATATAACCAGTTTTGTTCATCTACAATTACCATCAAAGTGAGAGAAAGAAAACTCTTCAAAGAAGTGCACTCAAGCTGGTGCACACAAATAAGTTTGTGTAAATATGTTTATTTTTCTTGAAAAAGAAATAAAGGGGACAAATCCTATTCATCGTGCCAAGTTCTAGTATGTCAACATGCATGGGCCAGGGTAAATTTATAGAAATCAATAAGTAGGATTCTGAATCGTCACAGACACCTCTACTCTCATCCTAATCCTCTACTCTGTGGCAGCATGAAAGAAGCCCCAGTAGAGCCTGGCTCTGCAGGTATTGATACCTATATGGACTCATAGTAGTATAACTCCAACAGAGCCCAAGTGCTTAGGGGTCTTGGTACTTGTGGAAGAAAGGACAGGATTTGTATATAATTAGTAATTGTGTGGATTTACTTCACTTTAGTCTTGCCAGGAATCTATTATGAGATTCTCCACACCTAAAAGATGGTGCTATAAGGTGTATATTTCCACACTGGAAATTATCAGTAATCACACAATATCACGTTCAAAGAGATACCTCTTGTACCTCTAAAGTGTTGGGTATTACAGTTCCACTAAAATTTACCATACAGAAGCACACTGTTTTCTGTGTATAACTAGTAAGATTATGACACATCCTGGCTTACTTCCAACAAATTTGTGACAAAAACATGCTCTAAACTCAAAAATACATTACTGGTATAAAATATAGATTTTTATCATTTATAGCCTTAATTATTTTCTTTAGCAATAAGTAACAGATGCAAACAATGAAATCACTGAATTTTGCCTCTCCCATATCAACCAAAAAATGCCATGTCTGCACCATTGTGTGTGGCTCCAGTTCTATGACCAGATCCACGCAGATGGCCCTTGCACGCACATTGAGTCTCAATGAAGTCAATAGGCACTGAATGGATGTAGGGATCTGATCACAAAAACTACATTCCAGGATAAGGATATGTGTTTGTATTTTTAAATAATGAACATCTCTTGCTTCTCTAGTTCTAAAACCCAAATAAAAGTTTGTAGCTGCTGATACAACTGATCAAAAAAAAACACCTGAGAATAAGCAGATTCTCTATGGAAATAATTTATTCTTTACTGGCCCTTTGGTTTTGCTCTGATGCTTCTAAGAAAATTTATTTCTAAAAATATAAATTTCATTCATACCTTAGAATTTATGAATGTTTACTATAAATAACTAATGAGCTTATACTATTTATAAAATAAAGCTTACTATTACTATAACTATTACTGGGGGGGTGGGAGGAGAGAGCTCAGTGGTTTGAGCATTGGCCTGCTAAACCCAAGGTCATAAGATCAATCCTTGAAGGGGCCACCTAGGACTCTGGGGCACGGGGCTGGACTCCATGACCTTTCAGGGTCCCTTCCAGTTCTATGAAATAGGTATATCTCCATATTTATTAGTAGTAGTCATCATGATTTATTTCTTTATAATTACACACACACTTTAGACCATTAAAAAAATCTAGAAGTTACAATTGTGTTTTCTAGGACTAGATTCTGATCAAGCTTACAACAGGATAAGTCCAGAGTAACTCCACTGAAGTAAAAGGAGTTACTCCATTTTATACCAGTGTAACTAAGATCATGTCAAGCTTACAGAATGCCAGAGTTCCAGTGCCAGTTCTGCCACTGACTTACCAGGCACCTGTGGACAAACCATATAACCACACCATACCTCAGTTTCTCAATCTTTCAAATGGGCATGATAATAATGTTTGCCCTCTTTTATAAAGTGCTTTAACATCTACAGATGACAGCTGTTATACAAGTTCTATTTTTCATAAGCTCTTATAACTAATGAGCTTCTTATCCACTTTCTTAATAATATGACTCCAAACACAGTACAGATAAACCAAGTAGGGCAAGTTAAATGACAAAAGTAACTGACTTTTAACTGACTGTGAATGGCTTGCCAATTACAGAACCAGTTTCTCCTCCCTTGGTTTTCACACCTCAGCTGCTGGAACAGGGCCTCATCCTCCCTGATTGATCTAACATCGTTATCTCTAGCTTGGTTCTTGCTTGCTTATATATATATATACCTGCCCCTGGAAATTTCCACTGCTTGCATCCGAAGAAGTGGGTATTCACCCACGAAAGCTCATGCTGCAAAACGTCTGTTAGTCTATAAGGTGCCACAGGATTCTTGACTTTTAAAAATATTTTTACTTAGTTCTCACTATATTCACTGCCCAACATTTTCAAATTAGAATGCCTCAAGTAAGGCACCTAAATCCATATTTAGGCATCTATATGGGTGGTCTGGTTCTCAGAGATCTGAGCACCTGCAACTCACATTGACTCCAACATTATCTTATGCACAGAAATCCCCATGGGGCTGAAGAAGACTCAGTGGAGAGTCACTCTCCATGCTCAGCCATGACCTTTGCCCCCAACACAAAGTATGGAGCCACAAATGTGCAGAGATTTCAAAGTCAGAGGTTAGTGGGAGGGACGACGCCACATTCGAATAAATCTCTCTACTCTGAGAATATCTGAGGTATTTCAGCAGGTTTTTCTGCTGTTTTGTATATCCTCTATGCTAGGGGAGCAACCCGAATTTTCCTAAGGAGGGGGCCCAGGTTACCCGCCAAGTAGCAGTGGTCCCTACAAAAGGTGTCTGGCAGTCCCCCCCTTCGCATTGCATATGGCACATGTATGTCCTCACCAAACTACCATCTCTTCCTCCAGAGTGGGTCTGAAAGCAGACAAGATAGAAGAGGCAGCATGAGGAGATGGTGGACCAGGGTTCTGGGAGCTTGGTTTGGGGGAGATCCCAGGGGCTGAAGCCTGCAGAGGAGCCACCACCTTCACTCCAGGCCATGCTGGTCACTGACAGCTTCAGTCATCTTCAAGGAGCGGCCTCAAGGTGAGAAACTGGCTGGGATCTATTCCCACCACTCTCTGCCTAACACCAGCGAGACTGGGACTGTGAATGTGTGGTAGTCTATGGCCAGGGTGGGGCTGGGCATCTCTGTTCCATGCTTAAACCAGATGACATAACATGGTCCAAAGACTTTATAATTTAAATAGATGCTTTTAGTATTAATTTTTGCTTCCATGGGAATAGCTCCCCATATTGGCTCAGCTTAAAATTCTTGATAGCAGGGAAAGCTCATCTACTTTTTACTGATCAAATAAACTACAATTAAATCACTTAATGTGAGTATTCATTTTAAATTCCCTGCCCAGTGAGAAGTCTTTTGACAAACAAAATAGCACCTGCTGTCTTATCAGATAGCCTTAATGTGCACATTAATTAACATTGCACAAACCCTAAAACTACAGGTAATAAGATATAGTAAGTGCTTTGACTCCTTACTGAGAATTCTGATGAAAAACATTTTCCATGTTATATAAGGAAACCATCAATTATCAAAGTGGCAAGCAGAGTAAAAACAACATCAAAACTCAGGAAACTGTCTTTTATATGAAGACAATGACAGTCTCTTTGATCTTTCGCACAAGCTGATTTTCAATTGAGAGCAGGTTAAAACATGTTGCTCTAGAATTTATTCCTATTGTTTCAGTGAGTTCTTCACCTTTTCTTTGTACGCCATTGATTTACACTGAAAGCTAAAACTATAATACTAAAAAAGAAATCCAACTAGCCAATATAAAATGTTTTTCCTCTTTAGGAAATCTGTAGGATAATGCATAAGCAAAATAATCTATTGTCCTCAGCCAAATTAACACTCTTGTTTATAAAATCTGTAGTTGTCACTTTTCCAGCAGATTCTTTTCCTTGGTGTCTTAAATTGCACATAATCTTAATTATAATTAACATTGTAGAGAAAAATTATACAATATTTCTCTCCTACATAACTCATGCCAGAGGCTACATTCTATAGTATATTGAACGCTGGGAGTTCAATGCAAGCTTTTCCATGCATCAGATTAAGTTTATACCCCCTTAAATTATTTCTCAAGCTAAAATTTGGCTTGAGAAGTGCAGGAAAATAGTAGCTTTAGACTTCAGGAATCAACAATCCACACACATTGCAGGTAGAAATTGATGACTAGTTGGTTTCGGGTTTTTTTGGTCAGAGATAATATTGATTTGCATGGTGCAAATTATGAGCTGTTGCCTGAAGTCTGCAATCAGATTGGTTGAAACAGTAATACCAACATGCTGTATGTGTAAAGTTTCCCTGCTAATCTTATTAGTTAATTCCAAACCCTACTTGTGACTATCACTCTCTCTCCCTGTCTGTCTGTTGCATCCAGCTGCTGTCTCTTGTCTTATACTTGGATTGTAGCTCCTTGGGGCAAGAACAAGGTTTTTTTTTTGTTGTGTGTTTATACAGAGCCTAGCACAATGGGGGCCTGGTCTATGACTGAAACCCCTAGATTCTAGCACAAAAATAATATAATCAAATACAAACATAATCAAATAGTCAGAAGACAACCAGACCATATCTTTGACATATCACTATGGAGTTGGGTCTTTGCTGCTACAAACTCATAAAAAATTAAAATAAAATAAAAATGGGACCCCTCTGTCCCAAACTCTGCTCAAGGAACTCTAGTGAGAAAAAAAGTAATAGCCACAGTATGTCAAGCCATTACAGCAAATCAGTAACTTTTGCAAATCGGTCTTTTATTTTCTTTTGCTGAGAGTATAAAACATTTTCTGATTTTTTTGCTCTCTTCTCCTCCCGCTTTTAATTAGCCATTATCATGAAAATGACTCTACTAAAATAACTAAGCACCAAGGAGAAGTGAAACATATATAATTCCAGACAATTGCTTTTCACAGATACACATGCCAATTTTCCCTATATCCTTACTATGGACTCAATCTAAAATTCATGAAGTCTTTCTACTGACTTCATGTGCACTTGATTAGAATCTAGGGTGACTAAATTGCATGGGAAGCAATATGGTATATTGGCTACTATGCCATTTAAGGGCTTGTCTTCACAGAATAGCAATGCATACTTACCAGGGTCAGATGTCTAAAGCTCACTAACATACTGCACATTAATTGGTCTACATAGACCCTGCTGGTGTGAACTAAAAGTTCCCCAGAGCCCTTTTATGTAGTGCTGTTTGAAACAGTAGTATGTTAAAAACCCACTAGCTGTCAGGATTCCCTCCGAGACCTTTTCTACTCAGCTTATCCAGAACACCTTGTCCAGTTCTGGGAAACACTTCATCCAGGTCTCTGGGATCCAAAAATCTCAGTTCAACTCCAGATTTCACCACTGAGGTATCTTTATTTGGCATACAGCAAAGCTACACTGAGTGGATCAGATTCAAACATCGGAGGTAGGTATAGAGCATACCACACATCCAAAGTTACACCAAAAACCTCTGCCTGTCACAACCATGATGTGGGTAGTCATAACAGGAGTCAGGCCAGCTGGGGTGCTGGAAGGCAAGAGTCCAAGACAGACCAGAGGGCCAACCAAGAGCCAGGTGTCAAGAGGCAGGTAGGGTCAGGTTACCATGAGATCAGAGTCTAAGACAGGCCAAAGGGCAAGAGTCAGGTATACACACAGGGACAGAGACAGGCAGACAGTCTGTGCTGTTGCTCAGATAGCTTCCCATCATGGCTTAAGTACTGGTGCCAACCAATCAGTGGACTTTGAGGAGCTGCCACTCAGGTCCTGCTGGGTGGTACTTCCTGTTGAGTCCAGCCTCACAGGGTCCTCCCCCAAATTAGACACATTGGGGTGGTCAAAATAGATGTTCAGATTAATTTGGCATAACCTGATATCTACACAGATAGATACAGATCAGTATGTTTAGAGCACTTTCTTCCCAGCCTCTGCCTTACTTGGTGTACTCATGGCAAATGGAACAAAGCAGCTGATGGCGGGAGCAGAGGAATTTATGGTGGGAAAGTAAGTGATCGGGAAATCATAGCAAATATCTATTAGGTCACCTCGTCTATCTCCCTGCAAAAAAGCAGGTTTCTTCTCTAATGTACAATATTGAGCCATGAGAGAATAGATGGAGATGGAGACAAATAAGAGGGTTTAGAACATTTTCTTCTTTATATATAGGCTAGAGTATAACATAATAATACCACTTTCAACTTGTGCATCTAGTCAAAAATTTAGGGGCTTGCAGGCTGTTCCAGTTAGGAAGAGAAATGGATGATTTGATCAGGTACTTTTGTTGCAATCCTGTTTATTTACAAAAGTCCTGTGTTCTTGAACACAGGAGGAACCAAAACACAGGAGATAGCTCTGTAAGAAAAGAAACTAAAGCCTCTTTTGCCCAGCTTGTCCAGACTGTGTGTGTCTTCTCCCATTCTAAGTCTGCTCCCGTCTGTACTTCTGTGACTAGTCTGTATGCTTCTGCCTCCCTCTCCTTCTTACACACATATATACACACACCAATACCCAGGGAAACACATACATATAAAACAATACCCAATGAAGCCCTTTTCCTCATACTTCTAATTCCTGGGCAGACTCACACGTGCCTGTAGATTAGATGGGGGCTGCTATAAAGGAGTTTAACTATTTCTTACAACCTTCTTAAACAAAAGGGGCTGTTTCACCCACCAGCTTCAATGACATTTCATCCAATGCACAACAACATAATATAGTATAGAAAACATGGGTTCCAACCTTGAAGTGAGCCATGTACTGGCAGTCCCTGCACCTCTACAAAGACTCAGTTGGACTTAGCACAGACACAGGGGCTCTACCAGCTCATGCCAAGATGGGGACTGTGAAGAGCTGTGCTATCCTGTACCAAAGGTGACTTACCCTTTCTTCAGAGGCAGATTTTCCACCTCATCACTGATGGGACCATTGTCACCACCCCACTGCATTACAGGATTCCGCCACAGAATAGGTAGTTGGCAAAAAAAATAAGGTATAATCTTCCCAAGGAGAATAAAGAAGGTAATTATACTTAAAAACATGAAAGAAAAAACTGGGAACTCCATTTACAGGGCATTGATATACTGCTGCAACTAAAATGGAGTTATTTTTCCTCCCAAAAACTTTGTGCTAAATCCTGAAAGGCTCTGAGGAACCAGTTGTCTTCAATGGCAGGTGCTCAGCAGATGTTTAGCGTCTCTCAGCATTAGCCCCCTTGCCTTTAAAACCGAGTTACTCCAGTGTGCCATGCGCACCTCAGGTGATCTTTTCACACAGGAAATAACCTTTCCATAGAATTTCAGTGTCAACTTCACATTTATTTTACAGTTTATACAGCTATTATTTAGCAGCAACATCAGCTGGGCTAACTAAAAATGTCACCCTTTCCAGAGCGTTCCTTCTGGGCTCCCTTCTCTTCTCATCAAAATTACATTACACGTTTTAGGTTCAGGTTTCTTTAGCAACATGAATCCCCCAGGGACATCTCGCCATTGTGCAACTCTCAGACGCCAAGAATAATAGTACTTTGCCTGGATTTTAAACTTTACTTTGGGTCAGCTCCATTACAATTTATCCTCTAGTGGTTCTGGTTAAGATTGTACTAAACCATAAGTCAGCTTGCCTGAGTCACTATTGTTCAACGCTTTAAATTCCCTTTGTTCAGTGTACATATATCTCCAGATACCATTTTAAGGCAAAAATGTCTGGCAGCTACAGTAATTTTACTAGCTCAGTAGATTTGACTTTACTGATTGCACAGTATACTTCATCTTGCTGATCTGGCTAACAATTGTGTTGGCCAGATCAGTGTAATATGTTACACACTTATTACATTTAGAATTACATTGCTTCATCTTTGTGCAAGATGAGGTTCTACGACACATTAAGTATAAGTACACAGCTATATTACGTGGACATTATTTACATAAGAACGCAACTGTGCTGACTTGGAACTTACTATGTATCTGTTAACAAATGCTAGTTTACACTGTCTGATTTCATAAAAATATAGTGCTTAGTCCTATTCCCTTTGAAGTCACTGGGTGCTCTATCATAGACCTCATTATGATGGTGATTTAGCCCATCACAAGTAATCTATAGGCTACATAACACAGCATAGTGCCTTCATTCTTTGTGAGGGCCTTATATTTCCTGTACTAATTCAGCATAATAACCATGATTCTCTTTACATACAAATTACTAAACATGCTGCTTTACAGGCATGCAGGCAAGGTGCCTACACTATCTAAAAATATTTATATAAAATTTAAAAAAAATCCCTGGACTTTGTGGAAGTTCAAATCTAGATGCAAACATTTCGGCTTGGAGTCCTCCCTACTCTGGGTCATTGTTGGTGGGTTGCTAAATTGTGAAGCTGATGGTTAAGAAGGATGATCATTATTTTAATGATCAGCTGATTTTTTCAAAAATAAATTACTTATTGATTAATTACATTATCTTGTAAACCCAACAAATAGGAAGTAAAATACTAGATATAGTATTTTATAGAATAAACTGAACTAATAGGCTGAGATTTTCAAAATAGCCTAAGAAAGGTGCCCAACTTCTACTGAAAATCAATAGAAATTGGGTCCCTGAGTCCCTTAAGCACCTTGGAAACCCCAGCATAAATTAGGAAACTGCTTCTCGAATAACATATTCACAGTGGTACTAGGGGAAAATTCTGCTTCCCATTCCCCAGGACTAAATGTCACTAGACACAGTGGAATAAGTGCAATTTCACTGCAAAGGGGTTTCAGGATTTGGGAAGCCATGCACCAGAGCATGCAGAGTCGTCAACACATAGGAAGCTTGCACTGCCACTACCCAGGCCGTACATGTCCCATAAAAATGAGAGGACTCCTTTAGAGTGGTTCTAGAGTTCCTGGACCTTCCCATTTACCAGAGAGGACCAGGATGTATTGCTCCAGGAAGCTTAATAAAGATAAGAGGTTCTCTGGTTGCTGTGTAAGGCATGGGTCTTTGTGTTTATGCCCTCAAACTATACTCAAATCTCCAAAATGATCAATATAGCACATCTCACCAGCACTACAGCCACTGATTTTTAATTAGTTCAAAAATAGCAAAAACAATATGCTAATGTTTGTTGTTTTACTTAATTTCAAATTTACTTGCAAGCTGTGACCTTGTGTGCCAAGTTTTTGCCTAGAGCACGTTTTCATTATCAAGTTAACAACCCCAGAAAAAAATAAAAGCCTCACATTAGAAATAAAGTACTAACAGACCCTTAATTAACTATAATGATACTTCTGGGCACTGTTATACATTTCAGCTACAATTAAAAGCATTTCAAAGTACCTACAATGGCAGTTCAATCTATATTTCTCCCTTCTCCCTTGCTGTGCCCAGGGGTGGGGCTCCCCTCACACAATCAAATCCAGAAACCTGTCAGGGGTCTTTAGTGATTACATTGTGATCATCATGTTGAAATGGCACAGGCTCATGGGCTTGAATCATGAGTATGGCAGTTTGGAAGCTCAGAGTCAGAAGCTGCCTTCATTATCAACCCAATGAGCAACAACAGGTTTCAAAAATGGTTGCAAACATGGAGAGCTTTGTTCAAAATACTTACAAATTCTGGCAAATTGTTATTTAGGAATGGGTGAATTGGTGGAGAAAAATATAAAGGACTCACCACAGCACTGCCCACAGGTGTGTCTCTTTAAGATTCTGAAAAAGGTGCTAAATGGAAGTGACAAAATATTGTGGGAAAGTCAGTTCTCACAGTCTTTCCCGCAATCACCTAATGTACAAGAGCCAGAAATCTCATGAAAAAGCTTTTTCCTCAAGAAGTGTCCACCCAGTTTTGTAGAGTCAGGAATTTAATCTGGATAAGTGACTTGATAAAACAATTTTCTGTGATTTATTTCCCAAACCCTCAGGTTTGCCAATCAACTGCCAGGTCAGTTTAGTTCATGCTACCTACCCCACCAATGACAGATACCAATGCCTCCTTCTTTCAAAGCTAATATTTTTGTCAGCTCCACATCAGAAGCAATCATGGAAGTTAGGGCCTCGAGTACGTGCTACATAGTTCTCTCCCACTCTCCCACTCCACCCCAAAAAAAAGTTGAAAAAAACATATTTGAATAATGGAAGATAGTTTCTAAAGGACAAACAAGGAGAAATAATATTCTCACAATACAACCCACAGAGTATAACATCTGTTACTCATTTTAACATCTGTGAATGCCAAGCTATTTTGATTTTAAGTAATTGCATTGGAAGATGCTGGGGATTGTCCTATCAGCTTTTGTGACTTATGTCAATAACTGTATGGTACACATTGAGAAGTACTAGCCACTGGACTTCAGCATAGAAAACAAATCAAACAATTTACCCTAACAACAAGGTAATTCCTGAATTTGCCATTCTACTGATATGTGCAGTCTCCAAATAATAATTTATGTCAACATCTCTGCATACAGTAATTGTGTAGCATACAGAAAGAAAAGTAAATTTACATGCACCATGGTTCACCAACACTGGGACTGAAATTGCAAAGCCGTTTTAACCTTTAATTGGAAAAAGTAAATTTAATGAATATAAGTACTGTATTTACTACTCAAATTAAAAATGACAAACTGTCAAAACAGCAATATTTAATTCATAAAGATTAGTATATTGAAGGACAACATGCAAGGAAGGATTCTGCTAAATGAAAAAAGAATAAGTGATTACAGACAAAGTTTGCTGCAGCTGTAACGCAAACAATCTGTTTGACAGAGATCTGAACACTGGCTCATGAGCTCACTACTGTTTTATTTTTGTCCTATTAGGAAAAGAAAACTCTAAAATCTGCCACCATCGAGCTATCAGAAAATTCAAACTGCTTCCAACATGGGAGCCAAGACAGCTGCAGGAAACACAAGTCAAAAGTTTGGCATCACAATGTCATTCTACATGGATAATTTGAGGGAAATGACTATATAAAAGACAGTATGGTGTCAATACAGAATGCAAACCAGAAAAAAAGCAACGTCATCCATATGCACACTATCCTTACTGTCTTTTCCAGCTCCTCCCCCACCAACGTGTCATGCAACCTGTATAGGTTACATGGATAACAAGAATACCTAACGAAGTACAGACCTAATGCTTTATTTATACATGAGCTTCTCAGAAGTACAATGATGTGATAAGACTTATAGTGACATCTTGACTTTAACGAGACGTGCAGGCAGGCAGGATTCAGAAGTGCTGGCCTTAGAATCTGGATTGCTGGGATGGGGTTAGAGACCACCCTCAGATGGAGATGCAGTGCCTGTTAACTAGTGGCAGCCCTTATTAGGAGGGCTGCTACCTGTATTGACAGCAAATTGTTGGTACTTCAGTTTCGCTTCGGGAGGCTGAGGTAGGATGGCATAGGCCACAAGCAGCAGCAAGTGAAAGCATCACCGTTGTCTTCCATTATCTGCACCTGCAATATTCCTGGGGTCAATGCAGAGATTGTGAATTTGGACTTTCTCCAGAGCGCACAATATTTACTGGGCAAGTGACCAGCCTCACACTCCTTCAATCCCACGGCCACAAGTTGCCACATTTGACCACACTACAGCCCACAGTCCTGGCTCTCTCCTCTATTTCCTGCCCCCACCTCCTCTCTCTCGGCAGCCTGGCTACATAAATAGCTATGCTACTAGCTGGCCATGAGCCTGCTTTCCTGCAGAAGCCCTACTCACCATGCTACACTGATTACTTTAGTTGCCCATCTCTTTATTTATTAAAAAAAAAAACATTTTTTCTCCACAAAGAGTTCAGGTGCCATTTTCATTTTTAAAGGGACAAGACATAATTCCATTCAATTTCATCATGCTCCCTGATGTTCTTTGGTTGCCATTGCAGGTTCTTCCTCCTCCACTCTTTCTGCAGCTCCCTACCACGCCCCCCAGGCTTTGACAGCATTAAGATATATAAGGTAGCCCCGAAAGGATAGAGGCAAAAAGAGAGAAAAGCTAGAGGAGCTTTGCGAGAGGGAAGCGAATATGTGGCAGGGAGGGAAGCAGGAAGACAGGACCGGAAGAACAGAAAGGAACATGCAGTGAAAAGGACAGAGAGGAGTAAACAGGAAAAGAAGGCCCATGGAATTAGATATTAAAACATAGAAGAGGTGAAGACAGACAGCTGGGAGAAGGCAAGGGCAGGAATGAGTGAGCTAGATGGAGGGGTAGCATTTGAGAAGGAAAAAAATTGGACGAGATAGAGGGGAAGGAGAGAAAATTAACTGTTGGAAAAAGACAGAGGGGAAAAAGAAAGAGAAGGAAAGAAAGTTGAGACAAGAAGGTTCTGAGTGGGGGTTAAGGAAAGCAAACAAAATGTAAGGGAGAGAATCCATTTCAAACTTTTATTAATTGTTCATAGATTATCTAGACTGAACTCCTGCACAACACAGGCTATAGAACCTCACCAAGCAACTCCTGCATTGAGGCAACAACTTCTGGCTGAACTAGAGCACATCTTATAAATGCTGTATAAAAGCTTTCTGTGTATGTTACTTTTTGTAGACGAGGAAGGGTGTTTAAGGGTCCTGGTTAGGAGTCTAATATTGTTATAATCTATGTATGGAGAAGGAAGATAATCTGCTTTTATATACACAGAGACAGATGACACCAGATGTAGGTTTGGTTTGGCTCAAATGGTAAACACGTGAGAGCATTTTCTGCCCAGGATTTTATGTGCAGATTGGCAGTGTTTTTAACAAAGCATAATTTGCCATTTATTGTTTATTTTACAATTCTAAATACATAAATTATTTTTACTAGTTTATTTCTAAATGTTTTGTCCCCAAATTCTGAAATGCAGGAAATTATACTCACCTTTTCAAAGTCTGCCAAGAGAGGGCCCCCTACAATTAAAAATGAATCTCGCCTCTCTATTTTATTTGCCTAGCTCTCAGTCTGGCACACACCAAAGGGAAGAATTAGGATTGTGTGTCCAAGTGGAGACTGTAGAGGATTCTTCCAGGGTTCTAGGAAGCTCTGCTTGTGGGGGCTGTGTGTTTCTTTGACACCTTGGCTACAGTGGAAAGCTTCATTAAGTAAGTGGGGTGTGCACTGTGCTCTAATATCAGACTCTATCCAGTCTAATCTCTTCAGGTAGATTGTTCCTTAGACAAACACTCTTCCCTGAAACCTAACACAGAGTACCAAGGAAAAATAGAGAAGGAGGAAAGGCTAGAGCTAGGTCTGATCTCATTCCCTCCCATAGTTCTCCTGCCTACTCCATTACAAAAATAGAGACCTGGTAGCTCCCTTACCTACCAAGAATTTCCCCCTAGCATTCTGAACTCTAGGCCATAGTCTCATGAAGCCATGAGTGTCTACACTATAAGCACAATGGGCTGGATCTGCTGTAACTTACACTGGGGGTCCCCTGCAGAAGACAAGAATCTGAACAGTGCAAAGGTGGCTTAAAAGCACCTCTCCCACCCACCCACCCTTCCCCCACTTGGCTCTTTCTGTGAATCACAGGAGATGCAGCACAGACTCTGCCCTTTCATCAAATGGAAGTAAAATAATGAGAAGGCAAACTGTACTTTTAATTATGTCTGATGTGCCTAACACTTAAGGCTAGCTCCTTTTAAAATTATGTTATATAAATAAAATTCATAAGCATGATCACTTAGAAAATTAAGATTTTTTTTTCCAAAAATCACTCTTTAACAACAATCCAGACATGTTCTTAACTCAATTTTTTTCAGATTGAAAGGTCAAATGAGTTACATAATACACAGGAACATAATCAGTGGATAGATTTTACCTGTATGAAAATAGATTGTTTTAGTATTCTCCATATTTAATACTCCACTAGCTCTACTGTAACAGTTCTTACAACACTGCCGAAGGACAGGTACGGTTACTGTACATTGGAGTTCTTTAGTAGCTAATCTCAGTAGTTGTTATTGCAGCCTTCAAAGAAAGAAAGAGACTATAATTTATTTTCTTAATCTACATCAAACCCTTCCAAAACAGAAAGAATGAAATTACATTTTTAACACAGCAGACTGGTGCAGCATCAATAAGCAGAAAACTCTTATCCATCTTGAAACTGATGCTTCCATTCTCCAGCAACCGTACCATTACAGTCTAGGTAAACAACAGAAACATTAATATAAAATACAGTACTTGACCGTAAGGAAAGCATTTCAAAATTATGTACAAACGTATCTCAAAGGGCACACTGATAATATATATGTATGGTTAAAATGAACTGTACTCTAATATGTTAACCAGAAACAGAAAATCAATAGCTACGTTTTTACTTTTCAGTCTAAGAAAAACACATGCTGACTGAATATTTAGAATGCTTGACTGAACACTCAGAGTGCTTGATTGGATATTTTTACGTGCTTGATTTCAATATTGAATATATTCAGGATGAAATTGCAAATGGATGTAAGGAATCTAGAACTGCAAAGATCTCTTTGATCGACATTACGATAGATCGATAGATATAGAGATAGATAGAAACTCATTTTTAAAATATGAACACCTAGATATTTAACATTTGATATCACCTCTCCTTAGCTCTTTGAAGTGTTGGAGATGTTTTGATGCTGTGTTTTGCTGATGGTCGTTTGTTTTGGGTTTTCTGAATAGCTGGGGGGTTTTCTGTGCCAGCTGGAGAATTTTAAAATACCTAATCAGATATGAGAATGTTGTATTTAAAATATGCAAGTGCTGGAATCAAGCTATGTTTTCCCTGGTACATATTAGAAGGGTAGAAAATCTCACTACACATTAGTAAATACCCAATTAACTATTAGTGTCACTACTTTAGCAAAAGTGACAGTTTCTTATGTAGATTTCTAGCTCCGGGATGAGGAAAGAGTGGCATGTGAACAACACACTTAAACCTGTGGATATGAATTCTGTAAACACCAGATAGGCCACATCAAAAGCCCACTAAAGTCAAAGGGAGGCTTTCCATCGACTTCAGTGGACTTTGGAGCAAGACCTGAGAACTCTGGTCTTTATAGATATTAAGTTTTAGCTAATACCCTGTGCACACTGTTGTTTAAAAAAAACAGATTTTAAAAAGGGTATCATAAAAATCTTAAAGTGATATAAAGAACCAGAAAAAAAAAACTTTCCTATCCCAACATATCCCTTACCACAGCATAGCTTCCATCTTTCCTGGGATGGAGGGGAAGGAGTTGGCCTTTTGCCCCAGGAGGCGGCCCCAGCATGAGCAGTCAACACACAGGAACTAAAGAAAGTGATTAAGTGATTTAGTGATTAAGGGGCACCCGACTACATGAGGGGACAGTATAAAGCGGTACTTTAGGCTCAGTCGGGGGGGGAAACAGGGACTGGGAAGGGGTGGCCTATAGAGTCTAATAGAATGACAGCTGTCTGCAGTACAGCAGCAGCCAAAGGTCCAGTGTGCCTCTGGAGGCACCAATGTGAAGCACTGGGGAAGGGCCAGATGGACTTGGGGAGCCCTGATACAAGGGTGAAATGTTGTATGTTAATAAAACCAGCCTCTCAGGAGGGAAGATTTTCACTTGACGCTATTATTTTGTGGTGTATAATTACCAAAGAGGCACTGTGATGCACCTAAGATGGGAAGGGTAGAGTGACCCTCTTACATGAAGCAGTTAACTAATACCAAGTGGTGTGCTGAATGTCTCAAAAATATACTTCCACAACATAAGTGAAACAAATGCTAATAACCTCATTTCAGAGCATGAGCAGCAAATCATTGCATCCCCGTTTATAGTATTTTCCATTATTCTTACAGCTTTACTTGCATATGTAAGCACTCTTCTAGGAGCAGTAATAAACTAAAAAAGTGCTTAACTAATTGTCTTATTAATCACTTTCCTAAAACTTGCTAATATTAAGCAGCACTTCATAAAACTAGCCTAAGAGCAGAGAGAGCCATTATTTATAATATCTTTGGTAATTTAAAATTATTTTAAGTGGGAAAGTCAACATTGGAATAGTAAAGAAAAAGTAAGTCAGCCATTGCTAACTTTAATGAGGTAATTTACAGTAAGGTTATAGCTACACTATGAACTAAGGGTGTGATTCCCCTGCTCATGTACAAATACTCGCACTAGCTCTCATCAAGCATGTGTGAATATAAATAGCAGTTTAACCACGGTAGCTTGGATAACAGCAGTGGAGACATGGCAAAACCAGGGGGTATGTACTTGGTGCAGGTAGCTGTGCTTCTGCTACAAATATCTGTGTTACCACAGCTGCACTGCTATTTGTACTCATGCTAGGCTGATGAGAACTAGTGCAAGTATGTGTACCTGAGCAGGGAATTACACCTCTAGTTCATAGTGTAGACATAGCAGAAGAAAGGAAAGAGTGGCAGTGTAGATATTTTCTCACCGCACTTCCTCTAAACATTCAGGTACCGATATGTCTTTGAAATCAGTAATTTATTATTCTGTTCTATCCAGGTTCTTATCACCATAGCATCTGAGTGTCTTCCAGTAATGCATTAAGAGATGTAGCTTACATCTGTGTCGTGTGAGTCATTCTGGGACTATTTCAATTTGGAGAGAGAGCTAATGAATAGATTAACTGTGTCTGGGGAGCCATCACTGACTCTGACGGCTTTAAAATAATGACACCTCAAAAGAGGCGGGAGGGAGTGACTTGACCCAGGAAGGAAGCAGAGAGAACATGCCTGACTAGACCTGAAGCAAAGCTGGCCATTCTCACAGTTATCAGATGGAGAGGAATAGTTTAACAACATAGCATCATCTATTACAGAATCCTGCCTGGTAAAAACAACAACTTACTGCAGCAAACCATATACACCTCTACCTCGATATAACGTGACTTGATATAACATGAATTTGGATATAACATGGTAAAGCAGTGCTCCGGGGGGCGGGTCTGCGCACTCCGATGGATCAAAGCAAGTTCGATATAACCCGGTTTCACCTATAACGCGGTAAGATTTTTTGGCTCTCGAGGACAGTGTTATATCGAGGTAGAGGTGTATAATCCATCCTCTCCTAGAAAAGAGATATGGCAGATCTTTAACAAATTCTCATAGATCCATTGAAATCAGTGAAGTTTGAATCAGTTGAGAATCCGCCCCATGGACGGGATGGCTACATATGTTTTCCAACCTTTAATGCCTAACATTCTCTGGTAAAGCAAAGGTATACATACCTGTTAGGATGTCATCTCTGCAAAGACAAGGTTCCAAAAAACATTGGGTTTGTTTGTAAAATTATAAGGTGGTGGCAATTTGAACCTCTGTTGCATTGCTTGAAGACTGCAGTCTTTAAACAGTCCTGGCCCTGGTATCGGGAGGTAATGGTTTCACTTTCTCAGGGCTCTTCTGGCACCACCTCTCCAGCTGGTAGTAGTTCAGATCCTCTTCTGGGGGTTTATCGCTGTCCAATTGTAGTCCACTTCCCCAGTGGCCTGGGGAGGACCAGGCCTACCAACTACTCCAGGTCCCAGCCCAGGGACCCAAAGAATAGCAGCCACATGCCACTGTGTCTCTTTAGCTAAACTGCCTTAGTTTTCTGAGCCAATTCTCCACAGCTTCAACCTTCACCGATGCCTCACCCTTAGCTCAGGGCTCTTCTGTGGTCAGGCCTGGCCGCCAGGCAGGAGCTCTTTCTCACTCCCCCAATCCCTGCCAGCACGGAGCTGTCTGTGGTGCTGCAGTTCCCTTTGGCTAGCCAGGAGCACCATTCACACTCCTCTGGCTCCAGCAATGAAATGTCTGGTTCTGGATCTGCAGCTCCTTTTTATATGGCCCTTCAGGGCCCTGTTTGGTTGCTCCATGCAGCCTCTCTGCTTGGCTAGCTCTTTTCATCCTCCTCCTGATTGGCTGCTTCCTGCACAGTCTCTATAGGTTGCTTGGAGGATTTAGGTTCACTGCTCCTTTCCTGGGACAGGTCTGGCAGGACCCTGAGGCCTCCAGCAGGGGACCTCTGGGCTTCATACACCCCATCACAGACATATATTAAAACAGAGAAGCATCTGAAGGAAATGAAGCACACTTTATCTAGACTGCATTTATCTAGCACAGCATTATCTAGATTGCATTGGAAAGATGCCTGCAGTGGCAGTCAAGCCACAGGGCATTTCAGGCAGTAAGATAAATGAGCAGCCCAAGAGGTAAGAAAGGAACAACAGGGAATAAAAGGCTACAGTGTCAAGGAAAAAAATATATTTTAAATAAATTGTTCAATAGATAAGATTGTATGAAATGATGAAAAGTTATTTAAATTGTGTACAGAAATGATTGCTCATTCTGAATAACTATAACTTTTTAAAGAGAGGTAATGGGAGAGTAAGCATTGTTGAGAAGTTACTGGTTGTGGACAAATCGATCTAATTTAATGAACATGCTATTCAGTGCACTACCATAACTTGAAACTAACCAAAATACCTTCTAACTCCTTTATCCTCAGTGTGCTGATGATCTCTCACTCTTCCTGCTGTGCATCTTTCTTTTGCATTTGTTTTTCTCCTGCTTCAGCATATTACCCATAATATTACCTCAGTTCAATTTAATCCTGACACTACTGCATTCCATAGTTTTATAAAAAGATTGGCATGTTTTTGTTCTGTTTTTACTAATATAAACTATGGAACAAATTAAAAATTAACACTACACATGCCCCTTTAATAAATCTGTTTGATCAAATTAGGATAAAATATCAACAAATTGAATACTTGGCCAAAGATTTACACTAACAATGTAGAGAGTGCATAATGTTGGGAATAAAAAAAAAATCTACTGATTTCAGGTTTACAAACATCCCCTCCTGTAACTCTTACTTGAGTAGGCTCACTCACATGAATAAGTTTCACTCATCTTAGACAAGGTCTACACTAAAAGTTAGGTCAACCCAGTTCTGTTGCTCAAATATCCACACTCTTGAGAAATGTAGTTAAACCAACCTAACCCCTGATGTAGACAGCACTAGGTCGACATAAGAATTCTTCCATTGACCTAGCTACCACCCACTGTGGAGGTGGATTAACACAAGTGATGGGGGGAGTGTAGTGAGTGTCTACACTCAAAGCAATATAGCCACACTGCTACAGCAGTTTAAATCTAGACATAGCCCGAGTAAGAACTGCAAAATCATTGAGTTAAGGCAGCACTCCTGCATTAAAAGCCACGGGAAGGATTTTGGGGGAGAAAATAGCCACAAGGAATCCTTCATGGAGATTCCCCCAAATCATCCTGCCCCCCATTAGAATAGGCCATAGAGACAGACCCCAAAACTTAGTTATTCATGCCACTGCACTGGTAGCATCAATATTATTGAGACACTGAGCTATGCAACAACAGCATATTGAATGCACCACACCACATCACCTTACTAATCCTTAAACAATACGATCATCACAGCAGGAATGGCATCTACCTCTGTTTGTTCAACAAGGCTGTGATTTTCATTGGGACCTATGGGTACAACTGTAATAAATGTCAATTACAAGCTGTCCTGCTGGCCTCTTATATACACTGCATAAGAAGACAGACAAAATGGAACTCTGAGATACTCAGCACATAATTTTTGAGTCCTCTTATATAAAAATAAGCAGTCACTGAAAGGTGACTCCATATAACGCAGCTATGAACCACAAACATGTCAACATCCCTCCTGAGCACAATGAAACCAAGGGCAGTGAAATGTATCAGCAGAGACACATCATCTTTCCCTGGCTATTGCTAGGAGGAGATCAGCAGCCAATGCCAGTGGTGCAATTTCTGTCCCATACCATATCTATAATCAGACTGATTAGAGTCAAGGCATCTGAGGACTCTAGGTATTAGCAGCCATTCACATGTTTACACACTTTAAGAAATGGGAAAGAGAAGATGTTAAAAGACAACTCAATAGTCTTGAAGAGCCTAAAGCAATTTGGAAGGTTCTAACATCTTTAAGTCATTTTATATGCCCGAGGCATCCCACAATATGTTCTGAAGGTGGTTATGTAGTACACAACTATATCCGATAAAGCATCAGAAAAAGAGACTGTGGTCAGATATAATTCAGTAATATATAGCAAAAGGGAGAAAAGAGTCAGGGCAACACCTACTGAGAGGTATGGATGATGCCTTAATCCTGTCCTAGAAATCGTTCTGCTGAGTAGCACTGACAGAAGCATTTTAACAGGATGGATTCCTTTTCTGAAGATATAAATTCAATGCTATTTAGGGCTGCTCATGAGAAATATGTGAATAATGTTTGATAGATTAGAATGACAGCATATGTGAAAATGCCCTGATCCCCCTCTTAGCAGCCCAATATTCTCCATTTATATTTTGCAAACAGTAACCTTGGGCATTTGCCAATAAGCAAGTAGGAAACTCATCCAAATGTATGAAGAACTGCATTTACTGGGGAAAAAAATAAAAATAACCCTTTTAAGACTTTTCCAAAGAAGCCATACAGCCCTGGTTTAGAAAGCACTGCAGAAATGGATGTTCACAATTAATCTACCAAAGCATTACACGCCTCCCAAAGCATTTAGCTGGTCTGATTTTTGGCACTCTACCTTTAATCCTGTGAATGAAGAATAACTCATTTTAATTATAAAAAAGGAAGGGGATCTTTTACCCCATTTCACCATGACCTTCAACATCTATGGAATGTGACTTTGGAAGAGTCATATTTCTATGTGCTCCATTGTGTTGACTATCAGTACAGAGTGATCTTGTTGAAGAGACAAGTAGTAAATTATACAAGCAATTTAGCAACTGTATGAAGGGAAGTATTCCAGGTCCTTAGAGAAGTGAAAAATTGATGTGAAAGTATTGGCTTTTTATCTATGCAGCTTTTAAAAATCTTGCTTTAATGTGCATCATAGTGCATCTAGGATATCACAGTGCTAAGGTAGGTAGGGCTTTTTCAGGCAGCTAGCTAATCAGGACTGTGGCAAAACCTACTATACACTGACTATAATACTAACCCTGCACCAAAATACTCTGAGATAGCTATACAATTAAACCATTTTCCAGAAGTGTAACGTGTATTAAGACAGCAGCAAGTTGAATATTAGATACCTATGGCTAAATTAGAATTTTATTGCAATTGTCTATGGTGATGACACAAGCTTACTACACATTAGTATACAATACAGATGCAATGACATATGATACCTCATAGGTGGGTCTCCTGGTTTGCCATAATTCTGAGACCACTTCAGACACCAAAGAATGCAGAGCCAGCTGAAAAAGGGAACTAAAACCAAGAAGCAATGGGATTTCTTTCTTCTCCCCTTGCTTTGCTCTTTTAAAACTCTTTCTGTATTGGTGACCAGTTAACAAATGTTAATAAAATGTCATCAAGAACAAAATGGAATGGCGGGGGGGGCAGACAGAATAGGGAAAAGAGAAGAGATGAAGAGAAGAAAGAATGTATGAGGGAGAAAATACAGTGAATGTGGAAAAGAAATGACTGGGGAGGAGGAGAGAGTCTAATAATTAGTAACATTTCCTTTGTAGTACTTATGTAAGCAGGGACTAGTACTGTATACATCTGTACGCCTGGTCAGACCTAACTCTTACTAGAAGGACAACAGAAAAAGGCCCATTATTAGAGAGATTAGAGACCCTAAATTCTATATAAAAGAGGATTACACAGACTTTGTTGAAAGGAAATTTCTCCCTTTCCACTCACATTCAGCAAGCAATGAAACTTTGTTGTGTGTGACATTTCTTACAGAAATAGATGTGATATTCAGACCATCCAAAGTGACTTCTCACCAGGCCTTGAAACACATCTAAATCAAATCACCAAGCTCTGGCTGCTGTTTTCCTGTTTCTACAGTAATATTTTACTCCAAAAGAGCCCATAAAATTTACTTGTAAAAACAAGTGTGCTCACCTCACCATAGTCTCAGCTCCTTTTAATACATAGTTGCTAACCACCATGCAATCCCTCTTTTATTTAAAATTCTGATATCTACCCTGCCTCATTTCCTTATGACAGAGCTCTAGATTTTTTTTCTCCTAGGAACTTTCCTTTGCTCCTTTGTTTTCCTCCCTTCCCTATTTCTGAACTTCATAACTTTTTCCAAGTCTTTACTTCTCTCCTTCTTCCACCATGCAGTATAACAATGTGCCATTGAAGGGCCGCAAATCAAAAGCTAAAAGCAAAAGCTAAAAGCAAAATGCCCTCCGTACCCCAGAGCACAGAATTTCCACTACATATCTGACATGTCATAATAATAAAGAGACCCTAAAAACTTACTCATCTAGAACTACGGTCAGCACTCACACACTTGTAGATAAGCTTTGCTTTGCTCTTTGATGCTGATTGAGTGCATCTGACTGTGTTAAATAGGTGAAAAAGAGAGAGACTGCTTCTGGCAATTTACTGAACCCCTCCAGTTTGGTCATACAGAAAACCAGCAGCAAGGTTCTCCTTACAGAGTTTCTTCTGAACTCTTCCCATTAATAGGCTGGAGGTGGAGCCAGGGGGAGAAAGTCTATTGCTCCCTCATTGAAGTAATAAAAAGGTCTTCTCCCTAAACCAATGGAACTTGAGAATCCACTGACCAAACAGAGCCATCCACACTGGCTAGTGTGTCTACACTGGCTCTTGAGTCCCCTGCCCATCCTCTGACTCTCAGTGGAGTTATACTACAAAGGAATCTTGTAGAGTTGGCTGCTACAAGATCCCACCCTTAAAAGACAATGTAATTGTGGGCAAAAGATAATACACCCCCAGGGTTTTCAACCCTTCCTGAATGTAGATGCCAAGGAGAGCATTCCCAGGAACATGCTAGATGGGTTGAGAGATCCACATGTGAATCTGGTGGGAACTATTAGGCCCTTACACATTTAGGGCTTGTGTACCTTTTCTTTTGCCTCTTTTAATTTTTTAAATGTCTATTTTAAACAAATTTGCACACTGAGTTGAGTTGAGCTTGGCACCTCCTCTAGATTCATCTCCCATGAGCTGGAAAGCACGGTCACTACTGAGTCCACAAAAAATGAAGTTTTTCCACTTTGAGAAGAAAATGATCCTCTCAATCCCAGGTTTACCTCTTCCTTCCACTCTTCTACAGATGTCAGGCTTTTTGATCGGGTGTTGTAGCTCTCCATTGAAGATGATTCCTTCCAGGAGCTGTACCCTGTGGGAATTGATGCTGTACTATAACTCCAGCAACAAAACAGAATCTGTACTTTGTAAAATAAAGCTAATGGTTTCTTATATTGGGTATAAAAGAAAATTCCACAGTGCCTAGAACAAAAATTAAAAACAACAAAATAGAGGGCCAGAGACTCCATGAGTATAAACCTCCTTACTGATTCCAATAGAGCTGCACTGATTTACACCAGGTGAGGGGCAGGACCGAAGTATCTATTCATTCCATGTCACTTAAGTTAGTTATATATCAAGGTCACTTTCAAGTACTGTATATTCACTGTTGTATACTCCATTTTACAAAAGAATAACTGCTTGTACATACATTCTTTGTTTGCAGTGCTACATTTTAATAGTCATTTCAAGAGAGAATTAAAATTCAGAGTAAAAAAGACTAAAATGTCATTGTTTACTGTATTAATTATACGAGCTTTTTCATCTTCTTTTCCTTATTTCCCCACAGACAGAAATGTTCTATATAGATCTTTATTTGCTATTACTTTAAAAACAGATTCCTACTTCAATAGAATCCTAAATTTCTAACATCAACTTAAAATTTGCTTTTGTTTAAAAAAAAAACAAGTCTCAATTTTATTTTCACAATGGCTGAACAAAACATTGTCTTGCCACAGTCTAAGGACAGGGTAGGCACCAAAATGGCAGAAACTAAAAGGCAGCAAGGCCTAGTGAGTGTTAAACCTGGCTTTTTAGTTTGTTTTTCATTTTTTCATTTTCCTTTCTGATCATTAATAAAAATGACGGCCTCTGATCCTGTAAGATACAAGGCATGGTCAGACCCCTCAGATCTATATGGAGACCCACTGATTTCAACGTGGGCATATGGCCAACCACACAGAGAAACTGGCAGAACCAGGGTCTTATTGATCAAAGGGAAATAGTAAAGGCAAAATTCAGAGGAAGTAAAAAAAAGAAAAAACATTGTCTGTCAAGTAGATCACCTCAATCCACTTTGGTTACTGTATTTGAAAAAAACATATAGCTGCCAAGTCTTGCTAAAAACAGTATGGATGGTCTTTAGCAGCTTTGAAAGTAAGAATCTACAGAGGAAATCCACAAGCAACGCATGCAGCCCCTGTTGAAACCTCAGTATTAACTTTACATTCTGGTCACATTCCCATTTTACACTTCAGGCAAATATTTATCTTCTCTCTCTCATTTTTGTCCTAGTTTAGGATTGTATTCTTAACTGATGTTTTTTTCCAGAGGACACGCTTGCCACTCTCCTTTACTTATTGAAGTTACGTTTATTTTTATATAGTTGCAGTCATTTACGTGGCAGCTCAGCTTTCTGTTTACTTCCAGTCACAATATCTATATTCTGTACACATACTTGGTCTCCATCCTTATACTGTAGCCCTCATCGGTGTATTTTATTATTTTTAATAGAACTTAATGATACAAATTTCACATCATTTGGTCAATCAATATTACAGTGACATTATTTAGGCTGTTTATGCTCTTAATGTAAAGTTAAATACTATAAGAACTGTACATGATCTTTAACGTTGTTGCCTCTTCCCCCCTTTACCCCCCGTCGGCAGTCGGCAGGGGAGGAGGGGGCACAGCAACGTTAAAGTGCTGCCGCAGCAAAGTACTCTGCAGCGCTTTAAGGTCCCTGCCCCTTTTGCCCCCCGTCGGCTGCCGCAAAGGGAGCAGCTGCCCCGGGCCCTTTAAATCACCATGGGAACCCCGGGCGGCATGGACCATGCAGCCTGGAAGGGCTGGCTGGGGGATGCTGATCACTAGCCCCATCCCTTCCACCCAAGGCTCCGCCCCTTCTGGGGGCCAGAGCCACACCCACCCCACAACGGTAAGCATCCTGAGTTATTTTCACCCCTGTGTAGTAATAATAATGTTTTTATTAGATTACACATTTGAATTTATATTCTTGCAAAGTGCCGTTAACACATAGGCCTGCAGTATTTGGGATGCTGTGAATACATATGTAATCCTAGGTCATTATACATGTATATATGGATATCTTGCGATATTTCAGCATGGCCCTCTTAACCCGCGGTCCATAAATACACGGTCATGATGGCTTGACTCCCAACATCCACGCGTAAATGGGTCTGTACTGTAGTCTAGTGTCCTGCGGTCTGTAATACTTTGGTCCCATTTTGGTTATTGGGTTTAGTATACAGGTGCTGGTGGTGTCTGTGGCCTGCAATATAAAGGAGGTCAGAAGAGATAATGTAGTGGTCCCTTCTGGCCTTAACCTTACAAAATGGAACAAAAACAAATTTCAAAACTTTGCAAGTTGCCGCGAAATGCAGTTGTAACCCTCCTACCTGCTCTAGTATGTAGGGTTTGTGCTTGAGCTATTACATTTCCATTACAACACAAAGCTGCACTATAATTAAGGTTTCACACATTCATAACTTTCCATTCACCTTTGGGGCCAAAATGTTCTATTCTTGTATGAAAATTAATTTAGCCCTGTAGCAAGCCAATAACCAAAGACGCCACATTCATGGAGTTCCTAAAAACCTGGAGACAGAACATTTTGGTAGGAAAAAAGTCTAATTCCAGAGGCAGGGTTTGCTATTTGGAGAATAATAATGTGATGTCAACAGGAGATGGCTTTTCCCATTAACTTCAGTGGAATCAGGGCCTGATTTTCAGAAAGCACCAGATATGTATAACAAAAGCCTCTCTTCAGGGCTAAAATCTGGTGTTCAGCATTATTTCAATATGGCACTGAGTGTTTATTTATATTATCAATATTAGCTGAATGCTACTTTTACATATATGCCAACATGACCATACACAGAAGCATTATCTTTTCCTGTGAGTTTTTCTACAAGTTGCCTAACAACATTGTTTCTCATCTAGGGGTTTGGCTACACTTGCAGCTGTACAGCGCTGGGAGTTAAAGCTGTCTTTGTACAGCTGTGTAGGGAAAGTGCTGCAGTGTGGCCACACTGACAGCTACCAGCGCTGCAGTGTGGCCACATTTGCAGTGGTGTTGGGAGTGGTGCATTATGGGCAGCTATCCCTGCGTTCAAGTGGCTGCAACATGCTTTTCAAAAGAGGGGGGTGGGGTGGAGTGTGACAGGGAGCGTGGGGGAGACAGAAGAGAGAGTGGATTTTTGGAACTGACACTGTGTCAGCTCCCTGCCTTGCAAGTTCTAAGGACTTGAAGAGACACAGCACCAACCTTCAATCATTTTAAAAGTTTCGACCCCTTCCCCCAACCCTCTCTCATTCAGTAAATGCAAATAGCCTTCAGACCAGATAAGCAGCTGCTCCAAAATGCCCCCCCCCCCGGGCTGCTTCTCTCCTCAAGAAAACATTCCAAAGGGATCCCTCTGCCTGCCTCTGCTCGAGCTGTGTTGTTGTTTTTTAGATAAGCAGCTCCGGGAGCCCCGAGTTCACAACAAAACAAAGAGTGTTATCTTTACTTAAAAAGCATTATGGGAAGGTTCCAGAGGTCAGTTACAGCGTGGTAAGATTAATCACTGTTTACACTGGCACCCCAGTGCTGCAAGAGCAGCGCTATAGTCGTTATTCCCCAGGCTGAGGTGGAGTACAGCCAGCGCTGTAGCCAGGGAGATACAGCGCTGTATGTGCCTTGCCAGTGTGGACGAGGAGTAAGTTACAGCGCTGTAAAGCTACCACCAGAGTGTAACCAAGCCCTAAGTAGCATTAAGTTTTGGTGCACAGACAAGGAGCCTTTTGTGCACTCACATTTTGTAAATTCTGTCTTGTGCATTTCTATATATTTGCATCCAGGTCAATCACTTCAGCCTATTTTCCTTTGGGCTTGAATGAAATGTTCTACATTAGTCAGTTGATTGTTATTAACCTAGTGATATTGTATCTTTGCATAATACGGTTTCATCTCTAAATGCATGTCAGAATACCTGATCGGCCTATACATTTGATTTGATTACTTGTGTATTTCAAAACCACAATTGTTTAATGAGCAGATTATTCTGTAGTTTAAACTTGATTAAATATTGGTAGGCAGAGGGGTGGGATGGAAGGATACCAGTCAGGATCCTCTGGTAGGTATGAGCACAGGCCATAGCAGATGAATGTGCTTTTTATAGTAGAAACACTTATCTTCTCAGAGCAAACATTCTACCATCATCAGCTTCTTCTTCTTCCATCCCATAGCAAGCAGATGTCCATCTTACTTCTGGTTGGTCATACTGGGTACAGGTGGCTACTATTGTGAGGAGTTGTGGCTTTATGATGCAGGGGAATGATGGAAGGGAGTAGGAGTGAGTGCTTTTGCTGGCATTCAGAAATATATTTGGATTCCTTACTTGGTCATTGGCCTGGACCAATGCCTAGAAAAACTTACTAGGCCTGAAAACATTTGCTCTGGTCAACACAATTATCAGAATTATGTGGTTTTAATGTATTGAATACATAATTGAGGCTATAAACAAAGTGTGTTAAAGGAAAGCTGGGTCTTAAATACTCAACCTACTAATGAGACCAATTTCAAAGTTCAAGGTTTAGCTGAAGCCAATAGAAAACTTAGTATCAAATAATGAAGCTACAATGTTTCTTAAAAAATAAGTTGCTTCCTTTATATGTGCCTAATAATTTAGATCCCCCATGTAACCAGCTCCTGACTATCTCAAACAAGATGCAATGTAGCACCCTTCTTCCGAGAATTAAGCCTGCTCAGAAACACTGCAGTCCGGTAATCACGTCCCTGAACAAATCTGTGTTGTAAAAGTATCAGATAGCACTGCGGCAAACATTCTCTCCCCTGGTCTGTTGAAGCAAGTCCAGATATTTAAAGAAGAAGTATCCCCAAAAGTTATTAAGCTTGATACCACAAGAACCTTCAGAAATATTGGATCACTCATTCATACCTTTAACCAGGAAAGTAACTGACTAGTAATGAATTTATGCCTGTTACAACATCCTTGTTCACCATATCAGAAGAGAGGGAAAAGACTGAATTAGCATGGAACCTGAGCTACCTTGAATAACTCTCTTGCTCACATAGGTGCTTCCTCCATGTCAGGTTTGAGGCATTTAGAGCAGGGCAGCATTAGGCAGTCTGCTCTATGCTGCCAGTTCTGTGGATACAGAAGGGTTCAGACTCTAGTGTTACCACCTTACACAAATCTCATATAAAAAGACAAGAAACAGTCATTCTAGCTACATTTATGTCAGCTAAAATCTGACACTGAAAGAAAGAGAGATTCTGTGCCATTAAATCAGAATTTTGAATACAAAAACATGTAAGAAACATTTTACGTTGAGATGCAAAAATGATATGACAGTATGGCAATAAATGTGGCTCCAGCCCAGGGATTGGTAACTATGTGAGGTAACAATAAAGCAGTCCTTCCTCTGCATGCATGCACACCACTGAGACTCAGGGTATCTGAAGTTTGGCAAGGCAATGATTTTCACACCACCTCTGGAATGACTCAGCATTTCACCTTTCCTCATCCTGCTGGGGAGCTTCTGGGACACAGCAGAGGCTGGCAGCCTGGATGGAAGGCCTCTTCCCATAGGAGAACCTGCAAAGCAGCCTTCGGACTATGGAAAAGATGGATCCTGGGTGCTAATAAGGGAACAAGTTCAAGAATATTTCATTTAGTGAGAAATGACAGGTCTGGGTTCTATCAATAGACAAGACAGAGTTACAAAGGAGACTTTCACTGTAAATAAATGTTAAAAAAGCCAAAGCCAACAAAAAAAGAAAACTATGTTAAAAGACAAAAAAATGCATGGAGCTAACAGTCAACATGCCAGCCAACCAACCAACCATAAGCAGAGCTCCTACAC
The DNA here is from genome assembly GCF_016161935.1 of Mauremys reevesii. Classification (NCBI taxonomy): domain Eukaryota; kingdom Metazoa; phylum Chordata; order Testudines; family Geoemydidae; genus Mauremys; species Mauremys reevesii. The sequence goes on along the minus strand of NC_052629.1, from coordinate 25,034,922 downwards.
CCAAGGGATAAGACGCCAGGTTTTCATGTAAACAACAGAGCAGTAAGGGGCACAGTTTACATAATTTACATTGTACATTGATAAAAAATGTACATAAATAAATGTAAAACAAAGAGAATAAAATGTGTGCTAAATTACAACTAAATCCTAGAAGTAACAAAACACACTCAATCCCCAACCAAGTGCCATAAATTTGGTTTGGTTCTTTTGGATCCCAATCTTGCAAACATTTATGTACATCAAATCATATAAGATTAGGGTTGGAAAAGAGCTCAGAAGTCCAACTCCCTTCTCAAAGCAGGACCAACCTCACCTAAATCATCTCAGTCAGCCAGGCCTTAAAAACCAATAAGGATGGAGATTCCACGACCTCCCTAGGTAACCCATTCCAGTGCTTCACCACCCTCCCAGTGAAATAGTTTTTCCTAATATCCAACCTAGACCTCCCACACTGCAACTTGAGACTATTGCTCTTGTTCTGTCATTTACCACCACTGAGAACAGCCTAGCTCCGTCCTCTTTGGAACCCCCCTTCAGGTAGTTGAAGGCTGCTATCAAATCCCCCCCTCACTCTTCTCTTCTGCAGACTAAATAAGGCTAGTTCCCTCAGCCTCTCCTCATAAGTCATGTGCCCAGCTCCCTAATCATTTTTGTTGCCCTCCACTGGACTCTCTCCAATTTGTCCACATTCCTTCTGTAGTGAGGGGCCCAAAACTGGACACAATACTCCAGATGTGGCCTCACCGGTGCCGAATAGAAGGGAATAATCACTTCCCTTGATCTGCTGGCAATGCTCCTACTAATGCAGCCCAATATGTCATTAGTCTTTTTGACAACAAAGGCACAGTGTGGACTCATATCCAGCGTCTCCATCCACTGTAATCCCCAGGTCCTTTTCTGCAGAACCGATGCTTAGCCAGTCAGTCCCCAGCCTGTAGCAATGCATGGGATTTTTCTGCATGGGGCCTGGGCAATTGCCTTGCTTGCTACCCCCTAATCCTAGCCCTGGCTTTTATATGCAGAAAAATAGTTGTTGTAGCACAGGGGTGTGGAATTTTTATAGCAAGTTGGGGGGGGGGGTCACAGAAAGAAAAAGGTTGAGAACCTCTGCTTTAAGTTATGTATATGCATATGTGTTTGTAGGATCAGGGTTTTAGCTCTTTGGGGCAGATATCCTTCCGACTATGTAACTATGAAACATCTATCACACTTTCAGGCACTAAGACACTGCAAACAATTATACATGTGAGAAGTCCCAATACCTTCTATAGGGTTGTTCATATGATAAAACATGCATAACTATTTGCAGGCTTGAAGCCCACATAAATAATAAAAATAATGCACAGATATGACAAGCGTCATATTAAAAATGGAGACAGTATACAAATGAATTATCTTTATGTTTTCATTTGTAGATCATGTAGTAGATGTAATAGATCATGTGGTAGACACAAAATATTATTGCTTAACAAACCTTCTAAAAGTATTTTCAAAACTTGCATGGAATTTTACAAACTCTCACTAGTGTACTTTAATAACCTTTTCCACATTAAGGGAGAGTACACTACATGATGCAGATGCTGATTAATTATTAATATGTTTACAACAGTTTAAGGTATTTTGCAAATACTGAGCTAATTGCTATAATTGTTTTATTGATATGAAGATTGCCTGTGTGAATGTTGTTCATGGTTCAAAATAATGGGAGAAACACAAACCCCAGAATTATAGTTCTTTAATAAAATTTTCAAAGAGCACAGAGGACACATATCCGTACTCTGAGCATCGCAAATGGGATCTGTTGCATATTTTCCTCCACAACACCTGAAATGAAAAGGTGGTGACCCTAATTCAGTATGCTCCTTGTAAGTAGGAGATTTTCCCCCTCTCACTGTTCAAGATGGAGGATTCCCATGCTTCCATTCACATGTATTCATGAAAGGGTGTTCTGCCTCCGCATTGTGTGCTCAAACTCCAGTGAATACCCCTCCACTGGGGCTCTGTGTAGTTGTAGGGAGAGGACTGGGGGCAAACCAGGAGAGCTGGGTAAGCTCCTCTGAATTCTTCCTCTAAAACGTTGGCTGTATTAACTGGTGCAGCTTTCTCCTCTGTGCTCTTCTCTAGGAGGCTTATTCACGAAACTGTAGTAGACCTGAGCTCCTGGATAATGGGGCTGGGCTTAGTTGAGCAAGAGGCACTCCCCTGCATCAGGTGGGATATGTGGGTTAAGGAGTTGGAAGCCCCAGATTTCTCCATGAGGACGGGGCGGTGAGCCCACAAAAGAATTGCTGAGTTAGGAAATTACTCTCCTACGAAGTAAAAATGGAGTCCTTAGGTTTTTACAAGTAGATCTCCCGGAATATTTTCCAGAATGATCCTGCTTCCAGTGAAGTTAAGGGCCTCCTATCTCATTGATTTCACTGGTACAGGACTGGGCTTTTAATGAGCATCAAAGGCTTAAGAAGATCCCAGTGATCCACACACATGCTATCTCAAATGTCCAAAATTGCATGTATGAAGAGACAAAAAAAGGATTAAATATATGAGCTTCTGGATAAAAATCAAAGACTTTTACTAAACTGACTGCATAGGCTGCGGCATTAGGATTAACTGAACGTCAGTTTTTATATTTCACACTGTTAAAATGGATTATAACCTAGATCCAGTCTGAGCAGAGTTATGCTAGAGCATTGCCAGGACATGGAGTGGTACCACATTCAACATGTATTTAAAATTATTTTATTTTAACTATTCTAATTCTTTACAACAGTTTTGGGATATGTCTACACTGCATCTGGGAGTGAGCCTCCTAGCCTGGGACCACGTGGTAAGGTGCTAAAATAACTGGGTAGACATTGCAGCTTGGGCTGGATCTTGGGCTCTGAAACCTGGCATTAAAGCACCATCTGCACTGCTATTTTTAGAGTGCTAGCGTGAGCCTGCTAGCAAAAGTCTGTGGATCTGGTTTAGGAGGTTTGCCCCAGATGCAGTATAGACATATTCTTGTTGGTTTCAGTATTTAACAGGGGATATGATTAACCTGCAGGGTCTTCTCTCTTCCTTTATGTTCTCATCTATAATCTGAACACCATGGGCCAGACATTGGGCTTCTTGCAAGAGCTGGAGATAATGAATGCTGACCTGGCCCATTTGCGATAAATGAGCGTTTTCCAGCAAACCCATTATCCTCCTTTATTCTGACCTCCAAAGCAACCAACCCATTCCTCTTCATCCTGTCTCCATCCTCCATTTACTGAAAGACAGTATTTCCCATTCACAGTGCCTCAGTGGAACTGCCCTGGCTAAGTACTATACATGCTGAAACTGTGAGAAAAGGAGATCTTTACAGACCATGCAGAATTGATTTTTAACAGTGAAATGGAGGAAATTGTGTACTGGGGAGCAGTACTCTCTAAAGTCAGGAAAAATATTCTGCAAGAAATCTAGCTATTTTTTTGAGTCCTGCGAAGAATGGGAAAACTTGTGATAAGCACACAGCCCTATAAAACAACATATACAATAATAATATAGATTTTGGTAACCAGCATTATGTAGTGACTACCTAGAATGCCATGACTATATAATATGCTATCTGCTCACTGATAAAATATTGAGCTTGTTTACACATTCAGAACTGTCTGTCACCCTTCACGTGCAGCATGCTGATCTTTGTCAGATTCAAGAGCAGGTCTGTGCTTACACACAATTCCCTCAAAGGCAACATCAAAGGCACCATTTCCCAGACTGCTTTTTATTTTTGTTGACTCTATTGATTTTGTGCCAGAGTTTAGTAGGATTCAGTTTTAATTGATAGTCTTGTAAGTTCCGTCCCTGGTTTAAATTATTAATGAGCACCATGTCTCAGTTATCTGTTTGCAGCACTCTACTGCCTCAAAAGTAATTGGCTTCAATATATAACACCTGAACATTTGAACAAAGAACGTGAAATATTTGTCTGCTGTGGCAGACTAAGAGATTTTGGCACATTTGAGCTCCTACAGTCCAGGGTCTTTGAGTGCTACTATAAACATAGTTTTGAGAGGTTTATAACTTATCCATAAAAATTCTCGGTGGACCAAACTCTGACACACAGTCTTGAGCTAGGAATGATTATTGTTTGTATTCTTTTTGTTTTAAATCAAGGTATTTCAGTTTGACAGTGTTTCACTTGCCAGAATAAAAATGAAACAAAAAAATCCCAGAATGTTATTCAGATGCTTTTGTGTCTTCTTATAACTTAATTATTAACTTGGAAAAAATTGATTGTTCAGTAATGTGGACATTACCTCATGTTACATATGTGGTGGTGATACCCATATGACAAACTGCAAAATAAGTAATAAATTACATTTATCTTGTGCCTTTGACTCTCACTTGAACTCCACCCAGTAATTTATCTCTGCTGGAACTACTTCTAACAATACAAACCTTTCAGTGGCTTCCAAACTGACTTTAAAAAAAAGCATTTGCTACAAATGTGCTTCTTTCTTTTCCCTAAACATAGAATCCTGGGCCTGAGGCCTAAGATGGCAGTATTCAATTCTGGCCCATTTTTTAAAGTTATTTGATTTAGGAACTGGTGCTTTTTTTATACCTGAAGAGGAACTTCAATGTAAAAATACGTGCACTGTTTCTTTAAGACTAATAGGAAGCCAGGCACAAGCAGAACTGCTTATATGGATTTCAGAGTAGCTGCCGTGTTAGTCTGTATCCGCAAAAAGAACAGTCTACTGGTTCCAGTCTATGCATCCGATGAAGTGGGCTGTAGCCCACAAAAGCTTATACTCAAATAAATTTAAGGTGCCACAAGTACTCCTGTTCTTTTTGCTTATATGGAGAAGGTACCGTGCAGCAGCGGAAAGTAGGCCCCCTTTAGGGAGAATACTGTTTTACTAGAAGTTCCTTGCTCGGTGTTAGAAGGAAACAGCCATTTCTGAAGCTCTTTGCTATTGTCACATGACATGTCAGAAGCTGACCCATTTTGAGCCAACATAAATAAGAGGAAAAGAAAATGGCGAAGGTCAATCATCTGAAAAGCATTGTTTGCTAAGTCTATGGGATTTCCTAAGTGGAAGGAGCGCCTTACCACATTCTAAAGAATCTTAACACAAAGAGCATTCAAGTGCAGCCCAGAGTCATCAATTCACGCATTGGGAAGGAAAGCTGAAAATACTCATAAATCATATGGCTTTACCGAGAAAACGTTGAAAATAATTACCATATCTTTCTTTAAAAGTTTGATGAGCATTTCTTTCTAAAAAGAAATATAATATATGAATTGATGTACTTTTAAAAAAGACTATGCATAGACGATCAGAGAAATGCATAGAAGACCAGAGGAAGTGTTCATACAGATCCTATGGCCAGAATACTGAACTACATAGACCAGGGATATGATCCAATCTTGCAAATCATATATTCTTACATTCCTATATCAGAACTATTGCATGTATTGAGTACTATAAAATCTTGGAGCAAATTCATATCTTACCTGTAATTATAACAAACTGCTTTTTTAAGTTCTTAAGAGAGACTGTTTTAAAAATACATGAGAGTATGCTTTTGAGGATCTAAAGAATCTATTGACTGCCTCTCCAGTAGTGGCATTTTGTGATGCTTCCAAGCGTATGCCTCTTTTAGCACATGCTAGCAGCAGCTATGGCAAGGGTGGGCAAACTACAGCCTGGGCACCACATCTGGCCCCTCAGACATTTTAATCTGGCCCTCGAGCTCCCACCGGGGAGCAGGGTCCGGGGCCTGACCTGCTCTGGCACTTCAACAGGGAAGCAGGGTCAGGGGCTTGCCCCACTCTGCACATGCCGTGGCTCTGCGCAGGTCCCGGAAGCAGCAGCATGTCTCTCTCCGGCTCCTATGCATAGGGGCAGCCAGGGGGCTCTGCACACTACCCCTACAGCTTCCATTGGCCTGGAACCATGGCCAATTGGAGCTGCAGGGGTGGTGCTTGCGGATGGGGCAGTGCACAGCACCACCCGACTACCCCTTTATGTAGGAGCTGGACAGGGGACATGCTGCTGCTTTCAGGAGCTGATTGAGGTATGCACCACATGGAACCTGCACCCCGATCCCCTCCCATGCCCCAACCCCCAGCCCTGATCCCCCTCCTGCCCTCCAAACCCTTGATCCCAGCCCAGAGCATCCTCCTGCATCCCCAAACCCTCATCCTCAGCCCCATCCCAGAGCCCACACCCCGAGCTGGAGACCTCACCCCTCCTGCACCCCAACCCCCAATTTTGTGAGCATTCATGGCCCGCCATACAGTTTTCATGCCCAAATGTGGCCCTCAGGCCAAAACATTTGCACACCCCTGAGCTATGGCCTTAGTTCCACAGAGATGTCTGAAAGCACATAGCATTGTTCCTTCAGATGGCCTTCAGACCAGAGCTATGCAAATAACTGATATTTCAGTGGCTGAATAGAAAAATTTGAAAAACATTTCATTTCATTTGGAGAGGATTTAACCTTTTATCAATACAACTGAAGAGAAATTGAAATAAAAGTAATTTCAAATCAAAACATTTAATTTTGAAAATGTTTTTAAAGCTGAGGGTTCTTTCTTGGGAGGATTGGGGCTCAAATAAAATAATTCAGAGAATCTGACACAAATTTGTAAAATGTTTCAGTCAAGCCTAATCTGAATTTTTCTGGAAAAAAAAATGTTTTGTCCAAAATATTTCACTAAAAGTGTCGCTCTGCATCAGGCTCCAAAGCTAGGTATACCCAAATAGAGAGAGAAAGTTTGATGAGTACATTTAAGATTTTCACAAGATGTTTTCTGGCTCTGGATAATATCAAGTTAATGACAGAATATAAATCATTCATACTAATGATGAGTAAAGACAAGGTGCCCCACAGATACTAGAAGTTTACACCTATTGCAAAATGTACATCAAGGAAGTCTTTTGTGGTGTCTGGCACCTTACTGAGGAGACTTTTGATCACCCATATTCTCCAGAGATGCAGAATGATATAGCAGTATGTACAATCATAGAATATCAGGGTTGGAAGGGACCTCAGGAGGTCATCTAGTCCAACCCCCTGCTCAAAGCAAGACCAATCCCCAGACAGATTCTGACCTCAGTTCCCTAAATGGCCCCCTCAAGGATTGAACTCACAACCCTAGGTTTAGCAGGCCAATGCTCAAACCACTGAGCTATCCCTCTCCCCCTGTGGGTGACATTTTGGATGGCCTGCCAGAAATTAGAATTGATTAGAATTCTCACTAGGGCTCATACAACTGCAAACTACAGGTGCAATTTCTTACTCGAGTCCCATTTTAGCCAAGTAACCTCTTGGCAATGAGAAGGGAACCCTCCAGCCTGGTGGTCTCATTACCTGCAGCAATCATTGTGGTCCCACAGTCCTCACAGGATGACCAGCGAGTACAGGGGGGCAGGGAGAGGGTACATTCATAGAAAAAGAAATAAAAAGAAAAACAGTTCTAATGAATCTGTAGCTTTGCTGCTATCTGGAGTAAGTGTTCTGATGGAGGGAAAAGTCCTTAAAACTAATTCTGCTGTTCCTTCAGGCCACAGAAGATCTCTGCAAGCACATCATCTGTGAAAAACTGAGTCAGATGTGCTGAACTAATATAATTCACTCTGTGAAAATCATGCACATTCAAATGGGAATTCTAGTCTGAGGCTATCTAGCTTTTTCAAGGCAAATATTCTGTAAAAAAATAGTATAAACATTTTCAGAAACAATGATAAAATACATGTTAGCCTGATATAATGTTACTGACCATTTTATGCAATGCTTTTTTAAACTTCTCATTTTGTCATGTCTCTTCAACAGGACTTTGAGAATGCTATCATTTTAGAGTTCATTATTTAAGATAAATATTTCTGCAGAAATCTTACCCAATAAAGGGACATGAACTAGAAATAGAATTTCTTTGGATGCACTGAAAGTTCCCAACATACAGGAGGTACAAGACTTTAGCTACCAAACAAAAATGTGCAGGAGCAAAAACATAGAACAAAAAAGCAGCAATTAGTGCAGAAGGAGATTCTATCCGGTTACAAATTCCCCATCAGAGGAGTCAGCACTTTGTTTTTTCCCCTGGGACCCCCTAAATCAAATGAGCCTGTATGAAATACAGAAGTAGATATATAATTTTTGGCCCAGACTAGGAAACCTCACCAAAAAAAGTGCAGTTGTATTCAATTCCAGTACTTGGTAATGGTTCAGGTTAGTTCTTATTTTCTCTGAATTAATTTGCCTGCATATTTTACAGGCATTTTATATGTCTGAGTAGCAGCCACTCTGCTACTCACCATTCCTTCTAATTTCTTCCTGGCTAAATGCAGCGACTCCTTAAAATGTCACAGATTCATGCACACCACCTCCAGGTGGAGAACCTAGGCTGACAACTGCAGCGGACTTCTGGCTTGCAGTGATTGTCATTAAGTCATCACTTAGTAATACTTACCACACCAATTCTCTCCTATCCTAGGTCTACATAAATATTATAGTATCTCAGATGGCACTGTGTGTTAACCTCAAATAAACATCATGACAACCCACTGGTCTTCAGCCAATACGGCTTTCCTATCCTCCCACTCAGGGAAGTCTGCTCACCACAGAAGCACCTCAGTCAAGAGATCCCATAGGAAATAAGTGCTACGTATATTAAAGAGGGTGTGACATTTTTGTGGTAGGCAGGTCTTAGAGCCCTCACTTATTGTTATAGTTTAAAGTGATGAGATACCCAATAATAGAAAATAGTGTGTCATCATTCTGCTCAAATAAACATAATTACCTGAATTACTAAAATCAAATGTAATCTGTTTTCATTTCAATGGAAGTAATGAAGAGAGTAGGAGATCTGATAACCTTTAAAACTCATTGATGTCTCATTGTTAAATTGTAAACCCTTTGGGGCAGGGACTGTCTTTTTGTTCTGTTTTTGTACACAGCCGGGTCCTGGTCCATGACTAGGGCTGTAGACACAATTGTAATTTAAATAATAGTATAAATTTTGAGATATATTCTATTTAGAGAAATAATGAATCTTTGTAAGGCAATAGAATCCTTGCTGACCATGATTTAGTCTCCCTGCAAAGTCATAACATAGATTGCTGCTATGGAAATTATGATGTCACAACAATATTATGACTTCAAATGAGGAACAATCAATAGGAGCTTAAGAAATAAAGGACTGGTTTTCAGGCATACAATAAAGAAAAAGAAGTATGGGCTGGATGAATGGACTATAAGGTGGATAGAAAGCTGGTTAGATCGTCGGGCTCAACGGGTAGTAATCAATGGCTCCATGTCTAGTTGGCAGCTGGTATCAAGAGGAGGTCCCGGGGCCAGTTTTGTTCAATATCTTCATTAATGATCTGGAGGATGGCGTGGACTGCATGCTCAGCAAGTTTGCAGATGACACTAAACTGGGAAGAGTGGTAGATATACTGGACGGTAGGGATAGCATACAGAGGAACCTAGACAAATTAGAGGATTGGGCCAAAAGAAATCTAATGAGGTTCAACAAGGACAAGTGCAGAGTCCTGCACTTAGGACGGAAGAATCCCATGCACTGCTACAGATATGAGTCAACAGTGAGCCCTTGTTGCCAAGAAGGCTAATGGCATTTTGGGCTGTATAAGTAGGGGCACTGCCAGCAGATCGAGGGACGTGATCATTCCCCTCTATTCAACATTGGTGAGGCCTCATCTGGAGTAGTGTGTCTAGTTTTGGGCCCCACACTACAAGAAGGATGTGGAGAAACTGGAAAGAGTCCAGCGGAGGGCAACAAATATGATTAGGGGGCTGGAGCACATGACTTATGAGGAGAGGCTGAGGGAACTGGGATTGTTTAGTCTGCAGAAGAGAAGAATGAGGGGGGATTTGATAGCTGCTTTCAACTACCTGAAAGGAGGTTCCAAAGAGGATGGATCTAGACTGTTCTCAGTGGTAGCAGATGACAGAACAAGAGTAATGGTCTCAAGTTGCAGTGGGGGAGGTTTAGGTTGGATATTAGGAAAAACTTTTTCACTAGGAGAGTGGTGAGGCATTGGAATGGGTTACCTAGAGAGGTGGTGGAATCTCCTTCCTTAGAGGTTTTTAAGGTCAGGCTTGACAAAGCCCTGGCTGGGATGATTTAGTTGGGGATTGGTCCTGCTTTGAGCAGGGGGTTGGACTGGATGACCTCCTGAGGTCCCTTCCAACCCTGATATTCTTTGATTCTATGAATACTATCCATTCCTTACTAATGCACTTGAGAGATATAGAAACTCAAAGGGTAAGATCTAGGAAGCATATTTTCTAACCAGAATCATTTTTGTTCAGTGTTTTCTTGAATATATTTAAAGTTCAAAATATTTAAAAAAAATGACTGAGCTGCTGGATAGTACAATTGTTTAAATGTATAAAATTGTAAATTGTAAGTTCATGCACTATGAACATTAAATCTGATATTTACTTAGGTCTCTGGTAATTTATATTCTTTGGTTCTTCATTTTGTTTAGCGCGACATTTTGACAATTTTACAATTTTTTGTTTTTGTTGTTTTTTTTAAGTTTGGGCAATGTTTTGGTCTTTAACACCAAAACGTGCTGTGTTAAGCTGGCTGCTAAAATCTAATTTAGTAAGCTCCTTAGAGTTCTGTAGCATGATCTTCTGACAAACTCATACAAGATTATATAGAAGCTGTTTCAGTGATCTCTCTACATTCAAAGGAAGAGCTGAAGATCAAAATATATTAAGCAACAAGTCAGGTCATGATTCCTGCTGGTTATTTCTTGTATAAATGATCATGGAAGTAAGACCCATATGATTTTTATCTTTGTATCAATCATAAATAATTTTCCTTTTGGTTTGGTTTGGATGTCTTACCCAGTGAGTAGAAACACATATCAAAAATAAAAAGTAATTGGATAGTTGCTCTTCACTTTGCTGATTTAGGACTTTTCATTAGTTTTATTTTGGAAAACTCTGTTGTGCATACTTTTTTTATATAGACAGTGACTTGTCTATTGCTGTCTAAAATTTGCCATGTCATGTATTTAAAAAAGCTTATAAAATGATTACATGTTCAGAAAAGTTAGCCTTATCAGAGCAGGCATCAGTAACAAATTCCCTTTCAATCAGTTTTCTCTTTTATAAACAGAAACTACTGAAAACAAGATAGGTAAAATATTATTCAATATAAATACTGCCATTGATCTGACTGGGTAGGCTTTCTGTACATATGCTTTTGTATATATTTTTAACAGGCTAATTGTGAAAGCTTTATTCATGGTGGAGCAGGAGCAGGAATTGAACAATTGGGCCATAAATGTTCATTTGTTAGCAGTGAGAAAATAACAGTTCTGATACTGCAAACACTTATGCACATTTTTGCCTTTAATGGGAATTGGATCAGGCCCCTAGTAAATTCTTGCCTAGTCTGTCTGCTTAGACCATATGTCTAGCCAGGGACTTGTCTTCCTTTATGTCTCACTGCAACCAGGCAACAGAATGGAGACAAAAGATATCTACTCAGATACCTGTTGCCTTCTATGTAGACCCAGTGCTTAGGAGAGAGAAACACTAAGATCTGCAAGGAGGTGAGCCATGCTACCCTACCCCATTCCTGATGAGTAAGGTTAACATTCTGTCATGGGTATTTTTAGTAAAAGTCAGGGACAGGTTGAGGGCAATAAACAAAAATTTGTTTGTGACCTGTCCCTGACTTTTACTAAAAATACCCTGCAGGGGGAAGGACTAACGGTGGGAGCGCTACTGGAGGGGTCATTGTGGGCCACTGCTTTGGCCTCAGGGTTGGGCATGGGACACTGCTCCAGCAGTCCCAAGGACCGCTGTTCTGGCAGCTGCAGGGTTGGTCACTGGCTGCTGCTCCAGCCCTGCCACTGTTCCTGAAGCAGGGGCTGACCTAGACGCTTCCCCCACACACACTGCTTCAGCACTGGGGCTGCTCCAGCCCTGTCACTGCAGAAGTCACAGAGATCCTGGAAAGTCTCGGAATCCGTGATCTCTGTGACAGAATCATACCCTTACTTGCATCCGAAGAAGTGGGTATTCATCCACGAAAGCTCATGCTGCAAAACGTCTGTTAGTCTATAAGGTGCCACAGGATTCTTTGCTGCTTCTACAGAACCAGACTAACACGGCTACCCCTCTGATACTTGATACCCTTACTGTTGAGATATGAGTAAGAGGCTGTCTAGGCTATTCACACTCGGCGGATAATAAGGCCCTTAGTGTCCCAGGAAGAACAGGGGATACAGATGCATGCTTTTGTGGAAAAGCCTCTGCCGGCTGCCTTAACATTCAATATGAAAACATGGATATGACCATAGGAAAATCAGCAACAACACTCAGGTGGTGAACAGCATCATTGTAGCTCTACTGATCAGAGGCATGAGGACAGGATATTGTACACAGTTGCACTTATTAAAGTCAGAGATTTCAAAAGTGTTAAAAATTGATCTGCTTTCTGGATCTCAGCCTCTCCATGCAGGCAGGACAAGCAGATTTTTCTGTGCTCATATAGACAAGTTGCTAACCCTGCTACAATGCAAGATTTTTGTCATTCAGCTTCCCCACCTTAAAGGATACAGGGAAAGAGAATTTTAAACTCTCCTCTGCTCCCTTGGCTGCTAGGTAGCCATGTCAGTGGTTTAGCTGTACTTTTAGCATTTTGTCTGTTTTTATAAGGACAGTCTCAATTTTTGGGTCTTTTTCTTATATAGGCTCCTATTACCTTCACACACACACACCCGTCCTGATTTTGCACATTTGCTGTCTGGTCACCCTAAATGTAACTGATGTTTTTCCTTTTAACGCAATACTATTTTTGAGGGAATGTGTCATCCTCTCAAGTGCTTTTCCCCTCACTCCCTTCATAGGATCTCAAAGGTAAAAGCTAAAAGAACAAAGAGACAAGGGGGGGGAGAGGGAAATGTAGCAATAACCTCTCCCAGCCACACCTAAAGAGGAAGCAGTGAGAAGAAGAGGATTTCTTCTCTTTCCTTCCCACTTCACAGTCACCATTGGCCTCCACAACAACATGACAGGCAGTGTGTTCAACAAAACCACCTCTTCTTTAGGGTGACCAGATGTCCCAATTTTATAAGGACAGTCCCGATTTTGGGGTCTTTTTCTTATACAGGCTCCTATTACTCCCCACCCCCGTCCCGATTTTTCACACTTGCTGTCTGGTCACCCTCTCTTTCCCAATCTAATGTTAAAATGACTGGAATCTGAAGCTAAAGAAATTCAGACTAGAAAAAAAGTGCAAATGCTTAACACAGAGAGTAATTAACCATTGGAACAGCTTGCCTACAGATGAGACTGATTTGCCATCACTTGAAATCTTTAAGTCGAGATTGGATGTCTTTCTAAATGATGTGCTGTAGCCCAACCAGAAGGTTACATGCCTGATGCTGAGTGAAATACTATTGCCAGTGTCACACAGGAAGTCAGACAAGATGATCATAATGGTCCCTTCTAGCATTACATTCCACTGATGTTTTTAAATCAACAATTCACTCTTTCAGTAAAATATATAATTGGCTTCATCCACTATTGAAGTTTGGTTACAAATTAAGGGGCAAAGCCTACCCTCACCAAGTTCCCTTTACATTACTCTGGCACTGCAAAGAGAACATAACATTGTCCTAAAGGGATAGGTCGGAATTCCTTTTCCATAAAGGAATCCCAAGCTGGCAAAAAAAACAGATGTAGCCAGATCTATGAGACTCACTCTTGGTCCTCTCTAGCACAGAGGGTACGTTGGACTGAAATGGCTCTGGTGATCCTTGCAAAGGTTAACACTCCCAAGGGGTCCATTAAAGTCGGCACAAATCAGAGCAGCCCTGAAGCTATTCCAGCTTACATCCGCAGTATCACAAGGAGGGCTAGAAAAGTGGTGTCTGCTGCACAGTGTATAGAATAGAGTCACAAGTCGCTAATCTAGGGGGAACAGTTAAAAATAGTAGCATATCCTTTAAAAACAGCAGACGAAAATAGAGTATTGAGTATAAAAAGTTATTGGGCAGAGGTTCTCAAGAATAACAAACTGAGTCATGGAAAGATTGAGGTTTCACAAATTCTTTCCAAAGCAAATATTGGAATCCTTGAGTTTCCAAAATCTCAAAATTCTAAATAACATTTTTTTAAAAAATGTTATGTGGATAAAGGAGCCAAAGCCTCCACTCCTCATCCATCAAAACTCAGAGTAACTTATGTTGAGGAATCCTGTTTCCTGAGATCATTCATCAGCAGCCAGATGGTAGATAAGCATAAAGATTCTGACACTGTAGAAAATACTGAGACCTGAAATGGATGTCACTTAACTTTCTGTCAGTGCAGTATTTACTGTGTACCCTATTTTCTGAAGTACTGTGCTTTCCTCAGAAGTGGAAAGCTCCATTATATGTAACATAATTTGTCCCTAGGAGCATCAATTGTTCAACTTCAGATTTTCATAAGCTTTCCCCCAACAGGGTCGGGGGGGAGGGGAGCGGGGATGGGGGTAGTGGGAGGACAAAACTTCTGCCACAAGCAAGAATGATTTCCTGTTGAATACTGCCAGAAGAGACAACTTCAGACCAAAATCATATTTCATTAATTACAATAATGCCTAAATGGAAGTGGAGGGAACTCTTATAATGCAATGCACTGGAGGTTATTTTTGCTTGTCTGAGCATGTGTGCACATTACCAAAGCAATTACAGCCTCTATCCAAATAGACACAATCTCAGCTATTATGGCCCTAGTCTTGTAAACTCTTCATGCACAGAACTCCTGTTGTCTTCAGTGGAAGTTCTTTGCAAGGAGAGGTTAGTGGATTGAGATTTGACCATATATGTACTTACTGGATGAATAGATACAATGCTGTACATAGATTTTTTGATTTGCTGTACAATTAAAAGGAAGTTAAAAATATTTTAAGATACACATCTGTTTCTGTGCTTTATCTTGGAAATGCCTCCATATGGCCCTGATCCTGTTGTTGGATCCACAAAGATAAACCTTCATGCCTGCACCAAACTTAAGCAGGGCCCCACATGGGCACAGGATTCCACCCACAGGGGTTCATATGCAATATCAGGATCTATACTTTTCAGTGCAAGCAGATGTTATTGGGCAACATTGAGTGAAGGAACTTAACTGCCACCTTTGATGCATCAATCCAATATATTGAAATCCCAAATGAAAATGTACACAAGATTAACACAAGCAATATAGCAAAGGGTCTGTCTAGTATTCCTATTGTCAGTAGGTGAGTTTTTGCTCTATTTGCTGCTAATAATTTCATATTTTTGTTAATGCAAGGAATTTAGTAATGGAAGCATAACTGAGTATGTCATGTGTAACTATCAAGGCTGTTTGTTTGTATGTCATGGATATGACTTCCATAGCATAAATAATTAGCTTTATGGATTTTGAATAAAACCCATGATTTATGTCACCCTGGTCAGCCTCCTACTAAGCAATACTCCTCCATTAATTTTTTACTAATTTAACTGTAGCTGTTCAGGAAAAACACATGGGACCAGACTCTGCCAGCCTCTCTGGCAGCCAAACAGCTGGCATAACTGGCTACCTGTCAATTCCCCCTGTGCTTAGTGAATCACTGGGTGGGATAGAAACAGCATAGAACCCAGTTGCTCCCACAGTCTCTTCACTTCCTCTGCTGCCTATCCTCCCTGGACAAAAACTCTCCTTTCTGCTTTCTCACTGTGAGCACTGGGACATAATACCCCCACCCACCGCCCATGAGGAAAAAGTTGGTTACATAGTAAAACACTGCATCGCTCTGCTCAGAGCTGCCCTCTCGAATCTCATCCCTGAGTTTGGGGGGGCTCAATTCCCCTTTGCACTGTATGAAAAGAGGGAAGTATATGGCACCAAGACTATTGTTATGCTGAAAACAAAAATAAGCTCACCATAGTCCCTGGGCTCTATGCTAACCAAATTGTCTCGTTAAATACACATTGGGCAGACAGAATAACATGAGAGCTTCAGAAGAAATAGAAAGGGAATAAAGGCAGCAAGCAGCAGTCATTTTCTTATGCTTACACTGTACATTACTCTTCTTTGGTTTTCTTTCCTCACATTTTAAGACCTATTGTGTTTTATTTCTGTGTTACAAGATAAAGTGGCTTAATAATGAGAAATGCAAAGGTATTTCTCCGCTCTGCCTCTGTTTGGTTATTTTCTTTTCCCCATATGTTTTTCCAACTGTGCACGCTGCACAGCTCATAATAATGTATTCACAGCCAAGAAGAGACTGGAGTTTACTGATTAAGGGCTATTTTAAAATTTCACACATTCTTTGCAAACCTCCATTCAATAGTTCATAATAATTGTAAGCAGCTGAAAATAAAACAGATATGAAATGCTTGAGGTGCCATATCTTAGACTTATTAACCATTACAGGCCTAGAATAGCCTCTTAGTCCTTTTTCCCTTTCAAGCTGAAAATAATAATAATAAAAAAAAATACATCCTCTGTGCATGAATGTTAAAGGTTTCCTTGGTACTGCTACCTTGGAAACACTATGCTAAATGGGGACAGATGAAAATACATTATGTAGTTCATTCTCACACCATAATCTGTCTAGAAAGGTCTGACTTGGAAAACAGCACTGCTGAACTGAGGCATTGATATTCAGGCTTTTATTTTTAGATGAGTACTTCAGAATGCAGATATTTCCACTCTGTTGTCACTGAACGCACAGTAAGTCTCTACAGTTCTTTAAGATTACTTTTCCAGAGATAACAAGCATGCTTTGTATGCATCACGGACCACCGTGCGCTGCCTCCACCACCTTACCCCCAGTGCCATTTTTTCTGTCTGCCAGAAGTCTCTAGGGAAACATTCTAGAAGTGTTGTCATTTTCTAAACTACATTCCCTGCGGAATAGCATAGAAGCTTCCAAGACAACTGGACCCTTAAAACATAACTTGGTCTGTGCTAATGACCCCTTTATTTATAGAATCAAGAGACTTTTTGGGTATCTTTCATTAGGCAAAAATGAAAGGCATAAACCTTTTCAGACATGTGACAATTGTTTTGAGTTTCTAAGCGACAAGATCTCAAAGAAATTGTAATAATAAAATAATACTACAAATGAAGATACTGTATTTGAAATGTGCAATTGGAAGCATTGACACTTTGGTTTGTAATCTGTAATGATTTTAGCAGGTGTTTGGTCAACCGCACTGTAATTAAAGTAACTTCAGGAGTTTCATTATCGGGCTGGCTCTAGGTATTTTGCCGCCCCAAGCACGGCAGGCAGGTTGCCTTGGGCGGCAAGCCTGCAGGAGGTCCCCGGTCCCACGGATTTGGCAGCATGCCTGCGGGAGGTCCGCTGAAGCCGCGGGACCAGCGGACCCTCCGCAGGCATGCCAGCCAAGGCAGCCTGCCTGCCGCCCTCACGGCGACCAGCAGAGCACCCCCCTTGGCTTGCCGCCCCAGGCACGCGCTTGGCGTCCTAGTGCCTGGAGCCGCCCCTGTTCATTATACCCTTGTATATAATTTTGTTTCCCATATTTAAATTCCCATGTGTGGTCTGCCCTCCATTCTCCTCCAGTCCTTATGGAGCTGCCAGGCATTGTTTCTCCATACCCTATGGAAGTCTACTAGCAAGGGTCATTTGTATAGATACTCCTTGCTTCTGCTTTTCTCCCCTATTCACCCTTCTTGGGCTTACCCTACTATGCTGCCAGGATCATCCTCATCTGCTCTTGCCACCCCCATCACCATACAGTAACCCCTTTACAATGAGAGACTTGGGTTTTATTTGTAATCAAGGGAAATGTGAACTGGTTGATGCATGTGATTGACATAAAGCTCAGATTTCTGAAATTGGGGAACGACACGTCTCCTTTTTAAAAGAAAGTGTATGACCCACAAACCTTAATGAGGTGCAAACCTTAACCTGTCCTAACAGACCAAATGAAAGAAAACAAACTTTTTAATAGAGAAAAGCTGAAAATAAAAGGAAAGTGGGGAGGAACCTATAGACTGGGTTAATTGAAATTCTATGGTTATAATTGAAAAAGTCCAATAAAATAAAATATGGATATGCACCGATCCATTTGATTTAATTTAATCCATAAAACAATTATCCAATGGAAACTACTGAAGAGGTGTCAGCTAAAGGCTCAGATGCAAAAATTTTCTTGCAATGCCTTTGTCATCTTATGATTATATTACTACAGTGCACTCTACAACGAAGCTACATATGGAAACCATTTGGAACCTAAGGGTATGTCTACACTACAAGAGTAGTTCGATTTAACTTAGGTCGAATTTGTGGATTCGACCTTATGAAGTCGAATTTGTGTATCCACACTAAGGACACTAATTCGACTTTGTGAGTCCACACTAACGGGGCAAGCGTCGACATTGGAAGTGGTGCATTCTGGGCAGCTCTCCCACAGTTCCCGCAGTCCCCGCTTCCCATTGGAATGCTGGGTAGAGCCCCCAATGCCTGCTGGGGGAAAAATGTGTCGAGGGTGGTTTTGGGTAACTGTCGTCATTCAACCGTCACTCCCGCCCTCCCTCCCTGAAAGCGCCGGCGGGAAATCTGTTTGCTTACTTTTCTGGTCAGTGACAGCGCGGACGCCACAGCACTGCTAGCATGGAGCCCGCTGCGATCATCGCTGCACTTATGGCCGTTGTCAACTCCTCGCACCTTGTCGTCCACCTCTTCCACAGTCAGCTGCTGAGAAATCGGGCGAGGAGGCTCCGGCAGCGCGGTGAGGACATGAAGTGTCAGAGTGGCACAGACCTCTCACAAAGCACGGGATCCCGCGCCGCGGAGATCATGGTGGCAATGGGTCACGTTCATGCTATGGGACGGCGATTCTGGGCCCGGGAAACAAGCACGGTCTGGTGGGACCGCATAGTGCTGCAGGTCTGGGATGAATAACAGTGGCTGCGAAACTTCAGGATGCGTAAGGGCACTTTCCTTGAACTGTGTGACTTGCTGGTCCCTGCCCTGAAGCGCCAGGACACCCGGATGCGAGCAGCCCTGAGTGTGCAGAAGCGAGTGGCCATAGCCCTCTGGAAACTTGCAACGCCAGACAGCTACTGGTCAGTAGCGAACCACTTTGGCGTGGGCAAATCTACCGTGGGGGTTGCTGTGATGCAAGTAGCCCACGCAATCGTTGACCTACTGCTCTCAAAGGTAGTGACCCTGGGAAACGTCCAGGTCGTCATAGATGGCTTCGCCGCGATGGGATTCCCAAACTGCGGTGGGGCTATAGATGGCACTCACATCCCTATCCTGGGACCGGCCCACCAGGCCAGCCAGTATATTAACCGAAAGGGCTACTTTTCAATGGTGCTGCAAGCACTGGTGGACCATAGGGGACGTTTTACCAACATCTACGTCAGGTGGCCAGGCAAGGTTCATGATGCGCGTGTTTTCAGGAACTCTTGTCTGTTTAGACGCCTGCAGGAAGGTAGTTTCTTCCCGGACCACAAAATAAGTGTTGGGGATGTGGAGATGCCTACAGTGATCCTCGGGGACCCAGCCTACCCGCTAATGCCCTGGCTCCTGAAGCCCTATACAGGCGCCCTGGACAGTGACAAGGAGCTCTTCAACTACCGGCTGAGCAAGTGCAGAATGGTGGTGGAGTGTGCTTTCGGACGTCTCAAGGGGAGATGGAGGAGCTTACTGACTCGCTCGGATCTCAGCGAAACCAATATCCCCATTGTTATTGCAGCTTGCTGTGTGCTCCACAATCTCTGTGAGAGCAAGGGGGAGACCTTTATGGCGGGATGGGAGGTTGAGGCAAATCGCCTGGCTGCTGATTACACTCAGCCAGACACCCGTGCGATTAGAAGAGCCCAGCGGGAAGCGCTGTGCATCCGGGAGGCTTTGAAAGCTAGGTTCCTCAGAGAGCAGGGTAACCTATGACTGTCCAGTCTCTTTACAGAGAAGCTGAACCTGCCCCTGTTTCAGTTACTATTGACTTTTTTCAGCGGTACATACCCCGTTCACCAGGTTTCCCCCCTTCCAACAGATGTTTAAAAATAAAGTTATTGGAACATTTTTAATTAACAAAGTTTTCTTTACTAACGAATTTGCGTTAAAGGGTTCAAACAGGGACGCAGACTGAGGTGGGTACAGTGTGCAGTGATGTACAGACCGCTTCTACACTCGAGGACTGACAGGCTCCTGCTCCTACAGCGGTCTCTGGCGGGAGGACGGTTACAGGAGGGTGTGCAGGAAGGGGTGGGTTTGCAGGAAGGGGTGAGGGGTGTGTGGGAAGGGTGAGTAGGTGTAGGGGGATGATAGCTCTGGCTGGGGCTCAGGGCATCGGAGAGGTTCATGGCTAGGGTGGAAGGGCATGGTAAGGGCAGCCTGCCTTGCCATTTGTGGATGCCAGGCGCTCGGACCCTGGGGCAGCATACACCTCCCAGACTGACCTGGGGCAGCAGACACCTCCCAGAGTGACCCGGGTGCCTAGTGACTGCACTCTGTGTGTGACCTGCTGTTGATCCTGCCCCCATGTCTGTACCCTGGTAATGGTGGCCATCCTATGCAATTAACAAACCCCTATCTCCCCTTCACAAAAAATCTTCTGCAAAGAAACATGACGGAAACAGTAATGAACAGCAAACTATTTTTAATACTCAACTACACAGTTGGGGGATGAAACTGGGATTTTGGATTGGGTGAGCCAGGAAGGGAAGCAATTCTCATACTTTAGGGAATGAGAGCTGTTTGGTACATGAGCGCTCTGCTGGGGTGGAGTGACAGTTTTCACGGCCCCTAGCGCCCCTCCTTCTTGTGATTTTGGGTGAGGGGGGGACAGGACTTTGTGGCGGGGGAGGGCGGTTGCAGATACAGTTCAGGGGGGCTCTCTGCTCCTGCCTGCGGTCCTGCAGAACATCCACAAGGCGCCGGAGCGTGTCCGTTTGCTCCCTCATTAGTCCAAGCAGCGTTTGAGTCGCCTGCTGGTCTTCCTGCCGCCACCTGTCCTCCCGTTCGCTGTGTGAGCGCTGCTGCTGAGAGAGGGTCTCCCTCCACTGGCTCTGCTGGGCCGCCTCGGCTCTGGAGCAGGCCATCAGTTCAGCGAACATCTCGTCCCGAGTCTTTTTCTTTCGCCGCCTAATCTGCGCCAGCCTCTGTGAGGGGGATGCCGGGGCAGTTCGGGAAAGAGCCGCAGCTGTGTGATGGGAAAAAGGAAGTGATTTCCTTGCAAAGATACATGTTTGCGAACACTGAACACAGTCTAGTCTGTTTCTGTGAACAAGACCATACAGGGCACCTATCTCATGTGCTCTTCGGACAAGTTCGAATTTTCGGCATTCGCTTTCATTGCCTGGGGTCTTGCACTGGAGATCAGACAAGCGGGGCAGGACAGCAGAATCCATGTAGCAGCCAGGCCTGGTAAGCCGTAAACTTTAGGCTGCTTAACAGTTAATGGATAGCAGTGCCCTCCTGCTGCAGGCAATCTGGAAAGCATAAAGTCTGACCCTGTTCCAGCCCCTCGCGGCTGTCCCCGGGAAAGATCCCTGTATGCTTTCCCTCTGCAGCCTCCACCACGTGGCTGTTAAACGACGGTCATTGTTATGCAAAGGAAAAGTCAAGCATTCACAATAGTGACATTACAGTAATTCCCCTAATTAGATGCAGCAGTCGCCGAGCGAGATCACCCTGAGGCGGGTCACTAGGAGAGACAGAGAGCGCATGCTGCGTGAATCCCTGCACAGACCAGGGCCCTATGCTGCCATGCTGGTCGAGGCAATGCTCCCACTGTACCTGAGGATGGCCTGGCGCGGAAGAGTGTGCTTCCACGGAGCACCCAATAAGGCACCTCTCCCCAGGAACCTCCTGCGGAGGCTTTTCGAGTACCTCTATGAGAGCTTCGTGGAACTGTCCCAAGAGGATTTCTGTTCTATCCCTATATGTATTGACCTTCTTTTCATATAGTTTTTATTCCTGTTTTTTAAAAAATAAATGTTTACATGTTTATAGCACTTACCGACTGATCCTTCCCCTGATTCAGAGACCGGGTTAACGGCCGGGGAGGGTTGGTAGGGGATCTCTGTGAGGCTGATGAAGAGATCCTGGCTGTCGGGGAAAGCAGTATTGTAAGCGCTGTCGCCTGCCTCATCCTCCACAAACCCTTCCTCATCTTCCCCATCGCCGAACATCGCCGAGAAACTGCCCGTCGACACTATCCCATCCTCAGAGTCCACGGTCACTGGTGGGGCAGTGGTGGCAGACCCACCGAGAATGGCATGCAGTGCCTCGTAGAAGCGGCATGTCTGGGGCTGGGCTCCGGAGCGTCCGTTTGCCGCTTTGATTTTTTGGTAGCCTTGTCTCAGGTCCTTGATTTTCACGCGGCACTGCGTTGCATCCCGGCTGTATCCTCTGAGTGCCATGGCTTTGGAGACCTTCTCGTAGGTCTTTGCATTCCGTTTTTTGGAGCGCAGCTCCGAAAGCACAGACTCATCGCCCCACACAGCGATCAGATCCAAGACTTCCCAGTCAGTCCATGCTGGGGCCCTCTTTCTACTCTGAGATTGCATGGACTCCTCTGCTGGAGAGCTCTGCATCGCTGCCAGTGCTGCTGAGCTCGCCCCGATGTCCAACCAGGAATTGAGATTCAAAATGGCCAGACAGGAAAAGGAATTCAAATTTTCCCGGGGCTTTTCCTGTATGGCTAATCAGAACATCTGAGCTCGGACTGCTGTCCAGAGCGTCAACACAGTGGTGCACTGTGGGATAGCTCCCAGAGCTACTAAGGTCAATTTCCGTCCACACATAGGCTAACTCGACATAGCCATGTCGAATTTAGCGCTACTCCCCTCATCGGGGTGGAGTACCGAATTCGAACTAAAGAGCCCTCTAGGTCGAACTAATTAGCTTCCTGGTGTGGACGGTTGCACGGTTAAATCGAATTAACGCTGCTAAATTCGACATAAACTCCTAGTGTAGACCAGGCCTAAGTGAGTACAGAATCCAGCTGATTTCTCATTAAGTGGGGTTTTGTACCATGAGCACTCAACATTGGGCCCCTGGGATATACACTAGTTACCTACTTGCTGCTGGATGGAATTTTAAGTGTTATTTTTAACCCACACGCCCTAATACTAGACTCTTATTTGTGAATCTAGTGAAATAGCAAAATGGACACCACTCTTTGGGGTGGGGACTCTGTTTTATGTCTGTACCTAGCACAGTGGGGTCCTGGTCTATGAGTGGGGCTCGTAGGTGTTACCACAATACAAATAAGAATTAAAATGTCAGATAATTTTGATTATATTTAAGGATTTCCAGAATATAGAAATTCAGAATGAACAAGGAGCTAAACTTTTCAGGAGTATACAGCACTCATTCAGGCAAAATACCTCAGAGAAGCCGTAGTGGTGTCATGGTCATCCCTCCCCTTCGGGATTGGAGGGAGGCCACTCTGCCTTACTATGTCGTTGAGACTGCTGCCTAATATCAGGGAGACTTGGCAGACCAGTTGCTAGCGTCCTAACCAGTCTAATAGAGCTGAGCCCCAAATAGTCTACAGGCTCTGGCCCTTTGGCAGGAGCAGGGACACCAAGGAGTCTGTAGGCCCTGGCCCTTCGGCAGGGGCAGAGCAAACCCAGCAGTCTATCAGCTATGAGGTCTATTGTCCTCACTTGGGTGGATGGCAAACAAATGCAGATCTCTTGGACCTCAGCTGAGGAGGCTGCCACCCTAGGGTGAGGTGGCAGGGGGATGCTGACCCACCCAACTCCACCGCATCCCAGCCCAAGACCCTAACAGTGGCAGAGCATTCTGCCACTAGGTCAACGGGGAATCCGCCCACAGTACACTGGCCATGCTTCAGGCAGCACTACAGCCAGACTGGAGTCAGATATCCCTGGGCCACTTCCTACCTTCCCCTTGGGTCCATGGGGTGTCCTCCATCTCCCTGGGGCAAGTGGCAGTCTGGGCAGCTCCCCTGCAGACACACATTCCCCAGTGAGCTGGGCATCTCTGGACTTGGCAGCAGGGTCAGCAGCCTGGAGTAAGCAGGATGCATCTGTCTCCTTTGCTGTCTCTGCCCCAACTGAGTTAGAGGCCCCACCTTTTATACTTCTTGTCCCACCTATCCACTTCTGGTGAGAGGGGCGAGGCAGGTCTGGTTCTGCCCACCTGGGCACAGAGAGTTCCTCCCCTTGAGAGTCAGAGAGAGGCCACTCCACCTCACTACAAAAGCCCTTTGAAAGCATCCTCTATGTAGTAACTTCCCAGCATTTCCACAATGCAAAAGCTTCAAATAATACTCATGAACCATAGTGATGGCAAACTGGCCTTCTCTCATCTGTTAGAGTTCTTCCAAAGAGTTAACAAAACAGTAGCTCAAGAAGAACGAGTGGCTATGATCCATTCAGACTCTCAAAAGACTTTTGATAAAGCTCCTCACTAGAAGCTGTTAAGGAAACTAGGTAACCACAGGGTGAAAGGTAAAGTCCTGTCTTGGATTAAAAACAAGTTAAGAGATAGAAAACATAGTAGAAATAAATGGCCAATTCTCAGTGTGAAAAAGAGGTTAATAGAGGAGTGCCCCAGGGATAAGTCTTAGGTCTGGTGTTTTTCAATACATTCATTAACAACCTGAAAGAAGTGGTGAATAGTGAGGTGGCAACACTTCCTGACAAAATTATTTAGGTCAGTCAAGACTAGGGAAAGCTGTGTGGAAACTCAGAAGGAACTAATGCTAGCAGAAATATTCATCATAGAGAAATTCAAGCTAGCACATCTGAGAAAGAACAATTTAAAACTACCTGTAAACACTGATGGATTCTGAATTTTCTTGTAACCATATAAGAAAAAAATATTTAAGAATGATTGTGGGCAGTTCAATTAATACTGTGCAGCTCCTCAAGGTACAGCAATGGTCAAAATAGACTGCCTGAAGGGAGAGAGAGAGTAATATGGAAAATACAAATACTATAATATAAATCAATTTTACATCCTCATCTTTAATACTTCCATTTAGTTTTTTGTCACCTCATTGCAAAACAGACACCAGAAACAAAAATGCACAGAGGACAGTGATATATGTTTAGAGCAGTTCATCTGTTGCACATGAAAAGTTGATCCTCTTTGTCTACTTAACATAATGCTCTTCTGTGCCACAGGCTTCAAAATCATATAGTACGTCCAAGCGATATCTTCTGGAGCACACCCTGCCTCGTTTGCTTCTGACAGCTACCACTCATGGCATTTTCTCCTTTATCACTTGCCTCTATTTAGCTATATCACTAAAGCTATATAAAGGCATCACATTCTGCAGAGATGAAGAAAGTTCAAGGAATGTCTGATGATGAAAGGACGACTGTGGTTCAACAAGAGATTTTTCACTATTCCTACTGAGTCCTATTGAGTTGATAAGCTGACACACAGTTAGACTGAAACATTCAAAGAAAACAGCTCCACAGAGTACAAGAGCAGTTAGTACAATTGAATGGGTACACACTCACTGGGATAATTTATAGCAAGAACCTGTTTAATGCTAAAGAGAGTTCAGCTAGCCCTCCATAAATTAAGTTCTAGTCATGAAGAGCATATTCTAAGAATGGGCTGGCAACATGCATACACACTAAATACCATCAAAATAATAAATAATCATTGTATAAGGTGTCTAATCTGTCTATAAGGTATTTATATGCCCTCATAACTGTAATATCTGAGCACTTCACAATCTTTAATATATTTATTGTCACAACACTCCTGTGAGGTCAGGAAGTGCTATTATCCCATTTGACAGATGGAGAACTGAGGCACAAAGAAATTAAGTGACTTGCCCAATCAGGAAATCTATGGTTGAGACACTCAAACCTAGATCTCCCAAGTCCCAGGCTAACCCTCTAACTATCAGACTAAAAGGTAGCCTCTAAAGCATAACCCAAACTCTCCAGTAAAGAGGGGTTTCAGCCAAGATTCTAGAAATAACAAATCAAGATGCATTAAGGTACTTACAATATATAGTTTGTATATGGCTTACAGTTATCTTTAATTTGATCAGAAGTAAGAATTGTCATATATTAGCTTTGTGCTTATTTTATTTATAAAACTACAAGCTCCCCTGTAGCTGTTTCTAATGTTGCAATGTTCAGGGCAATATTTTTCATTACTAGTAAAAGAAAATAAATTTCAGATCACTGATAACAGAATCATGAGTAATTGTGGTTTTAATGGGAAGGTAAAGTAAATGTTATGAAATGACACTACTCATGATTTACCACCCCAATTCCAAAAAAGCAAATAGAAGTACGGTGCTGCAATAGCACTCTGTAGGAGTTGTGTCAACAACTTAGCTTTACTCACTTCTTAACAATTTTTGATTGATTGACCCAGTTAGAATGTTATTACATTCATTGACAAGCTCGGACCAGCATATTGAAGTCATGCTGACCTTTACATTTATTGAAAGGTACTTAGTAATACTGCCGTGCACCTCTGATCCGATATACTATATTATGAGAACCTGGTGATGAGCAATAGTTTGTTTTAAAAATGGATATATGGACGGAAAACCTTAATTTTGGCATTTCCTACATTTTCAGTGCTTGACTTTTCAGTGCTAACTTTCTTCTAATGTGGTTTGTTTGTGTGTGTGTCTGCACATACTAGTATATATGTTGCTGCATTTTTTGTTTATAATGTGAGCAGAAGAAACAGGGATTAATCATTTAGGCTGCAATCCTGCAAAACCTTTATGTAATGAGAGTGATTCCACTGAAGTCATTGGGACTGTTCACAGTGCATAAAGTTAAACACGTTCATAATAAGTCTTTGCAGGTTTGGGGCCTTAGTCTGTCAGAAACTGTTTCTTGAGCTAGGTCTACACTACTGCCAATGTTGATGTAACTTATGTCACTCATGGAGTGTGAACATAGGCACCGACTCCATGGGTGCTCCGGGGCTGCTCCCCCCTGCCGCCTAACAGCTGTTTGGCAGTGCTTAGGACTTTCCGGGAGGGAGAGGGAGGAGCAGGGATGCAGCGTGCTCAGGGGAGGAGGAGGAGAAGAGGCAGGGCAGAGACGGGAACTTAGGGGAAGGGAATGGAATGGGGGGGAAAGGGGTGGAGCTGGGGTGGGACAAGGCAGGGTGGGGCGTGGACTTTGGGGAAGGGGTGGAATCGGGATGGGGAGAGGGCGGTGAAGGGGCAGGAAGAGGCGGGGCAGGGGCAGGGCCGGGCGGAGGGGAAGTTGGCGCCTATGGGTGTGAATATTCCACCCCCTGAGCGACATAAGTTACACCGACATAAGCACTAGTGTGCACAGCACTATGTTGGTGGAAGAGCTTCTCCCACCAGCATAGCTTATGCCGTTCGCATGGGTGGGTTTTTTTATGCCAACAGGACAGCTGTCTCCCATCGGCATAGACTATCTTCGCCACATGCGCTGCAGCAGCACAGCTATATCGGCACAGCCTTAGTGAGATTTGTCAGTTGTTTACAATCACTTACTCCAGAGGCTTTATATATTGTGTAGTTTTCCTCAGGTATCTGCGAGGCAGTTTGTGTCCAGAATGCTAATCAAGAGAAAAAGCTTTCATGTAATTTATGTAATTTGCTTGAAATATTTTTTATTTTTGCATTTTGTCAGTATCCTGTATTCATTCAGTCAGCACTGGGCGTCCATTGTTCACGTGCAATCTAAAATTCATTAAAAATAATTAAAGATAAAAATGGTTGATTTTATACTGAAGTTATAATCTAGTGCTTTTGAATGTGGTTCCTTGCAGAAGGTATGTATGTGCAAGTAATGTTGAAGCAGGTCCTATTCTTTTGGGGCTTGAATAGGGACTAGGAGTGGCTGGCTCACTACAAAAGCAACTTTCCCTCTCTTGGTATTGACACCTCCTCATCAATTATTGGGAGTGGACCATATCCAATCTGATTGAATTGGCCTTGTCAACTGGTTTACCTTGTAAGGTAACTCCCTTCTCTTCATGTGTCAATATAATAATGCCTGCATCTGTAATTTTCACTCCATGCATCTGAAGAAGTGGGTTTTTTACCCACAAAAGCTTATGCCCAAATAAATTAGTTAGTCTTTAAGATGCCACCGGACTCCTCGCTGTTTTTGTGGATACAGACTAACACGGCTACCCCACTGATTTTTAAAGAGAAGTTCTCAATTCCCTAAACACGATAATGTACTATTTGGAAGACACATAGTTTATACACTTCAGATAACACAGAATAATAGTCAGCCTATTAAAAGAAGCACCAGGCAAAAAAAAGATGTTGAATAGATTTGCTAAGAAGGATATTTACAAATCCTACGACTGCTACATTAAACTACCTTTTCATTGTTTCTGGGTTTCGGGCCAAACCACAAACACTGGTGGGGCAGAGACAATTCCACCCACCGCCAGATGCATGTACACACATTCCAAAAAGACTAGAAAACATGCTGTGTTCTTAAAAGTATTTCCACTTTGGGGCCATATTCGGAATAAGTGTGTATTTTATACAATGATCTAAAATACAGCTATCAAATTGTCTAGTATGAAGACCACTAAACTCAATCTTTTTCTAAAATTGGATTTCTGTTACCAAAAAAGAGAAGATAGTACATGCAGATGTGCATCATAAGAAAATTTAAAAAAAAAGATTTTGCTGTATTTGAAAATAAAATCTGTGACTGTAAAGTAATCATCATTTTAATCTTTTTATTTAGAATTATAGATCGTTCTTATGCATAGGAAGTCCTACAATGTACTTCTTCCTTTATATAACGGTTTGTGGAAGAAGTAGTTATATCATTATCCTTCTCTCACTGGAGTCATCCCTTATGTCAAGGACAACAACATTATGAAAAAAAAGTCTACAGTTCTCCTATCTAATGAAAGAAATATTCACTCCAGCAGTTCAAAGCAACAATCTCATATCTTTCCATGGCACAGAAAGCTCTATCTGGTGTTACTCATATACTTATCTAGGAAAAAACAATATAGTCAAATAAACAAGTTAAGAATAATTGCTAAAAATGTCAGTTATATTTTAAAGTAATTCTGGTACAATAATCATATTTTCTACCCACAATTTCTCATATGACAGGTTTCAATCAACCCCTTTGTGGCACAGTGTCCAAAATCAAAATCATTGAAACCAGGCCAAAAAAAAAAAAAAAGCACTAGGCCTTTTTTTAAATTAAAAAAGCTACTACTATGGATTTTTCACCCAAATGGGAGCTATCATATTCTATAATGCAAAAAGCACCAACTCCTATGACTTCCTGAAACGGGATAGGAAAAAGTAGTCTCAGAGGATACTTCAGCAGAGTTTCAGCTCATACTAAATCCTGAAACCCTAGTGGGTGGTTAGGATGCAATACTTTAGATCACATGTTACAGGTTCACATTGACCTGTCTCTTATCAATTTTGAAGGTTGAAGATCACAATACTTTTTGTGACAAGGGTGAGGTTGTACCACAGACAATATTTTCTTCCTTTAAACAAACAAACAAAAAAAGGCTATTCCTGCCACTCAGACTACACGTCACACTTACATAGAGAGTAATT
Source organism: Mauremys reevesii (assembly GCF_016161935.1). NCBI lineage: Eukaryota > Metazoa > Chordata > Testudines > Geoemydidae > Mauremys > Mauremys reevesii. Next base: position 25,005,403 of record NC_052629.1, on the reverse strand, counting down.
GAAGCACAAGCATTGTGGTTTCTAAATTAATTATGTGCCTGATCTTGCAATCCATACTCACATGAAGTGCCATTAATTTAGGTGGGAGTACTTGCATGAATACTTAGGGTTACAGGATTAGGTTTGATTGAACACTGAGGCAACTTAAAGCATTTTGAGTATGGAAAATGTTATAAGAACAAGTTCTGTTAGAGCATACTTTTCAACTCTGACACCAAGATTTTCAAAAACAGGTGCCAAAAGACAGGTTAGCTCAGTGGGCTGATTTTTAAAAGTGCTGAGCAGCTGGAAGGTCCCAATTGACTTCCCTGAGAGCTTTCAGATGCTTAGCACTTCTGAAAAGTCAGCCCACTGATTTAGGAACCTAAGCCAGGATAGATTTACAAACCAAATTTAAGGCTCTTATTTTTGAAAATCTTGGCCTGATGTCCAAAGCTATGTTCTGACAAGCCAATGGTCTTGGTAATTTGACATTCACATGTCAAATTAATTTTCTTCCCTCACTCCCACCTCTGTTTTTCTCTCTCTCAATCCCTTGGAACACCATCCCAAACCATGTTTATCACCCAGCAGCCACTGCTCTTTTAATCCTCTCCTTTTCAAAAGTGCTGAGCAACCAGCAGTTCCCAATGACCTCAACAACAGCTACCAGCTGTTGAAAGCTAGGCTACTTACATAGAGTGCCTAACTATGAATTTAAGATCATGAAGGCATCAATTTTTTTAAATTATTGGCCTTTAACTTTGTTTTTTAAACAACCTTTCAAACAGTCTAACAAACAACTTTTTTTCTTATAATGTGAGAACTGGGGATACCTTTGATGTAGGCTGGTTTGAGCAGTTTAAGGAGAAATCTAGTGTCCTTCAGTTTCACAAGAGCTTTCATTTCACTATTGTTTCATATAATAAAAAATTTGAAGCTGTTCCCTATTTACCTACTAATCATCTCCTGGAATAGTTAATTCCTCTGACTTTGGCACAGTCTACAGTTATTACCTCATAAACAGGAAACATCCTCAAATTATATTTAAATAACCTGATTGTTCCTATGCATTTCATTATTTATCCTTCCAACCTTCTTCCCTGCAGAACTATTCTATCAAAGTTTCTGACTTGCGGCTCTCATATGCAAGGCTGAAATAAGAACAAAGACAGCTGTGGAAATTAATTTCAAAACACAAATAGTTGTTCACTGATCACCACAATATTAAGAAAGGGAGAGGGAACTGGGGATCCTTTCATGTAGGCTGATTTGAGCAGTTTAAGGAGAAATCTAGTGTCCTTCAGTTTCACAAGAGCTTTTCCTCATTGGCTGGATTAAAGCACAGGCACCCAAGGGCCCTGGCTACTGCTGTCACTTGATTGCTTTTGAAAAGAAGAGGGGGAAATATCCCTAAATGTCTAGCTATCATGGTTGTAAGGAAAAGCTTGAAAACCTGCCTTGAACATGATCAGTACAGTGATCTCCATCTGAGTCTGGAGAGACTGCCTGAAAGGTGTGAACAGCCCCATTCATCTGAAGTTAAAGCTGCCAACATTACCCCAACAAAGGAGTTTGTGAAAGGAATAAGGGGGGTAGCCCACCCACACAAACACCCTGCTGGAGTTAGTACTGAGGATACACTGCATACATACCCTCTGCTGCCACCCCTGCCTTTGTGAGAGGAGGGAGATGAGATTCCTTCTGCTCTTGAGAGGAGGCAGCGGTCACTGCTGCCACTTTTGGGGTAGACAGTCATTCTGCTGTCCTAAGCACCACCTTTTCATGGTATGCTTAGGATCCCAGACTGCCTCTTCTGGTCTTTGATTTACCTAGGTAACAGACACAATAGGGAGTTAATTGCCTAGAAAAAGAAAATTTACAGTCTCCAAAGTGCTTTCCTGCTGAATGACTGCTAATGGCTTTATATCTGTGACTCATTAAGGTAAATGCTCGCCCCTCCGTCCCCGCCCTGCCAACCAGTGGACTATCTGAAAATACAAGAAAGATAAAAGGTTTTGTATTAGATAATCGGATGATGGTAAAATGCTCCAGAAGAAAAAATAGGTGTATTTCCTTAGTTAACATCTGTGCATCCATTAGATACATAATCTGTTTTCTCATTAGCTGTTACCTTGGCAAAGCAATGCTATTGATAGTAATTCAAGTGATCAAGCTGAAAAGTCATATATTTATCTTCTTTAGGGCACAAATCAGACCTGCGTTTGTAATATAGTCGTTTGGAGATATAAATGTTCCTATTCTGACACCTAGTGTTGAAGAACATTTTTACATGCAAGTGTTTAGTTTTGTGCCTGGCTCAGTTACTGTGGTATGCAGTACCCTCTTGTGGACATCCTGCAGCACTGCGCACTGATGAACAAATACCCAGGCTTTACAAATGGAGAAAAGAAAGGACAGTTAGAACTTTCTTTCTCTCATAGGCCCATATCTTACAAACCACCAGGAAGGCTGTTTACCATTTGATGTGTATGCACAATTTCTATGGTTTAATGAGCACAATGGGAGCATAGACACCAATATTCTTATCTTTCTGTAGACAGAACTAATTTTTCTTTCAGAACAGTGAATTTAAAGCACTGATAATCCTGAAGCATATTCTTAATCTTTCAACACACACATACACACCATGAGGTAGCAGTAGAAACACCCATCAAATGATGTAACCAGTAGTTACTTCTAAAGACTTAATATTTCCTCTGTGTGGACATTATTGCTACATTTACATTATTGTCATAAATCTGCAACTACTCTTAGCAATTAGACATTGGTCAAACTACTTTTTGGAACCTAGCAATGAAACGCTTTAAAAAAAAAAAAAGACAACCATGAAGTTTGTTGCCAACTCTGAAGTGTTGCTAAAAGTACTAAACTTAGTTAATCCTAACCTAGAAATACTTCATGATAGTGAAAAGCCACTACTGGCTATAGTTCAGAACGATGCCACGCTCTTAAAAAGAGAAGGCAGAGGTTGAAAAAAATGTTCATCTCAAGAAACCATCTATTTTCTTTGCAAAATACCTATTTTCTAGTCTCCCTTTCCTAGAAAAGATCAACGTGAAACCAGTAGTGAGCCAGTGCATTAGATATCAACCAATGAGGCTCCAGACTGGCAAAGCAAGGAGAAGGCTTTAGTCCTGGTGGTCTCTCTTCAGTGGACTGAGGTCACATATCCTGTTTATTCTGCTAGAGCAGTTAGATCTTTCTGCAGTCTGAGGCTTGGTCTACCCGACCAATTTATGTCGGTATAAGTACATCACTCAGAGGTGTGAAAAATCCACACCCCTGAGCAAAGCAGTTATACCAGTCGAGCTCCCTATGTAGACAGTGCTATGTCAACAAGAGGGCTTCTCCCTTCAACATAGCTACTGCCTCTCAGGGAGGTCGATTGTCTACCTCCACTATCTATGCCAATGGAAGCTCTCCTGTCAGCGTATACAGCGTCTTCATTAACCGCTACAATGGCATAGATGTACCATTGCAGCCGCATCACTTCAGCACTTTTAAGTGTTGACAAGCTCTCAGATGCTAACATACATGGCAGGAGTGGCAAATTCTGTTTTAAATGGTTCATCTCCTTCCTGCAGGAGTTTCCAAATCTTGTGCCCACAATTCAAGAAGGATGTTGATATACTGGAGAGGGTTGAGAGAAGAACCACTAGAATGATTAAAGGATTAGAAAACATTCTTCATAGTGATAGATTCAAAGAGCTCAATCTACTTAGCTTAACTAAGTGAAGGTTAAGGGATGATGATTATAGTGTATAAGTATCTACCGGGGGAAGAAATATTTAGTAATGGGGTCTTCAATCTAGCAGAGGAAGATATAACAGGATCCAAGGGGTGAAAACCAAAGCTAGACAAATTCAGACTGGAAATACGATGTAAATTTTTAAGTGAGAGAGTAATTAACCCCTTGGAGCTAAGGGTCATGGAAGATTCTCCATCACTGATGATTTTTTAAATTACGATTGGATGTTTTCCTAAAAGCTATGCTCTAAACATTATTTTAGGAAAGTTTGTGGGTCAGACTAGATTATCACAATGGTCACCCTTCTGGCCTTTGAATCTATGAATTGCAGAGGACAGTGATGGACTCAATGTTTACATGAAGTTTCTGGAGGAAACACTATGAGGATATGCTGCTGGTACTCAGCTCTGTGTCTTCTCTTCATCATTCCACGATTTGGGCACCTCCATTCACTTCCAGTCTGTAGAAGAGATTGGGACCTGGATAAAAGCCAGTTGGTTTAAGGTCAGGAATAAGATGGGAGTGCTGCTCAATGACTTGGAGAAGCATTTTGAGGAAGTGGAGAAGTCTTTTAACAATTCCCTAAAGGAAGGACATCTGTCTACCTACTGTCAAGGATCACAAGCTCAGATCCTGCTAGACTCCTTTGCTACTCATGGATTTCTACATAACAGTTTCCAGAAGTGCCTTTACTCATTTTACTCCAACCTGTGCCTGGTTCCATGGCTATTGAAAGTAGACTCTACCTGAAACTAAGAGTTTAAAGACAGAAGACTCACACCACTCAGACTGCAGCTATCCATCTTAAGAACAAGATGGGCCAATAAAAGATTATACTTGTTCTCTGCCCCCAGCAATGACAGCTACTGAATTCCCAAATTAGATTCGGGTGCTGGGTACCATCCATAAAGCCCTAATGATTAAGGAACCAGCTACCCCTTTCGTTCTGACCTGACTTGACTACTTTATTTATCCAGAGCACATAGGCTAACTGTCCCAAACTGTGAAGCTCAAGTGAGCACATCATTTTTGGCAGTGATTCCTTACCTCTGGAATTTCTTCTAAATCAGAAATAGATCTAAGCATCAGTGAAGTCAATAGGATTACTTGTATGCTTATACAAATACTGCTCTCTAGTATAATTAGGGCAGTGTCACCAACTGCCTGAAACAGAGGAACAAAGCGGGTGAGGTAATATCTTTTATTGGGCCAACTTCTGCTGGTGAGAGAGACAAACTTTTGAGGTTATACAGAGCTCTTATTCAGGTCTGGGGAATGTACTCAGAACATTGGCGCTGACTTTCCCTCTTTCCCCTGGATGCTCGACCCCTCCTCTGTTCTTGGCCCTGTCCCCAGTCCACCCTGTCCATGAGGCCCCGTCCCTGCCCCACCTCTTCCAACCCCTTCCCCATAGTCCCTGTCCCAACTCTGCCCCCTCCCTGCCAATATTTCAACTCCTTCCCCAAATCCCTGCCCTGGCCCTGCTTCTTCCCTGTCTCCTCCCCTGAGCGTGCCACATTCCCACTCCTCTCCCCACCCAAAGCGTGCTAACACTGCCAAACAGCTGTTAGGTGGCAGCCAAGCAGGAAACGCTGGGAGGTAGGCAGAGGAACGGGTACATGGCATGCTTGGAGGGGAGGAGGAGGTGGGGCGGGGGGGGGGGAACTTGGCTGCTGGTGGGTGCAGAGCACCCACTAATTTTTCCAGGACTGGAGCGCCCATGGAAAAAAATAAGCAGTTTTTTAGCACCCACCAGCAGCAAAGTTCGCCTCTCTCCCCACACCACTCCCACACACCTGCAGCCCCCGCCAATCAATTCCTCTCCCTCTCTCCCAGCACCTCCTACATGCCATAGAACAGCTGTTCAATTGCATGCAGGAGGCATTGGGAGGGAAGGGGAGGAGTGGGGATGGGGAACGTTCAGGTGAAGGGGTGGAAAGAGGCAAGGGTGAAGCGGGGGCAGGAAGAGGCGGGGCAGAAGGTGGGGCCTTGGGGGTGGGGAAGAGTGAGGGCAGGTGAGGGTGGGGCCTGGGGCAGAGCACGGGTTGAGCACCCATGGGGAAAATTAGAAGCCAGCCCCTATGGATACTACCTCACCCACCTTGTCTCTCTAATATCCTGGGACTGACATGGCTATACCACTGCATACATTATACAGAGGAAGCATTTTTTCCTTTTATCTAAGACATGCAAAGTGCATCAAAATACTATGGTGGTGAGCACCCTCTAAGTGCTTGTTAGAAATAGTCAGCTTAAATCTTATTTGTTTTATAAGATGACCAAAGCATGTGAATTCCTATTCCACCCTTAGTGACATCAAAAACTTCGATTGTCGTGTTACAGATCTCAGTGAAACAGGTTACTAGGTTTTACATGAAGATTTTTTTTCTCCCTCTAAAATGCTGCATAGTCAGAAAACCTTACTTAGAGGTGGCATAATAAAAGGAGGGTTGGTTTTTTTTAAATGGGTGAAATTGCTCCAAATTTAAAACATTTGTAGAAAAAATATGTTGGGAGAGAAACAGATAAGAGCTTTGCCATTTTTGCCACCTCGCCATCCTAATGGTCTTTTAATTAGTCTGCTTTGCCTGCCAAAACTTTGTGTTTCCTGAATGACTGATTATAATGGCAGTACATTTGAGATTTTGATGACCAAGGGAATGAAGACAAGAGATTCCAATGAACTAATGTCAACAGAAGTGATTATACTATTTACTGTGTTTGCTAATGGTGCTAGCGAGTGAAGTTTATGTGGGGGGACAGGACTGGAAAAGAGTAAGTTAAAAGAAAGGCTCTTTAAAATAGACTTGGAATCCATCTCATAATTGCTCATTCAGTAACATAATAGCTGTTTTCCTAAACTCATTGCCGAGAGAAACTTTCTACTCTGATCTTGAAAACCATTTTATTTCTGAAACAAGCCATTTCCAACTGATATTGATCATGTAAGGGCATAAAATAGAGAATGTCTCATTTCTTAACACATGAACAGTCCTGCAAGAGGACCTTTGTCCTTCTCCCAGATAGGCACAGGAAAAGAGAGGAAAAGGAAAAGTCAAGCTTGAGCGAACATCACAGTTTGTGCAAAATATAATCCAGAACCCACACAAAGACAGAATAAGTGATTGTTCTCTATGGGGCTCTTGATAATTGAATTTGGGAGACAAATTAAGATAAATTAAATTAAGAAATATGTAAAAATGTATTTGAAAATTAGAAGATGTAAAAAAAATCAGTCTTAAATTGACATTCATCTTCTTGCAAGTACATAGATTAGTATATTCTTTTGGCCTTAACGAGTCATTCAGTATCCTAAACAAACAGTTCTAGTTAGGTGAAGTATTCTGTAACAATACAAATAATCTTTGTAGATTAAAGATTGTGGGATAGCTCTGGCATTTATAGGCTTTAGCACGCAACATAACTAATTTGTTTAGGATTAATACCAATACTTCACTGAATGTATAGATGTAAGAGCCCTGCTTTACATTTAATGCTATTCGGTGCCTTCTAATGCTGAGCATCATTTACAATTGCTCGTGTAATATTGTGATTAGTTATAAAAGCCGATGTTTAGCATTAATATTAAGCACAAATACAGAGGTTTGTAAAATCAATTGGATTTAGGAAATTGTAACGTGGATTTACTGTAATCTTAGTTTTCTCCATATGCACATATCTGAGTTTAATAAAGTCTCACACTGCCCATAAACTCTTGGCTATAACTGTACATTAACCAAATTCTTGCTGCTGAACAGTTTGGATCAATTTTCACTGAAACAACAGCATTTGAACAGTTTAACACCAATCATTTTAATCATTTTCATTTTTTAGTTCCCTCTAAAAATCCTCGTCAGTAAAATTGTTAATTACCTGAAAATTACATAAATGCTGATGTACATTTTCAGTGCAGACCAGCGCTCTGTGAATGAGACACTGAGCTACGTAAGTCAAAGGGCAGACTTCACCAACTGTTCACTGGAACGGACTACATGCAGAAGTCCATTCCACACAAATAACCTACTACATGCAGAACACAAATAAGACTAACTGCATAATCAGATTTATCAACAGTGTAATGTTGGAAACTTTTAACTGACATGCACTTCAATAGAAATTTGTATTTGCAGATATATAAAACAATGAATTCAAAAGCTGTATCAAGTCTACACTATACAGTGGTGGCCCTTAAAAATTAATTACTTTATAGTTATCTCATGGTATCCAAGCATTTCCTATAAAAGGGGCTTGCGAACCGGGGCTGCTAACAGGGAGTTTCGCAAGGGAGGTCTCCAGGTGAAGGAGGAGCAAATACAGCACCTTTGGGGTAAGTGGCTGTCTGTAGTGTGTGTTTGTGTTTGGGGGTTACTTGCTGTGTGCTGAGCTTGTGTTTGTGTCTGGTTGGTTGGTTGAAGGACCGTGTGCTGTGGCTGACAGTTGGAAGCTGTGAGCTTCAAAGTAAGATTTGAAAGTTAGAAGCCTCTGTTAATTGGCTGAGCCTTAGTGGGCAGGGCTATCAAGAAGGCCAGGGCTTTATAAAGCAGTGTGCAAGTGACCAGGGAGCTTTGCGAATAGGGGCTACTAACAGGGAGTTTCGCAAGGGGAGTGGGAAGAGGGCAAGGATCACTTGCTGTTCTTTAAAACCTGTAAATTAAACTACATTCCAAACTTCTTGATTTAAACAAAACTCTTTCATTAACTAGGTAGCTGGAGGAGACAATGCAGGCAGAAGCCCAGCAGCAGAGTGGGGGCTATCCAGTTTATTGTGCTGAGTGCAGCATGTATGATTACCTGCCCTGTGGGCGAGTGGTGTATGTGTGCATTTGGTGCAAGGAGCTCCTGGCCCTCAGAGACCGTGTACGGGCTTTGGAGGCCAGGGTGGCGGAACTGGAGGAGCTAAGATACTGTAGAATTGTCCCACCTCCGGTAGGAAGGAAGTAAGAAGCCTGCTAAACAACCAGTGGGGCCCCTGGATGATCAAGATACAAAAGGAGCGCTTAAAGACGATAAAGTCATTGCGGAGAAACTAAATGAATTCTTTGCTTCAGTCTTCACAGCTGAGGATGTTAGGGAGATTCCTAAACCTGAGCTGGCTTTCGTAGGTGACAAATCTGAGGAACTGTCACAGATTGAAGTGTCACTAAAGGAGGTTTTGGAATTAATTGATAAACTTAACATTAACAAGTCACCGGGACCAGATGGCATTCACCCAAGAGCTCCGAAAGAACTCAAATGTGAAGTTGCGGAACTATTAACTATGGTTTGTAACCTGTCCTTTAAATCGGCTTCTGTATCCAATGACTGGAAGATAGCTAATGTAACGCCAATATTTAAAAAGGGCTGTAGAGGTGATCCTGGCAATTACAGGCCGATAAGTCTAATGTCAGCACCGGGCAAATTAGTTGAAACAATAATAAAGAATAAAATTGTCAGACACATAGAAGAACATAAATTGTAGGGCAAAAGTCAACATGGTTTCTGTGAAGGGAAATCGTGTCTTACTAATCTATTAGAGTTCTTTGAAGGGGTTAATAAACATGTGGACAAAGGGGATCCAGTGGACATAATATACTTAGTTTTCCAGAAAGCCTTTGACAAGGTTCCTCACAAAAGGCTCTTACGTAAATTAAGCTGTCATGGGGTAAAAGGGAAGGTCCTTTCATGGATTGAGAACTGGTTAAAAGACAGGGAACAAAGGCTAGGAATAAATGGTAAATTCTCAGAATGGAGAGGGGTAACTAGTGGCGTTTTCCCAGGGTCAGTCCTAAGACCAATCCTATTTGACTTATTCATAAATGATCTGGAGAAAAGGATAAAAAGCGAGGTGGCAAAGTTTGCAGATGATACTAAACTGCTCAAGATAATTAAGACCAAAGCAGACTGAAGAACTTCAAAAAGTTCTCACAAAACTAAGTGATTGGGCAATAAAATGGCAAATGAAATTTAATGTGGATAAATGTAAAGTAATGCACATTGAAAAAAATAACCCTAACTATACATACAATATGATGGAGGCTAATTTAGCTACAACAAATCAGGAAATAGATCTTGGAGTCATCGTGGATAGTTCTCTGAAGACATCCACACAGTGTGCAGAGGCGGTCAAAAAAGCAAACAAGATGTTAGGAATCATTAAAAAAGGGATAGAGAATAAGACGGAGAATATATTATTGCCTTTATATAAATCAATGGTATACGCACATCTTGAATACTGCATACAGATATGGTCTCCATCTCAAAAAATATATACTGGCTTTAGAAAAGGTTCAGAGAAGGGCAACTAAAATGATTAGGAGTTTGGAACAGGTCCCATATGAGGAGAGATTAAAGAGGCTAGGACTTTTCAGCTTGGAAAAGAGGAGACTAAGGGGGGATATGATAGAGGTGTATAAAATCATGAGTGATGTGGAGAAAGTAGATAAGGAAAAGTTATTTACTTATTCCCATAACACAAGAACTAAGGGCCACCAAATGAAATTAATGGGCAACAGGTTTAAAACAAATAAAAGGAAGTTGTTCTTCAAACGTGGAACTCGTTGCCTGAGGAGGTTGTGAAGACTAGGACTATAACAGCATTTAAAAGAGAACTGGATAAATTCATGGAGGTTAAGTCCATTAATTGCTACTAGCCAGGATGGGTAAGGAATGGCGTCCCTAGCCTCTGTTTGTCAGAGGGTGGAGATGGATGGCAGGAGATAACTTGATCGTTACCTGTTAGGTTCACTCCCTCTGGGGCACTTGGCATTAGCCACTGTTGGTAGACAGGATACTGGGCTAGATGGACCTTTGGTCTCACCCAGTACGGCCGTTCTTATGTTCTTATGAAGAGTATAGGGAATACCTAGGAAATATTGATATGTTGCTTAGTTATGTGTAGCTGATGTGCACTGGTAAATTATCTATCAGTAATTCACCACTACTGCAGCAGGATCAACTGCGGTAGCAATGGTGGAGGCTAAGAGTAGAGAGGGTTCAGATGTTTTTACTGCCCTCTCATGTGGAACAGAGTTACTGTTTAAAATAGCACTCCACTTTATAATAGTTCAGAAAGTGAAGGATGTAATTGAAACTGTTCAGTTGAGAGTGGGAAATTCCAAGTTAACGGAATACAATTACATAAGTTTGATTTGACCCAAACACCATAATCAAACTATTCGCTGCTTGTAAAAAATAATATATTAGGGCATCTTTAGTGACAAATGTTGAAGACCTCGCTTTCGGTCCCATCAAGAAGACTGCACCTCCAGCAACTTGGTGCTGCACAAAGGAAAGAGACATTGAGGTTTTCTTTGCAATTAAACATACATAGTTGGCCCAGGTCAGCTGACTTGGGCTCACAAGGCTTGGGTTGCGAGGCTGTAAAATTGCTGTGTAGACATTCGGGCTTGGGCTGGAGCCTGAATTCTGGGCCTCTGTGAGGGAAGAGGGTCCCAGAGCCCAGGCTCCTTCTTGACCCCAAATGTCTACACAGCAATTTTTAGCCCCACAGCAACAGTCCTGTGAGCCCAAGTCGGCTGATCTGAGCCAACCACAGATCTTTTATTCTAGTGTAGATGTACCTTAGGTGTCTCTCACGTCAATGTTGACAATCAGGCCTGACACTGATTAGCTTTGGAGATCTGGCATAATTACCACACAAGTGGATATTGCCAGTCTTCCCAGCAAACGAATGTTCTGCAGAAAGTCAGACCAATTTTGTCCATTATTTGCACTGAAAGGCTAATTTAAGCATCTGAAAACAACATGACAAAGGAAATCCAGGTTGAACCTCTCTAGTCCAGCACCCTTGGGACCTGACTGGTGCCGAACCAGAGAATTTGCCAAACCATAGGAGATCAGTATTGTAGTGAGCGGGTCCCTTTTTATTTTTATCTTGCCGAGGCAAATGAATGGAACAGCGCTTGCAATGCAGCCTAGCCAAGGCTTACCGGCTCTTCATAAAGTGTTAGTGTTGTTACACAATTTTACTGTATTGGCACAAGGAAATAAGTAGATAAAGCATAAAAAACATAAAATAAAATCATGCCGGACCATGGATGTTGCCGCACCAGAAAGAGCCGGACTAGAGAGGTTGTACCTGTATGTGGTTGGTTGCTGACTTCTACAAGTATTTACATATGTAGGGATGTTTGGAGAATATCAAATAAGAACCTATGACTCTGACTAGGGAAACAAATGGCAGTTTTTTCAATATTTCCTACCTATTTCTTGCTGCTGCAGCCAGTGTCTGCTGTGCTGAAATATTTTTAAACACAAGTAGTGTTTGTCCTTTTCATTATGCGTAAAACCTAAACTTGTAGTAAAAGCACTCTATTCTCATGACAGAATATTTCATTCCCATATGAAAGGCTCTATTTTAAATGTCAGGTATTGCTGCAAGGCAGAACCAGTGTGTGTGCTGCACCCCTCTGCTGAAAGGAGTCCAGAAGAGATTTTTGCCATTTGGATAAAGTTGCTTTCATGCACATTTCAAACAGTTATGTGGAATTCACTTTTTTACCCACTTGGGATTTTAGGCCAACTACACGTGCACAGCATACAGTTTTCTACCACAGAGATGACACTGTTAGATTGATGGAGAATGTGTGTCCAACTTGATCATCACAGTTCATATCCATGCTGATACTTCTGACAACGAAGCAGCTTCTACATCCTCTGATGCCACTGACACTGTAGAATACACTAAACTCCATGATGGTTGAAGCACAGTGATTTTTCAGATAAGGTGAGTACTGTCAATCTTGTTCTTCTCATCCACACCAAAACACTACACTGAAATACAGTTGGAAGAGGGCAATAAACACTACCAGAATTAAATTCAAAACCTTAAGCTGCATATCTGCACTGACATTCCATAAGAGGCGCAAGGATGAGTCAGGCTTGTTAACTGTATTTGTTGAAGATAAGTATACCCATTTTAAAAAATCCTTCACTCTTCCACATACGTTAGATTCCATCAACGTTGTATCAACATTTAAGAAGGAAAAATACTTATTTCATAATTTATATCTATTGTTTCATTTTAATTATTCAAAACATTAAATGTGCAAATCCATGGTGACACCTAAAGTCCTTCATTTCTCCTCCCATGCCTCATCCTCCAAATTACAATATCCTCACTGTAGGAACCACCAGATAGCTAGTCAACACTTTTCAATGCTTCCACTATAAATAAGATCAGGCTACAGCCGTATAGCTATAGAGGGCCCAATTTCATTGACTTCATGAGGATTTGGATTGAGCCATATATTAATTATATGGTTAGAAGTAGAATGTTCATAAGAGTTACTTCTGGTATTAACTATTTTTGAGATGTTTACCCATCAAACTCTATTTTGTCTGCAAATGCCTGCTCTTTGGAATTTACCAAAATTCAATGCAAACCATTTTATTTATTTTATTAAGCAATAAATACCAGAAACAGCAAAGCTTGGTTAAAATTTGCAGTAGTGTTTGGGAGACCCATTGAATTTTGTACATTACCAATTAAGCGACCAGTAAGCAAGGAGAATGAATCATGTGCTTTGTTCATGTATTTTGTCAATTGTCAGTTTCAGAATATAAGAATGGCCATAGTGGGTCAGACTAAAGGTCCATCTGGCCCAGTATCCTGTCTTCTGACAACAGCCAATGCCAGGTGCCCCAGAGGAACAGAACAGGGAGTCATCAAGTGATCTATCCGGTCCCCCATTCCCAGATTCTGGCAAATGGAGGCTAAGGACACCATCCCTGTCCATCCTGGTGAATAGCCATTGATGGACCTATCCTCCATGAACTTTAGTTCTTTTCTAAATCATGTTATAGTCTTGGCCTTCACAACATCCTCTGGCAAAGAGTTCCAGAGGTTGACGAAATACTTGTGAAGAAATACTTTGTTTTAAACCTGCTGCCTATTAATTTCATTTGGTGACACCTAGCTCTTGTGTTTTGAGAAGCTCTTGTGTGATAACCAGTCATAGTTTTATAGACCTCTATCATATCCCTCCTTAGTCATCTCTCTTCCACACTGAAAAGTCTGTCTTATTAATCTCTCCTCATATGGCAGCCGTTCCATACCCCTAATCATTTTTTTGCCCTTTTCTGAACCTTTTCCAATTCCAATATATCTTTTTTGAGATGGGGCGACCACATCTGCATGCAGTATCAAGATGTGGACATACCATGGATTTATATAGAGGCAATATGATATTTTCTGTCTTATCTTCTATCCCTTTCTTAATGATTCCCAACATTGTTTGGTCTTTTGACTGCCACTGCACATTGAGTGGATGTTTTCAGAGAAGTATCCACAATGACTCAAGATCTTTCTTTTTGAGTGGTAACAGCTAATTTAGACCCCATCATTTTATATGGATAGGTGGGACTACGTTTTCCACTGTGCATTATTTTGCATTTATCAATATTGAATTTCATCTGCCATTTCGTTGCCCAATTATCTAGTTTTGAGAGATCTTTTTGTAGCTCTTTGCAGTCTGCCTAGGACTTAATTATCTTGAGTAATTTTGTACCATCTGCAAATTTTGCCACCTCACTGTTTACCCCTTTTTCCAGATCATTTATGAATATGTTGAATAGGCCTGAGCCCAGTACAGATCCCTGGGGGACACCACTATTTACCTCTTTCCATTCTGAAAACTCACCATTTATTCCTATCCTTTGTATCCTATATTTAACCAGTTACCAACCCATGAAAATACCTTCCCTGTTAGCCCATGACAGCTTACTTTGCTTAAGAGCCTTTGGTGAGGGACCTTGGCAAAGGCTTTTTGAAAATCTAAGTACACTATATCCACTGGATTTTCCTTGTCCACATACTTGTTGACCCCGCTCCCCCCAAAGAATTCTAGTAGATTGGTGAGGCATGATTTCCCTTACAAAAATTATGACGACCCTTCCCCAACAAATTGTTTATCTATGCGTCTGACCATTTTGTTCTTTACTATAGTTTCAACCAGTTTGCCTGGTACTGAAGTCAGGTTTACCAGCCTGTAATTCCCAGGATCACCTCTGAAGCCCTTTTTAAAAATTGGCATCACATTAGCTGTCCTCCAGTCATTTGGTACAGAAGCTGATTTGAGTTCCTTCAAAACTCCTGGGTGAATACCATCTGGTCCTGGTGACTTATTAGTGTTTAGTTTATCAATTTGTTCCAAAACCTCCTCTAATGACACTTCAAACTGGGATTGTCACCTACAAAGAATGGCTCAGGTTTGGGAATCTCCCTCACATCTCAACCGTGAAGACAGATGCAAAGAATTCATTTAGTTTCTCCGCAATGGCCTTATCATCCTTGAGTGCTCCTTTAGCATCTCAATTGACCACTGGCCCCACTGATTGTTAGCAGGTTTCCTGCTTCTGATGTACTTTAAAGTTTTTGCTATTGAGTCTTTAACTAGCTGTTCTTCAAATTCTTTTTTGGCCTTCCTAATTATATTTTTATACATCATTTGCCAGAGTTTATGCTCCTTTCTATTTTCCTCACTAGGATTTAACTTCCACTTTTTAAAGGATGGCTTTTTGCCTCTCACTGCTTCTTTTACTTTGTTCTTTAGCCACAATGGCACTTTCTTGGTTCTCTTACTACGTTTTTTAATTTGGGGTATACACTTAAGTTGAGCCTCTATTATGGTACCTTTAAAAAGTTTCCTCATTTCTTTACTATTCCTCATTTTTGTGTAGACCCCTTTTCTGAAATTAAATTCTACAGTGTTGGGCTGCTGCAGTGTTTTCTCCACTACAGGGATGTTATAAATGTAATTATATTGTGATCACTATTACTGAGCAGTTCAGCTATACTCACCTCTTGGACCATATCCTGTGCACCACTTAGGACTAAATCAAGAATTGCCTCTCCTCTTGTGGGTTCCAGGACTAGCTGCTCCAAGAAAAAGTCATTTAATGTGTCAAGAAAGTTTCTCTCTGCATCACATCCTGAGGTGACATGTATCCAGTCAATATGGGGCTGATGGCTGAAATCCCCATTATTGAGATTTTTATTTTAAAAGCCTCTCTAATCGCCCTGAGCATTTCACGGTCACTACCACCATCCTGGTCAGGTGGTGGTAATATATCCTTACTGCTATATTCTTATCATTAGAGCATGAAATTACTCTATAAAGAGTCTATGGTACAGTTTGGTTCATTTAAGACTTTTACTTCATTTGATTTTACGCTTTCTTTCACATATAGTGCCACTCCTCCAGCAACACAACCTGTTCTGTCCTTCCAATATATTTTGTACCTTAGTATTACTGTCCCATTGATTATCTTCATTCCACCAAGTTTTTGTGATGCCTATTATATCAATACCTTCATTTAATATGAGGCACTCTAGTTCACCCATCTTATTATTTAGACTCCTAGCATTGGTATATAAGCACTTTAAAAACTTGTCACTTTGTAGCTGTCTGCTATTACATGATGTACTGAATGGGACTTTTTTTCATTTGACTGTTTCTCATCAGCTCCTACTTGTATTTTATCATCTTCCATCCTCTCCTCCTTACTAGGACATAGAGAATCTCCATTAATAGATCCTCCCCTAAGGGATGTCTCTGTCCGAGCCACGTGGTCCTCCGCACCTGTCGTAGCATTTTGTAAAATGATGAAATCTTAATGTGAAAATTCAATACATCTCTTATTAAGTCTTTGCAGAAAAATGGGAAAAGGACACCAATATTTTGTGCAGATTATAAGGTACACAGTTTAGTTAAGCTCTGCTGTACTGAATTTTGAAGGAAACACTAATTTTTAAAAGCACTGCAGAATAAATTGAATTTTGTATTTAATCTTGGTTTAGTTAAAGTTTCTAAAACCTAATTTGACCACAGGGATAGTACATTTTGGTATAATTTTCTTTAATGAGGTAGGCAATGATTACTAGCAAGAAATACCTAAGAGATTAATTAGAGCTTCTTTTCATGACAGGGACATGATTTCCTGTTATGAGATTAAAATTGATTTTTCAATCATAAATATACAATATTTTAAAATAATTGCCAACATAATTCCCATACTATTCATATTTTGATAGAATTAAATAGCAATCATTGTTAAGGATTTAATAATGTAAATAAATACTACTTAGACGCAGCAATAAAAATGTAAACCCATAAATGCTGCCAAGTGGTTTAGATTCAAAATTTGCCCCACCTTCTAGGTTATCAAATCAAATCCAGCCCAGGTTGATAGTGACTGAAAGTTGCTACCAGATACCATCTAATTGCCATGTGAAATGAGTTGGTGGTCTCACTTCAATTCCTAGAAGCCATAACAAAATTCACACAACCACAAGAGACAACCTTGTTAGTTTCAGCAAATCTGACAAGGATTGAACTGATCTGGATACTGAATACTTTTTCACTTGAGGAAGGGGCCTTTCAGGTCAGCATTGAGATACATCTGCCTCATCAATGTAAGGACTCCTTCATTGCCGTTGCTGTATTTTTTTCAGTGGACAAACAGAGGATTTCATTTTCCAAGACCATTTTTGAGCATTACATGCAGTACTTCTGGTTAATGGTAAAGCTGTGCTTAGGCACATAGGTTAGTTTCCTTGACTTTTTTTCCCCTGTCCATTCAATTATGATTGAAGAAAGAAAGTCGTTTGCCATTGAGTAGAAGAATTGAGACCACAGGTCTCCAAAGAAGGATTAAACAAGAAAATAAAGAGTCCTCTAGGTACAGAGACTTAAGGGAGAAGAATAAGATGAACTGTTGAGAAATATCTCATAGGAAGGAAGTAGCTACTTTATTTCTTTCTAACAGCAGCAGCACTGAGGGTACACCAGAATAGCCTTAACTTCAAATTTACTCGCTTAAATCTCCATCTTAATTTAAATATGTTTAAAGCAAAAACCAGGATTAACCAGGCTGAAGAACATCGGAAGTTAGCAAACAATTGCTGTAGACAATGGAGATAAATAGTGTACAACTGAAGCTCATTAATAATGACTTAATAGTAGTACTCTGGATAAAGGTCTCAGTACCATTTTTTCTTGTTCACTGGACATTAAAAAACAATTAGAGACACTGACAATAGGTATGCTGTCTGTCACAACATATGTTCTTCTAATGAGAGTTGTATCCCACAAACTAAGTACTGTAAAGGATTAAAATGTATCAGATAGGTGAATTGTGGGGGACAGTTTACACTAAACTGTCTAAGTAAAATGAATATACTTATATTTACATAGAGTGCAATGAAAACAAAAATGTTTAACATTCCAGTTTAATTGAAGATGTTGATACAGTTTTGTATTTTTGGTGTAAAATTACTTTAACATATAGATCTAGCATGACTTTGTGAAGTATAAAGAGCAAGTCAGAAGCTTTTAATTACTCCCACTCCATTGCTGATTGCGCCAATGTAATCAATAAATGCATCATTTCTTGCAGTATTTCAGTTCCCATCATTAGCATTCATGTCCATTTGCATTAATTTTCTCCCTTCAGAATAGATAACAATTCACCATTTTCCTTTAGTTCCTGTAAAGAAATTATAGAATAGTAACTCAGGGCATGTATATTTTGCAATTACCTCTGACAAATTCAACAAGGATGATTTTCAAGACAAAAAAATGAAACTGTCCACTATTCAGGAAGAGAGACTAAATAACCCACTAGAGGTCCTCTCTCAACCACAAGTAATTAATTTTTGTAATCCTGTATTTGAAAAAAGTTTTACAGAACATAAAGACACCCAACATGCGACAAAAAGGAAAATTAAAAAAAAAATCACGATCCATCAATAGAATTTGTTAAAAGTTTAAAACCATGAATTGGTGTAAAATATAATTTAGAAGTACATGTATGCCCTAGTCTGGTTAGTTAAATTTAGTTCAAATAGTAAGTCATTCAGTCTGGTTCAGCTAGTGTGAAATGTTCTGTTTTTCTTAGCTGTATACAGAAAACATCTACAAGCAGAATATTCGTGCACATTCACAGTCATTTTATAACATATCTTCAAATTACTCTAACATGCATATGTGAGTAAAATGCATCACTAAAGTAAGCTCTCAATAACAGATCAACAGCTGTATTGGACTATTTTTCAAAAACTACTGGTGAGTATAACACATTCCAACTTCTTTGATGCTCAAAATTATACTTATTGATCAATGTATGAGTTAACCCAAAATTGTGGTAAGTAAATAAAATTTAAAAAAATCATCTATATAATTTAAGTAACATCAGCTTATTTTCAGAGCTAAATGGGATGCATCGATTATATCTTCCCAGGAGTTACAATGTGTATTGGCTATAAAACATTCAGACAAGAATGAACTCGGGAGTATTAGGGGTTTAGAAGACTTTGCTTGCTCTGTTACAAAAAATCAAAAACCACAGTAATAAATGCATATCTATTTTTGTTGCTTCAGGGTCTGTTCAAAATACTACAATAAACCTTACACATTTTTTTTTCAGGAATGAGACAGTTTGCTAGGAAAAATGTCTCACCACCTTATTTGAGAAGAGCAATGTCAAAAGTAAAACTAAAAAGCAAATGAAACCTGTAACAATGCACCCACAGGGTAAAAAATGGTCTTTACAGTAAAGGTAGCTGACTGCTGTCAAGAAAATACATTTCATTGCTATATCAGAATATGTGAGCATGCTGGAGATTTAAAAGCTCCTTTCAACCATATGTTGAAATAATGGTAGTAACAGTAAAACCAACCAAGTCATTCCATTTCAAAATCTAAGGCCATCACATAGGAGCTTATGTATATGGCAGTTAGAAAATATTTTTTTAGAAGTTCACACTAGAAAAGTCAATTTACATTAAAACAGGAGTTAAGGAGTTACCTTAACAATATCCAGCCCTCCAACAAGTTCACCTTTCACGTACAACTGAGGGTATGTTGGCCAGTTTGAATATGTTTTTAATCCTTGCCGCACCTAAGAAAAATAATTTTAACTTTAAGGCTCTTCACAGCAGCTTTACTAGTGTAGTAGACATAACAGTGACATCTGTGAGGTGGAGGGGACGAGATAAAGACTCAGACTTACCTCTTCGTCCTCGAATATGTCAAATGTCTCATAATCAACACTATAAAGAAAGATGAAAATGAATTATGCATTTTTGCAACACAATACCCACAAAAACATAACACATTTATTTGTTTTCACACTACCAGATAGCCACCATCCATAATACAGGAGACTCTCACAAGATCTCTATTTATAATCTATAAGCAAGTGACTGCAGAAAGTCAGCTATTTAAGTGGGACATCTGGTAATTAGCCATTAAATACTCCAAGTGACACACTACAGTTGAACCCTGTTATGTCGCTGGCCTAGGGGTTTGCCAAAAAGCGTCGAGATAACCGATGATCGAGATAAACCCCTATCCACCCCCCCACCCCTGAACTCCCCTGCCCTCTCTCCAACACCCCCTCCCTGCCCCCTTACCGCGGTGCCTGCACGTGGCTGGATCCGCGGCGGACGGGGAAGCGGGCCGGGCGGCCGTGGACGGGGACCCGGAGCGGGCAGCCAAGCGGGACCCGTAAGCGGGCGGCAGGCAAGCGGGACCGGGTAAGCGGGCCGGGCGGCAGGCGGCGGGACCGGGTAAGCGGGCCAGGCGGCAGGCGGTGGGGACCGGGTAGCGGGGCGGGCGGGCAGCGGCGAGGACCGGGTAAGCGGGGCGGGCGGCGGCAGGCGGCGGGACCGGGTAAGCGGGGCGGGCGGGCGGCAGGCGGCGACCGGGTAAGCGGGCGGGCGGGCGGCGGCAAGCGGCGGGAGCGGGTAAGTGGGGCCGGGCGGGCGGCAGGCGAAGGGACCGTAAGCGGGGCCGGGCGGGCGGCAGGCAAAGCGGGACCGGGTAAGCGGGGCGGGCGGCAGGCGGCGGGACCGTAAGCCGGGCGGGCGGCGGCAGGCAAAGCGGGACCGGGTAAGCGGGGCGGGCGGGCGAGCGGCGGCAGGCAAAGCGGGCGGGACCGGGAAGCGGGGCCGGGCGGGGACCGGGGAAGCGGGGCCGGGCGGGGACCGGGAAGCGGGCCAGGCGGGGACCGGGAAGCGGGCCGGGCGGGACCGGGAAGCGGGGCGGGCGGGACCGGGAAGCGGGGCGGGCGGGGACCGGGAAGCAGGCGGGGACGGGAAGCGGGGAAGCGGGGCGGGCGGGCGGGAAGGGGGAGGCGGGGAGCCGGGAGGCGGGGCGCGGGGGGACGCGGGGAGCCGGGCGGCCAGGGGCGGGGGGCGCAGGGACGGGAGAGGGCGGCGTCTGGGGCAGCGCGGCTGGGGAGCCGGGAGCGGGCGGCTGGGGACACGGTGGGTCGGGGACGCGGGGAGCCGGGCAGCTGGGGAACCGCGCGGCTGGGGAGCCGGGGCTAGGGCAGGAGTCGCGTGGCCGGGGAGGGATGCGGCAGGAGCCGGGCAGAGCCGCCGCCGGAGTTACAGTCGAACCCATTTATCTCGACCTCGGTTAGTGGCAAATTCGGCGCTCTTCTGTGCTCGAGATATTAGGGTTCGGCGAGATTAAAGAATCGACATAACCGATGAGAAACCGATAAGACAAAGAGGGAGTTTGGCGGTTCCACTTCTAAAACGTCGACTTAATAGGATTGGCAAGTTAACCGAGGTCGAGATAAATGGGTTCGACTGTACTTATTTTACAGATACTACATCTTTATTAGCATCTACATCAAAATCAAAAGTTAGTGTAGACCAAAAAAATACCCAATTTCATTGAACAACTACTTATGCTGACTAGACAGAGTGACATGTTACACAAGAAAAACTGAGCATCTGCTTTAAGTGTGCAAAATAAATGTGATATTAAAGATCATTCGGTTTGCCAACACAGTGATTAAGAATAGAAAAAGTTTTAGACACCAAAATAAACTATTATACAAACATGAAATGGTCTCAGGCAAAGTTACTGAGCCATAATGGTACACTTATTTTGTTGTTAATTCCTTGCACTCTGACTAGAGTTAATTTCATAAACACCAGACAACAGGCAAATTCTTATGCTCTGATTGGCTGATGGGCATTGAAACACAGGCAGGGATTTGTATGAGGTGTTTCTGAACCCTACAAATCTCCATTCTGACTGGCTACTGCTCTCAGTTGATTCATAGGGCCATAAATATTGTTGATTACCCTTGCTAGTCACACATCTAACCAGAGAAATAAGACACTATAATTTTTTTTAAATGGAATTATTCAAGGGGGGAAGCTGCTAAGCAATTCTCAAGGGACAAGAAGGAGCTGTAGGGGAAGATGGGAAATCAGACATTAGGCATGGCAAGACATTCAGAATTTGAGGCAGCCATGTTTATTGTGGGCAAAAGGGAATTCTAGAAGTTGCTAATCAGAGTGCAAGGATTTTTGTAGTCAACAATCAGTTTGCAAAGAGGAGAGGATGAGAAGGGCATTCACAGTGCTTGCTGTTAGTTAGCCTAGCTACCACCAAGCTAAGTAGTTACTTTTCATTATTTAATTTGAAGGTAATGTGACATATAGTGTACTCACTGCATTTCATTTAGTAGCCAAATAAATTTAAGTAGGGATATAAGTTCCATTTTTATTACAATTATCAAATGCCAGCTGTTTTTCATCTCTTTCTACAGTGACTATTGAGCTAAATAGCCAGCAACAATTATGGATTTGAATTAACTAGCAACTATTTGCACTATGCAACGTCTCATGCAGAACAAGAGTTACATGTCCAGCAATAATCAGGAGGAGTAATTCACTAATATGATTACACAGTGAACTTGTTCAACAGACCTTCGAATGTGCTTAAACTGCCTCCCACATTCCGGCAATCACCACTGGCAGATGTTAATCTTATACTAAATGTACTGTGAACTCAGTCACCACACCAGGCATCTCTCGCTTGCCGTTTCTCTTTCCACTGAAGCCTTCTATTTTTAAGGCATTAATAAGATGCCTCCTTTAAATGTTTATAAATACATTTTTAGGTGAGCGAAAAAGCCATTCTCCCATTAGAATGATTCAATTTACTTTTGCTAACGGGCGTTTTTCCACCTTGTAAGTTTACTTATAAACATTGCACTTTTATTCATTACAAATCAGTTATGTTTTAAATAATAGCTACATACCCAGTGCTGTTTAGGATTTCTATAATTTGCTTGCTGAATCCACATTTTGCCATCTAAAATGAGAGGAAGACTTATTACAACACTATTTTTTCAAGTTTTGTGAAGTTTTAAAGTTCTTAAGCCAAGAAAATTCCAGATTTTCATATCACAACCCAATTAATCTGTTTTATTTCTAAGAAATAACCCTTCTTGATGTGCACTCTCTCTGCTGTCCTCCTTCAGCAATCACCTTAACAGCTACATTACATTTGCTCTGCCAAGTTTAACTTCGCAGAGCAATTTGTCTCTTTCTCACTTGCAAACACTTGTAAAGTAAATGAAAACACTGAGAATCATCTCCCTCATTTCTTCTGTAAAAAGAAATCATTTATGGTATGGTTGCCATAAAATCATCCAGCATCTTTTTTAAGCTATGCTGAAAATTTACATAACCAAAGCAGAGAAATGAAAATGGATAGGACAACTACTCAGCTAGGCTACAAAGGGGAATGCCAAAAGAGATGTCTAGGATCAACAATGCAGGTGGTAATTGAAGGGTGGGCCTCACGCGTGAGAGTCTGACTACATAAGCCGCAAGAGAGAACTAAGAGTGATCTATTATCTGCTAAACACAAAACTATCAGCACAGGGACTTTTGGACTAAAACCAAAAGGGGGAGACAATTCAAACACAAATAGTATAAATGATGCAGATGAAACTGATGAATGTAACTAAAGTTTTAGTGAAATGACTGCATCACCACAGCAATGTGCTCAGCTGAAGTACTGATAACTGTCAGATAAATTATAGATTGCTTTGCACAGTTTGTAGAAGCAAGTCAGACAGATAAGTTCCTGATATCACTCCAATTTCAGTTGCCAAAAGAAAAGAGGTTTAACAGTCCCTTCCCTGCAGATGTGAGCATCAAAAGAAATTACAATGAAACAATTTTCGAGATCTTTACCTGCTTGTTTCCTTTCATAAACAGCATCACAGAAGCTTTGTTTGTCAGGACTTTAAGTCTAAAATAGGAAAAAAATGATACAAAATATCTCAGTTCAATTATTAACCGTACTTTTGATCTACTTCTTCAGTAACATATATATAAGAAAGATAGGAAGATAATGTATAGGTTTAGTAAATACATTTACAGCTGCATTATAAACAACTGAATTTATATTCCATTCTATTTCATTCTCTCCCTAAGCCACTGTAAACCATGATATTACTTTTAAAGCAATGATTATTTTTTCCAGATTAAATTGCAAATACCTAGATGCATCAAACATAAGGGGAAAATTCCATATTGAATTGGAGATATTTTTAATACAATATCCAGATATCCAAGTATCTAATCACAGGTATCAGAAAGAAAAGGTGGGTGAGGTAATATCTTTTACTAGGCCAACTTCAGTTGGCGAGAGAGACAAGCTTTCGAATTTACACAATAATGCTCTCTTTGAAAGACGTGAAGAAAAGCTTTGTGTAAGCTCAAAAGGTTGTATCTCACCAACAGGAGTTGGCCCAATAAAAGATATTACTGAACTCAGCTTGTCTCTATAGAAGCAGTGTTGGTCCCAGGATATAACACTGCAGTTACAGATATGTAATCTATACACAATATTTCAAATGCAGAACCTAGCTATTAGTGATTCAACTTCTTCTCATACCATCATTAGATAAAGTCTTTGCTAGTACGCTACGAAAAGTTATGACTGACATCCAATAGTCAAATCCATTTCAGTTGAGATGGTATTTTAATATTTTTGGTTGCTTCCTTGCTAAGAATTTACTGTTCCATAACATTTTTACAGGTTCATAACAACCTCCTTCCCCAAACTCTCCATCAGGAATTTTGACGGGTCATATACAGAACATTAAAGTCCCACAACATCTGATAAAATAGGGCATCAAATTTTATGAACTTCTAAGAGAGCTGCCAGGTTGTAGAAAATATGCTCCATTTTATTATTTTTTTTAAATTACCCATTAGGCTTAATTCTTTGCTTGAATGAGTGGAGAGTAGGGGCCAACTGCAACTCTCTGATCCTCTAAAGGGGTAGAATTTTATTACAGACATTTAGCACAGAGAAAGAGTAGCATGGTCAAACACCTAGGTTGCCACTGTTCTGCTGAGTGACTTTCCCTTCTGCGTTGATCACAGAAGTCAACTGGCCAGAGATTCACAAGTGCAAAATGTAGAAGAAGTTTAATTACAGTGCTGCAAAAATACGCTTTGGCTTTCAAAGGAAAACTGAGAAGCTGGAAGACAGCTATGGAAAGCTGAAAATTAAGCTGGACAATAAGCTCACCCGTTTCAATATGAATACAATAATATAATTAGACACAGATTGGAGTGAATCTAGAACTTCTAGCCTAGCTCTATGAATAGGAGTTCTATGATTGTCCTGCACAGTGAATGGACAATTGCCATTTTGCCAGTGTTAAAGTATCCGAATGAGTGAAGATTTCAGATCCTTGTCTTACAGCTCTCATTGCTTTTTTAGCGAGGCATCCATCTGAACCAATCTTAAGTGACTTCATTAAAACATATTTAGATCCTGTATAAGCATCCTTTTCAGGAATGGAAGAAGTGACATCTCATATTAGGGCTAATGGAGAAAAGAAACTAATTGTTTTTGCTTCAAAGACTAAGCAAAGCAGAAAACAAAGCATGGTACAAATTAGGAATTAATTTCTGAGCTTGCAAGCTGGCATGGGGGAAGGAGAAGACCAGCAAAAGCATCTCTTGCAGAAAAAATTCAATTTAAAAAGAAAGTGACTCAGAAGGCATAACTCATCACCCAATGGAACCAGTCAGTTTTTCTAGAGGGTATGGCTCGCTCAGTAGTCTAAACATTAGGTTTCAAATATTGAGTCTCCCTGGAGCTAATGGTTCAAACCCCAAAAATGCAGGTTAAGCTCTTTATCCTCAAGATAGTTTGAGTTCCATGTAGTTTGCTGTAAAGAGGTGTTTGAGGTTTGTTTGTTTTTTTAAGATTAAAAATAAAAGGTCTGTTTGCTCTGTGCAGACATTTAAGAGCTCATAAGCAAGGGTCTGTCCTGGTATTACTGAAATATTTCAGTGTTTATTACCCTTACCCATGACAAAACATAGTGCTGTTCATTATCACATTATTTTATTATTGTTTCTGTAGTCTACTGAAGTTTCCTACCAATATTTTCAAGTACTTCTACTTGTTATATACACACACACACAGTAGTATAAAATACAGCCCTTATCCTGTAATCAGATCTGGAGGGGTCAGACACTATAATACAGAATAAGGCTATGCCTGAATATATTTGACTGCAGAATCAAGGCCAAAATGAGTAACTAAAACTTGAAAAAAAAACCAACATATTGCATTATCATATTATTTGAATAGTATGAGTATTAAGCACAAAGAGTAAATTAAAGGGTACGCTCTCATCTAACCTTTGCATATTCTGATTTGTAAGTATTTAACTGTTCAGCCTACTAGTGCTTTATTGTAATACAGTAGAACTTCAGAGTTATGAAAACCGAAGTTACAAACTGACCAGTCAAGCACACGCCTCATTTGGAACCGGAAGTATGCAATCAGGCAACAGCAGAGACAAAAAAGCAAATACAGTACAGTACGGTGTTAAACTACTAAAAAAAAAAATAAAGGGAAAATTTAAAAAAGATTTTACAAGAAAGGGAACTGTTTCTGTGCTTCTTTCATTTAAATTAAGATAGTTAAAAGCAGCATTTTTCTTCTGCATAGTAAAGTTTCACAGCTGTATTAAGTCAATGTTCAGTTGTAAACTTTTGCAAGAACAACCATAACGTTTTGTTCAGCATTACAAACATTTCAGAGTTACGAACAACCTCCATTCCTGAGATGTTCATAACACTGAGGTTCTACTGTAGTTTGCATTATATGCTATTTCCCAAGCTATTTTCCCAATGTGTCTTTGGCAGTTGGGATCAGACACTTCCAGAGCTTTATAGATACCCAGGGTCACCAGCCTCAGACTATGAGTAGATGTGTGTGTGTGTCAATATTTGCCTTCAGAGAATAGGTGTAACGTGATAATTTAGCTTCCTCTTTACTGTCTTAATGGTGTGATACATATAAGATGAGAAACAAATTCCCACTACTTGCTAGCTATTGCTATAAAATAGGAACATGCTTCACATATTTAGAGCTTATGATTTATTTGGTTACCAGGCTTGGCTTAGTGGAGCAGCCAAATTTAAACAGAGCATGTGCTCAAATGGAAAGACTCAAGAGGCCAGACTGGCTTCTAGATACTAAGTCTGCCTTGGGAGATTAAAAACCCACAATGCATCACTAAAAAGCACATAATGTCAAAGGAGACAACAGTGGGGAGCGAGGCTACATAATTATACTGTATTGACACCATAGTAACCAAATCTATACCCAATCAGACTCAAAAACTTTAAAAAGTTACTTGTAGAGTTATAACATTTTCTATAAAAGGATTTACCTATGTTTCCTTTCTTAAAAAAGGAGTTGTTATCCAAGAAAGGAGACTAGAGGAAATCTGTGTGTCCTATTTTAAATGTAATAAAACTTGTAGTCTAAGTAAATCCTATCAAAACAGCATACCCAAATGTTTACTTCTATACACGATCACCAATGTTATCTACAATTGAAGAAGTAGCTAAAAGATTCAATTACTTCAAATGAAAGACTGCAGCATTACAGTAATTTACTTTTTAAGTGTTGATGTATTTCTGAGTGTCAGAATATGGATGTTGCCTCTAAACTATAACACACTGTAAAATAAAGATATAATATAATTTTCATACTTGTCTTCCAATTTGTGTGCCTTAGGACAAATTGTGTCCAGTTCTCCAGAAGCCTCTAGTTCCTGAAAAACAGGTGTTCAGATTTAGAAA
The DNA here is from genome assembly GCF_016161935.1 of Mauremys reevesii. NCBI lineage: Eukaryota > Metazoa > Chordata > Testudines > Geoemydidae > Mauremys > Mauremys reevesii. Next base: position 24,977,711 of record NC_052629.1, on the reverse strand, counting down.
GAGATAGTTATATACACAAACTTTTAAAAACATGCAAAATATAAATTTTGAGATTTCTCAATTTCTAACCTTAACAATATCCAGTCCACCTATAAGCTCTCCAGCTACATATAACTGTGGATAAGTAGGCCAATTAGAGTATGTTTTCAGTCCTTGACGTACTTCTTCATCAGAAAAAATATCAAAACTGCTAAACATAATGTTATGTTTGTTAAGAATCTCCACCATTTGTCTGCTGAAACCTGGATATAAAGAGGGTATCAGTTAGGACGTGATTAATTTATATTATATCTATTTTTAAATAAAATGCTTTCATGGCTATATGAACATTTATTTGGTTAAAAAATGTACTACAGATCATCCAGACAATAACCATTCCCTACAAGGTTCTAGCGTGTTTGTTTTTCTTATTTGAGAGTATTAACATGATAAAACAAAAAAGACAATGAATAAAAATGGTTTTATTACTGTGATTATTAAGCCTAAGTATCTAGACAGTATGTATGTCTGAAGTCTGCCTGCATAAACAATTGCATTCAGTAACTTTAGTGTACTACATTTTGGTGGAACGTCTTATGGTTAAACCTCAAAGAAATCTATTTCCCTAGTCTCTGACTTGTCTAGTCCTCCTCCTTCCTTCTGCATCCAAAAGAAAAGATACTCTTTGCCCTCCTCCACATCTTCTGCTCCCTCTTATCTTCCCCCCACCCCCACTTTACATTCCTGCAGCTCTTCTTGTTTTCTCCCTCCAGCTACTGCCAGTCTCTCCCAAACACCAATAGTTTGAATTAGTTGAAACTGACTGACTAAAGAGCATGGGAACTACTATTCAAACCTATTGGGTGGCAGTAGTTTGAATTTTAAAATGGCCTTTTTCTGGCTGCGTTTCAGCTGTCACTGCTTTGACACTATTTTCCCTCCCACATCACAACAACCTGAGTTTGTTTTTTAAGTATTTACATTCACAAGAATACATATTTTATTGTACATGTGACACTTTTTATTAGGTACTATGAAGTCTTGTACTTTTCTTCTGATACTTTCTCATTAGCACATTAAGTTCTGGACATTAGAGTTATAAAATATGGGATTTAAAACACCCTATTATGTAGGCTCTTTTACAAAAAATGTTTCTTTTCATAATTTAATTCTTTGTTCTAAGAAAATATACAATAATGAATGTATCCCAGTCTTCACACACACATTCACTTTTTACAATACTGTACACAAAACTTAATATTCCTTATGCATAATAAACCATTTTTTACACTAAAAAGGGGACTAGCTAAAAATCATTTAAAAAAAATCTTCTGTCATAAACACCACCATCATTCTAGATTACTAAAACTGAAAAGTAGATTCTGAACATTTTCACTATTTGGACTTTTTTTTACATTTTTGTAATAAACGGAATAAAAGGAATTCTTAAATAAAATAACCGGACTGTCACATAAAAATAACTATTATTTGATTTCAACTTGCAAGATCACTTACTAATTTTTTAAATATGGATTTGCACTACAGTTTTCTGCAGTTTGCATGATCTGCAATTTGTTGAGATGAGGCACTGATATGTATATGACATCTAAGTGTTAAGTTCATGTACAGCCTGAAGTAAAAACATGGATTCTGAAATTTCTCATTCATCTGGGAGTTCATTAGTAAACAGCTAAAGGGTGATTGCTGATGGTTATTCTGTTGCCAATATATTAACTCATTTCTATTGAACAAGGCTGAGAAAAAGCTTCATTTTAGCTATAGGCAATTACATGCAGACTAGAAAGATAGGTAGGTTGTGTTTCATTTTTAAGGGTTAAAGTAGCAGAATGGAAATGTTATGCTTGGGGATAAAGTACCAATACAGCTTTTACTTTCATAACAAAAGATTTAGGTTGAATTTCTGAAAAAACGCCATACATGTAAACAAAGAATTAAAGTGTGAACAAAATGTAAGTATATCCAGACAGCCATAAATGCCACTATATACTTTATACTGTTAATGAGAATAAATAAAATTTTAATACCAATGAAACAAGCAAACCAATGCAGTCACAGCCCCAAAATCTCCTGAAACAAGATTTACATGTGTAGCAACTTGATACAACAGCCAGTGAACACATGTCCCTCAACACTATACTGAAGTTGACTCTCTCAATGAAGTAATGATTAACTACAAAAAAAGATTCCATATCCCACCACAGGAGAGGGTTCCACACTAGTGGCCAAGTGCACTCATCTATCATTTCAAATCTGCTGCATCTCTCAAAATAGAGTTTGTTCACAACTATATTCGTCCTTAGATAACCAAATGAAACATCTTGTAGTTATTTTACATTATTTTTATTTTACATTGTTTTTACTTATCTAATGCCATTGTCATAACAAACCAGTTTTATCTTTGACAATTTAGCCTTTTCAATATGGTAAGCTCTCTTCTCATTAAAAGGTACGCATATTTTAACAACTCTGCCAGCACCAGCATACTATAGATTTTTCTCTCCAACCAACACCACATTCTACCTTAAGTATCTTATTTGCTGAATTGGACTAACAACTACTAAATTAACTTCTCTTCAATCTTAGTTACAAACTCAGGCAATCCTATATATCAGTGAAAATTTGCGGTTGTAATCTAGGTTTTAATACATAAATCCGTATTATGTAAGTAAACAGAGCTCACTGTGAGTTATTCATAGAATGTGTGATAGTAGTATATAGTACAGAATCTGTGCAAGTTTGAAAAATATTGTACGATATCACAGTGCATGGCTGTATAATTAGAGATTATTTTATGCAAATGCACCAAAGAGCCAAAACTCTGTGTGTAATCTTGATTTCGGCTTTTCCTGCTTTTTTGAGCATGCACTCTCAATGCTCACTTAATCTCTTATGTTTAAACTTGGCTGAGTCCCCTCTATGAAATAATGGATTTCCGCTGAACCTCTGCCTCAGCCCACATACATATTCAGTACACTTCATTACGCACGAGCAGGAGAGCACAAGAGGGGAGGACTCCTGTCTCAGACTGAGAAAGCAGGACGATCAGCAAGTTATCTTAAGTGCCTATAACGCAAATGCAAGAAGCCTGGGAAACAAGCAGGGAGAACTGGAAGTCCTGGCACAGTGAAGGAACTATGATGTGATTGGAATAACAGAGACTTGGTGGGATAACTCACATGACTGGAGTACTGTCATGGATGGATATAAACTGTTCAGGAAGGACAGGCAGGGCAGTTCAGGAAGAAAAGCTGGGGGAGTTGCATTGTATGTAGGAGAGCAGTGTGACTGCTCAGAGCTCCGGTATGAAACTGCAGAAAAACCTGAGTCTCTCTGGATTAAAGTTTAGAAGTGTGAGCAACAAAGTTGATGTCGTGGTGGGATTCTGCTATAGACCACCAGACCAGGGGGATGAGGTGGACGAGGCTTTCCTCCAGCAACTAGCAGAAGTTACTAGATCACAGGCCCTGATTCTCATGGGAGACTTTAATCAGCCTGATATCTGCTGGAAGGGCAATACAGCGGTGCAAAGACAATCCAAGAAGTTTTTGGAAAGTGTAGGGGACAATTTCCTGGTGCAAGTGCTGGAGGAACCAACTAGGGGCAGAGCTCTTCTAGACCTGCTGCTCAGAAACAGGGAAGAATTAGTAGGGGAAGCCAAAGTGGATGGGAACCTGGGAGGCAGTGACCATGAGATGGTCGAGTTCAGGATCCTGACACAAGGAAGAAAGAAGAGCAGCAGAATACGGACCCTGAACTTCAGAAAAGCAGACTTTGACTCCCTCAGGGAACTGATGGGCAGGATCCCCTGGGAGAATAACATGAGGGGGAAAGGAGTCCAGGAGAGCTGGCTGTATTTTGAAGAATCCTTATTGAGGTTGCAGGAAAAAAACATCCTGATGTGTAGAAAGAATAGTAAATATGGCAGGTGACCAGCTTGGCTTAACAGTGAAATCCTTGCTGATGTTAAACGCAAAAAAGAAGCTTACAAGAAGTGGAAGATTGGACAAATGACCAGGGGGAGTATAAAAATATTGCTCAGGCATGCAGGAGTGAAATCAGGAAGGCCAAATCACACTTGGAGTGGCAGCTAGCAAGAGATGTTAAGAGTAACAAGAAGGGTTTCTTCAGGTATGTTAGCAACAAGAAGAAAGTCAGTGAAAGTATGGGCCCCTTACTGAATGAGGGAGGCAACCTAGTGACAGAGGATGTGGAAAAAGCTAATGTACTCAATGCTTTTTTTGCCTGTCTTCACAAACAAGGTCAGCTCCCAGACTGCTGCACTGGGCAGCACAGTATGGGGAGGAGGTGACCAGCCTCTGTGGAGAAAGAAGTGGTTTGGGACTATTTAGAAAAACTGGACGAGCACAAGTCCACGGGGCTAGATGCGCTGCATCCGAGGGTGCTAAAGGAGTTGGAGGATGTGATTGCAGAGCCATTGGCCATTATCTTTGAAAACTCATGGCGATCGGGGAGGTCCTGATGACTGGAAAAAGGCTAATGTAGTGCCCATCTTTAAAAAAAGGGAAGGAGGAGGATCCGGGGAACTACAGGCCAGTCAGCCTCTCCTCAGGCCCTGGAAAAATCATGGAGCAGGTCCTCAAGGAATCAATTCTGAAGCACTTAGAGGAGAGGAAAGTGATCAGGAACAGTCAGCATGGATTCACCAAGGGCAAGTCATGCCTGACTAACCGAATTGCCTTTATGACGAGATAACTGGCTCTGTGGATGAGGGGAAAGCAGTGGATGTGTTATTCCTTGACTTTAGCAAAGCTTTTGGTACTGTCTCCTACAGTATTCTTGCCAGCAAGTTAAAGAAGTATGGGCTGGATGAATGGACTGTAAGGTGGATAGAAAGCTGGCTAGATCATCGGGCTCAATGGGTAGTGATCAATGGCTCCATGTCTAGTTGGCAGCCGGTATCAAGCGGAGTGCTCCAAGGGTCGGTCCTGGGGCCGGTTTTGTTCAATATCTTCATTAATTATCTGGAGGATGGCGAGGACTGCACCCTCAGCAAGTTTGCAGATGACACTAAACTGGGAGGAGTGGTAGACACGCTGAGGGGTAGGGATAGCATACAAAGGGACCTAAACAAATTAGAGGACTGGGCCAAAAGAAATCTGATGAGGTTCAACAAGGACAAGTGCAGAGTCCTGCACTTAGGACAGAAGAATCCCATGCACTGCTACAGACTAGGGGCTGAATGGCTAGGCAGCAGTTCTGCAGAAAAGGACCTAGGGGTTACAGTGGATGAGAAGCTGGATATGAGTCGACAATATGCCCTTGTTGCCAAGAAAGCTAATGGCATTTTGGGCTGTATAAGTATGGGCACTGCCAGCAGATCGAGGGACATGATCATTCCCCCAGGTGACAGAACAAGGAATAATGGTCTCAAGTTGCAGTGGGGGAGGTTTAGGTTGGCTATTAGGAAAAACTTTTTCACTAGGAGGGTGGTGAAGCACTGGAATGGGTTACCTAGGGAGGTGGTGGAATCTCATTCCTTAGAGGTTTTTAAGGTCAGACTTGACAAAGCCCTGGCTGGGATGATTTAACTGGCGATTGGCCCTGCTTTGAACAGGGGGTTGGACTGGATGACCGCCTGAGGTCCCTTCCAACCCTAATATTCTAAGATTACATTGTTAAAATTAGCCTCACATACATGTACAGATATAACCTTTAAAAGCTCAGCATGCGATTTGCAAAAGCTCATGCCTACCTTCAAGCTGTTTTATACAAGGGGTGTTCTTATAAAGGTTTCAAAGTGTCAGGAAGTTCTCAAAGCAGAAAGGTCAAAGTGAAAACTTTTACTTAACCTACACTATAGTAGTAACTGTCTCTGACACTATAATTATGAAAACTAAGACATTTCACTGGCATATTGAGTATATGCAAATGAAATACAAACACTAAAAAATTTAAAACAAAACAAAACAGTCCTAATCTATCTTCTCCCATCAGAGTGAATTTTAAAAATGTATTTACTTTAAATTAAATACATTTTTCTCTATAAAAAAGCCTATTTAAAGTTAAATTTGAAATTATGACAACCTATGGTAAGACCCAAACTAGGGTTGCCACCCATCCAAGTTTTTCTCGGGCAATCCAGTTTTTGGCATTTGTGTCTCAGTGTTTTAAAGGAAGTTTAAAATAATGTTTTAAAGGAAGTCAAACCACAGAACTGGTGAAAGTCAGTGCCTAAGCACCTGGAACGAGAGTTCGTTGAAGTGTTATACTAGCTTCTGACAACAATAGCTTCCTCTGCAGGTAAAAGAGAATATTTTCTTCATTTCAATTTATTCAACTAGTTCAGTCCAATGACTAGTTCATATGAAGTTGGGAAACAGATTGGGAGCTCAGAAAGTAGGAAAGCTTGGCTTCTTCTTTCAAGCTATGAATAAAAAAGGAGGTGTAAGAAGATGACACTTTCTAGTCCTAAATTTTGAACATGGTGATCAGAAACAATCAAGTTCAATACACGAACTTAAGATTATAGTGTCTTTGATTAAGAAATGTATGGATAAACTTATTTTGTTTTTCTGTATCCAGCACATTTAAGGTACTTAACTAATAAACTTAAAACTTAAAAGTGCTGTTTGTATATTTAAGTGCATTCCAAATTCCACCCCAATGGAGTTCTATATAAATGACATATAAGAAATGTGTCATTTGCCATTTTCTAACATAATGAAAAATGTAAAAACTAAGAATCTGAATACATATGTTAAGCTACATAGTTGCTTAAACAAATGTCTACAGATATAGTAGATGCTCTGGTTAGCAAAAAAGTACCAAATTTACTGTAAAGGCTACAGTTGGTTGTGAACCAACATTTTAATGGTTACTAACCAATGAGAATAAACTTTTCTTTTAGAAAATAAAGAGTACAAATTCAAAACAAAATTAAAATAATTTATTTAAATCAAGGTTTCTTTCTTGCTGATTTAAACCACAATTAAAATCTGTGATATAAATCACTAATTTAAATCAAACCACTCCATCTACAGGATCCTGCAGACCACTTCATCTCCCATTCATAATCCTGTAACATTCCCACATCACTCACAACAGTTGTTTATATGTAAAAGTGACTTTTTAATTATTTTCTTTTAATACAATTAGCTGTTGGAGGTGGAGCCAATAGCATGTGATCAATCAGCTCTCCACATACACCTCTACCCCGATATAACACGAAGTCGGATACAACACGGTAAAGCAGCACTCCGGGGGGGGGGGGGCTGCGCACTCCGGCAGATCAAAGCAAGTTCGATATAACGTGGTTTCACCTATAACGCGGTAAGATTTTTTGGCTCCTGAGGACAGTGTTATATCGAGGTAGAGGTGTACAACCAAGTGATCCCCACACAATCTGAAAACAGCTTTATTAAACCATGGAGTCTCTTCCTGCCAATGCAGGATTGTTCCTTCTAGTACATTATGTAGTGTTTTGTCTGGTCTTTTTAAAATCCCACACAATGGTACTTTTCACCATTACTTTCCTTTTAAGATTGTTTCACAGCCCAATTCATTTCATTGGCAAAAAGTTCTTCCTCCTATTCAGATTAAGTTATTTTAATTCCATCACATCATTCCCATTTACTGCACTCAACTCCTCGGGTTAATCTTCAGAATACATGTAGACTTCCTTCCTTCCCCCATCCACAAGTCATTGCTTAGGCAAGATATACATGTTAGCTCTTTAAAATCCTTCTTCAAAAGGCTCTTGCTCAGTTGTGTTGCTCTTTTCCTAAATCCCTCCAATCTGTCAACATCAGGTCTGTTCCAAAGTTCACTGAAGTCGGTGGAAAGTTTTCCACTGACTTTAACAAGCTTTGGATCAGACCCATGATGACTAGAAATGAAAGTACTATTCCAGCTATTATACCACAACTGTAGCAAGAAGTTCTAATACCTCCTTGTCCCAGGACATGACGCCTGTGCTTGCAGCCCAAAATACCATTTTTTGTAGTCATACATATTGCAAACTCAAATCACTATCACCCCTCACTTCATCATTTGCACTCCTACTCCCTCCCACTGAACTTGTGTGTTTTGAATAGCTTTCACCTTCCTCTCCCTCTCTTCTACCCCAGTGTAGTACAGAAGCTTGCATTGTTCCTATTTAATTCTTGTTTTTTATGTTCTTGCCATTTTCAGTTTCTCTAGGTCCTTTTGTACTTTTTCCTCCATTTTTACTATTTACTCAACTCTTCTCAATTTGGCTTCTTTCATGAAACTCATGAATACACCCTTATCCTGATCACTAAAGAATATAGCAAATAAGTATGGTCATCACTTTGGTACCTCATTAGAAACCTCTCTCAAACACTGACTCTTCCCTGTTGCATTGTTACTTATTGCCCTTTGTTTTCAGTCAGTTACCCAGTTTTAAATCCACATGCGTTCTTATCAAAACCAATTTAATTTTTAAATTATAATTTTGAGGAATTGTATCAAAGTCAGGCTGGATAAAAAGTGATTTTTATTTAAATTAGAGATGAGTTAAATTAAAAAACTATTGAAAATTAAATTTATATTTTACAATAACCTAGGTTAAGGCCTGAACTTACTATAATCTATTAATACAATTTTAATTAAAATGATTTTAACACTACATGTTTGCTACCACTTTTTGGTGGAAATCACTGCCTAATCACCTGGAACCAAAGTGTGTTAAAGAGCTCAACTGGTTTTTGATAGCGGTAACCTCTTCTGCAGGTACAGAGAGAATTGGGCAAGTTGCTTAGTCTTTCCATCTCTCTGTTCCCTATCTGGAGCAACGGAATAACAATACTGTAACTTCATGCGGGGGGGGACTGTGAAAATAAATTAGTGTTTTGAGGCACTCAGATACTTTAATGCAGTGGTCCCTGTATTAAACTGTGGGGGTGTGCCCCCGGGGGGGGGGGTGCAGAGGGGTGCAGAGGAACTTTGGCGGAGGCACAGCAGGACTCAGGACAGTTCCCGTGGGGGATGGGGGAGGGAGCACCACCCAGCCCTGCTCCACCCCCACTTCTGCTCCAGCCCCACCTCCAGTCGGGGCTCCTCTCCCAGCCCGGGTCCCAGCCTGAGCCCCCAACTGCAGCCCCAGCCTTGGTCCCCTTACTCCTTTCCGTATCCCTTCCCTTCCCTCTCCTCCCCTCCGGAGCCACGGTCCAGGGTTGGGGGAGGGTGTCATGGACAAGGGTAAAGGGGCCATGACCTCAAAAAGCCTGGGGACTTCTGCTTTAATGATGCACACCACAAACAAATCTATATATAAATCCTGCAACCAATCCCTACATAAACAAGCCCTGTTACATTAAAGAAAATTTCAGGAAGTCCTTACCACAACAAGGCTCCTGGGGAGATCCTTTTATAAACACCATGCAGGGTGCAGCATTGGTCAATTTCTTTAGACGCACGTTGAGGTCCTCTTTTGCATCATCATTAGGGCCAGCTGAAATTGTACTGCTAGATGCATGGCGCTGGACTTTTTTGGTCAGCTCTGGGGCATGGGCACCATCTAATCTGTCAATTTTCTGAGAATTCTAAATAAGCCAAGAGAGTAGCTCAGTTAAGAAGCATTAATTAAAAGCAGTCTTCTAAACTACTAAAAATTGGAAGTTTTAATGTATTCCATCACTACATATTACAGGTTTTCAGATAAGCAGGCAGAATGGGTTAGAATACTGACCCTTTACCTCTTTAATCCCAGCAAAATTCTAAAACAGAAACTAGTCTGTTGGCCATAGCACTGTCTGTACCAAACAGACTTCTTAAAACTTGTTATAAACAAACAAAAATTATTAACAACAAACAGAACCAAATGTGCTATTTCTACTGCATAATCACCTGTTAATTCTTCACAAGCATTACACTGAATAATTGAAACAGAAAAGTGAATGAATCATGACTATGCCTAACACAATACAAGAGAAGAGTCTTGTGTATCTCAGGTATTGTAAAGCCACCTATGAATTCCAAGGGATTTCAAGGAGGTTCTGAAATATTAAAACTGGGTTCCATAATCACTTCTGTGAACCGGCTATTCTTGTGCCCTCAGTTGAGAAAAAAAAAAAAAAACCACACATGGAGATACAGACTGTTAGCAGCTTCTACATTAAGTCAAAATTAAGAAAAGAGAGTTCTGCTCTCTTTTTAGTACTAAAAAAAAGAGTAGAAGGAAAATTTATTAGTACTGAACTGCTGAACTTAACACAGACATTAATGTGAGTGATATGCAATCCATTTTCTCTTACCTTAAAAAACAAGAATGTTGGAACAGAACTAATTTCGTATTTTTCAGATACTTCAGGCACAGCTTCAGCTTCCAGCTTAAAAGTCAGAGAAAACATGGTTTTATTTTCATAATTTTCTTTGAAGTTTTGATTGTGCATGTCAATCCTTTTTATAATGTTCTGCTCAGCATTTTATATGTTTAAAAAGGAGTTTGATGCAAAAGTTTATGAGACATTTGCATTTAAATGAGACTCGGTGGGCTGGCATGTCATCGACTGAGCCTACACAGTGTCAAAACAGGTTCAGGGGTTTTTATTTTGTTGCACATTTCAAAAGATGCCTAGAGGCTGTGAATAAAATTTTTGGTGCACTAGTGACCTAGTAAATTTTCAATCATATGCAGCTACTACTATATTGAAATCCATAAATCATTGACCCCAGTTATGTCATGATTACAGTGCTTATTTTCTGCCCACAGCAATTCTTGCTGTTTGCTCTATTGACTAATTTCAAGAGGCAGTACATCATGACTGACATTTGCAGCCTTCTGCAAATTATGAAGCAAAAAGGAGTATTTCTTCAATAAACTATTGATGTCTGCTAAATTTTACTTTTAACTCTTACAAGGCTCCTGGATTCTAAGTAGAAAGCTTGTTAGACTATTGGTCCAGAAGCTTGGTCAGCATTAAAATGCATATTTTGGAATTCTAGAAGATAATTTTTTACCAGACAAATAAGTCTTTTTATTAACCATGTCCGATGTGTGTATTCTGTCTCAGTTGCTGACTTCAGTGATAAAAGTTATTTTGAGGGTTGTTTTTAATTTGTTTATTGCAATAAATGCTGATTTCCTGTTAGCGCTGCAGACATTAAGTAGAAAAATAAAGGTATAAATAAGGTAGTAAAATAGTGAATATAAATGCATTTCAAGGAATAGTAAATAGAAACCTGTGATCCCATTTACAGGTGCACAAAGCCTTGCCAACTCCTCTTTCTGCAACCTGTACACTGGGGCTTTATCAACAGCAATTGGAAAACCATTCAGGGTTGCTGATTTCTTGTTCAGAAAATTAACATTTTTAAGAACATGTCATCATTGGCTATTCAGTTTCTGGCTCTCTATATAGCGCTTTGAACTTTTTAGTGTTATTTGTAAAAGTAGGTTTTGGTTTGTTACACCCATAAGGCTTTTAATCTTGTTACAATTTTGGATGCAAGGGAAATAATTTTACATCTGCTCAACATCCCCTCAAGCGGACAGGGGGCTGCAGACAGGGGAGTTTGAGAGGGAGTTTGACAGAGGGAGGCCTATGATGGTTAGGAAGACCCGCATCACCTGTGCCAGCACTGCTTCTGTCTCCTCCACCTGCACCTGTAGCCAGACAGAGCACCTGAGCATGGATGCTTCTACCCAGATCCTGGTATGGTTTTGCAGAGACTGTGATTTGCAATTCCCACTTACTGACAACCAGGCTGGGGGGATCATCCAATGTGAAAGGTGCCTGCTGGTGAAATCTCTCAGGCAGCCGGTGGGGGAGCTACAGGAGGAGGGGGCTAGGTTGAGAAGCATCCGAATCCACAAGCAATTCCTGGACAGTGTCCATGTGGAGACAGCTGAGGTAGCTGTCTGAGTACACAGGACTGCTGACACACCACTGGTGGAGGAGAAGATGGCTCAGGGTGAACACTGGCAGCTGGTTACTTCTGGCAGCAGGAAGTTCAACACCCCCACTCCGAACCCTCCCACCGTGGTAATAGGTAACCGTTATGCTCTTCTTGATACAGGAGAGAAGGAATCACCCCCTACAATAGAGAAGGAGAAGCCTTGTACCCCTAAGGCTTGGAGGTCTGCTGCCACCACTGCAAATAGGAAACGTAGGGTAGTGGTGGTCGGAGACTCTCTTCTGAGGGGGACGGAGGCGCCCATCTGTTGCTCTGACATTTCATCTCAGGAGGTATGCTGCCTGCCAGGGGCCCGTATCCGAGACGTTACGGAGGCATTGTCAAGGATTATCCAGCCCTCTGACTACTACCCCAGGCTACTCATCCATGTGGGCACAAATGATACTGCCAGGTGGGACACTGAGCAGATCAAGAGTGACTACAGGGCTCTGGGAGTACGGGTGAAGGAGTTTGGAGCGCAGGTGGTATTCTCTTCTATTCTTTCTGTCAAAGGTAGGGGCCCGGGCAGAGACAGGTTCATCGTGGAGGTGAATGCCTGGCTGTGAAGATGGTGTCACCAGGAGGGTTTTGGCTTCCTCAACCACGGGATGCTATTCCAGGAAGGACTGCTAGGCAGAGATGGCGTTCACCTTTCGAGGAGGGGAAAGACCTATTTGGACACAAACTGGCTAAGCTAGTGAGGAGGGCTTTAAACTAGGTTCGATGCGGACAGGTGAGCAAAGCCCACAAGTAAGTGGGGAACATGGAGACCTGGGAAATGGGTCGGAAATAGGAGGGAGCGTGGGCCATAATGGCAGAGAGAAAGGAGGGTCAGGGCAAAACAGGGAGGCAAGATCAAATCAGTATCTTAAACAATATACAAATGTGAGAAGTATGGGTAATAAGCAAGAAGAACTAGAAGTGCTAATAAATAAATACAACTATGACATTGTTTGCATCACCAAACTTGGTGGGATAATATACACGATTGGAATGTTGGTGTGGACGGGTACAGCTTGCTCAGGAAGGATAGACAGGGAAAAGGGGAGGAGGTGTTCCCTTATATATTAAAAATGTACACACTTAGACTGAGGTGGAGATGGACATAGGAGACGGAAGTGTTGAGAGTCTCTGGGTTAGGCTAAAAGGAGTGAAAAACAGGGGTGATGTCATGCCAGGAGTCTACTACAGGCCACCTAACAAGGTGGAAGAGGTGGATGAGGCTTTTTTTAGAACTAACAAAATCATCCAAAGCCCAAGATTTGGTGGTGATGGGGAACTTCAACTATCCAGATATATATAACACAGCAGGGCACAGACCATCCATAAGTTCTTGGACTGCATTGCAGACTTTTTATTTCAGAAGGTTGAAAAAGCTACTGGGGGGAAGCTGTTCTAGACTTGATTTTAACAAATAGGGAGGAACTCGTTGAGAATTTGAAAGTAGAAGGCAGCTTGGGTGAAAGTGATCATGAAATCATTGAGTTCACAATTATAAGGAAGGGTAGAAGGGAGTACAGCAAAATAGAGACAATGGATTTCAGGAAGGCGGATTTTGGTAAGCTCAGAGAGCTGATAGGTAAGGTTCCATGGGAATCAAAACTGAGGAGAAAAACAACTGAGGAGAGTTGGCAGTTTTTCAAAGGAACACTACTAAGGGCCCAAAAGCAAGCTATTCCGCTGGGTAGGAAAGATAGAAAGTGTGGCAAAAGACCACCTTGGCTTAACCACGAGATCTTGCATGATCTAAAAAATAAAAAGGAGTCTCATAAAAAATGGAAACTAGGACAGATTACAAAGGACGAATATAGGCAAACAACACAGGAATGCAGGGGCAAGATTAGAAAGGCAAAGGCACAAAATGAGCTCAAACTAGTTATGGGAATAAAGGGAAACAAGAAGACTTTATCTATACATCAGAAGCAAGAGGAAGACCAAGGACACGGTATGCCCACTGCTCAGTGAGGAGGGAGAAACAGTAACAGGAAACTTGGAAATGGCAGAGATGCTTAATGACTTATTTGTTTCGGTTTTCACCGAGAAGACTGAAGGAATGCCTAACATAGTGAATGCTAATGGGAAGGGGATAGCTTTAGAAGAGAAAATAAAAAAAGAACAAGTTAAAAATCACTTAGAAAAGTTAGATGTCTGCAAGTCACCAGGGCCTGATTAAATGTATCCTAGAATACTCAAGGGGCTAATAGAGGAGGTATCTGAGCCTCTAGCTATTATCTTTGGAAAATCATGGGAGACGGGAGAGATTCCAGAAGACTGGAAAAGGGCAAATATAGTGCCCATCTTTAAAAAGGGAAATAAAAACAACCCAGGAAACTACAGACCAGTTAGTTTAACTTCTGTGCCAGGGAAGATAACGGAGCAAGTAATTAAGGAAACCATCTGCAAACACTTGGAAGGTGGTAAGGTGATAGGGAATAGCCAGCATGGATTTCTAAAGAACAAATCATGTCAAACAAATCTGATAGCTTTCTTTGATAGTCTTGTGGATAAGGGAGAAGCAGTGGATGTTGTATACCTAGACTTTAGTAAGGCATTTGATACGGTCTCGCATGATATTCTTATTGATAAATTAGGCAAATACAACTTAGATGGGGCTACTATAAGGTGGGTGCATAAGTGGCTGGATAACCATACTCAGAGTAGTTATTAATGGTTCCCAATCCTACTGGAAAGGTATAACAAGTGGGGTTCCGCAAGGGTCTGTTTTGGGACCAGCTCTGTTCAATATCTTCATCAATGACTTAGATATTGGCATAGAAAGTATGTTTATTAAGTTTGCAGATGATACGAAACTGGGAGGGATTGCAACTGCTTTGGAGGATAGGGTCATAATTCAAAATGATCTGGACAAATTGGAGAAATGGTCTGAGGTAAACAGGTTGAAGTTTAATAAAGACAAATGCAAAGTGCTCCACTTAGGAAGGAACAATCAGTTTCACACATACAGAATGGGAAGAGAAGGAGTACAGCAGAAAGGGATCTAGGGGTTATAGTGGACCTGCCGCAGGCATGACTGCGGAGGGGGCGCGCCCGCGCGCTGGCGCTGCCTCCCGCAGCATGCCGACCGCCAGCTGCAGCGGCCGAGCGACCGTCGGACCGACCGCCCGGGAGCCGCGGCCGAGCAGCGGAGCACGGCCTCGCAGCTCCAGCCAGCGAGTCCGTCCCGAGGTCCGCTCCGGCGGCTGCTCCGCCGCCTGCTGCCCGGCTAGCGGCGGGGGCGCTAAAGTGGACCACAAGCTAAATATGAGTCAACAGTGTGATGCTGTTGCAAAAAAAGCAAACGTGATTCTGGGATGCATTAACAGGTGTGTTGTGAACAAGACACGAGAAGTCATTCTTCCGCTTTACTCTGCGCTGGTTAGGCCTGAACTGGAGTATTGTGTCCAGTTCTAGACATCGCATTTCAAGAAAAATGTGGAGAAAATGGAAAGGGTCCAGAGAAGAGCAATAAGAATGATTACAGGTCTTGAGAACATGACCAATGAAGGAAGGCTGAAAGAATTGGGTTTGTTTAGACTGGAAAAGAGAAGACTGAGAGGGGACATGATAGCAGTTTTCAGGTATCTAAAAGGGTGTCATAAGGAAGAGGGGAAAACTTGTTCACCTTAGCCTCCAAGAATAGAACAAGAAGCAATGGGCTTAAACTGCAGCAAGGGAGGTTTAGGTTGGACATTAGGAAAAAGTTCCTAACTGTCAGGGTGGTTAAACACTGGAATAAATTGCCTAGGGAGGTTGTGGAATCTCCATCTCTGGAGATATTTAAGAGTAGGTTAGATAAATGTCTATCTGGGATGGTATAGACAGTATTTGGACCTGCCATGAGGGCAGGGGACTGGACTCGATGACCTCTCAAGGTCCCTTCCAGTCCTAGAATCTATGAATCCCGTAGGCCAGGGGTGGGGAACCTCCAGCCCGCTGCCTAATTTCATTCAACCCGTGGCAAGTCTCTGTGCCGCGGGCCAGAAGCCCCTAGCCTCGGCACCCCTCCACGGGGCTGCAACCACAAGCGCGGGATCGCCCCACTGCAGGGCAAGCTAGGATTGCCAGGCCGTTAAAAGCCTGGTCGGCTCTGCACAGCTCCCAGAAGGAGCCGGCATGTCCCTGCAGCCCCTAGGCGCAGGTGTAATCAGGGAAGCGCCTTGCACCGCCTTTGCAGCTCCCATTGGCTAGGAACTGCAGCCAGTGGGAGCTGCAGGGGCAGGCACACGCAACCATGCAGACCCACCTGGCTGCACCTCCGCCTAGGGGCCGAATCTGACAGTCATGCCAGCCGCTTCCGGGAACAACGTGGAGCCAGGGAGACTGCCTTAGCTCCAGTGCATCACCAACTGGGAGCCGCCTGAGGTAAGCACCGCCTGGCCAGAGCCCGCATCCTGAACCCCCTCCCACGCCGTAACTCCCTCCCAGACCCTGCACCCACATCCATACCCCAACCCCCACCCACACCCTGCACCCCAACCCCTTACCCCAGTCCTGAGCCCACTTCCACACTCCAAACCCCTTGGCCCCAGCCAGAAGTCCCCTCCTGCAACCCATACCCCTCATCCCCAGCCCCACCCTCCACACCCCAGCCACAGCCCTCACCCCTCCCACACCTCAACCCCCTGCCTCAGCTTAGAGCCCCCTCCCGCCCCCTGAACCCCTCATTTCTGACCCCAATCCAGAGCCTAAGGGAAGCCGCGAGCCTTAGCGCCCCTCCACGGGGCTGGAGCTGCGAGCACCATCTCGCCCTGCTGCATGGGGGAGCCCCGAGCCTCCCCACATCACAGGGCTGTGTGTGGCCCATGACTGATTTTTTTTGTGGGTCAATGGCCCAATAGAAAAAAGGTTCCCCACCCCTGCTGTAGGCAATCAAAGAAATGAAGGTTCCAGAGAAGGATCAAGGATTTTCTCTCTCAACATGGGCCTAATCCAAAGCCCATTGAAATCAACAGGAGTCTTCAGTGGACTTTGGATCAGGCCCCTTAAATTTCTCTTGCTCTCAAGTTAATTCTTGTCAGGTTTGATCCTTCACCAAAACAAGCAGTCATTATGCACTCAGTGATGTGAGCATCATCATCAAGTAGACATTCAAAATTTCCTTCTCTCAAACATACTTCTAAAGATTTCGGAAAAATATGCGAAGGGAATGGAACTACAGCTTAACTTTATGAACCATAGCCTAAAGAATAAGCCATGACTGGAATTCTGCCAGGCTATCACACAGAGATTTTTGAGAATGGTTTTTAAATAATCTCCTTTAGGTTCTACCTGCAGTTTTTGATTGAATCATAAGATTGTTTGATGCACACAACAGATCTTTACAGTATCTCCCTCACCTGGTTTATCCTGTATTTGGCCAAGCAGAACCAGACTGTGACCTTTAATTTTGAGTCTTCTATCCCTACTCCAACCACATAGTCAAATCTCCACAAGAATTAACTGAGAAACAAAATCTGTCAATACATTTTTATTTTCTGATCTCCTGCAAATAGCTGAATCATTGTTATATGGTACTGAACTTTTATTCCTTTTTCTTTTGGTGGTTTATTTCCTAGCTTCTTTGATGCTCTTGTTGCACTTTAATGACGTTCATTCACACATAACTTATTTTATAAAACTGAATTTGTTATTGGTCCATCCACCAAATTTCAGACTGTTTTAAGATAGAGAACACCAGTCACACTTTAAACTTTGTTGCTTGGTTAAAATTAAGATTTATTCTGTGGTCATCTTTAGAAAAATTAATATAAACTTGTGTTTAAATACTGCAGCCATAATTTTAATCACATTTAAAAAGGTTGCTCCAGATTTTGAAGAAGGTTTTGAAGAAGTTACACTTGTTATAAACAATGGATTTTAAAACTGATGATGCGACTTACAAGGCAGTCCACAATTAGGAACCCACATTCCTGATTAGGTACTTAAAATTAACTTGGTAGGTTAGCTAAATTGTTATTGAATTATCTGAAGTTCGATTGCTTGGCTATTCTAGAACATGTGACAAAGTTCTATGCTTTTAATTATGAAGCCAAAATATTAAATTAGTACCAGTCAGAGTCCAAACTACTGAGTCAATAGACTTATTCAAATCTGCTTATAGCTTGTTTTCTTTAACAGACTCATCTTACATATTGTAGTCAGGATGTGTTTACAAGACAGGTGTTGTAATTTTATTTTGCAATGTACTGTCCAATGAACCATACCATTAAAATAAATATTCATTAAAGGTGCACAATCAAGTGACAGCTGAGACTTCAAAAAACTTTGGCCTATGATAAACTACAGCAGCACTAGAAAAGCAACAAAAACAATGTATAATATTTTGAAAATTGACATTTTAGGATACTCTAATTAAAATAGCTTTGTAAATTAACACAATTAAAAACAGATCTATCTTTCTGCTTTACAAAAGGAAATGCCAAACTGTTAGATGAGTCATTAAAAACACACAAAACATAAAGGCTGTAAGAAATCAAATTAAAACACACACACGCAGCTGGTTGTTCCATTACTCCCTGCCCTCATAATCACAAAAATGTCTCATTAACAAGAGAAAGTTGTTTTAAAATGAATGGCATGCAGATCTAGTGCATTAATTTTTTTTTCCCCACAGTGATTCTATTCCTGGGATATGCAGATGAACTCACAAAAATATTGCGTCTCATTTACTTACTGCTGTTCAACATGCCATGCTTAGAATGACAACATCATACAGACTTGAATTTATCTTTCTGCAAACCCTTAGTAATGGTTGGAAAAGCAACTAGAGTATCTAAATGAATCCAGAGGAAAATCTATTTGCCTAACCAGCAGTGTCACTGAAACAAATCAAAGCTCTAGCAAATCTTAAAAGAGCAGTATTGTTACCTTAATCTCAGATCCCTGGGATTAAAGAGATCAAGCTATTACACAATTAATTACAGTACTTGCTTGGTGCGTCACTGCAAGTCACATTAAGTACACAGACAAACTTGAAAACCTATTTACTAGGTGAAGTAACATCCTATTAAAGTGCCAATATACTGCATTTTTAAATGCAAGAATATGCAACTAACTTGTTATTTAAACCAGCAATACACCATGAACTTCACCCACAGTTCCATTTATGCAATTTCTGACACTGATTCTTGCTGAAGTTGAACTCATTAGGATTCAAATCAGCACAAAAGATTTGCTTCCACACCACAGAAGTCATCAGAGAAAAAATCTATTTCTGAAGTTTGTTTTATGTAGAAATGGTCCCCTAGCATTTGACTTTAGTTTGCATTACTATCTTTAAAATGGCCTTTACTATCTGGACATGAAGACTTACCTTCACAAATGTAACTTGTGAGTGTTCCTTAGCTAACTCAGTCATGACATCATTCATTTGAATGCACTGAGGAGCCCATGGTGCCCAAAAATGGACAACTACAAGAGACCTATGACAAAACAAAACACAGATAGATATATATTAATAGAAAGAGATGATTTTTTAAAATAATGCTATTTTGATGAAGAATGACTACAAAAAGCATGGTTAGTTATAACGGAACAATGAAATATTACGTGAATTAATATACATTGTAGGATAGAAAGAAGATAGAAAGAGTAGTACTTCGTTGGATACAGAAAAAAGGAAAATAACGGATATAAGATGAACTCATAGTAAATAACTAAGTTATCCACTCTAAGGTCATCACAACTCACAAAAAAACCACATTAAGAGCACAGAAAGCATAGGGATGGGGGGAAAAAAATAAAAAGCATTAAAAGGGAAAAAGTTACAAAGCCTTGCCCAATTTTTAATGTTTTTAGAAGAATGGTGGTTAGAGATGTTTGCTGAAAAACAAATACCACTGGTAAGATATGCAACATAAAAAAGAACGAATAAAATCGCAACCGAGTTACAAGGAGCTTGACATTTTGCTACCAAACCTGATTCTAGCAGAATGCAGCATCACATACAAAGAACGAGCAACAACTGAAGCAGGCAGAAAGACCTTGATTACTCACTAGGGGGTCACACACTTTGTTGCCTCTGTTGGCTGAGCTTATTGCACACACCAGGGGCTCCTTGCATCCCTTCATTACCCCCTACAAGCTCTGTGTGCCACCCGCTGATCCCCCTCTATTTCAGGGACTCATTGCAATCCCCCTTCCCCCGCTCTTCCCATGCCAGGGGCTCTGTGTGCCCTAGCACTCTCCCATATCTCAGCATTCCTCCCCACCATTCTTATTCTCCTTTTCTCTCTCTTTTAGGATGTGTACAATTTAAAACTGTATTACAAGGATAAGCAGAGCTAAGGACTTGTCTACAGAGGGACTCTTATTCCAGAATGAGCATGTCTATACGTGGAGTTAAAAATTATCGTGTTACATCCAAAAAAAGAGAAAATACCATCAAGTGGATGGATTGTCAAACCTTGCAAGCTCAGCCAAAAAGGCACTGGAGGCACTAACGATTACAATGACAAAACATTTGGGTTTAACAAATAATCTGGAAAACACACAACACACTTGGTTGCTTCTGTAAGCCAAGTTCATTGCATCCCTCCCATTCTCCTCCACAAACTCCCCGTGTGCCACCTTCCCACTCTCCCCAATTGCAGAGACTCCCTGCAATGCCCCCCACACATCCCTTCATTCCAGAGGCTCTATGTGCACCCCCTTCCTTTCCCATAACACAGTCCCCTACATTTCCCCCATGCAAAGGGTCCTGTGTGCTCTCCATTCCCTCCTCTCACCAAAGCAGCCTCCCACACTCTTTCTGCATATGCAAGGGGCTCTGTATGTACCCCCATTCCACCCTTTCCATCGTGCCAAGGAATCTCTATGGCTCCCATTTCCCCCACCCCCATACCAGGGCTCCATTCTCCCCCACACCTATTCCTCTCACAACAAGGGTCCCCAATAGGCCTTCCTCACCAGAAGTTCTGTTTGCTCCCATACCAGAATCCCACATTCTCCGCCACATCCATTATAGGGATTCTGAATGCCCTCATACAAGGGGCTCTATGTACTCCCTTCCCCATGCCAGGGTCCCCAGTTCTCCACCCACATGTGTCAAGGCCTCTATGGGACCCACTTCCCTCATTAATATTTCTCTTCTTTCTGTCTGGAAGGCCAGGTCTAATCTAGGGGCCCTTTATCAGTACAGGTATATCACATCAGCAAAGAATTCCTAGCGCAAATGCACCTTTTATTAGCTAAACTGTGCTTTTCCCAGCATAGATTATTCCTGCCCCGCTTCAATTCTCCCTGGGGTGAAATAACCCAAGGTAAAAGAATTAAGTTTAGAGGGGACAACAAATAAGAAGGGAGATGAGGAGTATACAAGATAACGAAAGATGCAAAACGGAACACCCCCCGCCCCCCCAACACAAAGCTACCCTTTGGACTCAAAGCCACCAGACACTGGGCCCAAAAACTTGTAGGTTTAAAAAAAAAAAAGGGCATTTACATGAATAATGAGAACATTCAGAGTTATGTCAGCCAGGAAGTTTAAAAAAAAAGTAATATGTACCCTCATGTTTCAGGGCATAAACTAACTTCTAACTAATTAGAACAAGGAAGAAACTTTGTCTGTGGGCCAGTTATTCAACAGTTGTCCACAACAAGGTTTCTTACACCTTCCCCAAAAACATCCAGTGCAGATCACAGTCAGAGACTGCTCCAGTATGGTTATTCCTATGCTTTACTGTTAGCTTTCTTAAACCATTTTCAGCAGAATAAGTGAATAGTTAAGGAGGATTAATATAGCTGGACAGGACAACTAATCAGGAATATAAATTCCAACTTCTTTAGTGAAGGCTGTGTAATACTACCCAAGATGAAGGACTTCTCCCATAATATGGATTTCTGAGAAATACTACTGACATCAAAGCTGAAAAACATTAAGATGTCTGTGATATATCTGAAATTACAATAAGTTCTTAATACTCTGAACGTATAAAAATCACAAGACATACCAAACATTATGCCATTGAAAGCTGTACAATAATTTATAATGTTGTTTTGTAATAGGCAAAATACTAACTCGTTAAGGAATTTAATATAAAACATTACATTGCAAACCCATACATTATACTCAAAGCTGTTCAATACCCCAACCCTATATTGACCATTATTATTTATATTGCCATAGCGCCTATGAGCTCTAGTCATAGACTATGAGCTAGGGGAAAAAAAAAGACAATGATGTGGAATGACCCCTGAGCCCACATAGGACTCTACTGGAGTCAATGCAGCTCATGCAGTTTCAGCACAGGATCAGGGCCCAAATAATGAGTATAAGTACTAATGCTTAAAGCCAAGGAAAGGTAGGTTTCCTTTCCAACACCTGCTACTCTCGGGTGTATACAAACACTAAGAAGATGAGAAAGCCATAATCACTACTTCCATGACTTTACACCAAAAGCAGAAGCATTACCAAAAAAAAATTAAATACAGGAGTAACTTGACTTCAAGTTTCTGTCCTACCACTATATTAGTTATGGAGCAGCATATAGCATAAAGTGTTCTGATCAATTAAATTATTAGAATTTGTTTTTCCAGAAATTCAATTTACAATGCAGTTGTTCCAGTCTGTATTTGCAACAACAATCCTATGCTTGTTTGGACACCATAAGAAATCCCTGAAACACATGTGGTGGATCTTGATCTGCTAAATTGTAAGGGGAAAATGAAGTCCTTCAATTCAGTGTGAAAAAAATAAATAAAAATCAAAGGGGAAAAAAGATGTATATAGCTAGATACTAAACAATGTATTAAGCCCAAAATGCTATTTAATAATTTGATACACTTTCTTTCCCACTACTGAAGCACAGCAGAGAATTCATTCTTTCCTGAGCTGCCAAGCAGAATTTCCCACATGTCCAATTTAAATTAATCAGTATAGTAGGGGTACATCTTATCAGATGAGTGTCACCTTGTGAGCAGTACAGGAGTAAGAACCACATGGCTGAGTAATTCTAGCCCTTTTGAATGGGACAGTAATTATTTGACAAGATTATCCTTGACCGTGTTATTAATATTGCAATTTGTTTTAATTTAATGTGCACTTAATGAAAATATTGTGAAAACAGAATGCTTACCACTCATATTTTATTTTTGTTTTAAACAGAGTTGCAATTAATCTGCTTTTCAGTTACTAAACTTTTTAGAAAAGCATGAGAGAATGGCAAGATAGAGTAACTCAAAACACTGGGGAAATCAAGAGGGTCAACTGAATCTGGAGTCATCAGTGCACTTTCAGGCAAAGTGCACACTGAACTCAAGGCAGTACATATTTGACTCTACTGTCATCAGCGATAATCAGGAAATCTTTTTTTTTTGGGGGGGGGGGGTATTGTGTTATAACATGTGTGTCCTTCATAACTTCCTTTCCCTTGCTATGGAAAAAAAAGCCTGCAATGAGGGATGCTTTATGGGGATGACCTCCAATATTGTTTTAATATTGGTCTTGTTTTTGTTATTTAGTCTATTTTATATCACACCTGTTACTTTAATTGAGTCCAGAGAAAAATATAGCTATATGTACCATGTATTGTCTACAAAACTTTTCGGGTATTAACTTAAGACCAAATACTGCAGTTACAGCTCCCTCTTAAGTAAAGGAGGGGACTGGAGGCAGTTATGCTTGAGAAAGAACTGCACAACATAAAATATTTGGATTTTGTTCCATATATTCCAGAACCAGTACAGAAAGTGATGACACAATGTTCTCCAAATAGGCAGTTCTAAAGGTGATGGTTCCATCTTCCATTATGACGCTATTTACATTTGGGTTTATCATTGTACTGTGCTACAATGTAAACAATCTTTAAATTATAAATATTCAGTCACTTTCTAACATAGCACAATTTTTTTTCAGCACAGTGTCACCATTTTAACATATCATTTAGTCATAACTAGAATTAACATGAAGATTTATATGACTGCTTAATTCTTGTTATATCATCATACTAATCCACCACCATTTTTGCCACTCTGAAAACAAAGATTTAATTAAAACTTTTCCATAAACATATTATGAAGTTTGTGGTTATTCCATAATAACTTGCCAGTAAATATAAATATGTATAATCAAATAACCATTTAATCAGTTTCATTGGAATATTTATCTTTTCAACCTTTTGTGAAATCAACATTTCCCAAAATGTGTTGTTTTGTTCAATCAGTAACTGTTCAAAAAGTAACTGAATTAGCAGTACAAGGCTATGTCTATACTAGAGACCTTACAGTGGCCCAGGTATACAGCAGTGATGCAGCTGCATCACTGTAAGATCTCCTGTAGTTACTCTATATAATAGTAGTTCTAAAACTTTTGAACTGGTGACCCCTTTCATACAGCAAGCCTTTGAGTGAGACCCCCCCTTAAAAATTAAAAACACTTCTTTTACATTTAACACTATTATAAATGCTGGAGGTGAAGTGGGGTTTGGGGTGGAGATTGACAGCTCACGACCCCCCATGTATTTACCTTGTAACCCACTGAGAGGTCATGACACCCAGTTTGAGAACCCCTGCTCTGTAAGAACTGACAGGTATTTGTTTTATAAAAAAAAAAATTTTTTTAGGCTAGGGAAATGTTTCTATTAATCCTTACATTTTGTCAGAATTCTGCTGTAAAATTCTCTAGCAAATTGTCTGTTTGTTTAGGCTATAAGCTCCACAGAGAGGGGATCGTTGGGTAAACACAAAGGAGATGTATGCTCAGTCCTGCTATGCCTAATGCCTAAGGGGGAGAAAGGGAGGGATGATACCCCATTACATCCAGTACCCCAGTGCCTAAAGCACAGACCAAAATGTAGGAAACAAGTTTAATTTCCCACACCGCCTGATTTGGAGCAAGGATTTGAACATGGGTCTCCCATGTGAGTGCACTAACTACTGAGCTATTGGATCGAAGGTGGACACTGCTTCATCCTTGGCTGTCTTGTATGAAAGTCAAGCATGCTCTGAGCATGTGTCCCAGATTGGGCTCCACAGGTGGGGGGGGTTACCTAATTTTGAATCATACCCAGGCTTTGGCAAAAGCTAGATGGCATCAAGTTTTAGACAGCTTTGCACATTTGCACTAACAAAAATTTAGATGCCTAAGGAATTTAAGCACTTACAGGACTAGGCAACAGCTGAGCAGGGGCCTAAGGATCTAAATTATGGACTCTGGCACCTAATGTGGCAGCTAGGCACATAAGTCCTTTTATGGATCCAGTCCCATGTTTTCTTCTATTTTGTACAGTTCCAGACACACTGCTAGGCATCAATCCTGCAAGCTTATTCACACAGGCTGACTTTTTCTCCACACACAGACAGAGGTCTGCTCATAAAAGGCATCTTCCAGGGTTGTGCTCTTGAAAAAAATCTGTTAATATACATGTAAATATGCTGCCAGAATTGAAGTTGAAAGTGTTCATTGAAAACTCAAGTTTTACAGTTTTCACATAGCGCTGAGATGTAGAAAAAACGTATTTGGGGCTGTGAAACACCAACACAGTTGTATACATTCACACAGTGAACAGGAATCGTACATCCCTATTTTAAGATTAATTTTAAAGATCCATTAACATAACATAGAACTGCAGCACTTTCACATTTCTTGTGTCTTCAATATAAAAATCTCATACAACTGTACAAAAATTAGAACAGCACTAGAAAAATCAAATTTGCCCCAAAGTTTAGATTCTTTAAAAAAATTTTTTAACAGAAACAAAAAGATAGAAATGCTTCTATTTTATTTAAAAAAAAAAAAGCAAACTTGAAATCAGTTGTTTTTAAACACAAGATCATTCCCTTGCAATGTCAGCAGTCCAAACATTTACAGCCCTGCGTGGATACAAAATCTGTATCCGCATCTGATCCACAAAAATGATCTGCAGATGTGGATGCCTACAGCTATAAAGCAGATATCCACTGAATTGCAGGGCTCTACAAACATTGCAGCACTGGGAACATAAAAGTGAAACTGACTTCACTGATTTTCCTTGTCCAGTCTAAGAAAATTACCAAAAAACCCTTCAAAAATAAAAGTGTAAACTGGATTTCTAAATTATTTTAGTGTAGTAATCAAAAAATTAATGTAAGGAAATAAGGTTGAAATATGACTGGAGGTGACACTGTCCTTTAAATAGAATGCAAGCATTATGACCCTTTTACAGATGTGCAAACTAAGGGCTTGTCTACACTTAAAACGCTGAAGTAGCACAACTACACCACTGCAGTACTTCAGTGAAGATGCTACCTACACTGATGGGAGGGATTCTCCTGGTTGCACAGATAATCCAGCTCTTTGAGAGCGGTCTTCACAGGGGGTTAGGTAAATTTTACTGCATCGCTCAGGGGTGTGGATTTTTCATATCCGTGAGCGACACATATATACCAACCTAATTTCCTAGAGTAGGTCAAGCTTTAGGATATGTCTACACTTAAAGCAGTGCAGCTGCCTCACTGTAGCACTTCAGTGTAGATACTACCTACACCAACAGGAGAGGTTCTCACATCAGCATAGATAATCCACCTCTCTGAGAGACAGTAGCTAAGGCTATGTTTACACTAACACTTTTGTCAGTATAATTTGTCGCTCAGAAGTATGAAAAAGCCACCCCTCTGAGCAACATAAGTTACACCAGCAGACACGCCGGTTTGCACAGCACTATGTCAGTGGGAGATGCTTTCCTGTCAGCATAGAGCTGCTACACAGGAGATCTCCTCTAAGGTCTAATGTAGACATGGCCTAGGTCAACAGAAGAATTTTTCTGTCGATCTAGTGCTGTCTACACCAGGGATTAGGACAGTGTTGATTTTTTTCAAACCCCTGAGAGATGTAGCTATACCAATGTAAACTACTAGTGTAAACCAGGCCTAAAAAGCAAAGTGGGATTAAGTGTTTTGCCCAAATTCAGAGCCAGGAAGGGCAAACCAAGTATCCCAGTGCCCAGGCCAATGCATTAGGCTGGGGTGGATGTCCCACAGGGGCAGGGCAAGGAAATGGGGGTGGGGGTGGTAACCAAAGGAGGCAGGGCGGCGGGGGAGGGGGAGATTAATGACGCCCCCCAGGGGAAAAGGCGGCAACAGCGGGCGGTTGGTGGACGCCCTCACCCCCCCCGGGGGCGGTTAGCCCCTCCCCCGCCCCCGCCCAGGGGGAGTCAGTGACCCCGCGGGACCGGGCAGGCCTCACCTGCACAAAGAACGCGCCTCCCCCAGGGAGCAACACCCGCCCCCTCCTCCCCCAGAGCCTGGCTCCGGCTCCCCGGTGACAAAGCCGCTGCCTCCCCAGGACGGGACGGGCCGGGCCCCTGGGGCCTGACGCTACCGCGCGCAGCCGGCGCCAGCCGCACGTACTTGCCCTTCTGCTGCAGCAGCTCCCGGAAGTGCCCGGCGGAGCCCACCTCGGCCAGCGCAGCCATGGCGAGAACGAGCCTGGCGGCGGCGCGGCGGCCAACAGGGGCACGTGCAACCGGTCACCCGAGCGATCCGCCCTCCCTCGGAGCGCACCCTCGCTGCCTCCGCGCGTGCGCGACTCGGCGACCCCGCTCCCTCGGCGCATGCGCGGAGCGTCCGCCCGTTCCCGTAGGGGAGGAAGGCCCGGAGCGCGGCTGTCCCGGGAGGGGGCGGGGCGGTCGGCCGCGGCGCGGGGCTGAGCCGGGCCGGGCCGGGCGAGGAAAGGCGAAGCGGGTGGGGGGAGGGGCGGGTCAGCAGTTTTCTGCCTGGAAAGGTGAAGCTGTTGCATTTTACAACAGGAAAGCGGAGCGCGCGCGGGGTTTGCCCAGCACGAAACGCGCCATCGCCCAGGCTGGGTCCGAGCTGGCGTCTTGGGTCCAGTCTGGGTGCCGCGTTTCAGGCAGGATGTGGACAAACGGGGGAAAGTCCGGAGGAGAGCAACCGAAATGATTGAAGGGCTAGAAAACATGACCTCTAAGGGAAGATTAAAAATAGGGTTTCTTTAAGTTTGGAGAAGAGCAGACCGAGAGGGGACAGGATAACAGTTTTCAGATACGTAAAAGGTTCTTATAAAGAGGCGGGTGAAAAATTGTTCTTAACATTTGAGAATAGAACAAGAAGCAATGGACTTAAATTTCAAGGAAGGTTTAGGTTAGACAGTAGAAAAAAACGTCTTAACTGTCAGGGTGGTTAAACACTGGAACGAATTGCTGAGGAAGGTTGTGGAATCTCCATCATTGGAGGTTTTCTTTAAGAACAGGTTAGATAAACACCAGTCAGGAATGGTCTATTTATTATGTAGTCCTGCCTTGAGGGCAGGGGACTGGAGTAAATTACCTATTGAGGTCCCTTCCAGTCCTACACTTCTACAATCCAGCACCATCCCACTCCCCTCGTCCTCATCTGTCCCGCTCTCGCCAAAACATACATTTCAATGCCCCGCCGAAGAAGTAAGATGTTGTCATTTACAGTTCATACCGGATCCTTATATACAGTGAAATATTCACCTCTCAGATTCCAGATGTTGGGGAATGATTCCTGCTTGAGGTCAGACCTCTCAAATATATGTTAAGAATGAATTGATCCACCAGTCTACATGAAGTTGTGTAGAATATTTCCACTAATGACATTTTAATGCCTCAGGTTTCACAGCTACATTTCTGGATATGTGTGCAAACCTGCAGCACAGAGGCACCAAAATGAGAACTGTATGGACCGTGGAGAAGCAAATGGCAATCACTCTGGAAGCTTGCAATGGCAGATTGTTATTGGTCACTAGACTATCAGTTTGGAGTTGGAAGATCCATAGATTGTCATCCAAGTGCGTAAGACCAAGACACGTCTCCTGCTATGCAGGACTGAAAGTCTTGGCAACGTGCAACAAATAGTGGATAAATTTGCAACAAGGGGCCCCTGGACTGCAGTGCAGTGATAGATAGAACACATACCCCTATTCTGGCACCAGCCCACCTTGCCACTGAGTACATCAGCAGAAAGGGATACTTTCCAAGGTTATGCAAGTGCAATTGTTCACTGGGGACACTTCACTCATATGGAGGTGGGCTACTCAGATGGTGAGTGATGCTTGCATCTTTAAGAAACACAGGACTTTTCAAAAAGCTGCAAGCAGGAACATTCTTCCACAACCAGCAGATTACCACTGGTGATGTTGAAATGCCAATAGTCATTCTGGGGGATGCAGCCCACTCCTTGCTCCCTTGGCTCATGCAGCTGTACGCTGGTCACCTTGATAGTGCCAAGGAAAGAGTCAACTACTGGCGCAGCAGGTGCAGAATGACTACTCAGACTGAAGGGATGCTGGCAGTGTTACTCACTAGATTGGCTCTCAGTGAGAAAAATATTCCCAAGGTTATAGCTGCTTGTTGTTACTGAATCATATACATGAAAGGAAGGGGAAAAGTTGTTGCCAGGGCAGAGGAGCAAGGTGAACCAGCTGTCTGATTAAATTGAACAGCCACACGCAAGGGCTATTGAACAGCCATACACAAGGGCTGTGGCGCTTTGCTGCTGAGGTAGGCCTTCCACCTATGAATTCTGTAATGCTTGCTGCAAACTAATAAAGATGCTCAGAGTATCAAAAAACAGAACTTTATTGTGTGCCAAGAAACAGGAAATAAAATGAAAGTGCAAACAAACATGTACCAGGTTAAAAAACTTTTACCAACACTATACAGAGTAAATTATAAAATCCTATCTGAAAATGGAAGTAAATAGTGAACATTTATGACCATGTATATAAAAGCTACAACAGTATAGTAGATTACATATACACCAACCTGGGATTTTTTGTCAGATCGGTACATGTGTAGGTATTTTTCTTTTTGTTGTCCAGCATGGAGAGGTAGGGGTAAGGAGGTACATCATGGTGCCATGTGGAATGTTGGGGGATATAGGGAGTGCAGCCATGGAGTTCTCCAAGCACTGGAAAGTTTGCTGAGTTTGGGCATGTATGTCAGTAATACTTCTGCAACATTTGAGTTTATTCCCTGAGCAAAGTCATTATCTCCTGGTGTATTTCCTGATGCGTCTCAGTCCTTTTGCCTCTCCTGCAGCAACCATTCTCTCCATTCTTGGTCCTTCTCCATGGTCATGTTCAGATGGGCTCTCCAATCCTGCACTTATAGTCTGAAGCTATAACGAATTGGAGGATCTTGCAGAACATATCCTCCCTAAACCTCTTATTTCTCCTCCTGATCAGGGTCAGATGTTGAGCAGGCACGGAGAGGGCACCTGACAAGACCATCATGCCAGAAGCTGTTGATTAAAATATACAAATGCACCATTAGATTTACAATCACAACAATCAAGGAAAGATAAGTCTCAAAACTCCTGTACATTATTCCCATAAATAGGAAATGCTTACTGACACTTTAGCTTTGGAACACCCCACTACAGCACCACTCTGCAGCTCAAACCATGGTGAGTATGGCCTAGTAGGGAGGAATGGGGGTGTTCTGTTCCATGAAAGCTATAAACATTGGGTGCCCCTCCCTGGGTATGGGTATAAAGAAAGTGTAATGAATACTGGCATTGTTTTCACAGGCAATGGTGATTTTGGATGATATCTCACTCCTGAGGGTGACAAAGTCATAGAGGATCCAGCTGCTACTGGTGTCCCAAAGCCACCTGTGGCCATATACTGCTAACTTGTTTACTGACATGGTGCCAGGCAAACTCATCGTAGAGTGGTATGGACAATCTCCAATTGCCGTGAAAGAAACAAGGCTGCCATCCCTAGAAATATTCAGGAGAGGATTGCAGAGTATCTCTATGAAAGTTTCATTGAGATCTCTCAAGAGGATAAAATGGACATCTCTATTTAGATAAACAAAGTACTCCACATGCCCTTGCCGAGCCCAACAAGCTGAGTAAGTGAATAACAGATGCTGACTCTACTGCTGTTTGTTCTACCTCTGCCTAAGCACGGGACACTAGTCTAATGTGGATTGTGTAATTGGACCACCATACCACTCTTTTTTAATTTATTCCCTAATATTTTATTTTGTAGCATTGGATCTGTAAAGCAACGAAAACTCAATATGTTTGTTTTCTAAAATTATAGGTGGGGTATGTGCTGTTTTTAAATGGGGAGGAAAGATGGTGGGAGGGAGGGAGATGGGGTTTCATGAAAATGAAAAAAAAACATTATAAGGAATATTGCATCTACACACTTACTCAAGCGCCTTTCCCCTACATCAGCGGGCTCATTAGCACTCACCTGTCAGGATTTGAGCTCTTTTATGGATTTTTTTAAAGGGGAAAAAAAGGCATTTGACTGTGTAGAGTGGCCTGGGACACAATTATGGCCTTTATAAGACCAAAAATACACCATCCAACAAACAAAACTGTTTATTAATGGTAAAATATGTCTTTCCCTTTTAATCAAATGGAACCTGACAAAGAGACTCTCTGTCTATTTTATCTAGTAATTGGGCCATTTGTGGAAACTATGACACGTTTCAAATTACTGGAAATGAATATGAGTTAGCAGTGAGATTATAAAATGGCATTGTAGTCCAATGAACTCTTGGTGTTTACTATACAATCAAGTCCCTCATTCCCCAGTAGAACTATCATTTGGCTAGTGTTCAGTTTACATACTGAATTTAAACAAATCTGGGGAAGATTTCAACCTGAAATAGTGGCCCAATTTAAATCCCCCCAAGATGGAATAAATATTTGAGGGCTAAAGTGATCTTAAACCTAATTCAAAAACTGAAAATTAATCCCATGCTGATCAGTTTTAGGAATGAATCTCCTCATAACAGTTATAGGAAGGCTGTTGCTTCTCAAAATAAATATCCTCCCTAATCTCCTATGTCAACCACAACTGTTTCAGAGAATTTAAAACCTCATTCTTTAATAAGCTTCACAAGACCTTTTCAAGGTTCATTTGGTAGGCAAAAAACAAGAATTGCTGTTAAAAATGTATAGGCCCATTGAGACATGGGAGAACTAAATCTCCCTAACTTAGGCTATATTTCTGGGCATCCCATATGGAGTGTTTGGCAGCATGATCCCAGGGAAACCCAGGACTTCAATGGCTCCAGATTGAACAACAGGCAGCAGGCCAAATTAATCTGGCAAACCTCCCATAATTCCCAGATGATCTACTACTTCCCTCAAGTCACACAGAACCCAATTACAGAGTCAGTATCAAACTCGGAGATAAAAAAATTAAAGATGCAAAATCTCTTAAAATGGGCAGTTATTCTGGACTGTGTTACTAATTTTTCTCTGAGCATGAATAATTCAGCCTACAAAGAATTGTATATTGCAAACATTTACTAATAATGATATTATAGTGCCCTTTGAACCACTGAAACATATTCCTGACAGACACAGGTTTTATTTTATTATATTCAAGCTAGGAATTCCCATTAAAAATGAACACAATTAGACAGAATCCTAGTTTTATACACAGCAAGGAATCATCATTTTTATGTGGAGCAGGTAAATACAATGTATTTCTTTGGCTATTAGGTCTTGAAACCACTTCCCTAACACAACCCCAGACAAAGACATCACAATGGACAGAGGTACATGTAATTCCAGTTCACAGAGGAGAAGAAATAAAAATCCTGGGAGAAATTCATAATGTTATGGTTAACAATAACTCAAGGCAGATACAATGTTATATTGTACATAGAAATATTATTTCTCAGTACTTGTATGATAAAATATGTAAAATAAAACTATATAGATGTAAGAAGGGCTCCTATGTAACTCCACTTTTTTTAACTCTATCATGTTACTTCCTATTCCAATTCTGGTAAATTATATGCAGCACTAATAGGAACATATTCACGGTCTTACTCCAAAACACTGTTTATTAAGGACTAATCTGGGAACTCATTTATACAAACCTATTAAAAACACAATTTTTGTTAACGTTTTCACACACACACAAAAGACATCTTGATTTTCTGAACTAGTGAGACTACCTAACTGTACTAGCCTGGATCACGCTCATTACAAAATAATAATCACTTACCACAGGGCGAAAAGAGTACACATATTCAAAGACAAACAAATACTTCTTTATAAAAAATGCTGACTTTTATTGGCAACTTTATTTCCTTGACTTAGGGTCTTGACCTTATACACAATGAGGGGGTGATGAGCATGTAAGGAGCCTTCCACTCTTGCAAGATCCTACGGGCAGAATTGCAGTCAGGGGAGTCCATTTAAAAAATTCAGTTGTGGTGAAAGACACATGATTGCCAGATCCTGGAAACAGAAGTCCTCAGTGTATTAACAGAACTGGTGCAGAACAGGCTGTGGCAGTACAAATCATGTACTTGGTTAGAGCAGTGGTTAGAGCAGAAGTTGGTAATCGGGTACTAGAGTCTGTTCCCTCATTACTTCCCAAAGGAAACTTGATACCCCAAAAGGGGCAGAGATGGGTAGGAAAGGGGGTGAGACCATGATCCTGCCCCATCTCCACAGCGACTCCAGGATCAGGAACAGTGCACAGAATGGTACACAGAGGTTGGTAGCAGGGGGCACTCCCCCAGAGTGCTGGGGGATGAACTTGAGGAGGAGGAAAAGGAGAGATGGTGCTGATGGGAGAGGTTAGTGACATGATGGGGATGATGGGCAAAGAGGGTAATCATAGAAGGCACACTATAAATGGACTGGGAACGGAGTCCATGTGGATGTCAGAGGGGCCAGGGAGAAGACAGCGGCAACGGTCAAAATGGAGATGACAGCAGAGTGAAGAAATCTTTGTTGACAGAGGCTATATGGAGGAAGAAGGCCATATTTTGACACAGCCTGGAAGTCAAGGTGAGAGAAAGGGAAGTATCAAAGAGAATATGTGAGTGTGGGTAGAAGCATCAGCTTCAGTGACTGCGGAAATGGTCTTGCAGTGCACATTGACAGAAAAAGAGAAGAGTAGGAAGATTCTGGAAGGGAAAGCAGGATTTCAGCTTTACACATACCAGATGAAATCCTGACCCCATTAATGTCAATGGGAATGAGGAGTCAATTCCCACTGACTTCACTGAGGTCAGAATTTCACTCATTAAGTTAAAGTTCCTGACAAAGCCTACAGGATGAGATGTCAGAGAGACAAGTGAAGAGGCAGGGTTGGGTGGAAGGAGAAAAACCAGAAGCAGAGAAGTAGTTTTGTAAGGGCATGGCTACACTTGCAAATGTAGAGCGCTTTGAGTTAAACCAGCCTTCATAGCGCGCAGTATGTCCCCACTGACAGGTGCAAGCGCACTGGCATGGCCACATTGTGCGGCACTTCCAGCAGCATTGGGAGCAGTGCATTATGGGCAGCTATCCCACAGAGCCCTCTTCCCATTGTGGTGCTGTGGCTTGTGGGAAGGGAGTGGGGAGGGCGGGGCATTCTGGGTCCTGTCCCAACGCCGGTGATGCATCGATTCGCATCCCAGGAATCCCTGTGCTTCCATCCACATTTCCATGCAGTGGAAAATATACTTTCTAACTATAAGGATAGTTAAGCACTGGAATAGTCTTCCAAAGCAGGTTGTGGAATCCCCATGTCTGGAGGTTTTTAAAAAACAGGTTAGACAAACAACTGTCAGGGATGGTCTAGGTGTATTGGATCCTGCCTCAGCACAGTGGGATGGACTAGATGACCTCTCAAAGTCCATTCCAGATCTTTATGGTTCTGTGAAACACAGGAGGGAAGAGTTATAGGAGGAAGTCGAAGGTGGAAAACAGGTCCTGAGATTGTGGGTATAGGATTTATGAGGTTTTCAAAAGTAGTGCTGCTTGACCAAGAAAATGGCAGAACTAAGGTCCTGATCCAAAGCCCACTCTTGTCAATGGGCTTAGTATCAGGCTCTAAATGAAGAGAGAACAAATTTGTAAATCAAGGAAGTCCACACGATCATGGGAGTTTCTCCACAAGCATTCAGCAATGCAGTAGAGGAAGCAGATGTTGTAGATTATTGCAACAGATTTTGTGGTGGAAGGAGTTAAGGGTAGTGGAGAGATTAAAAAACAGGAATTCAATGATTGAACCAATGAAGGAGAGGGAGAATAATTTTAGGAAGAGGAGGCAGATAAGTCATCAACATCAATGGATTGGAGGCCATGGAAAGGTTAGGTGGAGAGATGTGGACTAGGAAACAAGTGTGCAATGATGAAGAAAATGATGTGGGTTGCCAGAAATAGGGAACATGGTGATATAAAGATCAGAGACAGAGCAGTGCTTAATGAAGATAGAGGTTTAACTTACATTAAAACATATGTCATGTGACAAATTCATCAGGCCATTTCTTTAACTCCAAAACTGTTGTAAATCCTTCAGTTCCTCAGACATGCACAAAACATCCCAATGTGAGAAAGCAAATGCTTTTTGGATACAGCGTATTTTGTTTAAGGCAAAAAGTGCACAGTCCTCTGAGTCAGTGTCAGAATAGTCCTCAGAGACAAAGGTCTTTATATGAGTTTAGAAGCTGTAGAAATAGCTGATAGTCTGTAGGTGGCATCAGCAGCCTCTGAAGACTGATGTAAATCTATATCCCTTTGCTGGAGTTTTACTTTATTAGAAGCATTATTTAGAATTAGTGCCTGCCTGAGACTCTGACCAAAATATCTGCTGTGTTCTTTTTCTACCAAAGGAAATTAACATCTGTTTAATGGATTAAAAAAGAAAAGTCTATACACAGATATGAAATAGCCATCCATACTAGTAAGGGCACTGATATAAAAATATAGAATTTTTTTGTTATACACAGATATTGTTACTCTGAGCTTTACTGGTGCATTATTCCCTAATGGCACCTGAGCGGCTGGCTAGTACCATTATCACATGTCCTTGTTATTTCTGTCATTATGCAGCATAAGCTTTAACTACCGATTGAGGGGGGAGAGTACTTGTTTTGGTTAAATACGCAACATGTCCTCTGTTGAAAGGACTACATACTATACTTGCTGGGGTTCCATTTCTAACTTCTTTGTTCCTATGATGTACTGTACCATGTTCACATCTATCAATATTTAAATTGTTTATAAGTTATATATCCTCTACATGTGCTACTGAACACTACAAATTTACAATTGCAGTGTTTCCATTTAAATTTGAGGCAAACAGGCCTCTCAGTAGTAGGCAGTTAATGTTGTGTTATTCATTTTACAGCACTAACATCCTCTGTGGTTGATGCATAAAAACTGCAGGTAGTTTCTGAAATTTTCTACTGTACTGCAAAAAGATGCAATTCTTGTCACAACCCCTTTGCAAAGCAAGCTTTTTTTTGTCTAGTAGAATATCCACGCATGGCAAGAAATTACTATTAATTGAATATTTTCAAATAATTATTGTTTAAGCCTCTCTCTACGATTTGTAAACCAGACTAGGCTTTTCTAGTCTAACTCCTTTTTAATGCACCTGACTTTGACCAAATCTTGCACCCTCTAAAAAGGGATCCTCTGCTGTGTGTTGACACATTTAGACGAGTAAGACATATCACAAAAATGTATGTTTCTCATTGGATATCCGATTGTTATAAATATATGAATATAAACGGGGGAAATGTAAGTTAAGTTCTGGGGGCAGTAATGGAGAGTGATTTCAAAATAATTAAATAAAGCTGATGGATGGGAATGGATTTGGGTTTGATTCATACTCTGAAAGTAACTATGTTCAGATGTTCTGCAAACTGAATTGCCCAGATTTAGGATTATTTTTCTGTAATGCATGTCAAATGCTATTTTTTTTAAAGTCCTTGGATATTTTTGTGGTATATTCTCTGGTTCAAAGAACAGAATAGAACACACACTGTCTGTAGGCCCAACTAGATCCCTTGTAGAGAGAGAGCAAGCTCTTAAGAGGTAATTACCAAAGTAGAGTACACATGGATAATTTGACAGACCAAATTCTCTCCTGCCACAGAGTTTCACTGAGCAGAGCAGAGACAGGGAGCTAGTTACAGCTCCCTGACTCAGAGAACCAGAGTGTGTTGGCCCCAGCAAGAAGAAAAAAACAGCCAATGGACTGCTCTAACTTATGGAATCAGTGGATGATAGACATAACTGAGCTCCACTCTACCACTCCCTGTTTCTGTCCCTATAATGTCCCTTTTCTCCCCAACACACTCCATATGGTGGGGAGAGGGATAGCTAGTGCAGGAGCCACCTCTGCAAGCTTTGTGGCAGTGAGGAGTTCTACACCACTTGAGCCAGAATCAGACCATCTTGGACTGCCTGAGTGATTCAAAGGGTCCAGATCTCAGCTGAGAATCTGGACTTATTTCTTCACTGGGCTGGCAGGCATTCTGTGAAGACTCTTGGAGCTGCTGAAAGGCCAAAAGGGAGTATTCTGTTGTAGAATTGGTCATTGCTCATGCAGAACCTCAAGTATTTTTCAGTGGCTTGGTGTGAAAGAAATGTGGAAATAAGCACCTTTAAACTGAGACCCACAAACCAATCTTGTGGACTTAGGGAAGGGTTAAAACAAACTAAAGTTATCATATAGAACTTCCGTCTGACAAAGTGGGTATTCACCCACGAAAGCTTATGCTCCAATACTTCTGTTAGTCTATAAGGTGCCACCGGACTCTGTTGCTTTTTACATATAGAACTTGAAGCTTTTCATGTACCTCTTCTATTTTCTTAACTCCATTGTGGAATGATGTCTGGCTTATTTCCTTGGAATGATAAATAAATAAGAAAATAAAGCTGAGGGACTTCTTGTGGAGTGCCATAATGAAGGAGAGACTATTTCCATAAGACAATATGGAGGAGTGGACATCCTCTCAATTTACAGGTAGTCTCACTGATATCACATCAGATTTACTACTCATTAGAAGATGCTCTGGATAAAGTGAAAGATGACGGCTTTGACTTTTCCATGACTGCTATTCTGTTTGGAGAAAGGCTGTTTCTTAAGAAGCTGTTGATACAGATCATCTGCATTGCTGGGAAAAGGACTACCTCTGTTACACCCGAATGGAGTGGATTTCCTCTTCAGGATGGTATGCAAAAGGCTCAAGGACTGAAAGGAGGCGCACCTGTCCATTATCTCAAGAGTGTCTTCTATTTTGACAATTAACAGGTTTGGGCTTTCAAATAGCATGTCCTCTGTTTTAACCTTGACCTCAAAAGACAGGGTGGTGTTCTTCAGTCAAAATTAAGAGTGCATTGTAACTGTTACAATTGAGTTGACTGCAGTGTCATGAGTGAAATACACCACTACAAAGTATTTTTTCCCATTCAGAAACTAAGGCTTTGATATTCTCTCTCTCTTCATCTCTAGAAGGTGCTACAATCGTAGGAGAAGCTAATCAACAAACAGAAGTAATATTTCCCCAACAACACCTGAAATTTTGCAACACAGTTGTATAGTTGGTTATGAATATGATATGCTTCTTAAAGCATCCATACTCTTTGCTTCGTTTTCTTGTGGCACAGATTTTGAAATCTCTCCCAGCTTCTGATCCTCTTGGTAAAAAGTAACACAATGAATGATTCTGGAGCAGGTGCTGATAAAAATGCTTTAACCTGTATTGAAGAATCTGATCTATTTTATCAGACTAGTGTGGATGCAAGAGTGAGCCAATATCCCTGGTCAGCTGCAGGAGACATTCACTTATTGTCTTTCTTACGTAGCTCTACGATATAGATGCATAGATTCCAAAGCCAGAATGGACATCCAATCTTGATTTAAAACTTGTCAGTGGTGTAGAATTCACCATGACCTTGGGTAAATAGTTACAATGATTAATTATCAATAGGCTATCAACTGATGGGTCTTTTCCTAAACTACCAAAAATTGGATATCCAGATTTTCCACCATTCTTAGAAGGTCTTGAAAGCTTCTGAAGTCACAGAGTGGCGAGATCAAAGAAGATATCATATTAGCATGAGTAAAAGAAGAAGAACGACATTGTAGTGGTTCTTGTTCTCCATCCACCAAATGATCTGCATCCCCAGCAGACAATTCTGTTGTGTATAAATGGACCTCAGGTGATGATATCCTCACTAAGGCAGCAGATGGTTTCAGTAGGTTCTCAGAAGAATGAAAACATTCTCTTTGTGGCTTTCACAAGAAAGCTAACCTTACATGACTTACTGCTGAGGGTGGAGCCTACATGAGCCAATCTGCCCAGGAAGCACAACATCTAAAGGGATGAGGTGGCTGCCCCCACTGAATAATAACATAAGTGGCTGCAAGGGGAAATAAAAGGAAGAAGGAGTCTGGGGTCTGAGAAGAATTGTGGGGCAGGCATGTCTCCTTATATAACTTCACACCAAACGGTCAGTCCATGATTTCCAGAAGTTCTAATATAGATGCTAAGTCCTTTGGCATGGCTCAGAGTAGGGATCGATGCTGTCAATACTTGAAGGAGATAATATTATTTTTAAAATTTAAACTTTCAGCAATCACATTTTTATTGTCATTATTTAATACCTGTTGACCTTACTGCAACAGGAACCATATTTTGAACTTTTCACAATTCTTTTCACAAACCTCCCATTGACTTCAGCACCAGTTTTGCCTGAGTAAGGTCAGTATTTCGTCCTGTGAGCTCTCATTAATGGGAAATTAGACCAACATTTTCTAAAATGGATGCCTAAAGAGAGGCACCTAAATAATTGGGCTGATTGTTTTCATAGGTGGTGAGTTCCCTTAGCCTTCATTAGAGTTTGAGTGCTCAGCACCTTTGAAAATCAGGACACTTATTTAGGAGCCTATTTTAAGCACCCAGGTTTGAAATTGTTCACCTCAGATTTCATTTAAATATTTTTCTGTACCATAATATGAGAATTTATGCACTTAACCTCACAAGTTTGTTGTGAGAATATTATCCCCATTTTACAGATGAGGAAACTGAGGCATGGAGAGGTTAAAAGACTTCTCACACAGAATGTAAAATTAAACTCTGATCTCCTAATTCCCGTCCAGTGCCTTAATCACAAAACCATCACTTCTTTCTATCAAGATTAGATACATATGACCTGGTAGTTTAGGCACAGGACTAGGAGTCAGAAGGTCATGGCTGTAATAATTGCTTCTTGTAGGGACTTGGACTTCTTTTTTCCCATTTTCTTCATCTTTAAAGTGGGAATAACAATTGTCACTTACCTATCTCATAAGGCTGTTGTGATAATTAACTGAAAGTTTGTAAAGTACGATATAATTGCTAATCTTGTTATAGATAAGCTGCCCTGGCAGTCTATAGTGCTGCCATATAAGGGTTATATGAGTTAAAATTTGTTATTAGGTCCATTATTCTAAGGCTGCCAGGATCTTGGAGAATTGCTGAGGAATAACACTCAGTCACTGGAGAAACTGATGTCTCACACTATTTTTGAGCAATTTCCTTTGGCCATTGTCAACACTGACATACTTTGAAAGTGGATACAACTGTAACACTTCAGAGTAGGGAGAAGGTTACCACAATTCAAGGGCTTTTGAGGAGGGATCTTGGGTATTCCCACACACTAGTGCATTAAAAAAAAATCTACAACTGGTTGTACAGTTGGATGACTTTTTATTTTTTAATAAAAATTATATAGCTGCCTGTGGGTTATATGTGCTCCTTGTGCATCAAAAAGCATGGAAGAGACTGAAATGCACAAAAATACTCAAAAACCAGTTATAGGAATAACTACTGCAGCATACCCTCAGATTGTCAGTGAAACCCTTGTGTTGAAAACCACACGAGGACTTTAGCCACACAATACTATTGATCAGAGCCAGGCAGCTACATAGTACCTCATATCAAGATGACGAGTGACAGCACATACTTAACATGCAACAAAAAAAGGAAAGTGATGTTGCTGGGAACTGTGGGTGTTTAAAACCTCTAAATGCCAAATGGTTTATTTGTATGCCTAAATATGGGTTTAGATGCCTGGCTTGAGGACCCCATAAGAACATAAGAAAGGCCGTACCGGGTCAGACCAAAGGTCCATCTAGCCCAGTATCTGTCTACCGACAGTGGCCAATGCCAGGTGCCCCAGAGGGAGTCTATCAGCAATGATGATCATGATCTCTCTACTGCCATCCATCTCCCTCCTGACGAACAGAGAGAGGGGACACCATTCTTACCCATTCTGGCTAATAGCCATTTATGGACTTATCCCCTTTTAAACATTGTTATAGTCCTAGCCTTCAAACTCTCCAGGTAAGGAGTTCCACACAAGTGACTGTGCGCTGCATGAAAAAAAACTTTTTTTTTTTTTTTTTTAAACCTGCTGCCTATTTTTTTCATTTGATCCTCCTTCTATATATGTATTATAAAATAAAACTTTTTTTTCCACTTTCTCTTCTTTCTCATCATTTTATTTTTATATATTTATATCCCCTCCCCCTTCTTTCTTTTCTCTTTTTCAGAGTGCTAGCCTCTTTTTTCTCTTTAATCTTCCCTCCCCCCTCTCCCTAATCCTAATCATTTTAGTTTTGCCCTTTTTTCTTTCTTTTCTAGTGCTTTTTTAATATTTTTTTGAGGGACCACATCTGTACACAGGTTTGAAAATTGTGGTTATTTCCCTTAGTGCTCAATTTTGTATCACCTGGGATACACATCCTATTTAAATATGCCCCTACTGGAGATGGTCAAACTTGTTCTCAAAAAATAGGAAGCAGACTAAACATTTTCCTTCCTATTCAATGATGCATTCTGTAATTACACAGAAGCACAATAGAAAGCTGGACTTTACTCCCTTGCTTTGCTGTTTTATCTCTCCATTAACATGTATAATTTTACAATAATCTTTCCATTGACATTATGTGGAAGTTGGAGTTTACTCCTAGCTTTAGAAAACAGGTAATTATAGACTTCATTTTGTTTAATGATTGAAACAACCTTGGTCTCATTGTAACTAGATAACTAAACATTTACTGCTACTGATAAAAATAAGCTAATAAAATACACCTTACAAATAAAAACAAGGTGGATGGTCATATATCTTTTATGGTGCCTTCTTTAGGCTGTGCATAAACAGAACAAACCTTTTTACTTTTTTCCCCCAATAAGTCTTCTTACCTTATTTTCTACACCTAGTGAATCATTTATAATTTTTTTTATTTTCAACCCACAGACTAATGCAGCATCAGTCATACTGCCACATGGATTTTGTTCTTTTATGTTACAGCATTACCAGAGCTTGAAGGCACAGAAATTAGACTACCATTTACATTAAACCACACACACAAAACCTTTTCAAATAACATTTCCAGTTTGACTTAATACCTTCAAAAGCAAGAAAATTCAAAGTGAAGCCTGAAACTCCATCCTTAATTCAATGTATTGTTCCAAGCTACTGCAGAATTTATGGTATAGTATATAAGATCACACAGTATTTGAAGACCCTGCAAAGAAATTTCAGGTTCAGCCTTTAATTTCCTTACTTGTACTGGGTTAAGGAAGGCTCTTAAAGTTAGACTAAATTAAACCACATATATACTTATAGTTGTTTTTGTTACAAATAAAAATGATCACACTAGGCCTGTCACAGGGTGGCTGGCCCCTTAAACTGAAGTAGATCCAGCAACGTGTGCCAGAACAAGTGCTCCCAGTTGGGTCGTTAAGGGGGCAGGCTGTACCTGGGGCTATAAAAGGTCAGAGGGAGACCCAGACCTAGTCTACATCTGAAACTTAGCTATGTCACTTGGGGGTGTGAAAATTTCACACCCCTTGGAGACAGAGTTAAGCTGACCTAAGCCGCAGTGTAGCCAGCACTAGGTTGAGAGAAGAATTCTAGCTACCACCATTTGGAGAGGTGGATTTATTACAGCAAGGAAGAATCCCTTCCATCACTGTAAGTATACGCCACTGTAGCATTTCTAGTAGAGACATAGTACGAGTGAGGGGAAATTGGCTGAAAGAGGGAGCAAGCTAGTAAACTGCCGAAAGCAGGAGTGCAGGACTGCCAGAGTCCCTGGGACAGGGCCGGCTCCAGACCCCAGCGCGCCAAGCTTGGGGCGGCATTTTGCCGGGAGGGCGGCAGGCGGTTCCGGCGGACCTCCCGCAGGCATGACTGCGGAAGGTCCGCTGGTCCCGCAGCTCCGGTGAACCTCCCGCAGAAATGCCTGCGGAGGGTCCGCTGGTCCCGCGGCTTTGGTGGAGCATCTGCAGGCATGTCTGCGGGAGGTCCACCGGAGCCGCGGGACCAGCAGACCCTCCACAGGCACGTCTGCAAGAAGTCCCCCAGAGCCGCGGGACCAGCGACCGCCAGAGTCCCCCCGTGGCGCGCCGCCCTGCTTGGGCCGGCGGAATTCCTAGAGCCGCCCCTGCCCTGGGAGGGGAAGTGTGTCACAAGACAGGGTTACTCCCCAGCTTGCTAAGGACTTGCTGCTATACCCAGTCTCTTTTAGGCAGTCTTATTGTCCAAACTTAAACAAACCAATTCCTCAGCTCACCCTTTACGTTTTG
This sequence comes from Mauremys reevesii, assembly GCF_016161935.1. Classification (NCBI taxonomy): domain Eukaryota; kingdom Metazoa; phylum Chordata; order Testudines; family Geoemydidae; genus Mauremys; species Mauremys reevesii. The sequence continues at coordinate 24,934,533 of NC_052629.1, read as the reverse complement.
GGCTCTCACTGCCTCCTCTCTCAGGGGACTTTGGCAGTCCTGCTACTGCAGTGGTGGGCAAACATTTTTGGCCTGAGGGCCATATCTGGCTATGGAAATTGTATGGTGGGCCATGAATGCTCACAAAATTGGGGGTTGGGGTGTGGGAGAGGGTGAGGGCTTCAGCTAGGGGTGTGGGCTCTGGAGTGGGGTCAGAAATTAGAGGTTCAGGGTGTGGGGGAGGAGCTGCAGGCTGGAGATGGAGCAGAGGGGTTTGGCGTATGGGAGAGGGCTCTGGACCGAGGCAGGGGGTTGGGGTTTGGGAGGGGATATAGGCTCTGGGCTGGAGGTGTGGGTTCCAGAATGGGGCCAGAAATGAGAGGTTCAGGGTGCAGAAGGCTCTGGGCTGGGACACAAGGTCAGGGTATGGGGGAGGGGCTCCAGGCTAAGGCTGAGGGGTTCAGAGTGCAGGAGGGGGCTCTGGGCTGGGGCAGGGGATTGGGGGGGTGTGGGGTGGTGATGGCTCTGGCTGGGGGTGTGGGCTCTGGCTGGAAATGAGGGGTTTGCAGTGCTTGAAGGTGTTCCGGGCTGGGACCAAGAGGTTCGGAGAGCAGGAGGGGGATCAGGGCTTAGGCAAGGGGTTGGGGCACAGGAGGAGGTCGGGGTACAGGCTCCAGGTGACTCTGGACGCTGCCGTCTGCAGGCGCCGCTCCCGCAGCTCCCATTGGCCGTTGGTCCCAGCCAGTGGGAGCTGCAGAGCTTGTGCTTGGGATGGGGATAGCGCACAGAGCGTCCTGGCTGCCCCTATGTGTAGGAGCCAGAGAGAGAACATTCTGGTGCTTCTGGGAGCCGCATGGCAAGGGGCAAGCCCCTTACCCTGCTCCCCAGCAGGAGCTCAAGGACCGTATTGAAAGGTCTGATGGGCCACAGTTTCCCCACACCTGTGCTACTGCCTGCAGTTTCTCTCTCTTAGCCAGTCCCCTCTCATTGTGTCTCTCTCTGACCCTTTATAGCCTCAGGTGCAGTCCTGCTCCTTAATCGGCCTAACTGGGAGTACCTGTCCTGGCACAGTAGGCTGGGTCTACTTCCGTGTCCAATCCTCCTATCTCTGAAGAAATGTGAAAACTCCCTTTGACTTCAATGGGAGCAAATTGGATTTCATGTATATGAGGTGACAAAGCAGATAAGTTTTGCTGATTTGTGTCCATTGTAATTCATTACTATAAGCAAATACATAATTACATGTAAGAACATGGAGTTGTTGCCAAGGATTTTCCACTTCAACTTGTTTTGTATCCTATAGGCCATAACGCATATGTGTATTAATATTGAAATGTGCGTTAAAATGTACTTTTAAAAATGAAATACCTCTACTTGTTCCATATTTTAATGCCTAAAAGGCCAGGCCTACATTATAAACCAACTGTGAAAAGGCTCACTGAACAAAAGCATTTTGAGTTGTAGGAACACCAGTGATTTTGAAAATAAAAGAAGAAGCCTAATGCTTCTTCCATTTAAGTCAATGGCAAGACTCTCATTAGACTTTAGTTGCAGGGTTAGCAGATCAGTTTGAAGTACTTACATTCAAAACAACACTATATCAACTCCTTTCAGGAAGAAAAACAAACATACAGTAGGAGATGAAATGTCACCAGATTAGAACTATGATTCTTGGTAAAACATGCATGCAGTTGAACTCCTGGCAATGTAAAAATACAGATTTCAATTCTTTTAGGATAAAATAAGAAGCTGCATTCACAGTAACATAAGCTTAGAGGTTACACCCTGCTGTAACAACCTTGTGTGTTATAAAATACAAGGCATAAGGTGAAGGTTAAAGTCCTAGGAGACAGCATAGGCTGCTTTCACCCTGATTTCTGACTAGAAAGTCTTTTGTTCTCTGTCTCAAGCGCCAAGGTTTTTCATTTTATTTTTGTAATTCACCAAGTTTTTTGCAGTGCTTTAACTACATAATGCAAATCCCTAAATATTCCTCTTTTTAAAGAAATCTCAGTAAGGAGGGAATTAATGTTAACAGGCCACATCATACCTCCTGATCAGAGTGCAGGTATGGATTGTATCCCTCCTGTGCAGAGGAGACAGTCAGCTACAGATGGCAGGCTGGGAGGTTCCATGTTGAGGGTTAACACTGGAGGAGGGAAACAGGGCAGTATCTAGAAACATTTTCAATTAGCAATAATCGCGCCTCGGATTAAATTACAACAATGTGAATCCCAAATCATGTTACAACTCCACCAGACATAGCAGCAGCCGGGACAGTAGTGTAGACCACCCCTCTGCAACATCGTGGTTAAAATGCTGGTAGCTAGTGGCACTTCAACAGCCTGTTGCTACACTAGTACCTGTGTACAGAAATGCAGTCTTGGACAACACTTGTGTAATTTAACCTGAGAAATACTTACTTTTAAAATAACAAAGCAAGAAACTTTATGTCGCTGATGCCGGTGGGTGTGGAGCTAGGTCACACACACACGTTCAATGGCAATGCACTTTGAGAAGAAAATGTTTCGGAGAAGGGTTGAGTGAAAAAAGTATAGTGGTTTCGCCTGCCCAGCCCGCCCCGGAAACCAGCCTAGGATACTGCCTAGAGGGGCAGCTGCTGTGGGTTAGAGTGTGTTTCTTTGTCCGTCCGTGTACGTGCAGAGCGGTGTCCCCAGCGCCTGTGCTTGGCCAGCGGCTGGTCTGTGCACAGCCTGGGCCTGCGCTCACTCCGCACCAAGAGCTTCCCTAGCCCGGGAGGCGGGGCCGACCCGCCCTGTCTCCGCCCCGCCGCCCGCCCCAGGGGGACTCGCTGCCGGCCCGGGCCTAGACCGCGCGCCAGGGCCGGGGTTGTGCGCTCTGGCTGCGGACCGAGCGCCGGGCTAGGGAGACCAGCGGCTGGCGCTGGGCCGCATGGAGCTGCTGGCGCTGCACACGCGGCGGCGGCGGCGGGGGGCGCTGCTCTCGCAGGAGCCGGGAGACCCGGAGCGCGTAAGTTCCGCACGCGGAGGGAGTAGGGCGCCGAGGGCTCCGCGGTTTCCGGCGGCTCCGCGGGCACGTTGCCAGGCCCGCAGCGCTCTGCTGCTGCCCGGCAGATTCCCGAGCGGCGCTGGCCGCCGCTAGCTCCTGGCTGGAGCCCCGGAGACTGAGCTAGCGCTGTAAGCGCCTAGCAACTGCAAACCCCGCGCTCCCCCCTTCCGTTTACACTGGCACTACCCCAGCCCCGCCTTGGCCTTTCCAGAGAGCTCGCCGGCGGCCACGCCGATTTGAAGCCCCCCCCCTCACTTTTATTGATGAAAGGTAGTGACGTCAGCTGTATCAGCTTCACCTCCGGCAAATCACTTCCCCGTACCCTGACTCAGTTTCCCTAGCTGTAAAATGTGGATGATGATACTGACCTCTTTTAGCTGTGGAAACGAGTTAAAGGGATTAGTCCACCATGGACTTTTAAGTTTCCTGCAAGTTTTGATCCCTTGTGTTGAGCCTTTGGCATACATTTGGCCCTTGATAGCCACCCAGGGATGACCCTACTGAAGATGCTGCATGTAGGATAAGTTGCTATATCCAATATTAACTATATGTTGTGCCCATTCTTGCAATCTTTGCTGAAGCAAATTTCATAGTTACAGCTCTTGTCCCACAGACACTTGTCCTTGTAACTTTACTCACATAGCTTCATGTGATCAAATTCCACATCTGCATATTTGCAGGACTGGAGCACAAATCAACAAGAAGCAATTTGTCTGTGTAAGAACTGCTGGTTTGAGTCCTTTACTCAAGAGAAGCCCTACAAAGAAAGTTTTTGTGATAGTACATGTACAGTAATGAGTAGGTTCTCTAGAAATTAAATGAGTATTTGTGTTATAATACAGTCATGTTCTAATTGTTAGTTGTTGCTTAACCTTGAGTAGATATTGATATGAGAGAGATTAAAGGATTGTGGGTATTTTGCTCTCAAGACACTGCAGGAGAAACAATGGGAAAGTCTCATTCATTTGGTTGTAAATGAAGTTTTTCATTGTTTAAGTAAAAGCACTATATGGTTTGAGTGATCCATTAAAGTTAATTTGGGGCTTTCCTCCAAATGTAATAGGCTTTGGATAGGTTTCGTATAAACTAAGAAGTTACTAACAATTAAAAATGTAGTGTCTTAGGTTAAAAGGATAATGAGTGGTGAACTTTCTGAACTATATGCCATTAACTATTGGAATTTGAGTTTATTTGGCTGGAGTTTTGGCTGTTAGCCCCCTAGCGTTAGTACTGAAATATTACTGAACTCTCTAGAGGCCCAACCCTGCATAACCTTCCACACCAATGCTTTCATGCAGAATTTAGCCCTAGCTAAAGTATTGAAGTATTTATTTGTTGTTAGCAAAATTAAAGTTAAAATTGAATTGCGTGTTTACTTTCACAAGTACAGTGATGGTTTGGTTGGACAAACACCTAATGATGAGGATTCCACAAGCTTCCAGTGCTTAACTATTTTCATAGTTAGAAAGTACATTTTCCTCTATATTTGCAAGATCTTGCTGACCTTTTCAATAAGAAAACTGGTAAAATCTGTCATTACCTCTGTCATCCTCCTTTCCCATTACATACAGGCTACCCATCCACCACTTCAAGTTAGTGGAACCTATTCAATGAAGAAGCAAACATATAATTTTTACCTCCAGATTAATTTTATAAGTCATTATGATCCCAAGCCCAAAAGCAACTTAATAGGCTCACCGTGAGAAAATCATCATTAAGGAAAGAAACAGGCCTAACAAACTGATATTTGCTGATTGGAGGAGTTCTGAACCTCTGGTCATGTCCCAGCGTGTGCAGTCACAGGCAGTAGTCAGTATCGCACAGTTCTGCTAAGGGATATACATGAACATTGATAACCATTCTGTGGTGAAGCCAAAAAAGTAAAAAGCTATCAATAAATCACCATACAGATGTTGGTTAAGAACTGGCCATCCCTCCAGCTGAGCCAAGTAGACATTGCACCACTTACCGCTGATTGTAGACATGGGCCTTGAGTGGGGAAAACTGTACCAGTTGAATCAAAATAGTGGCTCATAGCTCCTTCCTAGATCCCATATGTTGCCCATAACACTAGCTCATAAATATCCAGCAAATAAACCATCTGAGCCCTGTAGAATGGGAGGGCAGCACACAGGTCAGCCATGAAGACAACTGGGATTGGGGATATGTGACTCTCCTGGCTGTGTAGGCAATTCAGTCCCATAGTTCTCACAGGCTGCAAGTCAACTGCACATTGGAAATGATACATCATAACCAATTATTGCCTCCTGTACTAGAAATCCATGTGTTATGTCATGTATCAGTGGGAAGGCATGCTATTAGTATTAGAGCAGTACACAAAATTTTGCAGACCTGTAGCCAGGGCTTTGGAGCGGAGCCCGGAGCTGGAGCGCGGAGCAGCTCCGGAGCAGTGGAGCTGTAGGTTTTTGCCTGGAGTTTGCTCCGGAGCACAGCTCCAAAACCCTGTCTGTAGCACATTCCTATCAAGCAGCCAGCATGTAATATTGCTTTAAACAACACTTCTCATGGTGGGAGGAACATGCTATGGTTCTTATTCTCCTCTTCTTTTTGGTAGTGAAAGTTAGGAGTAGTTAGCTAGGTTAATTTGTATTGCACATGAATGTCAGGATCCATGACAGCTCATCAGCCTAAACATGAGAGAATAATCTTTAGCAGTTAAGAAAAAGGACATAGTTTGCCACCCAGATGAAGCATGTTGATGCAGATACATAGCACCCTTCAGTCAGAGGAATGCAACAGGGCATACTGTAGAACAGTAATACTCAGACCTCAGTGGTTCAGGAGCCAAATTAGCAATCAGCGTTACCCAAAGGACCACAGTAGTGTGAATTCATACATACATAATATAAATAAATAAATAAATAAAATTCTCACAGGAAAAAGACTGACCAAACATTATTTTATCAGCTACAATTGGTTAATAACATAGTAAAAGCATCCCGATTGGTTAATAATTAACTCACGTGCTGCATAGAGCCACAGGAGATACATTGAAGAGCCACTTGCAGCTCACAAGCCTCAGTCTGAGTATTACTGCTGTAAAACAAAAGTCATCTTCCAGATTACCAACTGCTGCCTCACTAGCACATGTCTCTACATAAGTGCTCATACCATATTGAGGCTTGCCGTCTTTATGAATCAAGACCCTGGGAAGAACAATTGATACAAGTATTGGCTAGACATGTATCTCCCACTCGACCATCATTCACAGCTGCATCCACAAACCATGAACCATCCCGTATGTGTTACAGAAGTGGTTGTTAAACCCATAGGATGGGAACCAATGGCTGCACATCCCCCAGTCCCAGGTTAACATCTGTCATAAGCCAAGAGTCATAGTGTATTAACCTACATATGACTATGATGTACATTAACACAGCTGCTTCCACAGTGCTAACATATTTGGATGTGCAAAACCTTCCAGGCCTTGGCTACACTTGCAAATTTGCAGCGCTGCAGCAGGGTGTGAAAACACACCCTCTCCAGCGCTGCAAATTGCGGCGCTGCAAAGCGCCAGTGTGGTCAAAGCCCCAACGCTGGGAGCGCGGCTCCCAGCGCTGTACGTTATTCCCCACAGGGAGGTGGAGTACGGACAGCGCTGGGAGAGCTCTCTCCCAGCGCTGGCGCTTTGACTACACTTAGCGCTTCAAAGCGCTGCCGCGGCTTTTGTTGCCCATGGTGGCAGTGCTGTGACATGGGCAGTGTAAATGCTTTATCGCCGGGGGAGAGCTCTCCCAGCAATAAAAAAACCCCACCCTGAATGAGCTTTATCGGCTCCTGGCAATAAAGCGTTGTCTATACTGGCGCTTTTCAGTGCTATAACTTTTGTTGCTCGGGGCGGGTTGCACACCCCTGAACAACTGAAGTTTTAGTGCTGAAAGTGGCAGTGTAGACACAGCCTAAATGGTATTGATGAACAAATAGCCACACTTTAATTGGTATTCTGCCTTATTACCAGTTGGCAATACTAACAGTATTCACTTGCTACTGTCCTACTTCTGAAATGTCTCACGCAGAGAGTCTGTTAGGAGTTTATTGTTGCATTCTCAGGATAAAAGTTTTAAGCTTGAATGAGTTCATTTCTCTAACCAAATTCATTCCAAGAAGGTGTCCCTTACCACCTAGCTTGTAAGCATTTTTCTTTATAGTGAGTGCCAGGGCATTCGCTTTGGGGAAATTAACAGGAGCCTCAAGACAACTTGTGTTGGTGCTCATGTGCTCTTACTCCATTGGCTTATCATGCCTGTTTGAGTGTGACATGAGCAAAAACCTATCTAGTTAGAGGCTAACCTTGTCCATCAGAGAAATACCATTTACAGGTAAGAAAATAAAAGTCTGTTAGTGACCTCTTGCTTTCAAACCCTGTCTGACCATAAGTGAGTAGAATGCATAAGAAAGAAAGAACTTTTTTTTGTTCCTTTTTGAGGTTACACAGACAGATAATGACTTGTCCTGGCTCAGGCATTGTAGTTTGTCCATGTGCAGTGACAAATAAGTTAGAGAGACCATTTTTCAGAGAGGAGATAAAATTATCCTCTCAGATCCACATGCCAGATCCCAACTTGAATATTCTGCTCTCTCTTTCCTGTAAGAGATCCTTGCATCTAGAGAGCAAGTTACTAGTCACAATCCGAAAGGAGAATTTTCCTCTAAAGGAGAAAATTAGGAGCCACTCATGATTGCAGCACAGGTGTTCTATAAGCCAAGGAAGTGGAACCTGGTTTCTGTTTTAGACTTAAACTAATAGTAGAAGCCTTAAGATTACCACTAGTATTAATGCTGGGAAACTGGTCTTGTTTTATAATTTGCAGAGTATTGTACATAGCTCTACACTTTGTTTTTAAACAGCAAAACTCTTTCCTTTTAGGTTCCTTCTAACATGGAATCTTTGGGCCTGACTGTGGCTATTAAATTGCTGCCTACAAAGAGTGTAGTGTTCATCTACACGGTTCTAGCCGGATCTGCTGGAGGCATCATTCTTGTGGCAATCAGTACCCTAGGGAGCCCAGAGGAAACTCAAACACTGACATCCTTTCAAAGGTCATGGTGGGCATTCTGCTGCAGAGGAGGAAAGGTGCCATAATACTGTCCTCTCTAGAAATCCTAGCACCACTTTGGATACTAGCCTTCCTCATTCTTTGTACTCTAAGTGCAAAAAGCTAGTTGCTAGCTTCCTGTGCAGGGGGAAGATTCCTTGTGTCCTCTCTTCTCTCCTTCATGTCTCATCTTAGCCTTCCTCACACTCCTTTGCACATTATTCGTCTATATGGTTCCCTTTTCTATGTTTAGGTAATTCTTCCTGTATATTACAGGAGCTTGACTTAAGATAGAGCTCTAATTTTTGAGAGATTCCTTATTAACTTTGTATTAATTTCCAGGTACTTTGACTTGAAGGTTAGCAAAGGGCTCCGCATTTTCTAAGACTGCACGTTGGGAGCCTGTTTTGTACATACTTGCTGTCATCCAGCTGGAGGACAGGCTGAGATATACTATAAACAAAAGATAAAACAAAACAACTGCCAGTGTGGTTATTAGTATATACAGGAGAAAAATGTTTGGAAAAGAGAGAAAAAACGACAATAGGAATAAGCACTTGACACGGAAGCTTGTAAATCTTTGTGTGTGTGTATTTAAAATTATAAGAAAGCAGTTGACAGTCTCTCAAAACCATCTGCAATTGCATTTAACTTAGTTAATTTTTCATATTAGTTCTTGCATCACTTGTATCACCCTTTCATGATCAGTGTATTCTACAAAGCCAGGAAATAAACTTGTGGCAACTTCACCGGTACTCAAGGGGAAGAGTGATTTATCTGGAAACCCTCCCCTTTCTCCTCCAAACACTCACACATACTTTGCTCCTAAAAAGATAGGTTGGTGTGTATCTTCTCTATAGAATGATCTGTTCTTTTCTGTCTTTCCTAGGATAGAATGTGACCATTTGTTTCTAGTCTTGAGCCCTGGACCCACATTGGATATAGTGCATAAAGTGATCATTAGATTGAGTTTACCATTCCTGGTAAATAAAGGGTCATTCTGATGTAGTCTTGCCTAGTGGAAACTAGGCTTTCTGAACAACTGACCTGTTGGGCCTTATTAATTGTAAACTTAATAGATCTTGCATTAACTGGGTTCTGTCCACAGTCAGAATTGATTTATTGGTTTATTGTTCTTCTTCCCTGAAATGATGCTCTGCTGTCATAGGATTTCAGTATAGTTTAACCTTCTCTGCAGCCAGCCTCGCTAGAAACTTCAAGTTCTCTTGGCATCAGTATAAGATTTTGTCAGCCAACTACTCTGTATGCTAAATTTCTCTCTCTGATATTAAGTATCTTAAACCCAAAAAACAATACCTTGAATTTATTTTTGATAAGCCAAATTTCTTATGATGCATAGCAGTAAATCACTTTTTCCTTTTAACCTTCATCTCATACATCTTGTTAGTTATGTTGCTGTACTGGTATACCATAGCTTTTAATAAAGGACAAATTCTACAACAACAAAAGGGAGAGGATGTTTTCCCAGTGGAGGGAAGCCTGTCTTTAGAGGACCTTCTCAGACTATGTTATTATATTATTCACTTTCTGAGTACAATACATATTTTACTTTTTGATTTACTTCCCTTACAAATATGCTTTATTCCTCAGTAGTTTTCTTGTTTCAACTCTTCTCCACTGAGGTTCCTGGCATATTGATCCATTTTATTTTTACATAACAGGATTTTTTTATACATATTTAAATTTTAAATTTAGTTTCCATGCTTCAGGAGTCTGGTTAGTTTGCTGGCAAGTCATCTGCTGCCAATGAAGTTCTTATGCTACTGGGAGAGAAAGAATATTTCACTTGACATTCATTGTGAAGATTGACTCTGTCAATAGACAGTATTGGGATCTGCAAAGCAATCTATGCTAGTGAACCAATATGTAACACTGATCAACACTGGGGTACAAAGAGAAAAATGTAGAATATTATACCATGATACCACATATTAAAATGTTGCTATTCCTAAAAACAAAGTTGGTTCAAAAAGATATTAGAGGAAATTTTCAAAGCTAAATTATTTAGAAGCCTAAATCCTATTTTCAAAGGTGATTTAGAGATTCTGGAGCCTAAGTCTCATTGAAAGTCAATGGCACTTAGGATCTGGAATGCCTAAGTCATTTTTGAAAGTGGGACTTAGATGCTTTTGACATTTTTACCCATCCTCATCTTATTCTGTAAAGCCCCTCAATATAATCGGGCTATGGACATTTTGCACACTTGAGAATTGAACTCAAGATTTGTTACAGGTTTTCAGTATTTTTTTTTAAATTGCAGTGGACTGTGCTTTATGAGGATAGGTAAATACTGCTTTTTATTCTTTTAGAAACGAGTATGCAAGAGTTTAGAGACCGTTCCAAATGAGAGTGATTTTTGCCACCAATTAAATGAATGTGCTATGGATTACTGGAGTATGGAGCTGGATTCAAAACAGAAAGATACCACAGAACAATTTATTCCTCGGACTCCTAAGGAAAAGCCAAATTCAGTGGTATGTTTACATCGCCAACAATAACTATTTATTAGTAGAACATGTTTAAAATACATTTTATAATAAAATCGCAAATAATTGCTTTTTTGTGAGAGTTTTGTGTATGTTTTTGTTAGATTTTTCAAAATCATGGAAGCAAAGGTACTGCCCAGCCTTGCCCAAGATGTATTGCAGGAGAATCTGTAAGTATATTAACCTTCTTACTGTGACATAAAAGATGGACTTGTTCTTAAATATTAGATCCATAAAACATAAAGTTAATAAAAATCGCAATTACATTTCTCAGGAATAAAGCATGTAAATAAAAAAGGCAGATTGATTTAGTTTTTCCGAGGTATGCTAGCAGAGTACAAACTAATATGTTTCCAGCATCAGGTTGAAAATATAGAGATTGCAAACATATTTTTCAAATTCGCTCTAAAAAGCAGTTTACTGAAGTAACTGAATGCTTTTTAAAGTAAAAATAATACCTAATCTCCTCTTTTCCACTGGTATTTCTCATTAAGATCATTAAGAAAAGAAAAGTAGAGCCCCTGAACATTTTATTCATATTTTTAGTAGGTACCCGCTTACTATTTTTAGCTATTGTGCTGAATATTCCAGCAATGGTGTGATGCTTTGGGGGTTCACACAGGCCAGTAAGGCATTCTGTCACCTCCTGCCCTGTAACCTTGGGTGCCTCTGTGCTATGCAGCTTTGGCTCAGAGTCTTGACACCTGCAACATGCTCACAGCACCATGGTCTCCCCTGGCCAGCCCAGTTACTCCTTGCAGGGTGACCCCAACAACCCTTGCAGTTCAAGTCTCCCCAAAACCATTTCTCTCTTACTGGATATTCACAGAGGTAACACTGAGTTCTCTGCCTCCAAAGAACCAGTACACACAACACCTCGTTAGATCAGCTGGAGTTATACCCAATACCACCATATTACCCAAACACAGATGGTGTGTAGTAAAACTAAGAATATGTTTCTTAAGAAAGAGCATAGGTTTAAGTGATTTCAGGCAAGAGTGAAAGAAATATGAAAGGGTTACTAACAAAAACATCATGCTCTCTAGTGTCTAAAACTTAATTCTAGCAAAGTATAGCTTTGTCTAACAGTTTTTTTAAACTCACACCGAGTTGTCAGCATTCTCCAGCCTGTTTAGCAGGACCCATCTTTCATAAATACAAAGCGCTGGCTTCTTTGTTCTCTCAGCTGATGGACACCCCAAAGTCTTTCAGCAGTTCCTTATGTCACCAAAGTTTATCTTTGTCTTCGGGGTCAGGAAGCCCTCCTCGGGACTCAGCTTTCTGTGTCCACCAGGGAGCCCGTGCCATCTTAATTTTGCAGTCCCCTCTGATTTACAATGCAAATGATCGTGATAGAATCTGCATTGCAAATGAATGGCCCAGTTGTCCTTGTCTCTGGTCACACCTGGCTTGATTTGCAGTTGAGCCAAAGAGGTGTTTGCCTTTCTTCTTTGTGTGGGGGTGGGAGAAACTGTTTTGCCTCCTTTGTCTGTTTACAGACTATGAAAAATATAAGAGTATCCATAGTTTTAAAAACAGCATTGTAACATTTCACAGTGATATTAATGTCCAGTTTATTAATTTTCAAATGATATTACAAGACACCTTTTAAATAAATATAGTAGAACTTCAGAGTTATGAACACCAGAGTTACAAACTGACCGGTTAACCACACACTTCATTTTGACCCAAAGTATACAGTCAGGCAGCGGCAGAGAGACACACACACAAAAGGCAAATACATACAGTACTATGTTAAATGTAAACTACTAAAAAAAAATAAAGGCAAAGTTTAAAAAAAAATTTGACAAGGTAAAAAAACTGTTTCTGTGCTTGTTTCATTTAAATTAAGATGGCTAAAAGCAGCATTTTTCTTCTGCATAGTAAAGTTTCAAGTCTATATTCAGTTGTAAACTTTTGAAAGATCAACCATAATATTTTGTTCAGACTTATGAACATTTCAGAGTTATAAACAACCTCCATTCGAGATGTTCGTAACTCTGAGGTTCTCCTGTATCATGACAAGTGTGAGAAATTTACTGTTACATACGAGGGAGGCCCTAGCCATCTAGCACCCCAATGCTAGATGGCTAGGGCCTCCCTCGTATGTAACAGATCCCTCAGGAGATTTACCATTTTTTAAATGGTTTTCAGAATTACAAGTGCCAGCATTAGTGTTAATAAGATTCTTCAGTTTTAATGTGAAACTAATTTTTGATGAATTACACAGTTGCAAATTAGTACTGGAATATATTATACCCAGCTTTAGGTAATATTGGTGTATACCTCTTAATTTCAAATAACTTTATTTCAAATAATTTCTATTTGGCAGTAGTATTAGAAATGAAATAGTCTTGTGCTTCTCTTCATTACATTTTACATCAGTAAATGTAAGAACACATTTATGAGCCAAAGGAAAAAAGAAAAAAGAAAACCCTTGCCAGATAAAATTCAACCCTTGTGTAAGTGGTTGCATCTATGAAAGTCTAATACCATGGATGATCTGTTCATGTTGTTCTTAAATTTAGAGCATTCAGTAGACATATCTGATAGTGGAAAAGAGAGTTTTCTTTATCCTAGTCTATTTTTATAGCTCTAGTTTTCCTATATAGGAACACCACAATTCCAAAATGGAAGATTTATTTCCCACTGTATATTTCAGCTTGCAAAACATAAGAATTTCAAATTATAGCTTTACTATATTCTCTTTTACTCTTGTAGGTAGGTTTGCCCACCCCAGAATGGATAAATACTTTTCCTAGTTAAAGCAGAGCAATTTTAAAAATGTCTGGATCAAGTGAAACTATAATGTCTTCAATGTGCCATGAGGCGATTAGGAACAAAAGCATTTGTCCATGCTTGATACAGGAGATCATATTGCCAGTGGAAGCAGAGGTCAAGGATTAAAATGTAATGGGTTTGACATGGATTACTTAAAGATCAGCATGTATAGACTCACTCATTACATCCTGTTTGACTAATTAGCTACTTCTGGCCAACAACATAAGAGAAGAAAATACACATATTTTGATCAATTGATCAGGAACCAAATTGGTACATTATTTTCATTCACAAAACAATTTTAAATTGCAGTGTATCAGACTACAATTTAAGTGTTACTAGCTCAGCTAACTAGTAACTTTCTGCAGAGTTCAGATTTCACCTTAAAAGATTTAAAGGATTGTCATTCACAGAGATCCAGTTTTGATACCTTTCAAAATAATTACTCTGGAAATAGCACTCCAATATCTGGCTGTAACAAGGAGGAGGAGCCCAGACGTGGGAAGGGATAAAGCATGCCTCTATTGGTTTTACAAGGAACAACATAAGATATGTTAAAGTCACATAAGAAGCTGTACATTCTACAGTTAAAGCGGAGTACAAGTGAATTAAAGTAAAATATGGCAGCTAGATTGGGGTAAATCAGACACAAAGCCTAATGGGCTGAGACAACCCTTTTGTGGTTGTGGTTAGTGGTGGACCTTTTGTAAGCGCTGTTTTTTGCACTGGGAAATCCTGATTTTATGGAGTTTTGGGGGAATGTAAAGAACTTGACTAACATCAGCAATTCATGAATACTTCCACTTTTAGGTCTGCACTTAAAAGTGTAGAGAGGACAGGATTCAAGCTTAAACTGGTTAGCTAATACAGGAAGAGCAAGGTAAAAATTATATTTAAATACTGTACTGTGAAAAAATGCAACTGTATTAAACTAGTGCTGGGGGTGGAGTGAGGAGAAGTTTTTATTTCAACAGTTACTACTTTTAAGCATTCACTGGACCAAATTTTGCATGTGAGAGAAGGAAGGTGGGGTGGGAATGCACAGATGAAAAATGTTTTGAGATAAATTTCCAAGCTTGTTTGAATTACTTTTAAGAAAAATCCTTTCTATAAGGCGACACAGTGTAAGAGGGTCATTTTTGTTTGATCTGTGTGTAAAATATCTACCCACAAATAGTTTATTTAGTCATGTAAAAAATGTATACATAAAAATGCACAAGATAATGTAAAATAAGTCCCCAGCGAGAAAATAAACCCTTATCCTGCTTGGACTGTGCTAATATATTTTATATTTAATCAAAAGAGTATGATTTCTAACATGCTAACAGTTACCAATGAGATGTTAAAATTGTTGGTATATTGTATGCAATTCTGTTTTATACTTTTTTGCATGCATAACATTTTAACCTGACATATGAAAGGCTTATCCAAAATAGAACCATGTTATCAATAAAAATTAAATTGAAAAACTTCCTTGATTATCCAGATTGATTCAGTGTCCGCTATGCAGGGCCGGCTCTAGGTTTTTTGCCGCCCCAAGCAAAAAAATTTTTGGCTGCCCCCCCCACCCCCAGACATGAGCCCCCCCCGCCCACCAGTACCCCCCACTCACACCCCCTGTTGCCCCAGCACTGGCCTCCCCCACAAATGTGGGATCCGCTACCAGCACACTGCAGCCGAGCCCTGGCCCAGCTGCAACTCCGTCCCCATGCGGGTGGAGCTGCTGGGCAGCATGGAGCGGGAGTACTTCCAGGTTGCGGCACGGCTACGGGGTGGCGCAAAGAACACGGCCCCCTCCCTGGGCTTCGCAGCACTGCTGGTGGCCAAGGTGGATCAGTTCGTGCTCACCGCCCTCACCCTCGACATGCTGGCGGCCAAAGACCTGGAGAGCCCCCTGGACCTGCTGCTCTTCAGCCTCACGGTGCCCTGGCCCAGCCCCGGCAGGAGGGAAGGCGAGGATCTCCGGCTGCGGGGCTACCTGCTCAGCACCGACGAACCCAGCCAGCCGCTCACCTCCTCACACATTCCAGGAGCCCCTCGTCACCATTGCAGCCCAGGCTCGGCTCCAGGGGACCCCGTTTCCCTCCCTCCCCGGCTCCTCACACACACTGGGTAGGGCCACCCAGAGGATTCAGGGCAAAGCAATTTTGGGGGCCCCTTCCATAAAAAAAAGTTGCAATACTATAGTAATATGTATTTGGAAATGTAAAAAATAACTAGTGAAAATTAATTTGTAATAATTTGAAAATACACCAAATACATTATTTAAAAACATTAAATGCTTTACTGGTCTGTATACATTTGCAATTACAAAATGGGCTGTTGCTGGGTGATGGTTGGTGCCAATGGGCTGTCACTGCCTGGAGGTGGTGCTGCTGTTGCCCAGGGCTGGGTGGGGAGCTGGGCTCTGGGGGGTGCCCGGCTCACAGGGGCTGGGCTCAGGACTGTGAGGAGATGGGGTCGGAGGTTGTCTGGCTCAGAGGGGCTCGCCTCAGAGCTGGGGGTCTGGGGGGGGGGGAGGGGGTCGGAGGGTGCCCACCTCAGAGCAGCTGGGCTCAGAGCTGGGGGTCAGGGCAGTGGGGGATGGGGTCGGGAGTATCCGGATCAGAGGGGCTGGGCTCAGAGCTCGGGGGCTGGGCTGTGGGGGGAATGGGGTCAGGGAGGTGTCCGGATCAGACGGGCTGGGCTCGGAGCTGGGGGTCAGGGCTGTGAGGGGAATGGGGTGAGGGGGTGCCCAGATCAGAGGGGCTGGGCTCGGAGCTGGGGTCAGGGCTGTGGGGAAATGGGGTGAGGGGGTGTCTGGATCAGAGGGGCTGGGCTCGGAGCTGGGGTCAGGGCTGTGGGGGAATGGGGTCAGCGTGCCCAGCTCAGAGGGGCTAGGCTCAGAGCTGGGGTCAGGGCTGTGGGGAATGGGGTCAGGGGTGTCTGGATCAGAGGGGCTGGGCTCGGAGCTGGGGTCAGGGCTGTGGGGGGAATGGGGTCAGGGGGGTGCCCAGATCAGAGGGGCTAGGGTCCGAGCTGGGGGTCCGGGCTGTGGGGAATGGGGTCAGGGGATGTCCGGATCAGAAGGGCTGGGCTCGGAGCTGGGGTCAGGGCTGTGGGGAATGGGGTGAGGGGGTGTCTGGATCAGAGGGGCTGGGCTCAGAGCTGGGGTCCAGGGCTGTGGGGGGAATGGGGTGAGGGGGGTGTCTGGATCAGAGGGGCTGGGCTCGGAGCTGGGGGTCAGGGCTGTGGGGGGAATGGGGTGAGGGGGGTGTCTGGATCAGAGGGGCTGGGCTTGGAGCTGGGGGTCAGGGCTGGGTGGGGAGGATGGGTTTGGGGGGGTGCCCACCTCAGAGGGGCTGGGCTTGGAGCTGGGGGTCAGGGCTGGGTGGGGAGGATGGGTTCGGGGGGGTGCCCACCTCAGAGGGGCTGGGCTTGGAGCTGGGGATCAGGGCTGGGCCTGGGGGGTAATGGGGTCGGGGGGTGCCTGACAAACACCTCCCTGAGACCCCCCCAATCCAACCCCCCTTCCCTGGCCTCTGACCGCCCCCTCCCTGCCCCCTGAGTGTCCCTGGGACTCCCTGCCCCTTAGCCACCCCCCCTCCCCGGCTGCTCACCCGCGGCTCACCGCGAGGCAGCCGCATGGCTCCGGATGGGGCTGAGCTCTTCCCGGCTCAGAGCGGCGTGGGGAGGGGGCGGGGCCGCAAGCTCCAGGCTGAGCTCAGCTGCCTCCACTCGGCCTGGAGCTTGTAGCCCCGCCCCCTGACCTCGCGGCTCTGAGCTGGGCAGGGCGGGGCTCAGCCCCCCCAGCCAAGCTGCTGCTGCGCTGTTTAGGACCCGGGGAACAAGCAGAGGAGGAGCGGCCCGTCTTCTGCAGCCAGGCGGGGCCGCGCTACCGGTAAGGGGCCATCCCTCTCCCCCCAAGCGGAGCCGGTAGCGCGGCCCTGCCCAGCTGCAGGGGACGGGCCGCTCCTTGGCTTGCAGCGGCAGGATGAGCTGGGGCCCCAGCCTCAGCCTTTTGCCGCCCCCTATATTTTGCCGCCCTAGGCAGCAGCTTGTTTTGCTGGTGCCTAGAGCCGCCCCTGCCGCTATGTCATTCAGATGATCAAGGTATGATGCTTTTAGTTGTACACTGTCTATTTCTCTTTGACCAAAGAGTTTCACTGCACAATGACAAAAATGCTGCACCAGTTTTAAATTAGGTTTTGTTTTGTTTTGTGACGTGTGAAACTTTGTCATTTCAGGGACACTTCAACCATATTATGGGCTTCTAGAAGAAGAGAGCCTGCAAACCAGCAATGTTCAGTTTCTGTTTTTAAAACATAAGAACATGCATGTGTAAATGCCGTACAGCTGGATTTCTGTACACACCCATTCAATTAATGTGGATCTAGATTTATTATACATTATGTAAAATTTTGTGCGTTATGTTGTATTTTGAATACAAAAATCCATATTCCTTTGTTTTTATAGTTTAAGAAATTATTAGTTCAAATAACTTCCATCTTGATCCTTCCTTCCTACTTCCTCCCCAAGGCCCGTCACGCAGGCTAGTGTTTCATTCAGACATAGGTGTTTTTAGTAGTGGGTAAAGAAAGTCACGAAAGTAGGTGTGATTTTGCTTTGTTATAAGAGTTTAGTTAGCCCAGTGTTGGTCCAATCCTGCAAACCCGTAGTCCTCTTGCTCCACTTTCTGTTCCTTTTGGGCACCTATTGGGACACTAGTACTGGCATCCTTGTGCTCAGATGAGAACAGGGACTGCATTTGTGGCCCAGCTTTTTCTAGAAGCCCGTACAGAGTGACAAAGCAGAGGTTCTCTTTACACACACACACAGAGCCCTTGTACGCCTGCACAGAGGCCAATAACAATCTGGTCTTAAGCTTGCACTTCTTTGTTACTCACCAAAAACATATCCCCCATCCATTTTGAAGAACTTTCCACTTGTTTATAAATGAACACAGTTTTACACACACACCTATCTCTGAAAGAGAAATACTATTTTTGCAACATTCCAGCATGTGAAATTGAATGGTAGCACCTGTGCTATGCAGTTCCCTGTTCAAAGCTGCCAAGGACACAACCAGTTTGCCACTGTTTGCCTCTAGTAGGGAAGACTCACATGTTTTCCAGTTGTTGGTTTGGTTTTTGGATCTTGGCTACTGCTGAAATTGTTTGAACATTATTTTAAATCTCTATTTCTTGGCAGTATTAATTATTTATATTTCATTTTTATCATTTATATTAAAAAGTTTTCAGGAAATCTAAGATAGGGCTCAATAATGCCAGCAGAGTGAGGATGAGGGGTAGGTATACTGGCCCAGGGGTTGCTCTGGGAGGAATTCACTAGTAGAAGGTTCTGGAGCAGAGGAGGTATACCCAGCATATTGGGCTCCTGCCTGGGAGGCTGATAAGCATATGGCCCAAACTCTTTCAACTCTCTTTTGCTGTTTCATACCCCAGAAGGTGCACACAGATAAATCTCTGAGCTACAGTTGTGCCTCGCTGCTGCTCAAGGGAGGGCTTTCTTTAAGCAGCCCAAAACAAAGATTATGGGCCAGATCTTTCACTCTAGTTAACCTATGATCAACACAGGACCCAAAGGCCTGGTCTACACTACGGGGGGGGGTGGGGGTCGAACTAAGGTACGCGACTTCAGCTACGCGAATAGCGTAGCTGAAGTCGAACTATCTTAGTTCGAATTTCCTACCTGTCCAGACGCCGCGGGATCGAACTCCGCGGCTCCCCCGTCGACTCCGCCACCGCTGTTCGTGACGGTGGAGTTCCGGAGTCAACGGGAGCACGTTCGGAGTTCGAACTCCGAGAAGTCGAACTCTCCGCGTCGACCCGGCGGGTAAGTATGGACCTACCCAAAGAGGCAGTGGGGCAGAGTTGGCATTGGAACAGTATTCTGCCTCTGCAGTTCTGGGAGCATCCAGGGACCAGTTCAACTCCCAGAGCAACTTAGAACTGCAGCCCTGAAGCCCAAGTACACCAGGCTGGTATTAGCCCTCTAAGGGCTATTATACAGCCAGGGATTGACAGGACACAAGACATTCAAGCCAAGTCCCTTTCAATCTGCTAGAATGCCCTTTGTGTTGGGTGGAGGTAGAAGGAGCAGGTGGTGTAGGGCTGGCTTTTCTTAAAAATATATTACTCTTAAATGAATTGATATCACATTGATGGACAGACACCATCTAAAGAGCAAAGGCAGATAGGCAATAAGCATGACTAGGCATGAGTTTCTCTGCAATAATAGTACAAGTAGATGGTCGAAGGTACAAGGGCATCTGAAAGTTCAGTTATTGCACAATGACTCAAACCCTCTTGTGTTTTATTAAGTAAGGTCTGGTCCACACCTAAAATTTATGTCAATCTAGCGATATCACTCCTGGGGTGTGAAAAATTCACATCCCTTAGAGATGAAGTTAAGCCAGTTTATGCCCCCGTGTAGAACCACTAGGTCAATGAAAGAATTCTTCCATCAACCTGGCTGCCGCCTCTCGAGGGGTCGCCTCTCTACAACTATTGAAAAACCCATTACCTCACTATAGCAAGTATCTACACTTTCGTGCTACTACAGCACAGCTGCAGAACCATAGCTGTGCCACTACAGCACCAGTAGTGTAGATAAGCCCTAAATGTAATCATGGGTATAACACTGTATAGCTAAAGAAAAGATAGGGCTAAAACAACATGTAACCAAAGAAGAGATGGGGCAAAAGCAGACTTGACTCCTCAGGAATGAGTTTGTGCCAGTATATATTATAGCATAGTGTCCTTATGTATTAGCCATTTGGAGAGATGCTTATTTGTTAACAAAAGGTATGAATTCTTTCAGTGAATTATTGATAACGTCTATGCACATTTCTTCCGTTTGGCCTAAACTGTTGATCTTTAATTAATTCTGTTATGAGATGTTGCAAAAATGAAGGTCCAAGTATTGTTCACTGTGCCCTTCATAATTTTTATATCATGTTCCCGCTAACTCTTCTCCCTTCAGGCTATACAATACTTGGTTTCTGTAATATCTCACCCTACAGAAATCACAAGGATTGGTCCCAGTCCTTGGCTGTATTACAGAGGGTTGATCAAGTTATACTAGTGTTTGATTATAATGGGTTTTTTATCACTGCTGCTGCACAGTGGGAAGGTATTTCATTATGTTATCCACAATGACTCCCAAGATTTCATCCTTAGACTATACTGTACCTGTTGAGCCTAACAACATGAGAATTTTAGATTGTTCTTACCACTCTTGCTTGTAACACGAGCATAGGCCTGTTTCACCATTGCCCTTGTGTGGTCACTTACAACAGAGCAGAGGAATAATATGCTAGCAAATCAGACTGGTAGCATTTTACATCTCTTTGCACTGTCTCATCCTTTAGTGTTTCAGCGATAGTGTTATTCATTTGAATAGACTTATATGTACTTATGCTACAGTTCAGAAAGTAAATTAGATAAAATCATAAAAACTGAACACAAATTTCAGAATAGGTTTGTAACAAAAATAGTTAATATACAATTATATTTTGCACTGTATAGCAACAGTATGAGACGTCTGTATTTAGGAACAATACTAGGGCTGTCAATTAATCGCAGTTGACTCATGCGTTTAACTCAAATTATTTTTTTAATCGCAACTAATCACAGTTTTAATCGCACTGTTAAACAATAGAATGCCAATTCAAATTTATTAAATATTTTGGATGGTTTTCTACATTTTCAAATATAATTATTTAAATTACAATGTGTACAGTGCTCACTTTTTATTATTTTTATTACAAATATTTGCACTATAAAAATGATAAACAAAATAAATCATATTTTTCAGTTCACCTCATACAAGTACCATAATGCAATCTCTTTATCATGAAAGTGCAACTTATAAATGTAGATTTTTTTGTTACATAATTTAACTCAAAAACAAAACAATGTAAAACTCTAGAGCCTACAAGTCCACTCAGTCCTACTTATTCAGCCAATCACTAAGACAACCAAGTTTGTTTACTTTTATGGGAGATAATGCTGTCCGCTTCTTATTTACAATGTCACCTGAAAGTGAGAATAGGCGTTCACATGGCACTTTTGTAGCCAGCATTACAAGGTATTTACGTGCCAGATATGCTAAACATTCATATGCCCCTTCATGCTTCAGCCACCATTCCAGAGGACATGCTTCCATGGTGATGATGTTCGTTAAAAAAATAATGTGTTAATTAAATTTTGACTGAACTCCTTGGGGGAGAATAATGTCTCCTGCTCTGTTTTACCCGCATTCTGCCATATATTTCCTATTATAGCAGTCTCAGATGATGACCTAACACACGTTGTTTGTTTAAGAGCACTGTCATTGCAGATTTGGCAAAACCTAAAGAAGGTACCAATGTGAGATTTCTAAAGATAGCTACAGCACTTGACCCAAGGTTTAAGAATCTGAAATGCCTTCCAAAATCTGAGAAGGATGAGGTGTGGCACATGCTTTCAGAAGTCTTAAAAGAGCAACACTCTGATACAGAAACGAAAGGACCCGAACCACCAAAAAAGAAAATCAACCCTCTTCTGGTGGCATCTGACTCAGATGATGAAAGTGAACATGCGTCGGTCTGAACTGCTTTGGATCATTATTGAGCAGAACCCGTCATCAGCATGGACGCACGTCCTCTGGAATAGTGGCTGAAGATGAAGGGACATATGAATCTTTAGCGCATCTGGTATGTAAATATCTTGTGACACCGGCTACAGCAGTGCCATGCGAACATCTGTTCTCAGTTTCAGGTGACATTGTAAACAAGAAGCAGGCAGCATTATCTCCTGAAAATGTAAACAAACTCGTTTGTCTGAGTGACTGGCTGAACAAGAAGTAGGACTGAATGGACTTGTAGGCTCTAAAGTTTTACATTGTTTTATCTTTGAATGCAGGGTTTTTTGGTAAATAATTCTACATTTGTAAGGTCAACTTTCATGATAAAGAGATTTCATTACAGTACTTATATGAGGTGAATTGAAAAATACTATTTCTTTTGCTTTTTATAGCCCAAATATTTGTAATAAAAAAATAAAGTGAGCACTGTACACTGTGTTCTGTGTTTTAATTGAAAACAATATATTTTAAAATGTAGAAAACATCCAAAAATATTTAAATAAATGGTAAACTATTATAGTATAACAGTGCAATGAATTGCACGATTAATCACGATTAATTTTTTAATCACTTGACAGCCCCAAACAGTACTATAAAACTGTTGAAGAAAAAGCTCACCTATTGTGAACTGATCTAATCTACTGTGCTTTAACAAATTAGAGAATGTCCTTCCAGCCTATTTCAACCCTCACCTGCCACTGTGAGTTTGCAAATAGCGTTGGGTAAACCAGTTGTCTCTACCAGTTCACATAATACATATGGTTGTTGTAAAATATGGACTAGTTGTATAAAGCAGAATATAGTGTTCCCTTCTGTTCCTCGAAGAAGCGCCCATTAAGACTTGCTTAGACCTTGCCACTTAGTCCTTGCCTGCTTAGACCTTGCCACTTCTTCATGAATGAGGAATGTCATTTTAACTTTTGCATCCTCCCCTCTTACCTTTCTATGCCAATTTTCTCTAGTCCTTTAAACACCGTACATTATTACTGTGTTTTAGTTCTGGATATCACCTAATTCTCTTGCCTCTTAAGTAAACCTTGAGACCTGAGAGTACAATTTGCACTGAAATTATAGGTCATTTCAGATCTGCATTTTTAGTCACCTTATAACTCTGATACTTCCACCTTTTTTCAGAGTCTACAAAACAAACAGAAAACATTTGTCAACCATTCCTCTGATGCTAATCTACAGTCTTGCTACTTTTGATTAGCATTGGTGGCTTTACTGTACACGAAGTAGGTCCTTCAGTAATCAAGGTTTTATCAAAATTACTTCTCAGATTGATTCACATTGTGAAAGTACATTCATCCTAATGTTGTAATGGCATCTAATAGCAAACCCCTTAATACTTTTTTTCTTAATGTAGTTTACAGTAAAATATTGAAAAGCTTCTGGGATGTAAAATTATAAGAGGAAGGTATGCTGCATATTTTTTAAAATCACAGCAGCCTAGGAGTGCCATTTTACCACCCATTGTTTTGAACTTGTAGTGTATTGCACATAGCCAGAAGCCCAAAAATTAATTTAGCCATGTTCCTGGGGATGCTCCTAGATGCTGTTTAATAAAATACTTCTGTGTAGATGCAAATCCAGCTTTATGTATCGTGTCCATAACCAATTGTGAAACACCTAGTTTAGTTAAGCATCACTTTCTTGGGCCCTATCACATTCCCAATGAATTCAATAGCGAAGTCCCAGTTGTTTCATTGGGAGTAAGACATGGCCCTTTAGGTGTCCCTGATGTTCTTCCCTTGGCCTTTTCGCAAGACAGTCACTGTTATTCAGTATCTGATACCAACTTCGGCTGGTTCTCACTGGAAACAATGTAATTTCTCTTGATTTTCATGAACTAGAGAATATGTAAAAGTCCATTGCAGAAATTGAGTGGGCGACTTTTCATTTCCATATCTGAAGCTTTAGGGCAACTCTGGGCTGCTTTGTAGTATGTTTACATGCTAAAATTGTTTTGAATTTTTTCCCCCGTTGGAATATGGAATGTGTGTCTAAACAGGCTAGTATGAAAACCTTTTGAAAATGAGATCTTTTAATATATTAAAGACATAACATTAGTAATTTTTTGTAATGTATTGTATTTGTCATCCAGTTCCAGGCTTGCCATCAGTCAGAATGGTAAAGCTGTTGTAATGGGTACAGACAAATACAATACAGATTTGAAGAGGTAAGCATTCTTCAGAGAAGACTTGTGTTAAATCTGCACTAGAACCACAAAATTATTGTTTTGAGAGTTTTCCTTACCATATAATATATCACTGTGGTATTTTGATTTTATTGGTAATATATACACTTTATATTTCCTAATGTTTATGCTTTTGTACACAAAATAACCTGTGGGAGGTACATTTGAATGTGTATAGCAATACACAGACTTGTTTCCTGGTTTTAATCCAGATATAACTGATACAATCTAATATTTTTATCTGATCTTTTTTAACTTTGTATTTTGTAAATTGCTGTTCACAAAAGCAGTAACATTAAACACCACCTTGGCTTAAAAGTGTGAAAGTGACTGTTTTTCCTTCACATTCTCATTCATAATCAAGTTACACTCTTCAGATGGTTGAAATGTATAGATAAATGTACACCATTTTTATTTTGTACACCACTGTAGAGCTAAGTGCCGTTTCCCCATCCCATGCCAGACAGTTCAATCCCTGGTCTAGTGTAATCACATATGAAGCTACTAACATTTCAAAACAAGCTCACTTCACTCAAGCTCTGTTTTAATAAAGTCACAAACAGCATCATCCCACCTACACTCTGGGTCAATGGCAAAAGAAAATATCTCCAGCAAATATACATGAAGCCTTCCATCCTAACTTTCCCCTTACTCCTGGTTTCTTTCAGGACTCTTTCTAGACTGACACCAGTCTTCACCTCAAGCTTAGTTGCTCAAGATGTTCTATAGTGCCTAGAGAGACCTACAACAGGGCTTCTCCTTACTGCAGAGACCTGCCAACTGCCATTTTCTTCAGGTCTCCTCAGAGGAGAGACCACAAATCTCTTGCTCGCGCCAGGTCTCTTATTACACAATAAAAGGGCTTTATATCCCTGCTGCTTTCGCCATCATACATTGTTGCAAGACCTAAAGACCCTGGGAAATTACCAGTTCCAGAAAGCCCTGTGCCTTGTTTCCATCCAAACAGAAGTAACAGCTGGTCTTTGAACCCCTCTTTAGCAGGCCAGCTCTATAGACTTATAAATTAAACTGTAAATCATGTCTGATAAATGAGAAAATATTTTTTTTAAATGATGTATTGGCTTGCATTCATTCCAGTTCTGGTGCAGATTTCTTTTAAAAGGAGATCTAAGAAAGGGAACATTAAAGGAATTATACTTATCTGATTTTTACTATTTTAAACTTATATCAGAGTATTATTTATTTGTATTATTATAACAACTAGGAGCCCTAATCATGGACCAGAACCCCCCGGTGCTGCACAAATGCAGAACAAAGTCCTGAAAACTCACATTCCTGAAAAAGGAATAACCTTACTTAAGAAGTTAATATTTGAAGCCAAGATGGGTGATACAGGGCCTGATTTTCATCTTGTGTCGCCATTTACACCTGTGTACAGTGGGTGTAAGATGCTGACATCAGTGCAAGTTAATCATAGAAATGTAGGACTGGAAGGGACCTTGATAGATCATCTAGTCCAGTCCTGACTCAGTGCAGGGGACTAAGTATTATATAGACCATCCCTGACAATTTGGTTTTGGGCTTTTTTGGGAGTGGAGGGGTTGTTTTTGAGGATTGGATGAAGGATTCTGATTTGGTTGCATTTTACATCCACTCCGCATTGATGAAAATTGACTACACACCATTCAAGATAAGAGAATCCGGCCTCTACTATTGGCTTGATGTCTGATTTGAGCAAGTAAGAGGGGCTGATCCAATGTGAGAGTGAACATGAAAGGGCCAGGATGAGAATAATATATTTTTATGTTAAAATAGAGTTTACTCAAAAGGTTTCTTTTGTTTGTTGGGATGGGATAATTATGAACAAACTGTATTGGCACTCATATTTTACTTGGCTGGATGGTGCTGGTCATTCGTGAAACTGAGTCATCAAAACTTAGATTCGAGGGAATAGACAATTAGTCATTTTCATGGGCTTGTCGGTGCCAGCGGGTGAAACTAAGAAATAAATACAAACAGTTATAGTATATTTGAAACTTGAACAAGAGTCATGCTGTAAATTACCAAGCTGACCTTTTACATGCAAAACCAAAGCAAACCTAATGCAGATAAACCTATTACTGGCAATACTATAAGAAAACAATGTAATAGAAGTATATTTGTCCTATATTAAGTCACATTTCAATAATTTTGTTTTTACATTAATTTCAGATTTAAATGTAAAGTGAAATAATAGCAAGTCTAACATTAGGACTCATATCTTACCATTAATCCACATGGAATGCCTGCTGAAGTTAATGGGAATTTTGTATACATACTATCGGCAGGATATAGTCCTGATGAGTAGAATTTCCAGAAGTTTGACTGATGCAGCAGATATTATTTTACCACAGTTATTTCTGAAAAGAAAACTAACAAATGTGTACTAATTGCATTATAGGTGCTATTCACTTGCTTAAGTACTTTGCTGAATCAAGGACCGAGTGAACATGCTCAGCCCATGAATTAATTTTTTTGTTTATATCACACTTGAACAAAAGCATAAGTGGCCAATGAAATCTCAAAGAGTTTTGTGGCACCTGCTGAGGTGTCCTCAAGTATTTTCCAAGTCCCAATCTTGCTCTTTGACACACTGAGTTAACTTTCTCAGCTTGTTTTCCCAGTTACTAAGGCCACCACAAAAAGGACGCATCTCTGTCAGATACATACAGCTAAAAATCAGAGAAGGAAAAGTACAAAACCCCAAAATCTTGTGATGAGGTTCTGCCATCCAGGGTTCTCCACATCTCCTTACCTAACGTGAGCCTCTAGAGTACCTACAATGGTCTCTGAGGCCACAGTTTCTACAGATTAAAGGAGTAGGTATGCCAAGGTAATGCTAAGGGTCTAGCGTCCCTAGTTCTCCAGACCTTTTTGCAAGTCTTCATGCCAGAAACAGTCCAAAAGGAAAACAACACATAAAAAGCCAGCTGAAGGTATTTTTTTTCTTTTTTTTAAAGCAAGTATTAAAGTTCCTTCTATACTGCCTTTTAAGGTCAAATTGGCTATTACTGAAGTCACTACTGATGTTTGAGCCTAACCTAGTGTCAAAGCTTGTGTTGGTTTTTCCATTCAACCTTAGATCTCCTCTGACTTGAATGTATTATTAGAAGTCACAGACTTTGTAGTTATGTTGCTTCAGAATCTACTATCTGGAAAATAATATTCAAAAGGTGGGTAGGAAAAGATCCAATGTCTGACTTGTGTTAAGAGAACTTCCTGGCTGAGATTTTCAAAGAAGTGCATCTTCCCTTCTTTAAGGGAAGATGTGTGGCTAAATCCACTGCACTGCTTTGAAAATCTTAGCTCCCATGGTTATCTTCAGATGACAAATTGTTAATAAGAGTGAAAAAAATTGTTTAACATAATTTTAAGAACTGCTTATACATCAGGCCAACACAATTGACACTAGCAAATCATCAGAAATTATTTTCGCCCATTAAACTGAAGTTCAGAATATTTGAAGACCATTTGGTGAGCAAGATCTCTTTAAAAATAAATAATAAAATCTTCAAGATCATGAGTCTATCAGGGGATTAATTAAAGTCAATGAAGAAATGTTCAAGGAAAGGTTTGCTCTCTGAGGTGCTTATTTTTCTTCCTGTCTCAAAGACTCTCCTAGACTTGATTCTTTCTCCTGTTAAACAGATCATCCAGATATAACTCATGTATTTCACATACACTCAGGGTGAACAGTGTAACAGATAAATGGCAGTGAATTTGTCAGCTCATTTTCAAATGGGGCTACATAAGCATTTGCCGGTGTTCAAATCTCTTTGGCAGAGCTGGAGCAGGCAGGTGGGAAGACCTCCACCACCTTCTGCTTTAAATGCAAGAAGCATTTCTTTGACCTTACCTTCTCTAATATAAGAGTATGTGTATTAGTGTCATTTATTTAAAAAAAAAAAACTCCCCTGCACACACTTCTCTTCCTTCAGGAAGGATGAGAGAACAAATGCATGGCAATGTTAATCATATTGCTTCATGCATTACTGGAAGGTGTTCAGATACTCTAGGGATGAACAGAGTGTAAGAACCTGAGTAGGACAGAACAAAGGGAGAGAGCGAGTCTGTGGCAGCTGGACTTAAAGTTGGTAGATCATCATTCAGTGCCTATTTCTGGATTAGGGTGCCTAAATTTAGACACCCGAGTTTGTTCTTTCCTATTCTTAATTAAGCAGTGTTTCTGATTTTGAGTTTTCAAGTTATAGTTGTGGCCTTCTGGAAACCCCAGGTAAAGACTTGTTTGATGGTTGGGGACAATGTGGAGGATGGGACCTGCCAGTATAAAGGACTGGCTCTTTTTTGGACCAACCATATATTGAATTAGCTTCTGGTGTTGATACTATTTAATGCCATGTCTTGATATGTATGTGTGATTATGGTGTTGTTACTAAAACAATGTAGGAATCACTGCATGATATTTGCTTGCGACACAGGGTGTCATTCATGAGTTATACATAAATGGCAGCTTTACATATTTAAAGAGAACATGGACTGCTTCATATCTGAAGTATGTTTCCCAGGAGATACCACCACCATTTGATCTATTTTGATTTAATTTTTAATTTTTACATTTTAATCAAATGGTAGTATAACTCCTTTGGGAAAACATACTTCAGTTATGAAGTATTCCCTATACTAACCTTGAGAATCTTACACTGTATTGTCTCATCTGTAGGTGGTCTTTTTATGTCACACATAATTAAAATGAATTGCTGTTTGAGAACCATACAACGGCATACAGATTTATGAATCTTGAGGCGCCTCCATTCAGATACAAACAATGATATCAGAAAGTGTGAGCAGATAAGCAGCATGAGGACAGGAAGTGGTAAGTAAGATGTTTGCTGATGAATACTCGTTACCTGGGCCCTGAGAGAGTAGACCAGGTGCACAGTAAAACATTAAAGAATGTTTTCTGGAGACAGATAATATTCAGTGTGGTTACATTATACTACATTTTGCTGTAGAGCACAGTTCTGTCTTCTATATTTAAAATATTCTAATACCTTTTTATATACTAAGAAATGGCTAATATGTCACCAGAAAAAAAAATTGTGAAATCAGATTTACTAGGAAAATGTACTTTACAAAATCTAATGCAACTTGTTTGTATCATCCTACTTTATCAGACTGTCTCAGAATATGTGAATGTATATTTGATAAGATTAGAGAGTAGCAGGGATCAGAAAATAAGACTACAGAATTTGCATTCACATTTTCACAT
Organism: Mauremys reevesii; assembly: GCF_016161935.1. Lineage (NCBI taxonomy): Eukaryota > Metazoa > Chordata > Testudines > Geoemydidae > Mauremys > Mauremys reevesii. The sequence goes on along the minus strand of NC_052629.1, from coordinate 24,905,124 downwards.
ATCTGAAGGACAAAATGTCATTTTTATATTTGGTTTTGATTCTTAGTCACATCAACGTTGTCCATAACACTGATTTGTGACTATGCATTACATTTTACTTTCATTAAAACTCTTATGACATATTTCCAAAAATGTGAACTTCAAGAAAAAGGCCTAATTTGAATAAGCATAGCTAAATTCTTTGTCTAATAAAAATAAACATAATACAGTTCTGTATCATTTAAAACCTGTGTAATAAGCAGTAGGAAACAATGTAGTAAAAAGTAAAAGAAAATGTCTCTGATCTTTGAGTATGGGAATGTTTCTTTCTAGCAAGGGTTATTTTTAATGTATAATAAAATATCTGTGAAGTTACAGGCAAGGCTGCAGATGGAATATTGACCTGCAGAAGCAAGGGGTTTTCTGAATCAATAGAACTACCAATGAGAAGTCAACCTGAGATTTTCTGGTGCATATGTTCATAATATGCCATACAGCATCGGTGTTGCCACAAGTGATTGCAAATAAAGGCTGCAAATAGGTGTGATGGTTAAGCATTAGGGGCAACTCTTAGGAAGCACTCAAAGTATCTGTCAAAATCTTAGAATGGTAACGCACAACCAACAAGGCCTCTTACTGTTTGAATCATGGTCTATCTAGCCCATATACGATGAAGCAACACCATGCACTCAGTCATCTGGGAGTCAGCTCCTCAGGCCACAACATCCCGATTGGCCATTTACCTGCAGGGGAATAGTACCCGCAAATGGCATAGCCTAACTCTGTGCACAGCACTAGCATCCCTCCATGCTTCTGTCCTCACACCACTTCAGCGACCCACTTACTCTCATTTCTGTGCTTAAGTTTAAGGTGAGTGATGAAGCCAACCAGTGCACCATGTTGTTTAGGACTCCTGCTGCACACAGCAAAAAGACACTCTCTCTAATGTTTCTGGACCTGCAGATCACTATCAATGCTTATCGTTGCCCAATGTCAAAAACATTTGAGAATCCAAGCCTCTAGAAACCATCTCCTATCTAGTCCCCCATGTTTTGAGGTCATGATGACATTGCTCAAACCCACTGTGTGCTCAGGTAGTACAGTGATGAATGACCTAGAAATGCCTATGTAAATATATTGACTCTAAAGGTTAAAAAAAGTGTGTCTAAAGCATGGCAACTGGATACCTAGCTAAAAGTCATCTTGGAGAACAAAACGTGATGTTAAAAGTTAAGGCCCTGATTCAGCAAGGTACATAGGCACATGGCTACTCATGGGATTTGAGTCTCATGAGTAGGCAGATGCTATACTCACGTGCTTCAAGTCAGGTATATGCTTAAGAACCATGCCAGAGCGGGGCCTTATTTAATAAATAAAGGTGTTTCCACATAAGACAGGAGGGTGGAAACCATGTAACTCCCTCACAATCTGCCCCTTTCTCTATAAAACCTCAACCCAATGTGGATTGGACCAAGGGGAAAATGAAGAAAAACCACTAATGAAATATAGACACATATGCATGCATCTTACTGCACACAGAAAGTCATCTGCACATTATAAAATGCCACTAGCTAGAAGACCCACCTACAGCCAACATCCTATTATGACATTCTAATTCACACAAAATCAACTTCCTCTTCTCCAGCAGAATATCCCCCCACAATATCACACTTTCCCTCAGTCTCACTCATCTCCATAACATCCAATTAATACAAAATTCACACAAAATCCACTGCATCTCCTAAAATAAGAATATAATCCTTTAAACCGGAATTTGCAACAAAGGGAGTGACATACACACTGGGTCAAGACAGCGCCTGACAGAGTCTTGGGGCTTGGTTTGTCTATGTACCATCATTGTAAACACAGACATTATAGAATTGTACTGGCGCAACTGAGCAGAATTTGGTTGACATTATAAACTGCAAAACCAGCTTCCCCCTAAAATGTTAGGTAAGGAAGCCCTGCTTCCCCCCGCCCCATGTCCTATGGGTTTGTGCATGTGTTATTTTTATTCACTCACTTCCACCTATCAGCAGCAGCAGGCTCCCTTGTAGATGAGTAGCTCTGATGAGTCTTCTACTCTCTAGTAAGACCCATCCTATTAATCTCTCCTCTATCTGGATGGTGAACAGCTGCCAGCAGTTGTCCATGTTAACAAGTACTGTTTTTAGTGACTCCTACCTGGATGGTGCTCGCAACAGTAGTCTGGGCTTTGGATGGTGAGCAACCCTAGTTATTTGTGTTGTACCTTTAGTTTTAAAATTATATATACCACTGGGAAGGACACATTTTAGAAAGTTAAAAAGGGTTATTGCAGGAAAAGAGTATAGAGCAGTACTCACTCTGAGCTGACAGTCTAATCTATAATGAAAATACATAAACGTGCTGGGCCAGATGCTCATCTGGTGTAAATTCACATAGCTCCATTGATAGCTTTTCTGTGTATCTTAAGTTTGTAAGGTTACTTGTACCAAGCTATTGCTCTTCCCAGGAGAATGGTTTCTGACTATGAGAATGACCGTGTACTCAAGTATCTACATATTCAGAGCATCACAGTCTAGTGAGTCTGTGAAATTAGGGGGAATAAATGCAGTGTGCATATTCAGTGTGCCATCTGAAAAAAACCCATATGAGTTTATGTCTAAATTAAATTTCTTCAAACATGTCAAAAGTATTAGTTCTCATTCAGGACTACATAATTTAATCAGATGAAAATAAAGCCACTGTGAGCTATCTTAGCTCAAAACATTTGTCTGAAAAATGTCTGACCAGGTGAAAGTTTTTTATTTCATGAATGGATAACTCAAAAAGCCTTAACTGATTTTATAAGATTGTTCAAAAATATTCACTTCTGAGCTAAAACCAAGTATGAAAAACTTCAAAGGATTGGATTATTTTTAGATAAGGACTCTGAAGAGAGGCCTTGAGTGTCATTTTAACCTTAGTTATAATGGGCAGGAATTGTTGTTACTATAATATTATAAGGATTGCTAATAAAAAATGCCTGAGAAATTCTGCTTAATCGAACATCACATATATTCGTAGTTAGCTAACCATAACATGTACCTAAAAGGGAAATTGTTATAATTCTATTTTTGAAAAGATCATGGGAGCACACTCAAAACCCACTAATCTTTCACTGTAACCAATCTATGACTTTTCTTTAAGAAAAGTGGGGAAATGTTGTTCTCTGACAATTTTATAACTTAAGTGTTGATACACACAGTGTAAGGTAATTCAGTTAAGATTTTAACCTTTAACACACTTCACTATTGTGGCTAGGTATTTAAGATTTGTATTAGGTAATGTTTTAGTCATAGCTGCCAACTACCTGTTTCTAGAGTGCCCAGACAGCAAGTGTGAAAAATCAGGACAGGGGGTGGGAGGTAATAGGAGCCAATATAAGAAAAAGACCCAAAAATCGGGACTGTCCCTGTAAAATCAGGACATATGGTCACCCTACCTGTTTTTGAAATAGCTTGTGGATTATAGCCCTGGTTTACTTCTGAGCCTAGAATCACAGAATCATGAGCAGATCCTTCTGAGCCATAGAATCATAGAATATCAGGGTTGGAAGGGACCTCAGAAGGTCATCTAGTCCAACCCCCTACTCAAAGCAGGACCAATCCCCAACTAAATCATCCCCAGCCAGGGCTTTGTCAAGCCTGATCTTAAAAACCTCTAAGGAAGGAGATTCCACCACCTCCCTAGATAACCCATTCCAGTGCTTCACCACCCTCCTAGTGAAAAAGTTTTTCCTAACATCCAACCTAAACCTCCCCCACTGCAACTTGAGACCATCGTTCCTTGTTCTAGCATCAGGTACCACCGAGAACAGTCTAGATCCATCGTCTTTGGAACCCCCTTTCAGGTAGTTGAAAGCAGCTATCAAATCCCCCCTCATTCTTCTCTTCTGCAGACTAAACAATCCCAGTTCCCTCAGCCTCTCCTCATCAGTCATGTGCTCCAGCCCCCTAATCATTTTTGTTGCCTTCTGCTGGACTCTTTCCAATTTTTCCACATCCTTCTTATAGTGTGGGGCCCAAAACTGGACACATTACTCCAGATGAGGCCTCACCAATGTCGAATAGAGGGGAATGATCACGTCCCTCGATCTGCTGGCAATGTCCCTACTTATACAGCCCAAAATGCCATTAGCCTTTTTGGCAACAAGGGCGCACTGTTGACTCATATCCAGCTTCTCGTCCACTGTAACCCCTTGGTCCTTTTCTGCAGAACTGCTTCCTAGCCATTCAGTCCCTAGTCTATAACAGTGAATGGGATTCTTCCATCCTAAGTGCAAGACTCTGCACTTGTCTTTGTTGAACCTCATCAGGTTTCTTTTGGCCCAATCCTCTAATTTGTCTAGGTCCCTCTGTATCCTATCCCTACCCTCCAGCATATCTACCACTCCTCCCACTTTAGTATCATCTGCAAACTTGCTGAGGGTGCAGTCCATGCCATCCTCCAGATCATTAATGAAGATCTTGAACAAAACTGGCCCCAGGACCAACCCTTGGGGCACTCTGCTTGAAACCAGCTGCCAACTAGACATGGAGCCATTGATCACTACCCGTTGAGCCCGACGATCTAGCCAGCTTTCTATCCACCTTATAGTTCATTCATCCAGCCCATACTTCTTTAACTTGCCGTCAAGAATACTGTCAGAGACTGTATCAAAAGCTTTGCTAAAGTCAAGGAATAACACCTCCACTACTTTCCCCTCATCCACAGACCCAGTTATCTCCTCATAGAAGGCAATTCGGTTAGTCAGGCATGACTTGCCCTTGGTGAATCCATGCTGACTGTTCCTGATCACTTTCCTCTCCTCTAAGTGCTTCAGAATTGATTCCTTGAGGACCTGCTTTCCATGATTTTTCCAGGGCCTGAGGAGAGGCTGACTGGCCTGTAGTTCCCCAGATCCTCCTTCTTCCCCTTTTTAAAGATGGGCACTATATTAGCTTTTTTCCAGTCATCTGGGACCTCCTCCAATCACCATGAGTTTTCAAACATAATGGCCAATGGCTCAGCAATCACATCCTCCAACTCCTTTAGCACCCTCGGATGCAGCACATCTAGTCCCATGGACTTGTGCTCGTCCAGTTTTTCTAAATAGTCCCGAACCACTTCTTTCTCCACAGAGGCTGGTCACCTCCTCCCCATACTGTGCTGCCCAGTGCAGCAGTCTGGGAGCTGACCTTGTTTGTGAAGACAGGCAAAAAAAGCATTGAGTACGTTAGCTTTTTCCACATCCTCTGTCACTAGGTTGCCTCCTTCATTCAGTAAGGGGCCCATACTTTCACTGACTTTCTTCTTGTTGCTAACATACCTGAAGAAACCCTTCTTGTTACTCTTAACATCTCTTGCTAGCTGCCACTCCAAGTGTGATTTGGCCTTCCTGATTTCACTCCTGCATGCCTGAGCAATATTTTTATACTCCCCCTGTCATTTGTCCAATCTTCCACTTCTTGTAAGCTTCTTTTTTGCGTTTAACATCAGCAAGGATTTCACTGTTAAGCCAAGCTGGTCGCCTGCCATATTTACTATTCTTTCTACACATCAGGATGTTTTTTTCCTGCAACCTCAATAAGGATTCTTCAAAATACAGCCAGCTCTCCTGGACTCCTTTCCCCCTCATGTTATTCTCCCAGGGGATCCTGCCCATCAGTTCCCTGAGGGAGTCAAAGTCTGCTTTTCTGAAGTTCAGGGTCCGTATTCTGCTGCTCTTCTTTCTTCCTTGTGTCAGGATCCTGAACTCGACCATCTCATGGTCACTGCCTCCCAGGTTCCCATCCACTTTTGCTTCCCCTACTAATTCTTCCCTGCTTGTGAGCAGCAGGTCTAGAAGAGCTCTGCCCCTAGTTGGTTCCTCCAGCACTTGCACCAGGAAATTGTCCCCTACACTTTCCAAAAACTTCCTGGATTGTCTCTGCACCGCTGTATTGCTCTCCCAGAAGATATCAGGGTGATTAAAGTCTCCCCTGAGAACCAGGGCCTGTTATCTAGTAACTTCTGCTAGTTGCTGGAAGAAAACCTCGTCCACCTCATCCCTCTGGTCTGGTGGTCTACAGCAGACTCCCACCACGACATCACCCTTGTTGCTCACACTTCTAAACTTAATCCAGAGACTCAGGTTTTTCTCCAGTTTCATACAAGAGCTCTGAGCAGTCATAGTCCTCTTTTACATACAATGCAATCCCCCACCTTTTCTGCCCTGCCTGTCCTTCCTGAACAGTTTATATCCATCCATGACAGTACTCCAGTCATGTGAGTTATCCCACCAAGTCTCTGTTATTCCAATCACATCATAGTTCCTTGACTGTGCCAGGACTTCCAGTTCTTCCTGCTTGTTTCTCAGGCTTCTTGCATTTGTGTATAGGCACTTAAGATAACTTGCAGATTGTCCTGCTTTCTCAGTCTGAGACAGGAGTCCTCCCCTCTTGAACTCCTGCTCATGCTTCCTCCTGGTATCCCATTTCCCCACTTACCTCAAGGCTTTGGTCTCCTTCCCCTGGTGAACCTAGTTTAAAGCCCTCCTCACTAGGTTAGCCAGCCTGCTTGCGAAGATGCTCTTCCCTCTCTTCGTTAGGTGGAGCCCGTCTCTGCCTAGCACTCCTCCTTCTTGGAACACCATCCCATGGTCAAAGAATCCAAAGCCTTCTCTCCGACACCACCTGAGTAGCCATTCGTTGACTTCCACAGTTCGACTGTCTCTACCCAGGCCTTTTCCCTGCACAGAGAGGATGGACGAGAACACCACTTTTCACCTCAGTATCCTTCTTCCCAGAGCCATATAGTCTGCAGTGATCTGCTCAAGGTCATTCTTGGCAGTATAAATGGTGCCCATGTGGAGAAGCAGGAAGGGGTAGCGATCCGAGGGCTTTGATGAGTCTCGGCAGTCTCTCCGTCATATCGTGAATCCTATCTCCTGGCAAGCAGCAGACCTCTTGGTTTTCTCGGTGGGGGTGGCAGATAGATGACTCAGTCCCCCTGAGGAGGGAGTCCCCGACCACCACCACCCACCTCCTTCTCTTGGGAGCGGTGGTCGTGGAACCCCCATCCCTAGGACAGTGCATCTCATGCCTTTCAATCAGTGGAGTCTCCTTCTGCTCCCTTTCCTCAGATGTATCATCTAGTCCACTCTCTGCATTAGTACCTGTGGAGAGAACAAGAAAACGGTTGCTCACCTGTATCTCCATTGCTGGTACATGGACGCTCCTCTTTCTTCTTCTAGAGGTCACATGCTGCCAAATTTCTTCACCATCCCTCTGTCCCCTCTGCACAGCCTGCTCCGATTCTTCAGAACGTTGTGCCCGTAGAAGAATATCCTGACGTCTGTCCAGGAAATCTTGATTTTCACTTATGCAACGCAGGGTCAATACTTGTTGCTCCAGACCTCGAACCTTCTCTTCCAATATGGAGACCAGCTTGCACTTTATACAGACAAAGTCATTTCTGTCCTGTGGAAGAAAGACAAACATGGCACAACCTGTGCAGGTTACAACAGCTGAACGCTCACCTTCCATAATTTCTTCCTTCTAAGAGCTTCCTCAGCTGTTGCAGCAACTCACAGAAGCCCGCAAGATTCATAGATTCATAGACTCTAGGACTGGAAGGGACCTCGAGAGGTCATCGAGTCCAGTCCCCTGCCCTCATGGCAGTACCAAATACTGTCTAGACCATCCCTGATAGACATTTATCTAACCTACTCTTAAATATCTCCAGAGATGAAGATTCCACAACCTCCCCAGGCAACTTATTCCAGTGTCTAACCACCCTGACAGTTAGGAACTTTTCCCTAATGTCCAACCTAAATCTCCCTTGCTGCAGTTTAAGTCCATTGCTTCTTGTTCTATCGTTAGAGGCTAAGGTGAACAAGTTTTCCCCCTCCTCCTGCTGACACCCTTTTAGATACCTGAAAACTGCTATCATGTCCCCTTTCACTCTTCTCTTTTCCAAACTAAACAAACCCAATTCTTTCAGCCTTCCTTCATTGGTCGTGTTCTCAAGACCTGTAATCATTCTTGTTGCTCTTCTCTGGACCCTCTCCAATTTCTCCACATCCTTCTTGAAATGCGGTGCCTAGAACTGGACACAATACTCCATTTGAGGCCTAACCAGCGCAGAGTAGAGCAGAAGAATGACTTCTCGTGTCTTGCTCACAACACACCTGTTAATGCATCCCAGAATCACGTTTGCTTTTTTTGCAACAGCATCACACTGTTGACTCATATTTAGCTTGTGGTCCACTATAACCCCTAGATCCCTTTCTGCCATACTCCTTCCTAGACAGTCTCTTCCCATTCTGTATGTGTGAAACTGATTGTTCCTTCCTAAGTGGAGCACTTTACATTTGTCTTTATTAAACTTCATCCTGTTTACCTCAGACCATTTCTCCAATTTGTCCAGATCATTTTGAATTAGGACCCTGTCCTCCAAAGCAGTTGCAATCCTTCCCAGTTTGGTATCATCTGCAAACTTAATAAGCATACCTTCTATGCCAACATCTAAGTCGTTGAAGAAGATATTGAACAGAGCCAGTCCCAAAACAGACCCCTGCAGAACCCCACTTGTTATACTTTTCCAGCAGGATTGGGAACCATTAATAACTACTCTCTGAGTACGGTTATCCAGCCAGTTATGCACCCACCTTATAGTAGCCCCATCTAAATTGTATTTGCCTAATTTATCGATAAGAATATCATGCGAGACCGTATCAAATGCCTTACTAAAGTCTAGGTATACCACATCCACTGTTTCTCCTTTATTCACAAGACTCGTTATCCTATCAAAGAAAGCTATCAGATTGGTTTGACCCAATTTGTTCTTTACAAATCCATGCTGGCTATTCCCTATCACCTTACCACCTTCCAAGTGTGTGCAGATGATTTCCTTAATTACTTGCTCCATTATCTTCCCTGGCACAGAAGTTAAACTAACTGGTCTGTAGTTTCCTGGGTTGTTTTAATTTCCCTTTTTATAGATGGGCACTATATTTGCCCTTTTCCAGTCTTCTGGAATCTCTCCTGTCTCCCATGATTTTCCAAAGATAATAGCTAGAGGCTCAGATACCTCCTCTATTAGCTCCTTGAGTATTCTAGGATGCATTTAATCAGGCCCTGGTGATTTGCAGGCATCTAACTTTTCTAAGTGATTTTTAACTTGTTTTTTTTTATTTTCTCTTCTAAACCTACCCCCCTTCCCAGCCTCAGTGGGCTCTCCCCAGGCAAAATCCCTCTGTTAGCCTCCGCTGTTCGCCGCTCAGCTGGTTCGCTGCTGACTGCCTTTTTATAACAGTCAGGACCACTCAAGGCCCACCTGGAACAAAGCACTCCCAATTCATACTTTTCAAACAAACAATCAAGCACACAGTCAAACTGACAAACTGTCTCCGCAACAGACACTCAGATACTCACCAACACAGCCCCCCTAATGCAGCACTTAGCGTACCTCCTCTCGGACAGATCCCAGGCAAACTCCCTCTGTTAACCTCCACTGTTCACTGTGCCATCAGTATTTATTGAGTGCCAAACATGTGCAGGATGCTTGTATGCTAAAAATATCTTTGGAATTTTGTGGGGATAAAAAATTAATGCACTGGCCAAATGATAATTTGCTTTAAATGAAATTGTGATAATTCTCAAAATAAGCAAAGCAATTAGTTCACATTGATAACAGATCATTGACAATAGTGTTACAAATACAATATTGTAAAATGATCTGATGCTATTTTTAGTGTAAAATAATGTAAGTGTCTGTTTTTGTCATCATTCACTCTTCTTTAATAATTCAGAGCCTTTAATGTGCCCAAGTGTTTGTGCACCAATAAAATAAAATAAAATGGAAAGCCAGACACAGAGGATTTTATGGAATTTAAGAATAATCAGGTCAAAGTAAAATCATTTGTTTGAATTTCATCTCCTGCTGCAATTCAAATATAGAAGTTAGTTTAGCATTCTCTTAGAATAGCATCAATGGTTAAAGCGAACAGTGACAATCATCAATGGAACATTAAGTTGACAGTGATAAGAAATGAAGGTATCTGACAACTTGATTTGGATAGGAAGGAAAAGTCTACAAAGAGTGGGGCTGGGAGGACATGGAATAGTTGAGCTTGCCTCCCAGATACACAAATTTTGAAGAAACAGGAGGGTAGGCTGCAGTGTGAACCACAACTGAAAGACAAGCTGAATGTATAATTGTGTTTCCATCTTTGGAAAGACTGGTCTCCAGTTCATTCATTTTTACTTGATTCACAACCATGTAATTGTTACTACTTTAGAAGTCATGCCACAAAATAGGAAAACAGTTTAAGATGACTAAGCTTTGAGTAGCTAATTTAATAAAAAAGCATAATGTCAACATTGTCACTTAGTTAATCATCAGGATAGATGTCAGCTGACTATGATGCTGAGCAAAGATCTTGTCAGGAGAGAACAATTAAGTTAGGGTTATAAACATTATCCACATAATAATCCTATAGTTCTTTTGCCTTCAGGATTCCCACTGAAGTCAGTGGTAGTTTTAAGTGTCAGTAGATGGCAGGATCAGAGCCTGTTATTGTTATTTTAACAGACCAGAACCTTAAACAGTATTTAAACACCCCAGATTTCTATTACCATTGTATCTGTGCAAAGCTAATAATATGTTGCAGTATAAAGACTAGGGCAAGAAACTGTGTGATACATTTACTATTACTGATAAATTATTGTTCTTTGTTTCAATAAATTCATAAAAGGCCTAGTTCTGGCTCTGTTTACTCTCTGGGAGCCTCTGTTCTGATGTTGATATAAAAAATTGTAGAGCCCTGAATGTAGAAGTAATCTGCATGGAAACAAAGGGCCAAAAATCTCAGCTGGTGTACACTGTTGTAGCTGAATTGACTTCAGTGTAGCTATAGCAATTTACACCAGCTTATGATATGGCTACTCCCTAGGCCAGATCCTGTGTTTGTATAGCACATGGACCAGACCAGGAATGTCCTCTCCATGGCCCATGCTGCCCCAGGGAACCTGTGAAGTATGAATTCCATGGTTGTGGGGAAAGTCTAGAGCAGGATGCAACCGTTGTGTTCTGCTTAGCCTCTCTTTTTACTCATATACTAGTAGAGACAAAGTAACCTGACAATGTTCCACCTTGTTTTGAATTTTATTCTGCGGTACTCATGTAAATGATTATACAAAAAAGAACAGATTAATAAACCATACTTTCTGGATGTAGTTTCTATATATTTATTTAGTATAAATATAATAAGAGCAAAATCAGAACATCAGATAGAAAATGTAGAGCTCACAATTACTATCTACAACCAAATCAGTGCTAGGTCTGGTAATACTCCCTTTAGAGCTCATCCACTGAGACAACAGATTTCAAAGTGTGAATTCTGGCATTGCATAACCCCAAGGCTATTCATTATGTTATACAGTTTCCCGTCTGTTTTATGAAAGGTAGAGATGTATATTACAGCAGTTTGCAGGCTACTGTTTTCATTAATAATCTGATCCATGTTTTTAGATTATTTTAGTAATTACTTCACATAAAAAGACTACCAAGTATGATTACAAATTTGTCTTTGTTTTCATTGTCTGCTTCTGTGGTGAATACCAGATGTCTGAAATTCTTGACTTTGTTTTACAATATAAATAATGTTCACTGAGGTTTCCAAATGCCCTGCTGTGACCCCAGGGTATACCACTTAATGATATAACACTTTTATCAGCTAATCTTCAAACTGTTCAAAGTTCAGAAATTGACCTTCATTACATACAAAAAAAATACATCAAAAGAACATTAAGGACCAAATACTGTTCTTTTGAAGATCTGCATGCATAACTTGAAAATTATTGCAAATTTCCATACGTGTTCAAAACAGAAGAAATAATATCAGAGTCTGTCCTTAGAGTCCTGTGTACCATATCTAAAAGCTGGCTAACTGATAGGTCTCAAAACGTAATTATAAATGGGGAATCAAAGAGCAACTGTGTTTCCAGTGGGTTCCCACAGGGATTGGTTCTTGGCCCTACACTGTTAATATTTTTAATCAATGACATGGAAGAAAACATAAAAATCATCACTGATATAGGATACAAACAATATAAAATTTTGGGAATTGTTAAATAATGAAGACAACAGGTCATTAATACAGATCAGTTTGGATCACTTGGTAAATTGAATGCAAGCAAACAATATGTTTTAATATGGCTAAATGTAAATGTATACATCTAGGAACAAAACACAGGCAATACTTACAGGATGACAGACTCGATCCTGGGAAACTGACTCTGAAAAAGATTTGGGGGTCATGATGGATAATCAACTGACATGAGCTCCCAGTATGAATACTTCGGCAAACAGAGATAATGTAATCTTCAGATACATCAACTGGGAAATCTCAAATAGGACTAGAGATGTTATTTTACCACTATGTATGGCACTGATATGACCATTTCTGGAATACTGTGTCCAGTTCTGGTGTCCACAGTTCAAGAAGGATGTTGACAAATTGGAGAGCATTCAGAGACAAGCCACAAGAATGATTATAGGGTTAGAAAACCTGTTGTATAGAAACTAATCCCCTTGAGACTATCTATTCAATTTAATAAAAAGAAGGTTAAGGAGTAACTTGATTATAGTCTATAAGTATGTACATGGGGAACAAATATTTAATAATGTCTTCAATCAAGACAGGGGGTCTTCAATCAAGCAGAGGAAGGTATAACACAATCTAGTGACTGGAAGTTGAAGCTAGACAAATTCAAACTGGAAACAACATTTTTAACAGTGAGGGTAATTAAGCGTTGGAACAATTTACCAAGTGTGTGTGGGGGGGGTGTCTCCATAATTGACAACCTTTTAAATCAAGATTGGATTTTTTCTAAAATATTCTCTAGGAATTATGTTGGGGAAGTTCTATGGCCTGTGATATACAGGAAGACAGAGTGGATGATCACAATAGTCCCTTCTGGCCTTGTAATCGATTAATCTACAAATCTATGTGTATCGGTTTGGCTGTAAGCAAGGTTTCTACATCTTTATTTTTGCCAGATATAATCCATACCTTTGCTATTTATGCATATCTACCATGTTCTTCATTTCTAATGTCCAATCCTGAACTAGTTGCCCAGGTCATTTCCAAGTTAACATAACAAAGACCTTTAGAGTAACGAATAGCATTGTATAAAAAACAAACTAAAATTTCCCAATTGTTTCTCCAATATATGGATGACACAGAAACATAATACAGTTCAACTTCAATCATCTAATGTATGGCTGACCAAAATTCATAGCTATCTGCAGGTTGTAAATGCCCCTTAGATTTACTGCAAAGCTGACTACAGAGGAGGCTGAGGAGAAGAGCTACCAGAACTGTTGATTTCCTTAAGGTTTGCTGTCTGAGGATGACTGGGGAGAGAAGATGTAGACTGGTATTTCTAGCCATGTCAGGTCTCTCTTACTATGCAGCATTTCCAGGGAGTATCATAAATCCACGTGGTGCCTCAGAATGCTGGAGTATGCTTTTGTATCTCCTTTGTAGCTGAATAAAGTAGGAAAACCCATGTAGTTAGATAATTGTAGTTAGATAGATCATGTAGTTTGAGGGATCCATGAGATAAGTTATTCTTTCTGAAGTGAGCTGTAATTTATGCTCACTAAATTGACTCCTGATCATCCTTTTTCTGAAAGTAGCATAAGAATAAATTACATGTTTCATGAAAACCTCCCTTACCCAAACCACACTTCCTTTTGGAAAACCACCATCATGAAAGCAAAAGATCTGACATTCCACACCATCTATAGGACAGTAGAATACCAGCAGATCAGAACTTACTCATGGAGGCTGCTGACAGCCTCTAACTCACATAATATATTAGCATGTGATGTGTCTTACCCTCATAAGTCAGACATGCCATTGACGTAAGCATAGTAGCAGGAGAGCTGCTGAACAGTAAGTAGGAGAGGGAGATTATACGTAAGCTTGTTTTGAAGGGAGAGCAAATGGGAAGAAGAAAATGTAGCTGAAAAATAGGAAGGGGTAATACAAATAATAATGGCATATAACTTAACAAAGAAATATGTAAGACAGACATTCCAGATTGTACCAAATCAAAGTTTAGGTTTTTTGAATATTTAAGAGCAAAGATTGGTCAGCACTACACTGCAGCAATAACTTCCCCTTCCAATTAGAGATGGAGGAAGCATCAATAAAAAGTATGATTGCTATCTTTGAGCACATTTCCTTTAGGCCACGATTCCCAAGTTGTCTAATTGTCCTTGATGGGTTTTCTTTCCCCGCAGCAGCCCCATCCAATATCTAGCCATTCTGGGCATCTGTGCAGAGACTAGGTATATAAATTCCTGCTATTGCCTCTTATTTTTCCTGCCAAAGAGCTGAAACTTAGAAAGAACATTACTTTAACAGAACAAGAACCCATCAAAGTTTGCTTTGTATTTAAATCTTTTTAACCTCTCTAGATATGGCACAAACACTGGCTATTGCATTGGCTATTGCATTTCATTAAACTGCTTGTTGGAGGGAGGAGGATGTGTAAAAAGAAGGTAAAAGGTTGGAAGGGGAATTAAATGTGATGGGACTATGATTAAAACTTGCCTGAGTAACTTACAGTTGAGTGCAAATAGGTACTATTGGTGTCTTCCTTAAAATGTTAATTTCAAATACTTCCAGTTTGAGAAATTTTTTCTCCAGAGTGGGCCACTGGTTAATTTTTTCCCATTAAATTTATTTACATGTCAGAACAATTCTGCACTAGCAGGAGCCTTTTCCAGTATTAAGTGTGATTATTTTGGAACCCAATGGTGTGGCGACTTTGGAATGGAGAATTTGGTCCTATGGTTGTGATAAAAATGAAGAAAATGCAGAGTTACGGATGAAGCACCTGCATTCAAAAGTATTAAGGAAGTATTCCACTGTTCCTATGGTTTGGATTTTCCCCAGGACTCTTCTTTGCTATTTTTGTTCTGAGTTGTATACGTGGGTTAGAATAAAATATTTTTAGTGCATAGACTAAAATGTAATGTGCACTAAAAAAAATCTCTGCAGAGCCCATATTCAGTGGATCCACATACTTAAAACAAATTAATGTTTAGATTTACTAGTTATACATGCTTCTTAATGAAGTCAAATATGTCCACAATTTTAAAAGTGACCTGTAGAAAAAATTGTCAGAATGCAGGAGCCCAATACTAAAAGGCTACCCAAATTAAAACTGCTGTTTCAACTGAATACAGTATTATTCACTTACCTCCTTACATTTGGACATACTGTTCCTTTACGCTGATAAACAGCTGCTGTGTTCCACACATTTCAGTAGTGGCTGAAGTGATTTTTCTATACAATATATTGGACCACTTAATTCTTTCTGTCATTCTTTTTCTCAACCATAGTATCAAGGCACTGGTTCCAATGGAGACTGACAATTCAGACACTGTAATGTGGTGTATGTATGTAGGGTGTGTATCTCTGTGTGTGTAAGCATATAATATTATAAATACATATTATCATACTATTTTGGAAACAGATTTTCTTGAAACAATAAATGTTTAACTTGCTGTGTATTACCTGTGTTTTGTTCTTTCTTCTATCTGTTTTCCCATTTTCCAACTCCTGTCTCTCTGCCACCCTTATGCTGTGCACCAAGGGCTGCTATCAGAGGGTGGGAATCAGATATACAATGAGGATTAGAGGGAGTTGGAAAAGAGGTGGTGTGCAGGACTGGATGTTCACAATGGCTGCTTGACAATCAAGGAAGAGAAGAGCATTTTAAAGCAGTTGCCAGTCAAGTGCGGGATGTGGAGTATGTTCAGTCCACGGTTCTCTAGAGTACCAGCACCAGGAAATGCACTAATTCCTAGCATTAGAATGCTTTCCTAGTCTGAGGTGTAAGGGATAAAACCATGGACTCGGAGAGCAGACTACTACAGAGCTACAGAGCGAGTGGCAGTTGCCCTGGCCCTCCCTTAACCCTCCTCAAGCAGCTGCTATTTTAGCCCCAGTTCTTTCCCAGCCCCTCTATAGCTTTCTTTGCACTATGGAAATGGCATTGTCAATAGACGCTGACAATGGATGCAGCTGAAATGGTTCTGAACACAATTAAACTGCACCTGCAGTCAGGGACAAACCATGTTCAGCATAGTCTGAGCACCTGTTGTGAGCAAGAGGTATAGACACACCCATGGAACTCTTGATCTCCTTCCAGCTCCTGGCAGACCAGCAAGGGGAAAGGATTCCTTGCACAGAGAGTGTTCAACACAGAGTTGGCTTGGAGCATTTACAGGCTGAGGCAGGCAGTGCCATACAGAGTGGTGTGTTGTGAAGGAGGCTGTTTGGACATCAGGCCTAGTGATCAGGGCTTGCTGCTCCATTCACTGTGTCCTGAACCCCCTGAATGGGGTTCAGCGAGGTCAGCTTCCTTGTAAGTAACCCGGCAGTCCTGCCCATGTGCTAAATACCTTAGAAACAGAATAGGTATCACTGATCCTACCTCTCTACTCGCCCAAAACAGTCCTCTTCTGGCTATAGAAAGAATAAAAGAAACAGAGTACTGACAGTGATAATAAATCAACTTTGGATTTCGAAGCAATTGTTTATTTATATCTTAACAGAAATTCCTGGGTCCTGAAAAACTCTAAGGTCAGCTCTCTCATCCTATGCTTGAAATATTTACAATGGTCTCCATCTTGTCATGGTCCCTTCCTACATTGGTGGAGCTACAGGCCAATCAGAAACCAGTGACGCAGAAATTCAAAAGACTGACAAAATTCCTGAGACTGACAAAAGAGACCCAGCTCAGGCAGCTACTTCCCCACTGCTGAGCCTGGAGCCACCCATTGCTGGGGAGCTGAAGGAGCCACTGCTGCCACCAGAGTCCCATCTCTGAAGATGTAGGGGTAGCAACAGGAGCAACTCAAAGGTGGTATTGTTGCTGACATATTCCTGCTGCCTGCCTGTATCTGGGGAAAATAGCAGCTGCCCAGAAAGAGGAATCTGCCCCATCCCAAGTCAATTCAGGACCACTGCCCAAGCAAGGGGTTCTAGTACACCTCAGTGAGAGACCCAGTGCAGGACTCCAGACCTGGTCCCTAGCACACCCCAGTAATTTCAGTGCAGGGTCTCAAGCCCCAGTAGAGGACATTAGCATACCCCAGTGAGAATCCCCTCAGCAGGTCTCCAGCACACTCCAGTGTGGGACTCCAGAGAGAGAGACAGCTGAAGCCCAATGGGCAACCCCAGTATCCTGTCACTGGCATCTGCAATCTGTGATGTCTAGGTGTTTAGGCTGTACTCATGATACCATTAGGGAAGTCGCAGAAGACTGGAAGAAAGCTAGTGTTGTGCCAACATTTAAAAAGGGTAAATGGGATGACCCAGTAGTTATAGACTTTTGAGTTTGACATTGATCCCAGGCAAGATAATGGAGCTGCTTAGATGGGACTCAATTAATAAAGAATTAACGGAGGGCAATATAACTCATACCAATGAACATGGGTTTATGACAAATAGATCCTGTCAAGTTAACTGGATAACTTTCTTTGATGAGACTACAAGTTTGGTTGATAAAGATAATAATATTGATGTAATATATTTAGACTTCTGTAAGGCATTTGACTTGGTACCACACAACATTTTGATTAAAAAACTAGACTGATAAAAAATTAACAAGTCAGACATTAAATGTGTTAAAAGCCAGCTAATTGATAGATCACAAAATGTAATTGTAATTGGGGAATCATCAGACTGACGTGTTTCTAGTGGGGACTTGCAGGGATTGGTTCTTGGTCCTATGCTACTTAACATTTTTGTTAATGAGCTGGAAGACAATATAAAATACTAACTGATAAAGTTTACAGATGACACAAAAATTGGGTAAGTGGTAAATAATGAAAAGGACAGGTCACTGATACAGAGCAATCTGGATCACTTCGTAAACTGGGCACAAGAAAACAATATGCATTTTAATATGGTTAAATGTAGGCCATACTTACAGCATGAGGGACTCTATCCTGGGAAGCAGTGACTCTGAAAAAGATTTGGGGGTCATGGTGGAGAATCGGCTGAGCATGAGTTCTCAGTGCAACACTTGTGGCCAAAAGGCTAATCCAATCTTTGGATCGCAGACAAGGGAATCCTGAACAGAAGCAGAGAGGTTATTTTACCTCTGTACTTGGCACTGGTGTGACCATTTCTGGAATTCTGTGTCCAGTTCTAATGTCCACAATTGAAGAAGGATGATGATATATTGGAAAGGGTTCAGAGAAGAGCCACAAGAAGGATTAAAGGATTAGAAAACCTGCCTTATAGTGATAAGATGAATAGACTGAGCTCCTTGAGTCTAACAAAGAGAAGGTTAAGGAGTGACTTGTTTACAGTCTATACGTACCTATTTAATAATGGGCTTTTCAGTCAATCAAGCAGAGAAGGTATAATTTGATCCAATGGCTGGAAGTTAAAGCTAGACAAATTCAGATGGGAAATAAGATATAAATTTTTAACAGAGACAGTAATGAACCATTGGAAGAGCTTACCAAGAGTCATGGCAGATTCTGCACACTGACAATTTTTAAATCACAATTATATGTTTTTCTAAAAGATATTCTCTAGGAATTATTTTGAGGATGTTCTATGGCCTGTGTTATACAGGAGGTCACAAGAAATGATCACAGTGGGCCCTTCTGGTCTTGGAATCTATGAATTTGCCCATCACCATGTTGCCCATAAGCATGTTGACAATGAGTGGGAAGACATTCCATTGTGGGCAGACCATCTTTCCTCTCAGGGTGATCCCTGGTCTAGGCTATACTCTGGATGTTTGGTGAGCTTTAAAATTATCTTTGGAAAGACCTAAAGTTCTTCAGTCTTTTGAAGTATGAAGGCCATGGGATGGGCCTAATGACCACTTCACTGATTTAAGGCTGAGTGCCTGGGAAGCTGTCACAGTTCTCAGGCTGCTGATGGGTGCTTCCTACTAGACAGGCATTGGGAAGTCCTTAGGGCACCTCCATCTACCTACGTAGGAGTCCCTCCGACACAAATTGAGTTAGATAATCTTTTTATGTTGATGGGGATGAGGTCTTTGTTCCCGCTCCCCTAGTCCCTTTGGTCTATTCTCAGATTCTCTAACCCCAAAAGGGGAAGTGGGTAGCAGCCCCATCTGCCTAGCCTTGGGGCTTGCCAGAGCTATCTTACTCAGCCAGTATACCAGAGTCCCTGTCTCTTTGTAAGCACGGGGGAGGGAAGAGCACATTGGTAAATGGCCTTCCTGAGGGCAGTTCCCTGAAGGCTTCCAGGAGTCTCCTCTGGGAGTGCTAGAGCCACTGTCTGCTCTCTCCTAGAGCTGCCCAGCAACTGCTGGGAACTTTCTGTTTTGGTCCACTCTTGACATGATTGACAGGACCAGAGGGGTGTAGCCAGTCTTGCTCATAACAACTATTTAACCCCTTAATCTCTAGCACAACTATTTAACCCCTCCATAACAGAGGTTTACTAGTCTGAAGGGGCTCCAGATTCCCTGAGTGTCAGGGAACATTGCTTTCTTTCTATGGCTACTTATAGGGCAAAGAGAGAGGAAGCCTCGGTGGCAGACACAGACAACGCCTTCTTAATCTAGACTGGTCTTGCCTTCTTTCGTTTACCAAACATACTCCACAGTACATGTAGCTCTCACCTGTAGAGTACTGAATGCCCTTGTAGCTGCTAAATTTTAATCATCACCACACCACCAACCTGTTTAAGAAGCTGCTATACATCTGCATTTCTGACTGGTGTAGCGGAGACCAAGTGAAATCTGGGGGCCAGATTCATCTTTACTAACACAGTGAGGTGCATTAGTAGCTCCTTTCACCATCCTGGTTTCTCACCACAGTAAAGCAGTATTCCACCACTGATCTTCCCTGTGTTTCAGCCGGTAGGATGCAGTTTTAATCTCTGTTTCACCAGAATACAGTAATAGGAGAATGACCTGGCACCAACCTCTCACTGGCAAACACTATCTACTTTTGGAATAGTGCTGGTTCCCAGTCGTTCTCCCATCTGATGAGAGGTCACAGACACTTTGCACTACTGCAAACCATTCTCCCCAGGCAGACTGCCTGATGGCCTGGACCCTGAAAACAAATAGAATCACTATCACAGGGTGGTTGGGCCCAGTAACAAAGCAGGTCCAACTCTCCTGTGCCAGAGCAATTGCTCCCATTTGGCCAACAAAGAGGGCAGGGCAGCACCCGGGGGCTATAAAGGATCAGGGAGCAACCCAGTGAGGGGGAATCCCAGTGAGTCAGATCCAACTGGTTCAAGTCAGGAGCAGGTGAGAGTTGCCAGCGACCAGGAGACTGGAGGAGTCCCGGAAGGAAGCAGAAGGCAAGAGAGTAACGAGAGGGATTTGCTGGCTGGTGTCCCCAATCCAGAGCTAGGGCCAGGCTGGGGAGCTTACCTACTGAAATCTCTGGGACAGAAAGCTGGACCTGAGGAACTGTCAGAGGGCCAGGAGAGTGAGGGGTGCTCCTATGGCAAGGATGTTCCCAGAAGAGAGGCTATGGGAGTGCCCACTGGGGAAAGGGTGGATGCACCCCAATTGGAAGGTCTAGGGTGGCTGCTCTGGTACAAGGACAGGAGATGACTGACAGTGTCCAGGCATGGTTGGAGACATCAATGTGTGGTATTTGGGGAATGGAATGATGAGTTGTCTTGAGTTTTAATGATTGCTTACACTGGTGTGAAAATGGACTACATGTTTGGGACTTTTGTTATGGACTGCGTTCTTATAATAAACCACCCCTGGTAGTAGTGCAGTAAGAAAGCCTGAAGTCTCTGCACTAGGAAAACTGAGGCAGAGGCACCTGTTGTGCTGCAATCTACCAAAGAAGGGTGCTCAATCACTTACTAATACACCCCTGAAAGTCGTAACAGTAATCATTAATACTTTGTCCTCCTAAAGCACCTTGCCTTTGAGGCTCTCAAAGTGCTTTCAAACAGGAACAATTTAAGCACTATTTCACCCCTGCAGGATAGCTAAGTATTACTGGCCCCACATTACACATGAGAAAACTGACCGAGAGATTGACTTTCTTAAAAGTAAATAGGAAGGATTTGCTTCACCCACAGCTTGCAAAGTGGGGTACAAATAACCCTGATCTCCTGACACACAGTCCTGCATGTCAAAAATAAGGCCATCCATACCAACATTTCTCTCACCCGTTCTCTCAAATGAGAATTTAAAATGGAAGCAATGAAACAACCCTTGTATAGTATCATCAGTGAACATGCTGGGATAAAATAGCATACGTCTGAATTATAACCTACATGAAAGGGGTTAGCATAATGTTATAGTACAAACCACTACACATTTGGATCAAATAGCTTTTATGGCAGACATCTGATTATCTAGTTAAAAAATCTATTCCTTGTGCACAGATGTATAACACCAGCTTTGCACATGAGATTTAAATATCTATTTCTAACAAACAAATGAACCATTCTTAAGTGGAAATAAACTGAAAATGGAAAAATAAATGTATAAATTTGCTATTTTCACCACTGTCTTTTTTGTTGCATTTCATATGGCTCAAGTGTGTGCTGAATATATATACCTGTTGGATGACTAGGATCACTCTTTCTTCTTACTGCTATGAAAGAATTAAATACAAAATCTTCTGTAGGAAGCAATTGTGAAGTGTGGAAGTTTCTAGTCAGGCAAATAAATTGGATTTAAGTATATTACAGTCATAATCTTTTCTGCCTCTCTCCAGACAGCCTTTGTACATGGAGAAATGAGAATGTATTCTCAGACAAATCTTGACCTGAGGGAGAAGGCTGCGGGAATCTGGATTTTCAATAACATAAGACAATAAAGCTCAGACTTCTAACCTGCTGCAATATGGTAAAAGTATAAAGAGCTTAGCAACTAATAAAAGAAAAGGGTCTTCCAACTCATATTTGAAGATCTAGACCCCCAAAAGGACACTTCATAAAGATCATAATGGGTTAGTCAGTATCTAACAGATACAATGTACCTTGTTGACCAATTGTCTGACAGTTGTCTTCTACAGGTCTGGATATTAATAAGTCCTGTGTTGATTTCCTTTGGGTATTTTGTCCTCATAATTGTACATCTACTTGTTGTGACATCGCAGCTTGTTATATATTTATTTAATGTGAGTCTTATAGCAAAACATATGTATGTATGCTATTGTTTTCCTTAGATGATATGCACATATTGAAAATTTTATCTCCCTCTAAGGTACAGTGAATCAAAGTAGTTACAGTGCAAGGGATAGTACATGATCTTAGGGCAAAGAGGAAATCCACATGTGTTTTCCCCTTAGGTCTGAACACTGTCTTACTCTCCTTACAGTATATAGGGAATATAAAAGGATTCAATTATCCCTGCATTTTTATTGTTAATAATAATAAAAATGTGCTCTAGATAGTATATTCCAGTTAATATTTTGACAGGTAATGCTAGTGTAAAGTAAGTGTCACTCACACAGTAAGATCAAGGGAAAATAGATGCATAAGAAAGATCACAGAGTGGCTTATGTAGTGAAAATGAAGCCTGTTAAAAACAGCTCTTCCTAACAAAACAAAGAACCTATCTTCAGCTTGATCCTGCTCTCTCCATTTTCTGTAGATATAGTCACTTTATAAAATGCAAATATTAAGAGATTACACATTTATATATAAAATTGCAGTTTTCCATGTAATCTCAAAGACAAGCGCTGTATTTTAAATATATATTATGTCAACATAATTCTACCAGTGTCATTGACAATGACATCACATCCATGTATTATCAAAATAGGGAAGATACAAATGTCAGCGTTAAGTCATGCCATGATTCATCCTGGGTCAACCCCACAATGATATGGGGGGTAATGCAACAAGATGCACACTATTTAGGTGAAAGAGCACGGTTAGCATGGCTATTCTGTGTGTGTGTGTGTGTGTGTGTGTGTGTGTAAAACAGGAGTGTAAATCTTCATTGACCTGTGCACACTAAAGGGCAAATCCTTCCATAAGTGCAGAAAATTCTGGATGAAGTGGAATTGATGTGGCCTCACTGTTCATAGGAAGCAGGATTTGGAGTGTCCATGCTGGGGGTCTGCACAGCCCAGTTCCCCAGGAGATCTCAACATAACACTATGGAGGAAAGATTTGGGGTAAGAAAAGAGGGAGGCTGCAACTACTCAGGTCCATCCACCTCACTGAAAGCTCATTGAAACTAGTGAAAGTCTTTCCATTGATTTTGATTTGCTTTGGATTGGTCCCATAGAGGGGAATCACCTGGAAGTTGCAATAGCAACAACAGAGCTTGCCTAGTGTTACTCCATGCCCTACACAGAATTCTCTGTATCTTATCTCACCCTACAGACTTCCCAAACATACAACCCAGTTGTTCCCTAGGGACAAAATTTCCCTTATAAACACTTAAAATACCTCATTCCCTTTTCATTCAAATTTGAATGTAATATATCTGGAACATGTAGGAATAGTATCAGAGGACCTAGGAAAGATTAGCTACTTTTTTCCAGGTTGAATTTCATGTAACTAATACAACAAAGGAAAAACCACCCAAAACAATGGGAAGGAAAATCTTAGGAAGTGGTAATGCTGAAAGAGACCAAGGGATAATAGTGGACAGTATATTAAACTTAAGCATCTCATATGATATGGCAGCATAAAAAAGCCAATGCCAATGGTGAGTTGCATAAACAGAAGCATGCTTCAGTGGGGAAAGGACGTAATAGGCTCTCTGTGGGTAGCTCTGCACCAGTGGCACCAATTAAGGGATGGGGGAATGCAATCACCTCCCCTCCCCTCCCCTCCAAGGCTTTTGCACTTGCTCAAATGTCATACTCCAAAGAACTGGGGGAACCATTGTCTGACCACTTTTAAGCAGTGGTCCCATACTAAATGAGTACGGCTGCTGCCAGAACATAGCTCTGGCTGTGTGGCCACAACACCACTGACATTTTACCCGGTTGACCCTCTGTACAGTTGGAGGGGTGGCCAGGCCAAATGGTTCTGTAACCTGCTACAAGGGGAGTCTGTTCCTATGTGGTGGAGCAGAGGAGTCCTCAGAGAACTCTACTCTTGGTGGCACCAGCTCATGCACTGCATGAGTGAGAGAGGAGACTCTCTGGGTGAAAGACACCCAGAGTCCTTTTGGGGGACGTGGAATGGAACAAGCAGAGACTGGAATGGGGTCCTTACTGGAGGGCTAGGAGCGGAAGAGGACAGGAATTTGCCTCCCCCAATAAATAGCTGAATTGCCACCACTGCTCTGCACCTAATTCTAATTAACAGGATAATAGATATGTTCATGGGAACTGAAAGAAGAGTAACAAAAATTATGCTGGAAGCATTTACTTACGGGATAGATTAAAAGAGCTAATTATAGAAAAGTGATACGTATTAAAAGGGACATTCTATTCTATATAAATTCTGAATAGTTGTTGAAAAGTTTCTGATTAAAATGTTTTTGACAGAAAATTGGGTTTTGGACTAAAGATTTTTCATGAAAAATGTCTGCTTTCTGTAGAAAATTTAACTTATTGTTAAAAAACTGAACACTGCAAAAACCTAAAAATTTTGTCTGAATCCAAAACTGTCTTGATTTGGAAATGCTGCTGTGGTTCCTATGGGAGCCTCATGCCCCCATTCTTCTCAGTGGGCTAGGTTCCTCATTCAGATTACATCTCCCAGGATGCAATACAACCTGGGACTCTACATAATGCATGGTGATGGCTCAGCAAGAGAGGAGACCCTGGAGCACAATGGGAGATGTAGTCTAGCTAGTGAGACAGGTCCACAGAGGAGAAGGTGGGTATGAGGAACCCGAACTGCAACTCTGATGAGGCACCGCAGCAGCATTTATGAAACAATTTTTTTTAAATTGTTGGCCCAAATTTCTCTGTTTTTTATTTTTTGCCAAAAAGTAAAACTCCTGAAGAGAAAAAAATTCCTGTTTATTGGTACCAATCTTATCATTGTAGTATCAGAGCACTTTACAACAGTGCATTAAGTGACATGGTTAACATCTGTCAGATATAACGTGACTTGGTTGCAAAAATTTAAAGACCATTTAAAGACCAATCTGAAGATCATGAAAGGACAAGAGATTTTTTTTTCCCAGTGTGATACATTAAGAGTAATGGGATAAAAGGAATAAAGTAAAAATCTGGCTGAATAGCAGGAAAAATTTCCTGTTGATGAGATGTATTCAGCTATAGAAAAGTCTCTCAAGATAAGTGGTGAGCGCTCAACCACTGGTACTTTTAAAACTGGACAAATACTAAAAAGTATTCTGGAAGAAGCAATCCTGTATTGGCAGGGTTTGGGACTGGTTGATCCAGTAAGTTGTCTCCATTTTTAACTTGTTACTCTAGGAACTTTTGTACCATTCAAGTTCAGTTTCCTTTCAAGAACCATACAAAGTAGAACAATGAGAGTTAATCTAAGACAACAGCATTTAGACAATGAAATTCCCCACTAGCAACTGAGCTCATTACTTATTTTTATATAGCCTAAGAAAGTCTCCACATGCACCAGGTTTACAAGCCTAGGGTGAGTTTAATTAAAGTTAATGGACTACAAATATTAAAGCCAAAATTCTAATCTCAAACCAACATGTGGGACCTCGACCTCAACCTATAGGGAGTTTGATTCTGTATGCAGTGGAAGAGAACATTAGAAATGAGATCTATATGGAGTTGAGATCAGAATTTAGCCCGAAGCATTATTAGGAGTTTAGTGTGACTTTTGTGAATGTTTATTCCTTAATTCTCAGCACTTACCAAAAAAAGTCAAGAAAGGTGAAGTGCTGGGGTTTGCTTCTCTTCCTATCTAATGTTCTTTACAAATAGCTTTGTCCTAAAAGCGAACCTAACAAATTTTAGCTTTTTTGAAGCTGATGAAAAGTTGAGAAATAATCCAATCTGTATTAACATATTATATCATATCTGAAGCACCCACTACGTAAAACCTATAGTGTACTTGTATACTAAATCAGAGATTACATTTGTTCAATAATTTCAAAAGGAAAAATAGTCTTGCTTTGTTCCATACCTAAATTTATATTTTATGTATATATATATATATAATTGTATATACATATACATAGCCCCACTAGTATCTGAAATGCCTCTCAGTAATTTAAAAATAGAACAATAATAATTTCTGTATGTGTCCCTTCCCAGCCTATAGGAAATACCTTAATTCAGAGATTGTTTTTTGGTGTGTTACTAGTAGGGCTTTGGAGGGTGGGGGTGCTTGGTTTTTTCCCACCTGCTTATGCGCTGTGTGTGACCTTATTCTGTGTCTTTATGTATGTGAAAAAAATACTGGAGGAAAGTTAAGATGAAGGAATTATTTTTTGCATTTATCTGAAATAAATTCCAAGATTGTTCTTATATTTTGCAGGAGTGAGTTCCTTAGCCTCGGCCTAGTTCTTATGAAAGCCCAGTCTATGACGCTCACACGTTTCCTCCCATTGATCTGGGTTTACCATTTATGGTTCAGAAAAATTCTTTGGGGTATGACTTTGCTACTTTTGTGGCCTAGGACAGGTCAGCTCTCCTTTGAGCCTGACTCTGTGTGCACCCGACTTTGTTTTCTGTTACCAATGCCCCAGACTGTTTCCCTGCTTCCCCCTCACCCGAGATCATCTGAGAACCACAGTAGTCTGCATGGGTAATGGAGTTGCACAGGGTACATTGTTGCTAGAACATATATAGCAACAGTCAGGAAGTTTGCAGTGCCAAAGGTATGTCTATGCTACAGTGGCACAGCTGTGCCGCTGCAATGCTTCAGTGTAGACACTAGCTATGCCAATGAGAAGAGTTCTCCTGTCGCCAGAAGTAATCCACCTCACCAAGATCAGTGGAATAATTCTTCTATCGACCTAGCACCATCTACATGGGGGCTTAGGTTGTTGTAACAACCAGGGGCAGCTCTAGACATTTCGCCACCCCAAGCAGGGCGGCATGCTACGGGAGGCGCTCTGCCGGTCACTGGTCCCGCGGCTCCGGTGGACCTCCCGCAGACGTGCCTGCGGAGGGTCCGCTGGTCCCGCGGCTCCACCGAAGCCTCCCGGTGACCGGCAGAGCGCCCCCCGCGGCATGCTGCCCCAAGCACGCACTTGGCGTGCTGGGGTCTGGAGCCGCCCCTGGTAACAATGCCACTCAGGAGTGTAGATTTTTCATACCCCTGTGTTAAAGCAACCTAATTTTTTAGTGTAGACCAGGCTTCAGTCATTCTATCGCTTGGTCTTTTAGTTGGATGGAGTTTTCTATAATTAAGTTTTAGAACATGGTAGAGTCCAGGAGTTTCTGGGAGGTCAGCCATAGTGGTTTCTTCTTGCCTTGCAATGGAGTTGTTTTTTTTTATTTTCTGGTCTGAGCAGGCAATGGGGGGTGGAGGGGAGTGGCATTTAGTACATCCACATCCAGTCCATGGACTCAATCTGGGGTATGGCTGGCTCCATATGTGAGGCTGGATGGAGATGGCCAGTGAGAAACATAAAATGGAGTTTTTTAGGTTTGAGGCTGTCCTTTCAAAGGCATTACCCATGTGGATATTGAAGACTCCCAAAACAATGAGTCTGGTGAACTTCAGAGAGCATGTCTATCAGCTCCTTAGGAAATCTTTAGTGGTCTGGGTCTTTATCCTGGGCACCTGCCGCCCTAATCTATACTCTAGAGTCAAGAGCTCAGATTTCAAATTAAGTGGATGCACTCACAGGATTTGGATTTAAATAAATTTTTCCATGTGGGATCACATGGGTACATGGTCTGTGCTAGCAAGAGTCTCACTGACAGCAATAGGAATCTGCCTGGGCACAAGGCTGGCTTCATACTGGTTGATCACATTTGCAAAATCAGGGCCCTAGCCAGGAATGCACTTCATCCTATTTTAGCTGTAAAAATCAGGCTGTTGATATTAGAAGAATTGACTGAAGTCTTTTATGTTTTTTAACTCATTCTTGCCTTAAAATCTGTGAAAGAAAACCCGTGTGAACATCTACTCTGAACTCCTGCATAACTCACAGCATAGGATTTTACCCAGTTATTTCTGCGTAAATAGAGCATCTCATTTAGAAAGACATCCAGTCTTGATAAAGTAGTAATGCAGATTACCATCATCAATAATCTCATCTATATTTTAAGTAGATTTCTATTCAAATAGCTTTTGTAACTATGATAGGCAGATTGCTCATAAGGCTAAAACAAGACACATATATGCAAACATACACATCAGCACATGATCATTGTTACTAACATATGCAGTATTTTAAGTAAACTGTCCCATGAGGATTGCTAGCTATAGCACCCTGACACAACTGTAAAGAATGTCACACACTCTAGTGCCTATGTTTATCTCCTGTCATTTCAAGTCTGCAGATGAGTGCCTACATTTTTCTATTAAAGCCGTACCATATAGAAAAGTCTCATTGTTATTGTTCACATCTTTTTTGGAGAGATACTACTACAGGTAAGTATAATCCTTAGTCAATAATTACTGTTTTTGCAGTCATTTTCTCAATGCTTTATTCCCCCAAAATGCTGTCTAGATTTCTATTTTCAAGTCCAACAAACACATTCTGCTGTTTTATAGAAATTAAATGTCTAAAATATTGTTTCCAATATATTTCAGGCAATATAAAGTAGAGCAGAAACAAGTTATCACTTGATCATCTTTTTAACCTTTCCATTGAATTGTAACTTTGGTGTGTATATTTTCTTGCGATAATGTTCAGTATTTTTTTCACTTCGATGCTAAAAAGGGCTATGTTTTTACAAGTTCTTTCTAATAATTAATTATGTGAAAACAGAAAATATAACTACATAAAAATTGCTAACAAGGCAAGTTGGTAGTCTGGTGCCTTTTTTCTTTTATATTTAGTTATTAAAGACAGCTGATAATCAAATGCAAAGAGATTTGTGTGGTCCAGTATCTAATAATACATGGGCACTTTGCTAGGGCGGCCCTTGTAAAACTGTCTAATGTGAACTTGCCATGTGGTAATTTTCCAGATAAATGGACAGTTGCTTCAACAGTTCCACTGTTGAAGGTCAATGATCCATATAATACGGGCAATTACAAAAGTATTTCCATTGCAGACTCAATGACAAATTTTAAGTGCTAGACAACAAATAAACTATAGTAAATGTGTAAAGATCACTTAGGTAAATTTGAAAGCCTGTGCCCTTCTCCACCCCTTTTATCACCCTCTGATAACTTACAGCTATGAAAGTAGGTTCTCCCTCTCTCTATCCCCACTCCCCACCCCCATTGCAGGCCTGTACAGTAAAATGTGTACTTGCTTCTGGTACTGCGGTTGCTATTTCCTTTCTTATTTATTTTGACAATTTTTAATCTCCTTTTAATATTGTGTCTAAATTACCAACTCGTTGCCTTCACGCAATTAGTTATTTCTTTGAATTCTAGTTCAAAGTTAAACACTTGGCTATTTTATAAAGATTCTCTAGGGCTGTCAAAGGAAAAAATTCAAATAAAGGAAAACTCTTTGGTAATTGGAAAAACATAGAATCCCAATAGAATCACAAACATAAGCATGTCTAATTGCATTTCAAAGAAAAGGAGAGAAGTGTTTTCAGTGTGTATGTGTTGCTGATACACTTATAAGGGCCGTAAAAAGAGCTAGTTTTAAATACAGCTAACGTTAAAAGTTCATTTATTGGAAAGAGGATTCTAAGAAATACATGGATTGAAATAAATAATTGGTTTTGTGTAATGAAGTGTTCATGAAGAAATAAACATACTGCCCCTTCTACTATGGCACATAGCATTTAATCATTACTTAAATATACTCCAAGCAAAGATAACTGCTATACAATATTTTACAATATATTGATACTTTAGTCATTAACAATACAAAAGTCTGTCAGCATAATTAAGAATATGCCAAAGTTACTCATATTTCTTACTCTGACCTTGTAAAAACAAAGAATTGTTACTTGAAATTTCTGCATTCACTTATAAAATGTCTACATGCAATAACAAAATGTAAAGTATACAAGTGCCTTTAGTCACATAAATGTTGTAGAACTTTAACAATAAACACATAAGACCCTGAAAGACTTTTGTGATTTCTGATGGGAATACATTAAACCTGTAGTAGAACTTCCCTTGTGGATTGTACCACTGTTCAGTTTCAGTTTACTGCTGCTTTTACCCATCATGTAAGAGATGGGATGCCATTTCATTCCACTGAAATGAACGGGAAACATCAGTAAAGAGCAACCTTAATGGTGGTGAAATTCACCAGGGAAGATCTTTTGACTTGTTCGAGAACCTATTTCAAAATTTAAACAGATTTTTGCTAAAAAGAAAAAAGTTGAGATGTTGCATTCTAACCTTCACATATGAATGAAAAATGCATTTTCTACTACCTTAGGCTTCTGTCTTTTACTGATTGGAATACAAATGGCCTCCTAACCTCGCTTTGGGCAAATGTTCTCAGTTATTTTCAGAAGCCAGAAGTTTTGGAGACAAAAAACACTGGATTGCTTAAAGTAAGTGTGATACTGCACCCCATATTTTTCATAATGATATGATGATAGCATAATTATGATGTATTTTATGGAAGAGGGGTCATGTAAGGTGTCACTGGAAAAGTTATGATTTGTTGAATATGATTATCCTGTTTGTATGCATGGATCATTTTTGTATCTGAAGTTATAAATACTGACTATTTACCTGTACTTCAAATGTACACGTGGGTAACGTCCACTAGACAAGATGCTTTGAGTCTAGATAGCTGGTTGGGAAGGGCCTATTCAGGATAATGAGCTGTTAGGGAAAACAATAGGCCTTAGGAGAAACTTATCCCCCACCTGGTGAGTCTTCCTGAGAACAATCCAGACAGCCTGTAAGTAATGGCTGCTATGACTCTACAAGGACACGTGACCAGGCCACATGATTCTGGACTCCATCTTCGGATATATTTTTCCACAAATGAGGCAGAGAGTTACATCTGTTGTTCTTCACACCCCATACAAGAGGACTCCTGGAAACTTCTGACAAACAAAAACTGAACTGGGGGAAGTGCTGGACCCAGGCTAAAGGGATTTCTAGCCTGTGTATGAAGACCTGAGAAACCCAAGCTGTAAAGCTAATGCAGCTTGAGCCTTAAGAATCTACAAGTCTGCCTGTACCATCAGTTAGGGTGAGAATCTGCTAATTCATATCCAATTTATCTAGTAGATTAAGCCTAGTTTGCATTTTGTTTATTTGCTATGCCTTATAATCACTTTAAATCGTTGTTTTTGTTTTAATCTAAACCACCGAGTTTGGAGTGACATGCCGTGAAATCTCAGCTCAAGGGGCAAAGGCCGTTGCATATTCCTCTCCACACTAGGGGGCGGGGGAGAAACCTCTATGAGCTTACACTGTACAGTTCCCTGTGCAGCGCGAGATGGTATAATTCTGGGTTTATACTCTAGAGGGGGCACTAAGCTGGAAAGCTGGGGGTTATTTTGGCAGTAGCCTCCCTATTGTTGGTCCACACGCAGTGGCTGGTCAGAAAGCCTGCGTGGAACTGCAGCTGGTTGTATCCCTACCTGTATGTATGTTGGTGGAACTATAAGTCTGGGAGCGGGTCTGCAACTTGTCACAGCAGCACAGTGTGAGAAAGCGCCCAGGATGGTGGGTCAGAGGGCTCAGGGGTACCCCAGCTCAGGTGTATTGTTAAAATATATTTAAATATAAGAGTCTATAAGCAGTGGGGCCACATGTACCAAGTTTATTTCAAAGAGTCTTATGAAATAATACAGTAAAAGTTCTTGTATCTTCTCAATAAGATCATTGCATGAGTTAGCAGACTTTGCACAGGAGATCTCTGTGGAAGCTGAAGGAAAGAACTCCTCCAACCAACTTTTGGCAAGAGTGAAGGGCACCTGCAGTGGCTAGGCTTAGCAACTGCTACAGACCATGGATTCTGGCAAGAGTATCACCCTGCTAGCTAAGGTTTTACAGACTGCAGGTGTATGCTGGGTTAGGACCCACAGCCAGCTGCCAGCCATTCTCAATAAAGGTCTACTGAATTTAGAACTCTTCAATTAATTGCATCTCAGTTAAGACCCATTTTGATTAGGCTGCAATGATACTCAGTAGAGCTTCCCCCATTTTTTCTTAAAAAACAAGAAAGGAAATTAAATTTAAGAGCTACATATGATCCAACACGATGGTTTAGAACTTATTTCCTCATGTGTCAGAATTCCAGAAGCTAAGGTTTCTGCCACAATGTAGGGGGTTTTATGCCTGTTTTCTTTATTAAATGTACATTTTAATATTTGTTATTTAATCTATATCAAAATATGGAAGATGTGCAATATGGGCAAATTAACTTTGTAGGTTTTGAAAAATCCTTCATTTAAAATGCTTGATTTCTTGATCTTAATTTGCATTCATGCTAGATTTTGCATATAATATTGTCAAGCATTTGACCATGGAAAACCAGCTATAATGCAAGGCAACAAGGAGGTTTTTATGGATGAGAGAGTCTATTCTTTTGAATAGCGTTAATTTAAAATGTTGTTAAATGAATTTGGAGCTCATGAAGATTAATGATCTTTGTTTATCTACAGAATAGCTCCAGCATGGGCAGAACAGTGAAGGCCCAGTCTGTGTACTTCAACCCTTTCTAGAATCATCCAAGACAATGGCACAGAATGAGTAATTCCTTCTCCTTGTCCTTGGTTTCTCTGCTGAGATTTCCAATCAGTGCTAAATGTAATGGTGTTTTGTGATTTAGACAATTGCCCACTAGGAACTAGACTGATACCCCCCAACTCCTTCTATAAATTGGTAGACCACTAAATAACCAGCAAATAGCAATAATTTTGGATCACAATCTCTATCTAGATACTTACATAGCACTCATGACCATAGTATTTGAGTGCCTCACAGGATTTTATCCTGCAATTACCCCCAAAAGCTGTGGAAGTATTAGTCACAGGGTACATTAAGAGACATGTCCAAGGTCAAACAGGAAATCTATGGCTAAACCAGGAATTAAACCAAGGATTCCTGAGTCCCAGTCTAGCGCTCTATCCACTAGACCATCCTTCTCTATTACCATTCCACATTCAGTCAGCCCTGCCCCCCAAAAAATATATTCAGAATTTAAAAACAATTCAATAATTATTCATTATAATCAATACTCACATACAAATAAAATGAACCGCTGTCTTATCTTCCTACAGCTGAATCATCAACTTTAAAATTATTAATGTTTGTCACACTATATGACAACTTAAACTTGCAAAAAAGCTCCATAACTGAGGCTATACGGTGTATCTTTACATACCATTGGGGTGCTATCGCAACTGAACAGCTTGTTTTCTCATACCAGAACCAAGCACCAGAGAACTCAAAGAATACTTGTCTTTATACCTATAGAAATATAGTACAACAGATTTTTTATTTAAAATCCACCCCAAATCACATCCAACATATTTTCTCTTGTAATAATTATGCGATCATGTGTTATTTCAGAAAACTGCATATAAAGTAAGTTCTATTATGATTAATTGTCCCAGTGGTTTATGGTAAAATTTTCAAAGTTCCAGCTGGTCACACAGGGTTTAGTTTAAAAGAGTGTTGCACATTATTAGATTTTCTGATCGTGTGCTCTTTTGTGATTCAGCAAACCTCTTCGTCTCCACACAACTGGCATCCTCTTTGTTATACACCCAAGAGGTACACAAGTCAAAATGAAGTGCACTCAGATGAAAAAAAAATGGTATTCCCAATCAGACATGCAGATTATAAATTCCTTATGCAGTATAAACAAAACACTGAGAATTACAAAAGTTGCAGTGTGAGAGCTATGCCTATGACACGTGCAAGCTAAAACAGTCACTGGCAATTTCTGTGTGGTTTTGCTATTCTTCCCATAACCCACAGTATAAGACTCCCTGTAGGAACATGCTCCAATGTTAGCCTAACTAAAGCCCCACTCCTGTAATCTTGTTGAAAACTCCCATTAATATCCCCTTACATTTAGTCTGATAATGTTCATCACTAAAGGCAAGTTAGCGGACAAGATGTATGCCGCATTCTGTATTGTAATATTTACTCTTCCAGAAGCAAGCATCACCCTTCAAGCCCTTCTGATTACATCCCTCCATACTATCTTATTTCCCACTCCCAGAACATTTACTCCAGAATTGATTTACCCAGCCCCCAAACTATATAATCCCAATGTGAACTGGGAAAGGGATTGTAAAACTACATTTTCTGAGAGACAATGGAAACAAATCTTCTGTATATGTCATCTCCATAGGAATGAGAGAAAACATAACAAGAGTTAATACTTAACAGCTGGAAGAGAGGGAGAGGTAACAAACAGAAGCCACTTGCAAAATTAACACTATAGGACTGCAGCTGCTTGACCCAATCATATGTAAAGGGCCAGCTCCAGAAAGACATTCTGGAGGGGGGAAGGGTTTATATGACAACTCTACACTACAGAGAGTTAGTAATGACAAGGCACTTACAAAGGAAAATGCTCCGAGGAATAGGGGCTGGTTCTGTCTGTTGCCTGTCAGGAACAGAAACTAAGCTATTCCTCATCGAGTTCAAATTCTGCATCTGGTGCACCAGTCCCCTACCCAAAACCTATTGGCCAGGCAGATGACCTCCCTTGTGGGAGATATAATGGTGGCAACTTTTACTTCAGTCACCTAGTAAGAAATTCCCACATACATATAAACATGGAAACTAATTAGGATCTAAGTTCTCTGAAGTCTGAAAATCACACTTGCGGGATATTTACCCCAACTGCCCCATGTTCATCTTATTGCTCACCTCCAGCTCAGACTTCTCTAGCCTGCCTTTCCCCTGAAAAACAATGGAGAGCTACCACATTAATGTGCAAAACACACTTAGCTCTACAGATGGACCAACCCACTCCTACCTACAATAAAAATTGGCTTATCTGTATGTGAGATTTCTCTGGTCCCTTGGGAAACTCATACACCAGTTAACTAACTTTTTATCCAAGTACATGGGGAATGACATTCTGAGCAAGAGGACAGAACACACCAGTGTAAAATAGAAGTAACATTAAGCATAGAAATAACACTAATGGCACAATATGAGTTAGTACCCTTTTACCCTTGGGGTACTAGAGGTGTATTTTAAATTTGTTGTAGACTTCCAGTCATATATCTTCACCTTGGTTGATAGAGCTATTTATAGAATGAACTCACCAAAGCCCCATTCTCTTTAGTTATGCCCGGCCCATTTTAGATCCCAAAGAATGTAGGATTAGAGGGGGCTTGCTAGCCACCACCTCCTACCTGATGCAGATTTTGCAGACAAACAAGAAAATTATGATGGGCTAGATTATGCCTTTAGGCACAGCCCTGAGCAAGAGGTGGCATGTAAACTGTATCATCCCAGGAGGCATTGTAGCTTAGATACAGTTCCACCTGGATGTATTAATTTACTGCTGCTGTCCTACTCTAGCAGCAAATCACTACCTCCCTTCCCTCCAGGCTAGCTAAGCTGCGCTGGTCAATGAGTGAGGGGCTCTGCCCATTCCCTGCTCTTGAAGAGAGAGTAAGCCCCATTTGATCCTGCCTGTCCAGATACAAGGTCCAGGTAGCTTGTATAGAGGGGTGCCTACTCCCTAAAACAGGCAAATAGGCCTTTTGCTCAGTCTAGCCCAAGGGTCCACAAATTATGGGGCATGCCCCCTCCCACGGGGGCATAGAGGACTGTTTGGGGGTGCAGCAGGGCCCAGGCCAATCCCTATGGGGGGCAGGGAGGGAGCGCCACTCTGCTCCCAGCTCTGCTCTGGTCTCACCCACAGTTGTGGCCCTGGCTCTGCACCCAGCCCCACCGCCAGCTCGTCTGCGGCTCCACACCCAGCCCCACCCCCACCCTTGGCCCCCTTACCCCTGTCTGCATCTCCCCTCCTCCCCCTGGAAGCTGCAGCCCTGGTCCCAGTTCCAGGGGGAGGGGTGAGGAAGGGGTCGGACGGGTGCAACCCTGAAAAGTTTGGGGACCTTTGGAATTTGTTTGCAATTCCTCACAGAAAAAAAAAAAACCCCAACAACAACCCAAAGCTTGCCAGGTCAGGACAAAAGTTAAATCAGTTTTTCCAGTGACCCTACTATTTACCAGAATAGTTATCACAAGGCCATTTTCTTCTGTTTCCTGATTTGACTAAAATGCCCTCTTTACTGTCATATTTTAAAGCTGTGCTTTCACAGCCATCTTTCAGAGCACTGATTTCACTCATTGCACTCAAACAACATGTACAGAAGTCACCCTTAAAAACCTCCCAATTTTCTTAGGTAACTAGATCATGTTAACTCAGTACTTACTTTATCCCCGTACTTATTACAAGGAATACCTACCGAGTAATGTAAACACTGAGGTAAAGTTATGTAGTTAACTAAGGCAACTAAAGAGTTTAAGGGCAAACCCTCTATCAATGAGTTATTTTTTCCATCTGCTAGCAGACATCACTATCAAAACACACAAACACATCCATTGGTGCTTAAAAAGTTTTTACTCTTAGAACCACCATTGTTCTTGGGGATGCTAATCAAAGGATCTGAATCCCTCCTTCTCCCATTACACATACTCCCTGTTTTATTTTCCTTTTCTATTGTGTAACAGAGAGACAAATACACTGTATCCTCTTTACAGAATCCTGCTGGAAAGGCACATTTTGAATGTTATAAAGTATTGTCATAATAAGGCTAATGACAATAGGGTTTCCAGTATCAAAGAGCCAACATGCAGCTGCCTTATAATACGGATAGATATAGCATAGAGCATCATAATGAGAGTGGAGAGTTGTTGGGTTATGCAATTTAATTAATTTTGTATTAAACAAACTGTACTACGGAAGCTGTAATTTGCATTTCACATTGTTATAGAGATAGAAGGCATCGTTAACACTTAATACGTTGAAAAAGAAAAATTCACCTGACATTATGGATTTAAAATAAAACATAATATGCAGGCAGTTGTGTAGAGGTTTTTGTGGTTTAAGAACAGGAAAGTATATTATTCAAGCCTTTGGCAGAGAAAACACAGGAATAGAACGCTCAGGTCTCTTTTGACCTGTAAAAGAAACAGCAATAACTGTTTCTTGTCTGTATGTGGCACAGTCCTCATTAGATGTCTCTGTTGCTTTCTAAATACCACCTATAATCAGTTTTCCCCATACAGCTTTGAATCAACATCAGTGCTCCTTTTGAAGCACTATATTCAATAATAAGCATAAAGGCAAACTGATTTTGTGATAGCTGCATCTTGATATACCTTATCAGTGAGAATTTGTCCTCAGCACAGACCCCAGCAGTCATCCTCAGATCTTTCAATTCTTTTTTTCTCCTTCTCATACCAATCTCTTTAAGTTTTTCATTGTTCAGACATGAGTCTAGAAGTTAAAAAGAGTAAAAATATTAGAAATGCAGAATATATTTATATATATTACACAGTATACTGTGCTCTATGGAACACTGTATTATGCTTATTACAGTTCATTTGATAAACAGATGTACCCACAGTACAATTTATTCATATATTAATGTCCCATATGGGATACATAATCAGCTTTATTAGAAGACATTATTATGGTAAATCCCTGCAAAAACATCTTGCATAACAAGAATACAAGATCAGTTTTTAAAACCCCAGTATACATGAACAATACTGATAAAAGATAAAAAGGTTACAAATATTGCTAAGTTCTTTGAGGTCATGCGCACAAACTGCAGCATTATTCTACTGTATTTCACAGAATCATAGAAATGTAGGGCTGAAAGGGACCTCAGGAGGTCATCTTGTCCATCCCACTGTGCTAGGCTGACCAGATAGCAAGTGTCAGAAATCAGGACAGGAGTTGGGGGGGGGGGGGGAATAGGTGCCTATTTGAAAAAAAGACCCAAAAATCGGGACTGTCCCTATAAAACACTACTGTGCTGAGGCAGGACCAAATATACATAGATCATCCCTGACAGATGTTTGTCTAACCTGTTCTTAAAACCCTCCAAATGATGGGGATTCCACAGTCTCCCTTGGTAACATATTCCAGTACTTAGCAATCATAGTTAGAAAGGATTTCCTAATATCTAATCTAAATCTCCCTTGCTACAGAGTAAGCCAATTACTTATTTGTCCTGTCTTCAGTGGACACGGAGAATGATTGATCACTTTAATCTTTATAACGGTCCTTGACATTTGAAGATTTACCAAGATTTACCAGATCCCTCCTCAGGCTTCTTTTCTCAAGACTAAATGTGCCCATTTTTTTTTTAAACCATTCCTCATAGGTCATGTTTTCTAAGCCTTGTGTTGCTGTCCTTGACTCTCTCCAGTTTGTCCATATCTTTTTTCCCTTAACTTCACACAATACTTCACATGAGGCCTCCGCAGGCAGAGTGGGACTATTACTTCCCATATCTTACATATGACACTCCTGATAATACACCCCAGAATATTAGCCTTTTTTGCAACTTCATTGCATTATTAGCTCATAGTCAATTTGTGATCCACAACAACCCACAGATTCTGTTCTGCAATACTACTGCCCAGCCAGTTATTCTCCATTTTTGTAGTTGTACATTTGATTTGTCCTTCCAAGGTGTAGTACTTTGCATTTGTCTTTACTGGATTTCATCTTGTTGAATTCAGACCAATTATCCAATTTATCAAGATCATTTTTAATTCTAACCCTGTCCTCCAAAGTGCTTGCACTCCCTTTCATCTTGGTGTCATCTGTAAATTTTATAAGCATACTCTCCATTCCATTATGCAAGACATTAAATGAAAAATATTGACTAGTAGCAGACCCAGGACAGACTCCTGCAGGATCCCACTTGATACACCCTCCCAGTTTGACAAGAAACTCAGACTTGTAACTAACAGGTGTGGAACTTGCCCCTTCATTACAGCCTTTCCATTAAAGAATGATTCTGTAGCATCCACTTCAGGCAGAAAGTGCATGGTGTCAACCCCATGCCTTTTTTAACTCTGGGAGCTGATAAGTTGTCTAGTCCTCTTAGGTTATGTTACATAATATGCAGAGCACTCTAAATATAGGGGATACTAATAGTCTGCACAATGCAATTTATTGGAAAACAATTTTTCTCCAAACACACTGTAGGTATGTTGTGGAATCAGTTAAAACAGACAAACTACTTTTCCCCAGGGTGCATTCCTTCAATATTTCTTCCCCTTTTTCTTCTCCATGTCCATCCAAACATCATGGGAGTTTGGCCATTGATTTCAGTGGGACCAGAATTTCACCCTAAATGTCTCTCTAATACCCCCAACTCCCCTCTTCCCAATTCCTTCACTGACCACATAGAGCAGACATGAACACAGAGATGTACCACAACTAATACTTTTGTAATGTGGTGTTGTCATTTCTCAATGTATACTTATTGGTATATCCACCTCTTCAGGTGATGTATGTTAATGTAAACATGGGCTATGTAGGAAAAGATGTGTGAGCAAACAGTATTTTCAAACCAGCTGCATCATAAATTTTGTTTCAAGTAACATTAATGGCAAAAGATTACACAAATTGCAAAGTACTGAGTTTCTGATTTAAATACTATGGTTATAGTCGTGAAAATTCATGTCTGATCCAACGCCCACTAAATTCAGTGGCAAAATTGCTGTTGGATTGAGTAAGCTTCAGACTGGCCCTTAGGAACATGGACAGTGTATCTCTTTACAATTTAACAAAATATCTAAATGAAAACATGAGTCCCTATTTATTTTACACCTTTCAGTAGATTATCTGGGGATGTTTTCACACAGAGTCAGACCAAGGAAACAACTATTGCCAATAAGATGGCTACAAACAACCCAGCCTCACCACTACCACCCAATCCCTTAACAAAGAAAACACCCCTGAAGCTACCAGACTACAGGAAACGTACGATTAAACAGATGCATATTGCATTAAGCATTAAAAACCTTTATCAGTGAAAGGATTGCATTCATTGGCTGAGATCCTGCCCTGGCTAATTGAGCCACAAGAGGATCCTTCCAGTGTAAGGAGATCTTCAGGTGTAGAGCCATAACAACTCCCACACCAGCACTTCCTCCTGGCAGCCGTGGTAGGGAGCCTGGCTTAGGGAAAGGAGGCAGCCAGGGCATCCCTACACTCAGGATGCCAAAAACCAGTCCTTCAGGTTGTTGGCAACCAGCATAAATTAGAGCAGTTTTCAGGCTGTGATCTACATCAAATACCGGACCAACACCCAGATGGCCCCAGGGTCAGAGCTGCCTTTGCATTTGCCCATGCTGAGCTCTCCTTACTCACAGCTTAGGATCTGGAAAACTATGTTTAGAGTGGTGAAATGGCTGATATATCACTCACACTAAAATGTTTGTCTTTCCTTCACAGTATTCTCACAGGTCAGAATCTGCCCTTCCATACATGTACACAACTCACCTAGGCTTCAGCTGGAGTTTACGTGTCTGAAGGCACAATCTGGCAGACAGCAAGTTTGAATAGCAAGAATTTGTCCATGGCAGGAATTAAGGTTGCAGCAGCTCTGTGCGTGTTCATCATTGATTCCATACACCAATTCAAGTTTTGAAGTCTGTGGCAAAACTCCCATTTACATCACTGGGGCCACAATTTCATTCTAGGAGTTTCAAACTCTTCTTTCAGTAAGTATAACATTATTTGAAATATGTTAGTTCTAACAATTCTCTAGCTAAGCCTTCCTCTCTAGAGCCAAATTAAGACATATTTGAGACAAAAAGAGAGACCTTGAACAATCTTTATTTTATTGTTCATTATTTAGGCCTTTTAATTCTTTGTTCCAATTCCTGAACAGGTTTTTCACAAACAAGCATTTAACAGCAAAAAAAAAAAAAAAACCACCTGTCACATAACACACAACTAACTAAAATTAACAAAAGCCTTGGGGGAAAAAAGAACAAAAGGATAGCAAAGCTGTTCCCAACATAGCTATTATTTTAGTTTATAATTTAGACAGGAGAAAGTATGACCCCAAAAATATAATGACTTGTACAGTAAGCTGAGTTCACCTTGTCCAGTTTGAGTGGTAAAAGTTTTCACTAATAGGTCTTGATCTTTCAAACATTTGTACATGTGAGTAAGCTCATTTAAATTAATGAGAGTACTCACATACATGGATAGGTGTTTGCAGAATCAAGGCCATCAACAAAAAAGCACACATTGCAGTCTCATTAACACACTCTCTAATTTTATTTTACTGAGATCTAGAATGCTTGAGAATTTTAGAATGTTAAAGTTGTATTCATAACATTTAAGAAAGGAATAATTCAAGAATAAATGAACATTCATTGCCCTGGAGCACATATAGCAATGAACAGTTTCAATGGCTGATCTCCTATCCTGCAGCCCTTTTCATGTAGAACTCACACTTTTTTCTAACAGGAGTTATTGTACATAAGGGCTGTTTTGGTGCAGCAAGGTTGAGATATTAGATAACTAAAAAAGCCACTTATAGCAAGCCTATGGAAAAATCCTGCCCTGTGCTTTTCTGGTGTACCATGGGAGAATATGTAGGGAGCTTTTATTTCTACTCTCCCCTTTGTGAGTAAGAGTAGGGCCCTGCCAAAGCACACTCATGCACTCTGGGAAGTATGCACACTTTACAGCAAGGCATACACCACATCTCCCCAGAGGCATGATCTCTAATAAGAGCATGCCCAGCTGTTAAGCCCACTGTCATCAGCCACAAGCACTAGCCAACAGCAGTAATGACACACCCATTGCTCTTGCTTAGAGGAGTATCATGCTGGCTTTCTGTGAAACATTCATTCCTGTACTAATAGTATGGTCAGATGATGGCTGAAGTCCACCACTCCATTAATTCCTCACCCCCGCCCCATACACACACAGATGTTTGACTTCAAGGCAGCAGTTGACTCAACCTCTTATACGTGAATGTTGTCTCTGTTGTAATTAAACTTGTTTATGTGTACACTACTGCCATCTGCTGGATAGAATCAGAACAGCTTAACTATATTTCATAGACCCTGTACTGAAACCAGAAAGTGATGTTTTCATTTAGCGCAAGTGATAGTAGTTTTTGTTTTTGCAGCAGTAGGACAGGAGTTCTAGCTCTGCTACTGTTGTAGTGTGCAGCATAAATCTTCACAGTGGTCTCTAGGTACTCACAGATCTATTAGCTATATGCTCAAACAAAGGAATCCACTAATGTTGTAGTTTATTGCATCTTTAAAGAAAAAAGGATTGCTTCCTTCGTTAGTAAGAGCTTCATGTGTTAAGCCACCTGTTTCTTGAATAAAGCCATGTTTTCGCACCAAAAATGAATAACTGAGCAGGAACAAGTCTTAAAAATGAAAAATTATTCAAGAAGAGAACCTGAGTAGATGACATTGCAGAATGTCACTAAGGGAGGGGATCCTTTAGGTTTTCCTGGACCTTGAAATTCTCTTCTCATATAATCAGATTATATAAATCCTGCAGTCCTAACATGGTCTGTATTTTGATCAAGTATCCATTAATTTCACTAGGACTTAGTAAAAACTGCAGATTGGGCCCATAAAACAGGAACCTGGAGAATAAGATTGTAATTCCCAAATCCTTAGGTGAAAAGCAGCTAATGAAGTGGCAATATCAGTTATCTAATAAACTATCAATGATATATTTAGAAATATAACTTTTACTGTTTTATTTCTAGAGCTGAGTGTGTTTGGGTATTATCTGTCACTAGAAAGTTTTAACATATGGATCAGTTGTGAATGAAAAGCAAATATGTTGTTGAGTTCTAAAGTGACATTCATTAAGCCCACTACATGCATAATTTAAAAATAGTCAAACAGAGCCACTGTGCTATGCTGCTTCACAAGAGGGAGGGGGAAGCTGACCTGGAGCAAAAGCAGATCTGGAGCAAGGTATTTTTTCTGTTGCTATTATGAAAGTTTTGATCCACAGATGAATGTATGCTATTTACACAGTTAAAAAGATGTGCAATCTAAAAAGAGAAATAAGCCAAAAGCTTATCAAGTATGATTCTTCCATTCTGGTCCTCTGTTAGGCATCAATTATACCTAAAACTAACAGATACATATGCTGCCCAATACAGCGGAATACATTCTCCTTAGGCTCAGCTCCTATAGCTCAATAAAGAAAGTTTGAGACATTTCCATGGACGCTTACATTTTAGTCATCATGAACTCCTGCTGGTTAAAAAAAATTAAAAGTAACCAGTAGATGGCAGGCCTGCAAAGCCTGTTAAGATCATTCAAAATCAGTTTACTTTAGTAAGAGAGACAGAACAATATTTTCCTTCAAAATTCTTTCATTTTAAAGCCGTTTTTGTATTTTAACTACCCTAGCAGGATCTGTTAGTACACATTTAGGGACAATTTAAAGAGTTATGGATGTAAAAATGGTTGTTAGTGTCTCAAACAACCCAGATCAGATCCATTCAAGCCATAGCCTCTGTTTTTGAAAAGTGAGCAAAGCAGGACAAAAAAGTACAGATAATTTCCACTATAACAATATTCATCTGGTCTAAGACATTCACCACATCATCATTCATTACTACCACCAGGTTCTTTACAAGGTAAGAAATGTACTGGCAAGAAAACCAAGCACTGTGTC
Organism: Mauremys reevesii; assembly: GCF_016161935.1. Lineage (NCBI taxonomy): Eukaryota > Metazoa > Chordata > Testudines > Geoemydidae > Mauremys > Mauremys reevesii. The sequence goes on along the minus strand of NC_052629.1, from coordinate 24,861,499 downwards.
TAAGTTTGGCTTTCAAGGAAAATAAACTCTGTATTTTATCTAATCCTTTGATTATTCTTCTAGAAGTTAGAATTATATATGGTATATGCAAACGTAATACACCATTGTAACAGTTTTATTGATTATGTGTATCATGACTGGGTCACAGGAAATGGTGAAGAAAATGTCCAATGTAAAAAATCCATAATGTGATCTGAAATGTCAGTTTCTACATGGAACAAACAGAATTTAATATTATTTGTGAACCAAAGCCTGCTTATCTTAGTTATGTGAGTAGATTTATGAAACACTTGTGTGACTAAGGCAAGTAAAATTTATCCCTGTCTTTATCAGTGGAACATATTATGATGAGGGGAACATTCTATTTAACATGTACTTTAATAATAGAGAAGGAAGCTTATAAGCACTTTTCCTTTAGGACTTTAGTGAAACATTTTATTCATAAAGTGTCCTGTGCATCTCCTTGTTTATTTCCATATTTTATACATAATGCTGTATTTTGAGATCTCTATAAGATAATTCATTTTGGATGGTAGTGGAATGATGCTAAGGATAATAACAGCTATATTTAAATCAATGTGCATTCATTTTTATGTTTATATCAATATGAAATCATATGGGAGGATAAATTCCACTGCTAAGTATTTCATTTTTAATCACTTTTAGCCCCTTATCCTCTATTGTTCAGTGTGCCAGATGGAAATATCTTACTTTCTTCCTAAAAAGAAAGGGGGGGGAAAAAGTTTTGTAGGTAGTTTGAGAGAATTATGATGATGGAGGCTGGGATAGATTGTGACATCAGTGGTTACATGAGGTGATTTGCATACCAGAATTCAACTCTTTGGGACACCATAATAGTTGGTCTGGGTTTTCTTACTCTGCATAAAGGTCATAAGTCATGGCTATGGCCTCATAACCATTAAATTATAGCCCTGTGATTACATATTTGAGGCATTTCAACTGTAATGACCATATACCAGTCTGTGTTTGTGGATACAAAATAGAACAATGTAATAAAAAACACTATCATTAGATTGTAAACTTTAAACTGTTTGGAACACTTTCCTGATTATATAATAAGCATTGCTATGAAATACTACTTTTGGCCTGCCAGCCATAAGATTTCTGCTCATCTATTCCATATATTTATTGCAACAATTTAAGATTGCTTGAAAAGAAAACTTAAAACATACCCTCTGTCTTCTTCTTGAACATTTAATAATATTATTAGAGCCTTTCTATGGGGCCCTGGTCAATGCCCACAAATATCACTTATCCAGCACCCTATAGCCAAGGAGGAGCTTGGGCTCCCAGACTTACAAAATAACTATTATGCTTTTATCAAGTCACAGATGTCAAATTGGTTCCAGCATGCTAACACCTTTCTTTCCCACCCAGATAGTAATCAAATGGGTATTAATGCATCCAATTCTCCCTGCAGGTCTCCTTGGTTCCTCTTTTAGTCTGATGGAGAAAAATATGGTGCCTGCAGTGATGGCTGCGTGAAGGGTCTGGGCTATCCTACCTGAGAGGTATCAATTTCATCCTCACCATCAGGCAAAACCACCTATCTGGGGTAATCCAGACTTACAAATGGGAGGAAAAAACTATCATTTGGAAGAGCAAGGGCATCATATGGATTTCCCAATTAGTCAAGGAAAGGGACTTTCTCTCTTTTCTAACACTAAAGCAACTATATGACCAGCGGAGTGGCAGTATTTACAACTAAAACAATTGCTAATGTATCAGTTTAGTCATCCAGATGACTGAGGACTGTCAGGTCCCAGAGCTACTGGGAACCTTGGAAATGACTCAAATACCCCAAACCCATGTCTATTATGTATGCTTTACTAATAAAGAAGAACTTCACTGGATTGGAGTTCTTTGTGAAAGCATGGGAAGGCCAGTTATCACATCCCATAAAAGAATCCAGTCGGCAGGGCATATTATGGAATGTTAAAAATGCTTCTGTGGATCTCAGGTTATGCCTGATACTGCAAAAGATTCCATTCAAAATTTATTGGAAGCCACAGAGATGTGCAAGATGGGGGGCCTGGATGTTTGTTGGTGCTGTAATAAAAAGGAGCCTTATGCATATGCTGTGAGATTGTCCAACCTTCAGGCAGCTGAGAAAAAGAGGTGGACACAGTGGCGGATATAGAGTTAGTGGGGCCCTGCGCTCAGCTTCATTTTTGGGGTCCCTCCTTGGGACCCAGCCAAGAAAAAGAACATTCTCTCTTATCTCCCCCGCCCCTGTTTTTCATTCTTTTTTTCCTTCCTCCTCCTCCTATAAGTAATAGGAAGTAAATTAAACTAAAGTGAGGTACCTTGATGGTTCTCTTAGTCTAACTTATTTTTCCACAGACCACTTGAAAAATCACCGAGGGTCTCGGCAGACCATTTAATGATCTTTCCAAATATTGTTTGTATCGTTAGAGCTTTATAAAAAAAATGTAAAAAAAAAGCATTTGGGTGTGGGGTCTGGCCAGGATTTATGATGTGGGAGGGGGCTCAGGGCTGGGGGTACAGGGTCTGGACGGAAGTTAGGATGCAGGAGCAGGCTGGGGATTGGGGTGCAGGGTCTGGCCATTCGTTAGGATGCAGGAGGGGGCTCAGGGCTGGGACAGGAGGTTGGGGTGTGGAGCGCTTACCTGGGACAGCTCCCGTTTGGTGTGAGGGGTGCAGGTGGGGATGTGGGGGGTGGGTGCAGGAGTCAGGGAAGGAAGGGGACTGGGGTGTGGTGGGTGCAGGAGTCAGGGAGGGCAGGGTGTATGTGAGAGAGGGGCAGGAGTCAGGGCTGGGGGTGCAGGATCTGGGAGGGAGTTAGGGTGCAAGAGTGGGCTGGGGGTTGGGGGTGTAGGGTCTGGCCAGGAGTTAGGATGCAGGAAGGGGATCAGGGTTGGGGCAGGAGGTTGGGGTGTGGAGCACTTACCTGGGGCAGCTCCCATTTGGTGTGAGGAGTGCAGGTGAAAATGTGGGGGGTGGGTGCAGGAGCTTCCGTTTGGTGCTCAGGGTGGGGGGGATTTGGGGGGTGTAGGAGTCAGGGATGTGTGAGGGGGGCACAGGAGTCAGGACAGGGGGCTGGGGTTGTGGGGGTGCTCCCAGCCCCACCACAGCCCCCTGCCCTGAGCAGCTCACGGCACGGGGAGGGTGTATGTGTAAGGGGAGTGTGGGGGCCCTGCCTTTGCTCCACTCTACCCCATTTCAGCCCACTTTCCCCAAGGCCCCACCCCCACCTCTTCCCCACCTCATCCCCTGAGTGCACCGTGGCCCTGCTCCTCCCGCTTCCTCCCAGAGCGACCTGAGTGCCAGCAAACAGCTGTTTGGCGGCAGGGGAAGCGCTGGCAGGGGTGTAAACATGGCACACTCGGGGGACGATGCCGGAGAGGGGGCAGCTTGGCTGCCGGTGGGTGCAGAGCCTACAGCAGGAGCCCCAGGAGCTGGCAGGACTAAACTTGTGCCCCCCGCAGCTGTCTGGCCCTGGGGCCCCCTGTCATTGGGGGGCCCTGTTTTAGGGCACCCTGTGTTTTACTGTAAATCACCCTCTAGGTGGGCACAAGAATGAAAATAGTACTTGGCTTCAGCAACCAAAACTCAGCTGAAAATTATATCTTATGTTATGTACCTATTACTCTGGGTTTAACTCTGCCACAAAGACTTTTATTCTTGAGGGCCACAATGATCACCAAGTGCACGATTCAACAAAAATGGGGAAGTAGGCTGATCCCCAGAATAGAGCAGGGGTGTTTGGACCTATGTGAGTTAGCAGCCAAAGAAAGAATAGCTTATCAATCAAGGGCAGCTCTATGTATTTTGCCGCCCCAAGCACGGCGGTCAGGTGGCTTTCGACAGTGCACCTGTGGGAGGTCCGCTGGCAATGCGGATTCAGCAGCGCGCCTGCGGGAGGTCCTCTGGTCCCGTGCCATTGGTGTAACTGCCACCGAAATGCCACCAAAACCGCGGGACCAGCGGACCTCCCGCAGTCATGCCACCAAAGGCAGCCTGACTGCTGCACTCATGGTAACCAGCAGGCCTCCCCCTGTGGTTTGCCACCCCAGGCATGCACTTGGTGCGCTGGTGCCACCCCTGTTATCAGAGTAATAATATTAATTGGGAAAAAATTGGTCCCCATTTCTTGATGCATTGGATAAAAAAATGCTGAGATAGGTGAAGGAGGGAATGATGGAAGAGGGAGGGAAAAAGCAGAAGTCAGTTGGAATGGAGGTCTGGCATTTTTGAACTATTTGCCTATCACTTTATTAATAGAACGTTATATCTGTATAATATTGTCAGATTTTGTATTGTCTGGTTTTGCAACTCTGACAAATTGTAAAGTTGTGTAACTGAATAATCCTGTGAAGTGTGCGGTATTTGGTAACCTATACAAGTTATCAATCATTCACCTTTTGTATATTTGTTTCTTTATGAAAATTAATTAATCACAAAAAACATCGGAGTAGAACTATTATTTTAAGAAAACCTAAAGGTTGACAGCATGCACTCTGGGTAATCCTCACTTTTTGTTTTTCTTGATGGGAATCACTTTAATATTAACTAAATCTTTACATTATTACATGATGTTATCGGGCCACAAGAGCTGATTCCACAGCCCTAGTAGCCAGCCTTACTCTCACGAGTAGTCCCTATTAACTTCAATGGGACTACTTGCTGGGCAAGTGCTACTTTGTGTGATTAAGAAATTCAAAATCAGGTTATTTCACAGAAGGGCCATGTTCCATTTAAAAAGTACCCTATCCTTAGCCTGGGAAGGAAGGGGAAGATCCTTCCCTTGGACAACCCTTGAGCACCCCACCAGGCACAATCATACAGCAAGGAGGCAAGGCCATTGGCTTATGGGACAGGAAGACTACACAGTTTTGTGCAGCCTGCACATCTGCCATGCATTGGGGAGCTCACGAAGTAATTACACTTTCCTAATCTCCCTGCATGATATATGGCTCCACACTGCCCTTTATTGCTGAGATGTGCCCAAGAGACTCAATTTATCCTTAAGGTAAGCTGCAACATCTCTCTTCGCCTTCTATGTGCCAGCTTCTCATCTCCGTTACACTGGGACAAATCAGAGTAATATCACTGAAGTAATAATTTATTATAAATATTGCCTAAAGTGCATAGTCATCCCTGTCCATACAACAGGTCCTATAAAGAGTTTGCATTATAAGAGCTAGATTGTGACATCTAGCCCGTAAGGAATATTGGGAAGCATTCCCTCCCCCCCCAAAAAAAGCTAGAATGCCTCTAAGAGCACCTCAGTGATATTTAAGGGAGAGCATTCAGCAAGTACGCAAGCTGCTGTGCATGGAAGAGGGAGAGTCATGGCTCCACCTACCCCATGGTGCCTAGCAAGAGAATTGCATGGGTGGGGTTGGAGAAAGCATCCCAGGAGCATTCCCTGCATTTCTCCATATGCAAGGGCTGTGATGCTGGCTAGCCCTTACATGGGTAACAAGAGAGTTGGGCACAGGTGGGCTGGAGAGGAAGTTGCTTGTTGCTTATACCCTCTACCCCTCCGCAGAGCCACATAAGGAGTATTTACAACCTATCCCTAGATAACTTAACTAATTATCCTTGGGTCCTGTAATCATGTTTTTCTTGTCCCACATCAGGTCACCTATGCCTCAGTCTCTCTTCACTCTCAAATAGTTGGGTGCTCCCTTGAGTTGGTGGTATGGGTCTCTAGCCAAAGCAAAAGGTGTTGTCTTCCCAGAAAAAGAAGAGATCCCAAACAAAACAGAGACAACCCTTAATCAGCCTATTCTGGATTCAATTTTCCTTTCCCCCTTAACACAGGTGTTGCCGGTTCTCTCATGGCACCATGTAAAGGGAAGCCTCTGGGGTGCCCGCCCTGCCTCTGCTACAAGCCTCTAAACTGTGAGCAGCAGTCTACCCTAAATTGCATTGCTTTGCTGTTGTCAGGGTCACTTCCTGTGGTGCTTTAGCCCATGGCCTATCAGGCCTTCACCTTTGGCTTCCTAGTACACAAACCCCTCTCCAAGGTCCTTCTGTAACCCACCTTCTAAGCCTCCTTCCTTAGCTCCTTCTTCACCAGCTGCCTTCCAGCAGAGACATACCAATAGACAGTACCCCATTGCAGCAGTGCCTTCCAACAGATGTTACTCCAACGCTCCTGGCTGCAAGCTGCTCCTTATACTGCTCACAGTCACCTGATTTCTGTCACCAGGCACAGGTCAGAGCTAGGGTTTGAACCCCTTAAGAGGGTAGGTCATCCAGTGTTAGCACTCATCATCTGTAGAGCTCAATGTGTTTTACAAAATTGGGTAGGGATTTTTTTCAGGTAGAGAAAAAAAACACAGAGATGTAACACTTACTCTGGGTCACAGAGCTAGTCAGTGGCAGAGACAAGAATAGAACCCAACAGTCCTGGTTCCCTGCCCTGTGATTTGTGCCTAAACTAAAACAGCCAAAGGCAAAGCAAAGCAAAGCAAAACACAAAAACATTCAGGTGATAAATATTACCCACTTAAAATAACCACACTTTCAAATAAAGTCACCATCTCGCCTGGCCTGGGATGTCAGTTGCCAAAGCTCAGCCAATCAGAACCAAAAGTTACAGCAAGCAAGAAAAGTTGATAATAAGCATTTAGACCGAGCCCCAGAGTATATCAAAAAACAAATTAGCTACTAATCAAGGCCAAATTCCAGAATCTGGCCTCACACAGCAGCTGTTGCAATTGCTGGCTACTGCTAAGCCATTTCCTAATCTGCTTGGAGGTAGTTAGGAAAGTGCTCTCCTTCCTGTGCTCACAGTTCAAAAGCCACACAACTTCAGTGTTAACTCAACTGAAAATAGTTTGGCTCAGCACTTCAGAAGATGCAAGGAGCTTGCAAACACAGCCTGCTGCTTCTTTTCTCTGCATGAGGAGATGGATGGTGATGGTGGGACTTGCCCATGTGTACTTTTTAATATGAAGCTGTCAGCACAATGACTCAGCAACCATGAATAACCAGCCATGTGGCAGAAAAACAGCTTTAAAATGGCTTGTGTATTAGTTGCTCTCATCCATACAGAAGAAATTAAGACACAAAACCCTTTAGATGCTGGTTATATATTGCCAAGATTTTTCATCCAGGTTTTCTGGTTCCCTCCCTATTTGCTAATACGCTGTGCATTATCACATAGAGCTATTAAGTCACAATTCCTTAACCCAGTGGTCATGGAGCTTGTAAACTATGACAACAGTCAAGTTTTCCTAATCCAAAACACATACCCCAAAGCTACACAGAACAACAAATGATGCCAAACCTTCCTGTGGACTGCAGCTAATTTAATAAAGCTTATGCCCAAATAAATTTGTTAGTCTCTAAGGTACCACTAGGACTCCTCATTGTTTTTGCTGATACAGACTAACATGGCTACCACTCTGAAACCAGCTAATTATGTTGCCATTATTGCCCCTGCTAGTAATTAATCTGTGCTGCATGGTCAAAAATTGTCCTTATATTTAAAACCAACCAGGGCTCCCAGCATAGCTCCAAGACAATGCCTCTCTTTCCTCCTCTTGTGTATCTCATCCTTCTTCAAGTCACTTCATTCAGTCTCATCACTGTTGGTATGAGAACCTTCTTCTCTGCAGCTTCTGCCATTTGAACAGGCTTCCTGTACTTTTCTGCTTTGTGCCAAGAAGTATAGGGCATTAACAAAAAAATACTAGCAAGTATGCCATTTATTATTTCCCAAAATGTCCTGTAGCTGGGAGACAGTCTGTATTTGGATGAAAGACCATGATTTTCACAGATTATATTTTTTCTTGGTGTAAATATTTTCTGAAACTTTTATTAAAATGTCTCAGCCTTGAAGTTAGTGAGGAGTTAACATGCTTTCCCTGTAGATGCTATTTTGCATTCATTCATCCAAAGAACAGGATTTTCAAAGAGACATGCTATATTTTTTAACTGAGTTGTAAAAAGTTTTGCACTATAGGTGATTTTTGAAAACTTGTTTTGCACATGCAGAGTAACAGCTTTAACAAGTATAATGAGCCAGATCTTGAGAAGTGTTTAACACCTGCAACTTTCATAGTTTTCTATGGAAGTTTCACATGGTCAGCTCCTTCTGGCAGGCGGTCTACCGGGTATTATGGATTATCCATGCTATGGATTTATGTGGGATCCTTAGGGTGTACAAAGGTAGTATAATACTCACATTTGCATTCTTGTAATCCCAAGAGTACCAGTCCCTAGTCTCCCTGGCAGCAGGCATGGTGTGAACTGTAGTAGTCTATGCTAGGCAGTTCCTTCTTTACTGGATAATCACCCTTGCATTGGAGTGATCTTCCTAGAGCCAAATACACTAGCTCTGTAGCCACATTCTTCTGTTGGTGCAGTGCAAAGCAACCACACCAGAAAGTCTGGCCCATTTTCTGACTAAACAAATATACACATATAGTCCAGTCCTGAGGTCAGAGAAGGTATGTCTACACTGCAATTAAAACTCCACAACTGGCCCAAGTCAGCTGGCACAGGCCAGCTGTGGGTTTTTAACTGCAATGTAAACATACCCTGACAGATTTTTCCATATGGGGATTTCAGGATCTAGCTCTATCACAGAGTGCTTCACTACCTCATTGTCAGTGTATGGCTGCTGCCTCACATTCCACCTTTCCATACAATCATACACACACACCACATTTTAAATTTCAAACCAAAGTCTCCACAGGTGGGTGTCATTTATCTTGCAAAGGAGATGTTCTCATTTTGAGGCTCCTTCCCCTCAGATCAGTCAGTTCCCAGAGTCTCAAGCCTTCCCCTCAGGTTTCCCAAACCTTTCCACAAAGTCAGTAGATCTTCTTGCCTGTATCCAACTGCACCCAACAGTTCCTCAAGCTCCACCGCAGCTAGGAGAGCTCTCCACAGTTTCACTCAGATGGTCCCAGGCCCACTCACTGATTCCCAACCATACCCTCTTAGGCAGGGTTTCTCAAACAGGGATCACCGCTTGTGTAGGAAAAGCCCCTGGCAGGCTGGGCCAGTGTGTTTACCTGCCTCGTCCACAGGTCCGGCCGATTGCGGCTCCCACTGGCCACAGAGCGCTGCTCCGGGCCAATGGGAGCTGCTGGAAGTGGCGGTCAGTATGACCCTTGGCCCGCGCTGCTTCCAGCAGCTCCCATTGGCCCGGAGCAGCGAACCATGACCAGTGGGAGCCGCAATTGGCCGGACCTGCGGACGGGACAGATAAACACACCGGCCTGGGCCGCCAGGGGCTTTCCCTAAACAAGCGGCGACCCCAGTTTGAGAAACCCTGCTCTTAGGATCCTTTGGCCTGCCCTTATCTGGAGGGACCTAATAGTTGAGTCCTACTGGCTCTCAGGCAGGTCATTCACAGATTAAGCAACAGCACCTGCCTTTTACTTTTTGCTTTGCACTCAGCCTGGTCACACGATCATACTGGAATACTGAGCCCACACTTCTAAAGAGATGTTGACAAATTCAAAAGAATTCAGAGAAGAGTCCGGAGACTGATTAAAGGCTTTGAAAACATGCCTTATAGGGAAAGACTCAAGAAGTGCAATCTCTTAATCCTAACAAAGAAAAAATTAAGGTGTGCCTTGATGATGATCTATCTGCATGAGGAACAGAAATTTGATAATAGAGGGCTCTTCAATCTAGTAAACAAAGGTATAACAAGACCTGATGACTTGGAGTTGAAGCCATAAAATTTAGACTAGAAATAAGGTGCAAATTTTAAACAGTGAGGTTAATTAACCATTGGAAGCACTTACCAAAGGCTGTTTTGGATTCTCCCTCACTATCAGGTTAAAATGTATCTGCATTTTTAAAACTACGTATGCATGTATTTATACATTAGTCAAAAGAGTGTTAATCACTACTAAAAGAATGATATTTCCTATCATAATAAAATATAACTTCTCTAAGCTCTGCCCTGGTTTCTTACATATACATAGGGAGACAATTACAAAACCTCATGGGTGATGATTCCTCCCAACATCCCACAACCAGCACCTGGGGATAGCTTCGCCTGCTGTGCTTTAATTATAAGAAAGTGAATGTCAATAAAGTTTGTTGGAGAAGCAGAGCATATAATGGGTAAAAGCCCCTCCAATCTCAAAGCAGCAGGGGAAGGGTGTGCTGAAACCATGGAAGAAATGAGGGATGCATGAAGAGTTTCCACACCTAAATAATATTGCTTCCTTGGAATTAATGGAAAGAGAATAAGATGAAACAGGAATTTAAGAAAAATCTGAGGTTAGGAGTCTAGACTGACTGAACACATGTAGATTTAATTTCAGGGTAAATTGGGTTCTGAAACAGAATATTTAAAATAGAGGAAGGGTCCATATTTGAAAAATTGCATAATATTCCCTCACAATAATATTTGTAAGTTACATAGATTGAGGCAGGGTGTAAACTGTGACAGGTTTGTATTTATAATATAAAGACCAAATAAAAGAACTATTAATATATTCTAATCAATTTCCTCCTTTTTTGTGCATTAGGAGTTTGAGACAAATTGCATAACAATGTGTTCTATTGTTGAGTAATTTCAGGTCAACTTTACAGATGCAATTAGCAACTAAACTGCCCAGGAGTTCTACAGAGAAGTATGGAACAATAGCACAATCAGGAAATTCATCAACTGGAAATTTTCATTTTCCAAAATTTTTTTGATATTTTATAGAGAAATTCCATTTTAATGTATAGAGAAATAGAATTGATACCCACATAAAATTAATGCCTGCAGATGTTTCTGTTGAAAGTGGGAGAACTCTACAGTTAAGAAAGTACTGAATGCCTCTAGTAGCAAGAATGAGAGAGACATTCTGCAAATAAATGATTAATCATTTTTGAAAATTTCTTTATTTTTAAGTTCCATGATGGCCAGCTCCTGGTGCTGCTCTGATATTTTAGAAAACAGCACAGGGCATGATTTTGTCAAGTATATTTTGTTCATTATTTCACAGTGTACAAATATTACTATAAAAGAAGATCTTTTCTAAACCATGGCATAAAATCAGAGGTGGGGCTTGATGTGGGTCTGCAAATTTACCTTAATTGAGCTCAACTGTGAGAAAGTTTTATATAGTGTCACAATAACATATAACAATAAATGTTGATGAGGAAAAGATGCAAAAGAGGCTGAAAGACTGAATTAGTACAAACAAAAAGGCCTACTGAAATCATTCAAGGACTGTTAACATCATGGGGACTGGAAATCAATGGACCAACACTGGTCATGCATATGTCCTGTTTACATGTGGGATCAGTTGCTTTCTTTAAAGTGAAAGGGGATCCTTCAGCATTTCATTTTCCTCACATTCTATTTCACGGGCTGGCTTGCTTATACCCTGCAAATATTCATTCCTTGAACTGGAGGTGTGTCAGTTTTCTTAATGTATGGCGTAGACAAAATATCCTTTGAACAAAAGTGCATATCTAACCTGTTCTAGTAGTAAAACTTGGGGTGAGGGATGTCATTTTAATTTATTATGTTCCAAGAGTGAAACCTGGATCTACTTACTATTTGAAGTTAATCAAAATCCAGTACTTATGGAATCCAGTACTTACAGTTAGAACTATTTTAATCCAATATGTCTACCTAATATTAAACAAAATTAAATATCCAATTCAAGTAGTTAATTGATTACAGTTACTAGCAGTAATCATGCCGACGGTATTCTAGTAGATGCCTTGCCACACGGATATAGACATGGGCGGTTGTCTAGGGAATGGATACTGCCATATAGCAGATTTTTAGACATGGTTGTATTCAATATTGCCTGTGGAATGCTCCCTCAGTAACCAAATAATGCCAATGAAAATTGTACATGTAATGGTCTCCATCAACTGGATTTTTCAACAATATTATCCGTGGAGCATCCTGTTATACAAGAGCTAATACCAGTGAATACCTTCCATATCCATGACTGGAGCATCAAGTTTATAAGGTCTGGTCACACCACTCTTATCTCTCCAGAAGTTTTCAGTACTTTAGCTCTTGTACCTTTGTTTTAAATGCCCTTACGACTCTGTTTAGCACAATGGAGCTCACTAGCATTGCAGCTATGAAATGAAACAATCTATAAAATTCCATGACAGTCCCATCATGCCATCATTGCATGTGTACAAGTTCTGAAGTACCTAACTGCTCAGAATCTTTTCTAGTTTTTCTTTTCATATGCCAACAGACAGGAACAGTACTCCCAGGCCTATCGTGTCATAGTCTGGAAGCTTTGCAGTCCATAGCAAAAGTTAAATAAGAAAAGGTACAAGCTGCACCTTTAGTACGTGTTGGCTCAGCAGGTAGGCTCCTCTTTCCCCAGAGAAGCTACTGCACTGTGCCTTCTCAGGAGTTCCCAGAGCAGGATCTTCTCCCTGCCTTTTTAGCCCCCTTCTGAACTTTCTGGCTTCCTTTTAAGTTCCACCTCCATCTGGAGCATGATCTTCATGTGCAGCTGGATGAGGTCATCTTTAACCCCTTCAACACCAGTGCTTGGTTTATACACCTCATCACACCAAGAAAATATTTAATGTAGCTGATCAGTCAAACATTCACAATGTCTTATTTTATGATTTCTTATTCTTCATATTTTACATGCACCAAAAAAGTTAACTTTAAATGTTGGCTAAAAGCTGAAAATTATGTACTAAATTCAGATGTGATTTAAAGAATACCTATTTTATATCTATTATACATTCTGTGTATTAGAAATAAAATATACACTATCAACACTTTTATTAGTACATAATCATGTAGATATGTTCTGATTATAATGGTTTTTATTTAAAAATGCTTTTTTTCACATTATGGGATCCTCTACTAGTAATATTTAAATACTATTCTTTCACTTATTTTTATAAAACCATACACATTTTCCTTCATCATCCCAACTGTCTCCATCAGCAGGCGATAAGACTTTCCCCCTAGCAAACAAGCCTAGAGGCAAACATTTACTGTAGCTCCCATTTTTGTTTTAATTTTTGATACACAAAGAGAACAGGTTTTATTTTCTGTATGCTTGACAAGACTCTGTGACTGTTGGTGAAGTTTTTGTGATTTTGGTTTGCTCTGTCCCTGGTGAATGCTGCTGCCACATTTTAACTTGAACTCTTGGTCACCTGGTACATGACCTCTCACCTCATGACCTCATTTCCAATAGGTCTTTAAACTAGGGGATTCAAGACTGTGGCACAAAGACAGTTACTTAAGGAAGTGGGCCACTGTTTCAGTCAATGTCCTCTTACATCCCTGACACTTTTCACTAAAATATTTAACCTTCAACACTAGAGGAGATGACATTACTTTTTTTTACGGTTTTGAGATTATGACCTTTTCTATCATGGTGCTTTGCTCACTTTCCATTCTGCAGAAAAAGAATAGCTGTAAAATATTTCAACATATAAAGAAAATAATTTAATGACTAACAAAAACAAAGAATCGTATGCAGTTTTTAAATAATTAATTATGATACAATAGTAGTCTTTTTTTTTAACCAAGTATCCTTACAAATCTATTGCAAGTCTTGTATAAAGGACTGTTCAATAAGATCAGAAATGCATTTTATAAAATCATTTAAAAATAAGCACTGTAATTAGACCTTTATCATTACAAATTAATCCCAATAATGTATTAGTTGTAAACAAACACTTCTTCTATATACTTCTAGTGACAAATCGATATGAAGTAATATAGAATATGCAGAAATACTGGTGTAGGATGATCCATTTAATTATAAATGCTTATTTTTCACCCAAAATGCAAGACCCTGTATCCCAGATTTCAAACTCCCACATAACAGATGGAATTTGAAATTTTAAAGTATTAACTATATATTTCCCATATGCTGAAACATGTTTGCCGCATGCCCACTAGTAAAAGAACAGCAAATATGTGCTGTCATGAGGAAAACCCCGATTTGGAGTAGACAAGATGCTCCAGGCTGATGAAAGAGTGAAACTGCAAAGGTAACATGCTTATATCATGGGGATACTTACCTATTCACTTCTATAGCATCCCTGCGGAGCTAAAATATGGAGTTTCACTGCCTCAGCACTGAAAGACACACTGCAAGCTAGAGCTAAGATTAAAGACTGAGGAATGAAAACTGCTAATAGAGGGTGAGGTGCACTAAAAATGAGCAAATAATAAATGGACAGGAAACATCAATGTGTTCCTTTAGACCCATTCTAATATCTTAACTGACTACCTTTAGAAAGAAGTCCCAAAGCAAGATAATTTAACTTATGAATGGGAGAGGCTAGGAGGACATATACTGTATCAGTTGATTTTTAAAAATAAGGGAGCCAATTTTATCCTGCATGCAACTCTTCTAACTTCAACAAGGCTACAGATTAATTGGGCCCAAAGAATATAGAAATTATGATACTGATATTCTTTCTTAGCATCTAGGACTATTCAGTCATCTTCCTGTATGTTATCATTCTGATGTGTTTAAAAGCCATGAGTGCAACCAGAAATTCTTTTCTGAGCAACATGAGTGTGTGAAAAATAAAGGATTTGCATTTAAAATTTTTAAAATGAATTTGCAATTCTACATGCAGCATAAAAAGATTTGTATAATTAATTTTAAAACGTGTTGAAAGGCTTTTTCATGGTCAGCAACTAAATGGAACATTGTGTGTTACAGTTCAAAGGTGAAAGTGTGAGGGAGAACTCACTCTGTCAAACCTCTGGGCAAAGGAATACAGAATAGTTTCCGGGGATGTTGAATACAATCTCTTGAGAATGATTTGCTATCCTGGGAATGATGTATTCCTGTAAGTCAGTCAAAGAATCTTCTTTCTAAATATTATTTTAACTATTTATTTTAATATAACTATCCCAAGCTCTAGCTGCTTGTACAAAATATTAAAACATTACAAATCGATATCAGAGTTAGAGCGGATTGAAGTTTTCCAAGGAAATTTTTTCTGTCAAAACCAAAATGGTTCATGAAAACATATTGATGAACATTTTGTCAAGAAGATTTCTCAAGTCCAGGCTTTCATTTTTGCTCAGAATGAGAGAGTCAGAGCAGAATTTTTCACACCAAAGCCCCAGGGACTTGAATCTAGGACTCCCACAGCCCAGGCCAGGGCCCTACACACCAGGCAAGTAAGTGTGTGTGTGTCATTCACTCTTCTCCCCACCCAATCCTATCTCACAAAAGATTCTGAAAGGCCTCATTTTCATTCCAATGTGAAACAAAATCAAATTTCAAAACTTCAAAATGTTTTACAAACTGGAATTGTTGTTTGCTGGCCAGCCCTAATAAAAGTATATAAACTTAACCACTCTCTATACAAACCACTCACATTTCTAACAATAGACTATCCTTGAAATCAATTCATTATAAGATGATAACTTCCCCCTACCCAATCAGTCCTTCCAAATCCCTCATCCCACCTGTTCTGGAGCATCCTAAGAATCCTATTAGGGTCACCAAATGCAGATTCTGAGCTCCAGATTCTATAACCTCTCATGGAAAATGCCCTGCCTCCAGCACCTTTTTAAAACAGGGAACTATTAGCTAAAGTCTCTCTACTGGTCACAACTGTAGGGGTATCACAGGTAGCCAGATTGCAACCCATGTAGGACCTTTATAGGTCAAAACCAACACTCCACCTGGAGATTAACCAGACTGTTGAGCACAGGTGTAATGGGTATTTTTATGCATTCTACACTAGTTTAAGTTTCTGAATAGTCCCAAGAAGTAGCCCCATGCACAGCACACTGCAAGAGTCTAATTCTAACATGTCAACGGTATACAAAACTTGTGTGGTACGCATTCAGGAGAAAATTTTACACCCTTCTTACTGAGCACAGATTTAAAGAGCAATATTGGTTACAGCTATGGCTGAGTAGTCACTGTGACAGGCTCAGGCCAGATGGCTACAGGAGAATGTTAGAAGGCAGATATATTAGTCCCAGATTAAGTAGATCCCTTTTCCCTGGGTAAGGTAACAGGGGCAGTTCTAGAACAAGCAGGAACTTGCTAGAATCAATTAGGACAGGCTGGCTAATCAGGGCACCTGAGTTAAAAAAGACCTCACTACAGTTTGTAGCGTGTATGCAAGGAGCTAGGAGCAAGAGGCACTAGGAGCCGAGAGAGAGCAGGCATATTGCTGGCGGACTGAGGAGTACAAGCATTATCAGACACCAGGAGAAAGGTCCTGTGGTGAGGATAAAGAAGGTGTTGGGAGGAGGCCATGGGGAAGTAGCCCAGGGAGTTGTAGCTGTCGCGCAGCTGTACCAGGAGGCAATCTAGACAGCTGCAGTCCACAGGGCCCTGGGCTGGAACCCGGAGTAGAGGGCGGGCCTGGGTTCCCCCTAAACCTCCCAACTCCTGATTAGACACAGGAGGAATTGACCTGGACTGTGGCTTCTACCAGAGGGTTTCCTGACCCACATGGTGAATCTCTGAGGCAAGCAAATCTGCCAATAAGCACAGGACCCACCAAGGTAGAGGAGAAACTTTGTCACAACTGGTGTTAGGAGTGGGATTTGGTATGCACAGTGTGGCGGAAGGAGGGTGATTTAAAAAAAATATTTTTTTTCCCACCACAATGGATGACATAGTGCGGGCACTGATACAAGCCACAGTGGCCCAGCAGGAGGCTACCCATGTCCAGGCAGCTGCCCAACAGGAGGCAGTGCGGCTGCAGCAAGAGACTAATCGCCTGCTGAAGGACCAGGCTGTTCAGGACAGAGCTATGTTGCGGGAACTGGTAAACCAGGTAAAGACTCTTACCGAGCTGAACCGCAGCCATGATGGGACACAGATCATACGGGCCAGCCATTGGCTGCAGAAAATGATGCAGGAGGATGATGTAGAGGCATACCTTCTGGCCTTTGAGAGGACAGCCCTACAGGAGGCCTGGCCTTGAGATCAGCGGTCTGGCATCCTTGCCCCATTCCTGTGTGGGGAGGCCCAGAAGGCCTACCATGATCTGCCTGAAGAAGCTGCAGCAGACTACCCCCAGCTGAAAGCAGAGATCCTGGCCAGATCTGGGGTAACGACTGCAATGCAGGCCCAGCGGTATCACGAGTGGAGGTAGCAGGAAGACAAAACCCCATGGTCCCAATTGTAGACCTCATCCATCTCACATGAAAGTGGTTGCGAACGGAGTCCCGGAGTCCAGAAGAGAAACTAGAGGTTCTGGTCATCGCCCGATACATGAGGGGACTACCGCCAGACCTTTGCACCTAGGTAAATCCACCGCCTATGATGAGGTTGTCACACTGGTAGAGAGGCGAAGGACGGCGAGGGAGCTGACCCGACCAGTTAAGGAAGAGGCACCCTGGGTTAAACTAGCAGCACCAAGCCCTAGAGCTTGGGTGACTGGGCCACCAGGAGGGCCCAGGTGGAGAAAGAGAAGTGCTGAAGGCCCACCAGAGGCCACAAAGAGTCAGAGCACTGAGGGGGAAGAAAATTGTGATGTTAGACTGCCGGAACCAAGAGACTGGGGAATGCCTAGGGCTCCATACAGATGTTATGCCTGTAGGGAGTGGGGACACATAGCTGCACAGTGTCCCAATGCTGAGGGACCTATGCAGTGTAACCTGGGGAACTGGGCAGACCCACGCTCCCTAATCCACCTTGTAGGGGTCTCACTAACCCCACATATGTATACCAGACCAGTGAAACTAAATGGGGTAGAGACCACAGCACTGGTTGATTTGGGGAGTGCTATCACGCTTATCTCAGGGAAGCTCATGAAGTGTAGTCAGCTGCTGCAGGCTAAACGTAAGGGGATAACATGTGTCCATGGGACAGTTAGTTACTACCCCACCATCCCAGTAAAAATCAAGATCCAAGGGAACACTACTGAGGTAGCAGCAGGTGTAGTCCCTAAACTCCCATCCCTGGTGCTCATAGGGAGGGACTTCCCAGGGTTTGGAGACTTAATCCCAGTAGGGGAATTGGAGAAAGATGGGAACCCTGAAATTAGTGAGGCATCCACAGCAGACTGTCAACCCTCAGTCTTTTCTGAAATATCCCCAGATTTGTTCTCAACTCCCAGACAGGGTAGAAAGACAAAAATGGAAAGAAGGGCAGCTAAGGCCTTGGGAACCCGAATACTGACCCAAAGCCAGAGGGTCGCTCTCGTAGGTAGGCTGACCCTTGAGCAGCTGAAAAGGAGGCCGTCCAGGAGGGGAGAAGCACACTTGTCTGTCCCGCACCCTAACGCCTCTGAACCAGTAGAGACAACAGAGACTGGGCCCCTAGATCTCGGGCAGATTAGCCCCAGGAGAGGAAATTTTGGACAGGACCAGGCAGAAGATCCAAGGTATGACAACATCAGGAAGGAGGTGACTGAAATAGATGGGGTCCCCGTGGAAGGGAAAACTCAGGGACCAGGACCCTAGTTCATAATGAAGAAGGATCTCTTATACTGGGGTGCACCAGTACAGGGGCAGAAGGTACAGCAGATCCTAGAACCTCAAAAACACCAGAAGGTATTAAGTCTTGCCCATAGTCATCTTTTTGGGGGGGCATTTAGGGGTAGAGAAGACCTTGGCACGGGTCCTACGACGGTTCTTCTGGCCCGGAGTACATGAAGAAGTGCGGAGGTACTGTGCATCCTGCCTGGAGTGTCAGCTGCACAGTCCCCATCCCCACGTGAGGGCACCTTTAGTACCCCTTCCCATCATAGAGGTCCCCTTCAAGCGAATAGCCATGGACCTAGTGGGGACCCTGGAGAAGACGGCTCAGGGCCACCAATATACACTTGTTGTTTTGGACTATGCTACTCGCTACCCAGAAGCCATCCCCCTGCGGAACACAGCCTCTAAAACAATAGCCAAAGAGCTGGTGGGGATCTTTGCCCGAGTAGGGCTCCCAAAGGAGATATTAACAGACCAAGGAACCCCATTTATGTCGAAGTTAATGAAGGACCTCTGTACGCTGCTCATATACATACCCTGAGAACTTCAGTCTACCATCCGCAGACTGAGGGGTTGGTAGAAAGGTTTAACCGAACCCTTAAGGCTATGATAAGGAAAGTGGTAAGTCGGGACGGGAAAGAATGGGACACTCTACTCCCTTACTTTATGTTTGCTATCCAGGAGGTACCTCAGGCCTCAACTGGGTTTTCCCCCTTCGAGTTATTATACGGGTGTCACCCCCGTGGCATATTAGATATCACCAAAGAGATCTGGGAAGAGGAACCCAATGAGGGGAAAAATATAATAGATTGCAGATGCGAGACCAGATAGCCTAGGTCACCCCTATTGTACGGGAACATTTGGAAAAGGCACAGGAAGCCTAGTGAACCCATTACAACCATCAGGCAAAAGTCCGACAGTTCCAACCAGAGGATCAGGTGATGATGTTGGTACCCATGGCAGAAAGCAAGCTTCTGGCCCAATGGCAGGGGCCCTATGAGATGGTTGAACCCATGGGGGAAGTAACCTACAAGGTGCGGCAGTCAGGATGCCAGAAACAAGAACAGATTTATCACATTAACCTCTTGAAACCTTGGCACCAGCAAAAGGCATGTGTGGTGGCCCAAGATGCCCCAATCCAGGGAAATAACCTACATGAGCAGATCAGAATATCCCCTGATCTGACACCGACCCAGAAAAAGGAGGTAACTGAGATGATCAACTGGTACCAGGACGTGTTTTCAACCAAACCAGGCCAGACCACCAAAGCATATCACCACATTATCACAGACCCTGGGGCAAAGGTAACTTTAAGGCCCTACTGGCTCCCAGCGGCAAAAAGGGAGGAGATCAAGGCAGAGGTAAAAAGAATGTTGGAACTAGGAGTCATAGAAGAATCCCACTGTCAATGGTCGAGTGTTGGTGCCCAAACCCAATGGCACCACTAGATTTTGTAATGACTTTCACTGGCTGAACAAGATATCCAAATTTGATGCATACCCCATTCCCCACATTGATGAGTTAGTTGACTGCCTGGGCAATGCCTGATTTTTGACAACACTTAATTTAACAAAGGGATACTGGCAGATTCCCCTTGTCAAAGATGCAAAAGAAAAGACTGCATTCTCTACACCAGAGAGTCTGTTTCAATATACTGTTCTTCCTTTTGGACTGCATGGGGCACCTGCCACCTTTCAGCATCTAATGGACAAGCTTCTGCGGCCCCATAACAGTTATGCAGCTGCGTATCTGGATGACGTAATTATCCATACCCCTGACCAGGAGACCCACTTGGAAAAGGTGGAAGCGGTTTTGGACACGCTAAGACAGGCCGGCCTCACAGCCAACCCAGCCAAGTGTGCTATAGGGCTAGCTGTGGCTAAATACCTTGGTTACATTGTAACATTGTAGGAAGGGGCATGGTCAAGCCCCAACTAAACAAACTAGAGGCTATCCAAAATTGGCCCCGGCCGAATCGGAAAAATCAAGTCCAGGCATTCCTGGGTGTGGTGGGGTACTACCAGTGATTTATTCCCCATTTCGCTACCAGAGCAAGTCCCCTGACAGATCTGATAAAAGCCCAGGGTCCAGACATGGTGAAGTGGACTGATGCTGCGGAGAAAGCATTCACGGATCTACGGACAGCCCTCTGCAGTAACCCCGTGCTTATAGCCCTGGACTTCAACAAAGAATTCATTTTACAAACAGATGCATCTGAAGTAGGACTGGGAGCTGTCCTATCACAGATGGTTGGAGACGAAGAACACCCAATCCTCTACCTCAGCAGGAAACTCCTCCCAAGAGAGCAGAAGTATGCTGTGGTTGAGAGAGAGTGCCTAGCTGTGAAATGGGCCATGGAAACACTAGGTTATTACCTTCTGGGATGACAGTTTACCCTTGCGACCGACCATGCACCCCTCCAGTGGATGCAGCGAAATAAAGAGAACACAAGGGTGACCAGATGGTTCCTGTCCCTACAACCTTTTCAATTTACCATACAACACCGGGCTGGAAACCACCATGGCAATGCAGATGGCTTGTCACGGGTACACTGCCTGACGTCCCAAGTTGCCCAACCTCGTGGTGTTGAGCGGGGGCAGGATATGTGACAGGGTCAGGCCAGATGGCTACAGGAGAGTGTTAGAAGGTCGATATATTAGTCCCAGATTAAGTAGATCCCTTTTCCCTGGATAAGGTAACAGGGGCAGTTCCAGAACAAGCAGGAACTTGCTAGAATCAATTAGGACAGGCTGGCTAATCAGGGCACCTGAGTTAAAAAGGACCTCACTTCAGTTTGTAGCATGCATGCGAGGAGCTGGGAGCAAGAGGCACTAGGAGCTGAGAGTGAGAAGGTGAATTGCTGGCGGACTGAGGAGTACAAGCATTATCAGACACCAGGAGAAAGGTCCTGTGGTGAGGCTAAAGAAGGTGTTGGGAGGAGGCCATGGGAAGTAGCCCAGGGAGTTGTAGCTGTCATGCAGCTGTTACAGGAGGCACTCTAGACAGCTGCAGTCCACAGGGCCCTGGGCTGGAACCCGGAGTAGAGGGTGGGCCTGGGTTCCCCCCAAACCTCCCAACTCCTGATCAGACACAGGAGTGAATTGACCTGGACTGTGGCTTCTACCAGAGGGAAAGATCTCTGGGCTGTTACCTGACCCACATGGTGAATCTCTGAGGCGAGCAAATCTGCCAATAAGCACAGGACCCACCAAGGTAGAGGAGGAACTTTGTCACACCAGCAACAGCTGAGGATTTAACACGTTCCCCAAACTGTGAACCTTAGTAACAAGCAGCAGGTGTACTCCCTAAGTCAAAGAGGCTTATAAAGCCTCACCATTTCTCCTAGCTGCTGGTTATGTCTTTAAGAGAAGAAACCATGCTGGATAGCATACTAAGAAAGGAAAACATATTTAGGGAATGGTAATTAAAAGTCAATTCATTATGTTCCTCCACCCTGCTCAGAATTAGCAATATGCACCCAAAATGCAGGTAACTAAAGACTAATTGGCAAGCTATTTTCATGTGCAAATATCATGGCACTACCTAGGTTACCTTTATCATCTTTGCACAAGTCCATTTTCAATGCTACAGCAAGGACACTTATAGGTTACTAGAACTATGAACTTCTTAGTATATGTGGAAAGTCCTTCAGGTGGCACATGACCAGGATTCATCACCAAATTTGGTCTGCTAGTTGGAGCATTAGCTTCCCCAGTTTGGGCCAGGTCCTAACGGGGAGTGCAACATGAAGACTGATCCATGCCCTCCAGTACCAAGAACTGATCTGATTCATTGGAAATTTCATTCAAACAAATGCAATGGTAGACACATGCACCAATGATTTAAAAGACTGTAGACTTCCTCCTGCAGAGTCTGGATTGCCACAAAGCCAATGCAGGACAGCCTTAAAGCAAAAGTCAATATTATCTGAAGACTGTTGAGTGGGCTATCTGAAATGAGTTGGTGGCTATTCAGTCAGTAATGGAGAGAACAATATCCCAACTGGAAGTAACTGGCATCCTTAGCAGAAAGGCAAAGAAACAACTCATTTTATTATACATAAAGGTCCCTGTCAGAATCAGGATCTCATATTATTAGGTGCTGCACAAACATGGCACAGATCCTGTCCTGACAAATTTACAGTTAAGCTGAATTACCTTTCTCACTGCACAGATGGCCCCTTTAGGTCAGATTTGAGCTACATCGGTGGAACAGTCTGGTTTTGCAGCTTTCCTTGAAATACTTTCTGTGCTGCAAACAGGTATCTTGTGTTTCCAAGGCTGTCAACCTGACACTTTCTGTGATCATTAAATTAAATAACTTTTTAAAATTTAAAACAAAACAATAAATATTGGCATTAGAATAATGAAAAACATAGGAGATGTTATTTGAGTTTATAACGGGGTTAGCATTAAAAGTTTTAAGTTCTTAAACCTAACTCCATTCCTAAACTGCGCCTTTTCCATTATTTAAATAATCAGTCTGAGTTTGTAACTATAAATTTGTTCCAAATATCTTCAAACTTAATAATTGTGCATCACTTCCAAACATGTAATAGTAGTTTAAGATATCTGTCATAATAGAGAGCTTGCTAAAAGATCACAATAGGAATTCCATCATAAAAGAATAACCAATGCCAATAAAGACCTTCAACCAACCTAAGAAAAAACAAATAAATGAACAGTATCAGTCAAAATTTGCTCTAGGTAGTCATGCTCTTTATATACTGCATACACCTTCATATGTTTCAGTATCAAATATTAACTTATGGAAGAAGTCTGGGAAACCCAGTACTTGTGAAGGTCATCCTTTTTTTATGAAAGGGAAAATGGATGAGGTGATATGTTTGTATTGGACCAACTTTTGTTGGTGAAAAAGACAAACTTTCAAGCTCCTCTCTGCTTTTCTTCATTTTCATGACCAAAAAATGCAGTTTCAACTCCACTTGAAATAGGTAAACTAAATCAAATTAAATAGTTAAAGCAGAGCTTTACCAATAGCTACCTGTTGGTGGTAGTGTTTTGTTTTGCTTTCCCCTGATTTTTTGTTAAAAGTTAAGATGGGTAAATTTGTGTGTTTATTATTACTGGAAGCTGAAAACACACTAACTGATTAAAGAAAAAGTTGTAAAAGAAACTTGCTGTTCATTAAAACATTTTGAATACAAGAATTCATCCCCTTTAATATTTACTTTGGGAAGAAAATTTACATCTGGAAAACCACTATGTTTGCAACAAGGAAAATGGTTGTCTTTATGCATTTTTCTTAAATACATAATGTAGTTAAATGGTTTTAAATAGTAATTAATAAACCTATTACAAGATAAATATACTCATGAGTTGTGGAGCATCTGAGTAGCAAGAGTAAATAGATTTTTTTTCCTGGTTTAAGGAGATGAAAAGCATTGTCTCAATGTTGTATTCAGAGTAGTTGTATCCATGTGGGTGTCAGGATATAACAGAGACAAGATGGGTGAGGTAATATCTTTTATTAGACCAACCTCTGTTGGTGAGAGAAACAAGCTTGTGAGCCACACAGAGATCTTCTTTCCCAGACCTGAAGAAGAGCTCTATGTGGCCAGGCTTGTCTCTCTCACCAACAGAAGTTGCTCCAATAAAAGATATTACCTCACCCATCTTGTCTCTCTTATTGTCTCCAGTCATATAGATGAATTTTACTAAAGCATGACAGTAATCATATGGTAAAGTCTCAAGGATCGATCCCTTTTAGTTCTACCCACTACTGTTTTCTTTGCAGATGAAGAACAAGTAACTTGACGTTTTCTAAAACTTTCCATACCGATGCATACTTCATTTATCCTACCGATCACAAACTCCAAAACAGAACCACAGTCTAAACAGGTAAAGAAAATGCTCTTTAGGTTGGAGGTGTTCTAAAGAACAGAGACAGATTAAATAGAATCTAATCCATAAAGAAGTAATATTGTATCTAGAGTCTTATCACCATTTATCCAGAAAATATAACACAAACTTCTCGTCAAAACAATGAGTGCTTCTAGTTCTGCACAGACTCCTTCTCCTCACCGGCATGCAACTAGTTCAAAGGTAAAGAAAATAGGTAGAGGGCAACAGAAGAAGGTAAGTAGCAGGAGTGCGCAAATCCTGGGTACCAATTATCAGGATGATTTTTTCTTCTACCTTCCCATGGTTTCATATAATGGTTATTAAGCACAAATAATGACCATATCTACTCTCAGGGCACGTTTGTGTTACACATGATAATACAGTAACTAATACGTTGCCATAATGCAATGGTTCCACTTTCTTTTTACGATCGTTTCAGGTATTTTTTTCTTAAGCTTGTTGATTAATAAAACAGTTTGGTTGCACTGGAGGACTGAGAATATTTGAAGCGAGAGGCTGTTGAAAATGGTGTGATACAGCAGGTTCCTTGTATGCCACCATTATGCTCCTGTGGGCTAAACAATATGGGGGCTAGTAAAATGTTAATGATTAACCATATGGTAAATTCCACTAGTTGATTATTCAAGCAGGTCAATATTGGTAAAAACAGTTTTAGTCTGTGTGCATCCCCATAAAACTTCAATTGCTCTTTTTGATGTAATCGTGCAATGCAACGACCCAACTTACATTCCTAGAAATGTCTCCTAATGCTTTTATTTAAAGTGTCTAGCGGTAACTTCGGATAACTGTGTGCCCAGTGCAAACCTGCTGAGATAAGACATTTTCTGCGCGGATTATGTAAGCGTAATCAAACCATCAGTGCAGATGTGTGAAAATGGGGAACAGTTAACACGCGTGTTACATCAATAAATGCTATTATTCCGCAAACGTTGTCCTTAAATTGAAGCGTTCATCCGTCAGCTCCTTGTAGCAGGATAAACTCGGTGGGGAAGCAGCATGCCAAGGCCGTGTGACCGAGACAGATATTCTGTAACTAGTGTTCAAAACAAGTTTAGAGCACAGCATTGAAACAAGTCCGGCTGAGAAATCTACCCAAGGGAACGAGATGTAGAGGCTCGACTGACGTGTCGAGCTTTACTCCTCTTGGGGGAAGAAGACCAGACTTCCTCCGTTTCTATTAATTTTAGACCGTTTTTAAAGTCTCTACCTGTGGTGCTGAAGGATTTTGCAATGTGTTTCAGCGAGCCATTTAAAAGCTCACCCTCTTCCTCATTCAAAGGGTCACCTCTAGAGACAGAGCTGGGAATGGCCGAATACTGCTGGCCCTAGACCCAAGAGACGGCCAACCAGATTGGCCCCTGCGGTCTGAATGGAAACTTGTGAACGGGCATTTCCTGCAGGCTAAGTCACGCCCTTTGCCCTACTTGCTGCTCTCTGCTGTGCATCTACTCTGTGCCTCTTGTATGCTCCCCGGCCGATCTTCCATTGCCTATGCTAAGCGCTGCTCATCAGAGCTCCCCCCTCGCTAATTCACAGCAGCCCGTTCTAATTGGGGAGAGTGGGAGAAAGTGTCTCCCCAGGGAAGTGGCACAAATCAGAGGCACAAGTCCTGCTGTCACAGCCCTCAAACCTGCTGTCCTGGTGCTGATCTCTCTCCCAGCTGACCCAGCTCAAGGGCGGGAATTGCAAGGCACTTCTCTCCCCTTACAGGGCAGGCTCCCCAAAACTTTTCTCGGGCGGTGTGTTGCCTTTCCTAACCTCCTGCCTCCCCACCCCCATTTCTGCCCAGTCCCCCTAGTCTCCTGCTCCCGCCTCCCTCCTGTTTAAAGGAGGGGGGGCGCTTGCGCACTGCTGCGCGCCGCACATCGCTTTGCCCCACAGAGCTTTCCCGAGATTGTCGTAGGGTAAGTAATGTATTAAATAGCACAGATCACACACACGCCTCAGCCCAGCTTTCCTCCACAATAAACACTATCCTCTTTCTGAGTTTGGGGCGTTCAGTAGGAAAACCTGTCTATTGCCTAATTACCCGTGAAAGGTAAGCGAATGGGTTTCCAAGTCCCATTACTCTGTGTGTGTGTGTGTGTGTGTGTGTGTGTGTGTGTGTGTGTGTGTGTGTGTGTGTGTGTGTGTGTGTGTGTGTGTGTCACCGCGGGATGGTTTGATTCTGCATAAATCACAGGGAAAGTTGCACTCTCAGTGTGACAAGATTGTGCGTGTGGATGGGTAAAAGGATACGTAAAATCCGAACTGCAAGGAGTGACTCTCGATGCATTCCTTGGGCTGCACTGCGTACAATTAGGCTGGGGCAGATTGATCAAAAAGGGCAGCAGAGTTATGCTACTTGCTGTCAATTTGCTACATACATCAAACAGGTTATACGGACATGTGTATATTATATCTCTTACCTCGCAGTTACTTTCCAGTCATTTTAAGTGCATATTTCTATGCGGGTGTCTTTGCACTGTTCGTCGTTTGCGCACTGTATGTTACCCACAATTACTTTGTTTAGATGATTTCAAAGGATAGGTGGGATCTAATGAATCAGCGGGTTTGAATCCTAACCGGGAATGCAGCTATGTTGATTAGTGGTTTCGGTTATTTAACCGAATAATCTGGCTTTTCCCCCCAATACAAAAGCAAAGAACACAGAGTCAAGTACTGAAGGGACTGAAACGCCAAGGTGCCTGAACTAAAACGCAAGAAGCAATTAAAACTCCTCCTTTCGGATTAACAACCAAAAATTGATCGATCTGTCAGGAATACTGTTGATTTATGAAAGGTGCTTATTTCCTTGGTATGGAGAATTTTATGTTCTCTAGGTGAAACTGAGTTCACCCAGCTCCAGAGTAGATTGATGTTTTAATAAAAATAAATAAAGGGAAAAAGCTAGCCTGGTCTTTGGGGACATCAACTCTCAAATCGCAGAGTTAGACTAACAAATCAAATTGCATTATCTTTACATTTCATATCTTTTAATCTAATGTCTAAAAATTGCAGGCAGTGCTAAAGCCTTTATTATTTTTAAAGTTTTAATATAGTGTTTAAAAGTTCAAATAACAAGTAATCAATGTTTCATAACCAAAATGGCACAAAGAAACATTCAAGTAATTTTTATAAGTGACTTTAAACAGCAATCAAAATATAAAAAGGGTGTTATGTGGAAAAACCCGGGTTTTGCCATTCCTGCTGTAAATGCAAATGAAAGTGTCCTGTAGATGGCACACCGTCCCCACTCTAGAGTTTAGCAAACTCCTTTCTCTGCTACGAGGGAAATTTTGTAGAGAGAAATGTCGATCTCAGCACTTGTTGTTTACCTAAACTAGAATGTATTTATTTCCCAACAACTACTAAATTGATTTAAAAATAAACTTCAAAAACAAGTTACATGTTTAGCAATCAGAGCTGAATTGAAAACTAACCGTTCAACTAGTCACCAAGTGTGTGATCTGTGCTTCTAGACAACCTTTACAGTGGCATTAGAAGTCCGTTTTGAAATGAAAGATACCAGAACAACACAAGATGATCATGTATACGCAAATAAATGGTCAGCCTAGCCTTGTGCAGCTGGACCTGCCTAACAGTTATAAGGACTGAAAGTTCAAGCGTTCTCATAAATCAGCTTTGTGGTAAAATGTATCTATCCACCACACAGGCTGGACAGCGCTGACAGAACTCAAACAGCAGACAAACGCTTGGACACGTTTTTCTTTGCAATGTAAATTTCAGCGGGACAAATTGCTTATTAATAGTCTAGAAGAGAAGCCAGTTTCTTTCTTTCTTCTTTTCTTTATCTGTTTTTATTTCTGCATGGCCCCCAGCTATGCTCTGGGCAACCTAACCGCCCAGCAGTTTTCTCTTCATTTCAATATCCCAAAGAAAATGCAAATCACCACAGTGTGGCCTTTTAAAAAAGTTAAATTAGCAACAGCTTTAAGTGACTCCATTAGTATGGAAAACATACAAATGTTTAATGTTGGAATAGCTTTCTTTTTTTAGCAGTATTTATTCTGGTCTGTACATTTAGCAAAGGTTCTGATTTAATAAAAAAAAATCTCATCTTGGAAGAACCCGGAGTAAAACGAGTAAGTGACATTTACCAAGGTAAACTGTCCAATAGCCATTAAATTGTATCTCTAATAGGCTTTGCAGAGAAAGACTGTCGTGCAACTTTGCAGATCATGGACCTGCTTTTAAGGTTTTAATTATTTAAAAGACAGTTATTGCTCACAAAGAAATTCTAAGTATATGAAAAGCTCTGGTGCTAAAAGAAGGGGACCCTTGTGCGCATTCTTTTTTAAGGGCAGGAGTACTATCTTCATTCTTTGACTTCCTGTCATATCACTTTAGTCCCCTACCAGTTTATTTCATTACTGGAGCTGGCTGAACTATCCATAGGGCCGGGCGTTTGCCCACTGCACGACTTCCTTTGTGTTGACGGAAAAGGAAATATACATCCTCCATAATGGTCTGAAACAGCTATTGGACATTTGGCTTTGGCTGCAAAGTAGTTGTTCGTAGCTGAAACTTTTGTTAACTTAGTGTAACATTAGCAACTGTCCAAAAATTAGGCTGCCAGGAGATGCAGGACTTTCATTTTGGAATTAAAGGAACACACTTTTTATTAAACATTATCATTGTGCCATGAAGATTTTACTGTATATTTGGGTATTGCAATCCCCTTTAGGTTAGAGCATGAGCGAGAGAAAATCCTAGCACATGAAAGGGTTAAGATTTATATTATTCAGGAGAGGTCTTATTAGGATGTAATCTAACTACTGCGTAATAAAAAGTGAGAAGTTTTGAGACACCTTTCTTGATTATACCTTTGGCGATACTTTAGGATTTACATTTAATTTGCATTTTGTTCTTAGTGAATATTGAAGTCTTGAGTGGAAGATTGAATTTTATTAGGACATCTGGACTGACAATATCAAATCAGACACCAACGTCCCAAAGCATGCTAAAATTTCAGAGTTAATTAGAACGAAGTGTGTTTAATTAAAGCCAATTATAATATCTAAAATTATCTGATCGATCCTTGTTTGTTCAGTTTGGGTCAGTGTATATTTTCATTGTAGCATAAAGGGGAACTGGTCGATATGCAAACTTCTTTTATGAAAGTTTTTTTTTTAGTTTACAAATAAATAGGTATATACGGTACAGTGCTCAAATGGTGAGAGTGACAAATGGTCATTAAAATAAATACAGATGAACTGCCTCTGTGCTATTTCTTTCAGGGTCATAGCAGTGTGTTAAACAAGGAAATGCTTCTCACTTCCTAAAACGCTGCGAAACTTTATTATAAGCACGAGTGAAACAATCTTTCCATTCTCAGCAAGATCCCTCCTAACCCGGCAGTTCTCATCTCCGTTTCTATATTTGATTTCTGTTTTTCAGTCTTCATTGTGACAAACAGTTTTAAAGGCTGCGGACCTCTGTGCCAATGTGTCTCCATACTGCGTTTGACTTGCAAGCAACGCACATGATTAGTTTTATCTTTAAAGAAAGCCCTCTTTCCTTGACACACAACCGCCACAGTCACCTACACAATGTAGCTGTAGAAAAAGTTTACGTTTAAAAAAAACGGAGTGGGTTTTTAAGTTTAAAAACGTTCGGGTTTCAGAGAATATAATCGTTGCACCAGAAGCCCACTTCTAAACGTTATTTGGTGTAAAATATATTTGCCTAGATTAACAGATTGTTTACTCATAAATAACGGTATTCTCATACTATGCACGTTATTTGCCAAATAAAATGACTTTTTATATATTTTGAAGTTAGTCGTAGTTCCATGGGAAGGTGTAAACTATGCTTTTAAAACCGAGCTAGGTACTTACAAAAAAAGTCATATTGCTGGCAAAAGTGTTTGTGCACTATAAGAAAATGTAAGAATATTACAATTACTTTATATATCTTGCTCGCACAGCCCTCTCAAGTGTCCCGTTTGTTGAATAGAGTTAAATGATCAGAAAGACCTATTAAAAAGAAAGCCAAAACTGCAGGCCAGTAAATATGAGGTTTTCTGAAACAGTGGTAGATAAACATATAATTTCATTATCCGTAATAAGACAATATGAAGTATGATATTTTTTTTCTTGCGATCTAGATCTGATTTGAGATGAAAATCTCTTCTCTCCACCCCAGGAGGCGCTGTTTATCAAACTTCATCACCTTCGCACGATTCCTCTACACTAGAAATTCTTCACTTATAGAATTAAACATCCTTGCTCGGACTTTTCTTTTTTAAATGAAACCCATTTAATATTTTAAAAGGTGCCTGCCTTTCTTTACCTTTCGCTGATATCCCATCATCACAATTAACTCGAGACCCCTTTTTTTTTCCGGATCCAAGAGGAGGTGGGAAAGGGGAGGGACAAACAAACAAACGTGTGTTCCTATAGATCCTAAACATCTTTAGCGTAACATTTACGTTACAAATAATTAAACTAGTTACAGAAAAGTACTAGTATGTTATCTCCATGGAACACCAAAAATAAAAGACAAATGTTTGGCACTCAGAACGCACATACACACAGAGTAAATCTATATAAACCTACTTTTGTCTATTAATTATTATTATTATATTATTAGTATTTCCAGATATTATAGGGCGAGGCTTCTGTGATTAAGTATATATAGACCGTACCTATTTTCATTCGGCTTTTACCTGAAGCTCTGGATGTGTAAGAATCTGAATCCACGTCAAGTATCTGAACAACTAAAACAAACAAATAAATTGTGAGGCAAGTAAGAGAAAAAATAGTGAGAGTTTCTTCAATCCGTGATAACGTTTAACCTGCCCCGCACACATAGCTTTATGTGGACGATTTAGCATACGGATTTTATTTATTTTTTTAAATCCCCCACGTCCACTCTAAACCGTCCTCCTTGTTTGTCCCTGTAACTTTGCCCTTTGTGTTGGGGTTGCTGTGAGCTGCGTGGAAGGAAGTGGTGGATTTGATTTAGTGAAGAAACACAGACAGGTAGGTCGGATGCGGTTCCAGTTCTTGAAACCTTTTCAGCCTCTCTGTGCTTGTCGCTCCTCCCGGAGAGGAGATGGTAACTGTGAACAGAGGCCGCCAAACCTCTGCACCCGCAGCCAAAGAACACACGTCCTGTGCAGCCCCGGAGCCCAAGACTCCAGCCCTGGATGCAGGGGGATGATCCCCTTTGCCTAATCCAGTTGCTTGCTGCATTAACACCTTGTGCCGGAACTGCCGGAGTATTATTAGTTCAGACTTTCTCTGCAATGTCGATTTCTTAAAAACTGCACCGGGTTATGCCAATTAAAACCGTAGCTAAGTATTTTCCCCTCGAATTTACGCTGGGAACTGTATTCTGAAATATCAGTCAGCGGTCAACCCCTCTCAATGGGAAATCTACTTTACCTGGGAATTCCATTGCTATATTAAAAATACCTGAAACGCGAATTTATAACTCCTCTGAAACACAGGAAACAAGACTTAGAGATTTGTTTCGGTTAAATCGGGCATAAATTACACCTACTGTAACCAAACACGTTAATAATGAAGGCGCCTTAAAACAATAAAATTGAAGAATGTATGTTGGCAAGTTTGATTCTCATCCCGTACTTGCCCCTCTAAGAAAGCAATCGTAAGTTAGCGAAGGACAAGATTGAAACTAGTGTAGTCATCACTTCAGCAGTTTCCCAGCTGAACTTTCAACTGAAAAAGTTTCTTTGGTAAACTAAGCTCTCACACACCGGTAGACGGAAAGGAGCAGCACTGGATGTGAGCACCATGCAGACCGTGCAATTTACTACAAAGTGCATGCGTGTGAAAAGTGGCATGATTTAAAACATCGGAATGTAGCGTTTTCTTTCAGGACAAAAATTTGAAATGATTAAGATAATAGTCCCAAGAGAATTGTCCCGAGGAAAAAATAATAAAGTTGAGGAGAATCCTGTAACAGCATTGGAAATGAGGCTATCCATTTTAATTTGTGAGAGCCATGTACAGTATGTGATTATGTGTTATTACGCTGTGTGTTGTTAGAACATTGGGAGAAGGAGGAAAAGAATCTTACACTTGATTTAGTGTAGATGTTGAGATTTCCTTTTCAAGCTTTTACAAGGTGATGTCTGTACACTGGGATATGCTGAAGGAATAAACCGAAAGTGCTTTCTGATTCTGGAGCCGGGAGAGTGGAAAAGCAAGGGAGGGCTCTGTCCCTTTAAGGTCACTGCATGCTCTGGTATGATGTTTAGGAGGACAGCTGGGCAATGGCCATCTGACTGACTTCGGCTTGACATCTGGGAGCCCACTGGTGTGTGGCACGCGAATCGCTTGATGTCGCTATTTAAATGCAAATTTGTGGGGGATCATTGAAGCCTCACCCCGTAAATTCACACAAAAGGAATACTTCACACACTATAAGGAGGAGGGTCGTTACTTCGGGAGGTCTTGGCTGCAGCATGCAAATCTCATTCAAATCCACACAGCTTCTGCATGACTAACTTTTCTAAGGTCAAGATTTGGTAACTACCACGCTTCCCAGAATGATCCCAGGCAGAATTTAGACATGTCATGTACCTGCTCAGATGAGACACACTCATTTCGGAGCTTCTCCTTAAGACAAGCTGTTTCCAAGGAAAATGTGTTTCTTTCCAGACCTATTTTGTTTGCCAAGGACGCTACTGGCCTCTCTGATCCGCCTGAGATTTCAAAAGTTAAAAACATTAAATACAAGTTAAGCGTCAAATGAGCAGAAAGCCTGCACCTATTACTCTCTTCACTCCTCCACACTGCAAACTACACATAGCTAGGTTTCTAATCTGGCAACTCTCTTTTCTGTTACAATGTGTGAATTACACGGACGGAGGGACAATTTGCCCCTCTTTAAATATGAACTTTGATTATCTTATTGAGACTCCAGACTACTGTATGGGAGCTTTTGAGTATGCTTGCCCTCCATGCTAAACATAAATCTAGATTTTTAAGAATATCACACACAAGCTGCTCTTTGCCTCACCTTAGGCTGGAAACCTCAGATTTTGTGGGAGGTTGCTTCTTGACAATACGCACCCTACAAGCAAGCTCGGTTATTATGGCACAAATACAGAGACATCCTATGTGAGTTTCTTATTGCATGTAGCTTGTAGCCAGCAGTATAGTGACAACAAAGATAAAGTTGGTGAATGATAAAGACCGTATTTTCCACGCTTTGGGTGCAGGACCAGATGATCTAGAAAATGAGCTGAAATAGATTCAGCCTCAGAGCCTGTTGTGAAGAGCAGCTGATTCCCCTATTTCTGGCCAGATGGCTTCTGAACACAGATTTGCATTCATTTTCGCTTAATATCGTCCAAAATAGTGGGGCAGCTGCATTTGTTGTCAAAAAGGTTTAAAACTCTCTTTCTTTCTGGGGCAGGATCGTTACCTTATGTGACGGGCTTATGGAACTTTTTTTCCCCTCTCTCTCTCTCTTTAGTCAACAGTATCAGATTTAAAAGGATTTGTTTTAAAACCTTCTAATTTGGTAATCAGATTTAAATCGCCTTGGCGCGTGTAATCTGAATTAAAGATACTGTAAATGATTTTAAGCATTATGCTTTCGTTAGCACAGGAAAGAAACAACTTCAGCATTGGTTTGTATATTTTAGAAAATATGTTACAATTAAAGCATTGTTCAGTATTTTAAACTTATTTTTAAGATAACGTATTTTGCATATTATGAGACCAGAAGCCTTAATTCATGTAGTACACT